>NW_028133273.1:0-609565 GCF_964374135.1 Grampus griseus | reverse complement strand
AGCGAACAGGGCAGCGCTTCGCCATCACCGTTGCACATTCACGGAGCTTAGTCAAACGAACGCATTTACTTCCTGGGGCTCCAACACAGCCGAGGAGTTGGAAGGCATACAGTGAGGGCCCTTTGACAGTTGTTACAACGAACGTGAGTGCACAGTGTCTCGTGAAATACCTTCCACGGTTGAAGCATTCCGTTAACGCATGCCCCTCCGCTCCCTCTGGCGCTCCGAGGTGTTCCTAACGGGGGAAATCTGGACTTTTGCTCGAGGCCGGGGTGGGGCGGGGGGACTCACAATTCTTCTGCCGGCGAGCTCCAGAGCGCTCCTGCTGAAGCTCCCAGCAAGGAACTGAGAGCAGCAGGCCTCACACGAGTCAACTCAGACTTCTTCTGTCACGAGTCAACTCAGACTTCTTATGTGAGGCCTTCCGGCAGCAAAGAGAAGGTGCGCGCGAGGAGTGTGCCTCAGGCAGCTTAGGACCCGCCACTGTCTCGTCTACCACGGAGGGGAACCAGGTTTGGCCAGGGTCGCCCAGCTTCATACCTGAGCTCCTACAGGTATCCTCAGCGGTTTCTGATTACCTCAAGGAAACACAACGGGAGGAACAGGGCCCTTCCGTGGAGGCCCTTTTGGGCACAGGGACCTCTGCGTGGGATCTACTGGGTAAGTATGGCAGTACCTCAGGTAGGCCTCAGTGACCAAGGCTCTCCGGCTCACGCCTAGCTGTGCAAAGCAGTGTGGCGAACGTACCTACTGCTCCTCAGGCTGGGCCCACAGCCTAGCTTTCGCTTCTGTGAGAGTGCTGTCCCGAGTCTCTTCCTGGAGCCAGTCGTCAGCGCGGTGTCTTTTGGCACTGCAGTTCTCTCTCAGTCAAGGAGGCCGTGCGACTGACTGGCAAAGGGAGTCCGCCCAGCGCTGCTTTCGCCAGTCTCTCTGACGACTGGGCCACTCTACCTGGGCAACCCAGAGAGGAGTACACTGCCCTAGCTATGAAAGTGAAGAGCTGTCTCCAGGGGCCTGCTTACGCTAAGGTTCCTCAGAAGCCAGAGGCCGCCGTTCCGGCACGGAGAGAGGTCATCCTGCGAAACTGGTGAATGGGCTCCTACCCTGTGTGTCCCCAGGGGCGTCGCAGGGTTAAGGCACTCCGTGGTGGAGTATGGCCTCATTGGAGACCCCTGCACACCCAAGTCCCCTGACGTGAAACACTGGAACTTCACCTTGAGGCCCGAGCTCACCTTTCGTTCGTTCGGCCGGAGCCGAACCTGGGGAGCCGTGGGAGGAGTTCCTAGAAAGGGATTGCCAGCACGGTTTTCGCTTTGGGAGAACACGCAGCCTCGGCCCACAACGACAGTCCTGCCGTGCAGAGACGTCGGGCCGCTAGTGCTGTTCCAGGCAGCTGTGAAGCCAAGCGCAAGGCGCCTGCAAACGGGGAGAAAGCGTCCTCTCCCCTCCGCGTCCCACGTTCAAGCTGAATGACGCAGCATGTTTCTCGGAAGGCTCTGCCGAGCTATCTAGTACAAGGGAGAGAGTGCCTGCCTCTGCCGAGAAAGGTTTTGACGTGGGGATTGCTGGACAGGCGGAAGAGCGTTCCCCAGGCCGTGCAAAGTTGAGGCCTTGGTGATTCTGGATGGTCCCAAGGGTCCAGAATTGTCCCTGGGAAAGCTGTCCTTTTTCCTCTTTTTCCGGCTGGAAGTACACCTCTGGCATCCGACTGCCGTTCGGCGACGTCCTGGGGGAGACGCCCCGGTTTCACTTGGGACGCACACTGGTGTTTCTCAGAAGAGCCCAAATTCCTCCCTGCGGGTGGGTGGGGGCCTGGGCACACCAGCATGGAATGTAAGGCTGTTTAGAACTGCGTACCTTGAGGCCGTGTGAAGGCCGCACGAACGAGAGCTTTCGAGCGAACAGGGCAGCGCTTCGCCATCACCGTTGCACATTCACGGAGCTTAGTCAAACGAACGCATTTACTTCCTGGGGCTCCAACACAGCCGAGGAGTTGGAAGGCATACAGTGAGGGCCCTTTGACAGTTGTTACAACGAACGTGAGTGCACAGTGTCTCGTGAAATACCTTCCACGGTTGAAGCATTCCGTTAACGCATGCCCCTCCGCTCCCTCTGGCGCTCCGAGGTGTTCCTAACGGGGGAAATCTGGACTTTTGCTCGAGGCCGGGGTGGGGCGGGGGGACTCACAATTCTTCTGCCGGCGAGCTCCAGAGCGCTCCTGCTGAAGCTCCCAGCAAGGAACTGAGAGCAGCAGGCCTCACACGAGTCAACTCAGACTTCTTCTGTCACGAGTCAACTCAGACTTCTTATGTGAGGCCTTCCGGCAGCAAAGAGAAGGTGCGCGCGAGGAGTGTGCCTCAGGCAGCTTAGGACCCGCCACTGTCTCGTCTACCACGGAGGGGAACCAGGTTTGGCCAGGGTCGCCCAGCTTCATACCTGAGCTCCTACAGGTATCCTCAGCGGTTTCTGATTACCTCAAGGAAACACAACGGGAGGAACAGGGCCCTTCCGTGGAGGCCCTTTTGGGCACAGGGACCTCTGCGTGGGATCTACTGGGTAAGTATGGCAGTACCTCAGGTAGGCCTCAGTGACCAAGGCTCTCCGGCTCACGCCTAGCTGTGCAAAGCAGTGTGGCGAACGTACCTACTGCTCCTCAGGCTGGGCCCACAGCCTAGCTTTCGCTTCTGTGAGAGTGCTGTCCCGAGTCTCTTCCTGGAGCCAGTCGTCAGCGCGGTGTCTTTTGGCACTGCAGTTCTCTCTCAGTCAAGGAGGCCGTGCGACTGACTGGCAAAGGGAGTCCGCCCAGCGCTGCTTTCGCCAGTCTCTCTGACGACTGGGCCACTCTACCTGGGCAACCCAGAGAGGAGTACACTGCCCTAGCTATGAAAGTGAAGAGCTGTCTCCAGGGGCCTGCTTACGCTAAGGTTCCTCAGAAGCCAGAGGCCGCCGTTCCGGCACGGAGAGAGGTCATCCTGCGAAACTGGTGAATGGGCTCCTACCCTGTGTGTCCCCAGGGGCGTCGCAGGGTTAAGGCACTCCGTGGTGGAGTATGGCCTCATTGGAGACCCCTGCACACCCAAGTCCCCTGACGTGAAACACTGGAACTTCACCTTGAGGCCCGAGCTCACCTTTCGTTCGTTCGGCCGGAGCCGAACCTGGGGAGCCGTGGGAGGAGTTCCTAGAAAGGGATTGCCAGCACGGTTTTCGCTTTGGGAGAACACGCAGCCTCGGCCCACAACGACAGTCCTGCCGTGCAGAGACGTCGGGCCGCTAGTGCTGTTCCAGGCAGCTGTGAAGCCAAGCGCAAGGCGCCTGCAAACGGGGAGAAAGCGTCCTCTCCCCTCCGCGTCCCACGTTCAAGCTGAATGACGCAGCATGTTTCTCGGAAGGCTCTGCCGAGCTATCTAGTACAAGGGAGAGAGTGCCTGCCTCTGCCGAGAAAGGTTTTGACGTGGGGATTGCTGGACAGGCGGAAGAGCGTTCCCCAGGCCGTGCAAAGTTGAGGCCTTGGTGATTCTGGATGGTCCCAAGGGTCCAGAATTGTCCCTGGGAAAGCTGTCCTTTTCCCTCTTTTTCCGGCTGGAAGTACACCTCTGGCATCCGACTGCCGTTCGGCGACGTCCTGGGGGAGACGCCCCGGTTTCACTTGGGACGCACACTGGTGTTTCTCAGAAGAGCCCAAATTCCTCCCTGCGGGTGGGTGGGGGCCTGGGCACACCAGCATGGAATGTAAGGCTGTTTAGAACTGCGTACCTTGAGGCCGTGTGAAGGCCGCACGAAGGAGAGCTTTCGAGCGAACAGGGCAGCGCTTCGCCATCACCGTTGCACATTCACGGAGCTTAGTCAAACGAACGCATTTACTTCCTGGGGCTCCAACACAGCCGAGGAGTTGGAAGGCATACAGTGAGGGCCCTTTGACAGTTGTTACAACGAACGTGAGTGCACAGTGTCTCGTGAAATACCTTCCACGGTTGAAGCATTCCGTTAACGCATGCCCCTCCGCTCCCTCTGGCGCTCCGAGGTGTTCCTAACGGGGGAAATCTGGACTTTTGCTCGAGGCCGGGGTGGGGCGGGGGGACTCACAATTCTTCTGCCGGCGAGCTCCAGAGCGCTCCTGCTGAAGCTCCCAGCAAGGAACTGAGAGCAGCAGGCCTCACACGAGTCAACTCAGACTTCTTCTGTCACGAGTCAACTCAGACTTCTTATGTGAGGCCTTCCGGCAGCAAAGAGAAGGTGCGCGCGAGGAGTGTGCCTCAGGCAGCTTAGGACCCCGCCACTGTCTCGTCTACCACGGAGGGGAACCAGGTTTGGCCAGGGTCGCCCAGCTTCATACCTGAGCTCCTACAGGTATCCTCAGCGGTTTCTGATTACCTCAAGGAAACACAACGGGAGGAACAGGGCCCTTCCGTGGAGGCCCTTTTGGGCACAGGGACCTCTGCGTGGGATCTACTGGGTAAGTATGGCAGTACCTCAGGTAGGCCTCAGTGACCAAGGCTCTCCGGCTCACGCCTAGCTGTGCAAAGCAGTGTGGCGAACGTACCTACTGCTCCTCAGGCTGGGCCCACAGCCTAGCTTTCGCTTCTGTGAGAGTGCTGTCCCGAGTCTCTTCCTGGAGCCAGTCGTCAGCGCGGTGTCTTTTGGCACTGCAGTTCTCTCTCAGTCAAGGAGGCCGTGCGACTGACTGGCAAAGGGAGTCCGCCAGCGCTGCTTTCGCCAGTCTCTCTGACGACTGGGCCACTCTACCTGGGCAACCCAGAGAGGAGTACACTGCCCTAGCTATGAAAGTGAAGAGCTGTCTCCAGGGGCCTGCTTACGCTAAGGTTCCTCAGAAGCCAGAGGCCGCCGTTCCGGCACGGAGAGAGGTCATCCTGCGAAACTGGTGAATGGGCTCCTACCCTGTGTGTCCCCAGGGGCGTCGCAGGGTTAAGGCACTCCGTGGTGGAGTATGGCCTCATTGGAGACCCCTGCACACCCAAGTCCCCTGACGTGAAACACTGGAACTTCACCTTGAGGCCCGAGCTCACCTTTCGTTCGTTCGGCCGGAGCCGAACCTGGGGAGCCGTGGGAGGAGTTCCTAGAAAGGGATTGCCAGCACGGTTTTCGCTTTGGGAGAACACGCAGCCTCGGCCCACAACGACAGTCCTGCCGTGCAGAGACGTCGGGCCGCTAGTGCTGTTCCAGGCAGCTGTGAAGCCAAGCGCAAGGCGCCTGCAAACGGGGAGAAAGCGTCCTCTCCCCTCCGCGTCCCACGTTCAAGCTGAATGACGCAGCATGTTTCTCGGAAGGCTCTGCCGAGCTATCTAGTACAAGGGAGAGAGTGCCTGCCTCTGCCGAGAAAGGTTTTGACGTGGGGATTGCTGGACAGGCGGAAGAGCGTTCCCCAGGCCGTGCAAAGTTGAGGCCTTGGTGATTCTGGATGGTCCCAAGGGTCCAGAATTGTCCCTGGGAAAGCTGTCCTTTTCCCTCTTTTTCCGGCTGGAAGTACACCTCTGGCATCCGACTGCCGTTCGGCGACGTCCTGGGGGAGACGCCCCGGTTTCACTTGGGACGCACACTGGTGTTTCTCAGAAGAGCCCAAATTCCTCCCTGCGGGTGGGTGGGGGCCTGGGCACACCAGCATGGAATGTAAGGCTGTTTAGAACTGCGTACCTTGAGGCCGTGTGAAGGCCGCACGAACGAGAGCTTTCGAGCGAACAGGGCAGCGCTTCGCCATCACCGTTGCACATTCACGGAGCTTAGTCAAACGAACGCATTTACTTCCTGGGGCTCCAACACAGCCGAGGAGTTGGAAGGCATACAGTGAGGGCCCTTTGACAGTTGTTACAACGAACGTGAGTGCACAGTGTCTCGTGAAATACCTTCCACGGTTGAAGCATTCCGTTAACGCATGCCCCTCCGCTCCCTCTGGCGCTCCGAGGTGTTCCTAACGGGGGAAATCTGGACTTTTGCTCGAGGCCGGGGTGGGGCGGGGGGACTCACAATTCTTCTGCCGGCGAGCTCCAGAGCGCTCCTGCTGAAGCTCCCAGCAAGGAACTGAGAGCAGCAGGCCTCACACGAGTCAACTCAGACTTCTTCTGTCACGAGTCAACTCAGACTTCTTATGTGAGGCCTTCCGGCAGCAAAGAGAAGGTGCGCGCGAGGAGTGTGCCTCAGGCAGCTTAGGACCCGCCACTGTCTCGTCTACCACGGAGGGGAACCAGGTTTGGCCAGGGTCGCCCAGCTTCATACCTGAGCTCCTACAGGTATCCTCAGCGGTTTCTGATTACCTCAAGGAAACACAACGGGAGGAACAGGGCCCTTCCGTGGAGGCCCTTTTGGGCACAGGGACCTCTGCGTGGGATCTACTGGGTAAGTATGGCAGTACCTCAGGTAGGCCTC
The DNA here is from genome assembly GCF_964374135.1 of Grampus griseus. Lineage (NCBI taxonomy): Eukaryota > Metazoa > Chordata > Mammalia > Artiodactyla > Delphinidae > Grampus > Grampus griseus. The sequence goes on along the minus strand of NW_028133273.1, from coordinate 603,187 downwards.
AGTGACCAAGGCTCTCCGGCTCACGCCTAGCTGTGCAAAGCAGTGTGGCGAACGTACCTACTGCTCCTCAGGCTGGGCCCACAGCCTAGCTTTCGCTTCTGTGAGAGTGCTGTCCCGAGTCTCTTCCTGGAGCCAGTCGTCAGCGCGGTGTCTTTTGGCACTGCAGTTCTCTCTCAGTCAAGGAGGCCGTGCGACTGACTGGCAAAGGGAGTCCGCCCAGCGCTGCTTTCGCCAGTCTCTCTGACGACTGGGCCACTCTACCTGGGCAACCCAGAGAGGAGTACACTGCCCTAGCTATGAAAGTGAAGAGCTGTCTCCAGGGGCCTGCTTACGCTAAGGTTCCTCAGAAGCCAGAGGCCGCCGTTCCGGCACGGAGAGAGGTCATCCTGCGAAACTGGTGAATGGGCTCCTACCCTGTGTGTCCCCAGGGGCGTCGCAGGGTTAAGGCACTCCGTGGTGGAGTATGGCCTCATTGGAGACCCCTGCACACCCAAGTCCCCTGACGTGAAACACTGGAACTTCACCTTGAGGCCCGAGCTCACCTTTCGTTCGTTCGGCCGGAGCCGAACCTGGGGAGCCGTGGGAGGAGTTCCTAGAAAGGGATTGCCAGCACGGTTTTCGCTTTGGGAGAACACGCAGCCTCGGCCCACAACGACAGTCCTGCCGTGCAGAGACGTCGGGCCGCTAGTGCTGTTCCAGGCAGCTGTGAAGCCAAGCGCAAGGCGCCTGCAAACGGGGAGAAAGCGTCCTCTCCCCTCCGCGTCCCACGTTCAAGCTGAATGACGCAGCATGTTTCTCGGAAGGCTCTGCCGAGCTATCTAGTACAAGGGAGAGAGTGCCTGCCTCTGCCGAGAAAGGTTTTGACGTGGGGATTGCTGGACAGGCGGAAGAGCGTTCCCCAGGCCGTGCAAAGTTGAGGCCTTGGTGATTCTGGATGGTCCCAAGGGTCCAGAATTGTCCCTGGGAAAGCTGTCCTTTTCCCTCTTTTTCCGGCTGGAAGTACACCTCTGGCATCCGACTGCCGTTCGGCGACGTCCTGGGGGAGACGCCCCGGTTTCACTTGGGACGCACACTGGTGTTTCTCAGAAGAGCCCAAATTCCTCCCTGCGGGTGGGTGGGGGCCTGGGCACACCAGCATGGAATGTAAGGCTGTTTAGAACTGCGTACCTTGAGGCCGTGTGAAGGCCGCACGAACGAGAGCTTTCGAGCGAACAGGGCAGCGCTTCGCCATCACCGTTGCACATTCACGGAGCTTAGTCAAACGAACGCATTTACTTCCTGGGGCTCCAACACAGCCGAGGAGTTGGAAGGCATACAGTGAGGGCCCTTTGACAGTTGTTACAACGAACGTGAGTGCACAGTGTCTCGTGAAATACCTTCCACGGTTGAAGCATTCCGTTAACGCATGCCCCTCCGCTCCCTCTGGCGCTCCGAGGTGTTCCTAACGGGGGAAATCTGGACTTTTGCTCGAGGCCGGGGTGGGGCGGGGGGACTCACAATTCTTCTGCCGGCGAGCTCCAGAGCGCTCCTGCTGAAGCTCCCAGCAAGGAACTGAGAGCAGCAGGCCTCACACGAGTCAACTCAGACTTCTTCTGTCACGAGTCAACTCAGACTTCTTATGTGAGGCCTTCCGGCAGCAAAGAGAAGGTGCGCGCGAGGAGTGTGCCTCAGGCAGCTTAGGACCCGCCACTGTCTCGTCTACCACGGAGGGGAACCAGGTTTGGCCCAGGGTCGCCCAGCTTCATACCTGAGCTCCTACAGGTATCCTCAGCGGTTTCTGATTACCTCAAGGAAACACAACGGGAGGAACAGGGCCCTTCCGTGGAGGCCCTTTTGGGCACAGGACCTCTGCGTGGGATCTACTGGGTAAGTATGGCAGTACCTCAGGTAGGCCTCAGTGACCAAGGCTCTCCGGCTCACGCCTAGCTGTGCAAAGCAGTGTGGCGAACGTACCTACTGCTCCTCAGGCTGGGCCCACAGCCTAGCTTTCGCTTCTGTGAGAGTGCTGTCCCGAGTCTCTTCCTGGAGCCAGTCGTCAGCGCGGTGTCTTTTGGCACTGCAGTTCTCTCTCAGTCAAGGAGGCCGTGCGACTGACTGGCAAAGGGAGTCCGCCCAGCGCTGCTTTCGCCAGTCTCTCTGACGACTGGGCCACTCTACCTGGGCAACCCAGAGAGGAGTACACTGCCCTAGCTATGAAAGTGAAGAGCTGTCTCCAGGGGCCTGCTTACGCTAAGGTTCCTCAGAAGCCAGAGGCCGCCGTTCCGGCACGGAGAGAGGTCATCCTGCGAAACTGGTGAATGGGCTCCTACCCTGTGTGTCCCCAGGGGCGTCGCAGGGTTAAGGCACTCCGTGGTGGAGTATGGCCTCATTGGAGACCCCTGCACACCCAAGTCCCCTGACGTGAAACACTGGAACTTCACCTTGAGGCCCGAGCTCACCTTTCGTTCGTTCGGCCGGAGCCGAACCTGGGGAGCCGTGGGAGGAGTTCCTAGAAAGGGATTGCCAGCACGGTTTTCGCTTTGGGAGAACACGCAGCCTCGGCCCACAACGACAGTCCTGCCGTGCAGAGACGTCGGGCCGCTAGTGCTGTTCCAGGCAGCTGTGAAGCCAAGCGCAAGGCGCCTGCAAACGGGGAGAAAGCGTCCTCTCCCCTCCGCGTCCCACGTTCAAGCTGAATGACGCAGCATGTTTCTCGGAAGGCTCTGCCGAGCTATCTAGTACAAGGGAGAGAGTGCCTGCCTCTGCCGAGAAAGGTTTTGACGTGGGGATTGCTGGACAGGCGGAAGAGCGTTCCCCAGGCCGTGCAAAGTTGAGGCCTTGGTGATTCTGGATGGTCCCAAGGGTCCAGAATTGTCCCTGGGAAAGCTGTCCTTTTCCCTCTTTTTCCGGCTGGAAGTACACCTCTGGCATCCGACTGCCGTTCGGCGACGTCCTGGGGGAGACGCCCCGGTTTCACTTGGGACGCACACTGGTGTTTCTCAGAAGAGCCCAAATTCCTCCCTGCGGGTGGGTGGGGGCCTGGGCACACCAGCATGGAATGTAAGGCTGTTTAGAACTGCGTACCTTGAGGCCGTGTGAAGGCCGCACGAACGAGAGCTTTCGAGCGAACAGGGCAGCGCTTCGCCATCACCGTTGCACATTCACGGAGCTTAGTCAAACGAACGCATTTACTTCCTGGGGCTCCAACACAGCCGAGGAGTTGGAAGGCATACAGTGAGGGCCCTTTGACAGTTGTTACAACGAACGTGAGTGCACAGTGTCTCGTGAAATACCTTCCACGGTTGAAGCATTCCGTTAACGCATGCCCCTCCGCTCCCTCTGGCGCTCCGAGGTGTTCCTAACGGGGGAAATCTGGACTTTTGCTCGAGGCCGGGGTGGGGCGGGGGGACTCACAATTCTTCTGCCGGCGAGCTCCAGAGCGCTCCTGCTGAAGCTCCCAGCAAGGAACTGAGAGCAGCAGGCCTCACACGAGTCAACTCAGACTTCTTCTGTCACGAGTCAACTCAGACTTCTTATGTGAGGCCTTCCGGCAGCAAAGAGAAGGTGCGCGCGAGGAGTGTGCCTCAGGCAGCTTAGGACCCGCCACTGTCTCGTCTACCACGGAGGGGAACCAGGTTTGGCCAGGGTCGCCCAGCTTCATACCTGAGCTCCTACAGGTATCCTCAGCGGTTTCTGATTACCTCAAGGAAACACAACGGGAGGAACAGGGCCCTTCCGTGGAGGCCCTTTTGGGCACAGGGACCTCTGCGTGGGATCTACTGGGTAAGTATGGCAGTACCTCAGGTAGGCCTCAGTGACCAAGGCTCTCCGGCTCACGCCTAGCTGTGCAAAGCAGTGTGGCGAACGTACCTACTGCTCCTCAGGCTGGGCCCACAGCCTAGCTTTCGCTTCTGTGAGAGTGCTGTCCCGAGTCTCTTCCTGGAGCCAGTCGTCAGCGCGGTGTCTTTTGGCACTGCAGTTCTCTCTCAGTCAAGGAGGCCGTGCGACTGACTGGCAAAGGGAGTCCGCCCAGCGCTGCTTTCGCCAGTCTCTCTGACGACTGGGCCACTCTACCTGGGCAACCCAGAGAGGAGTACACTGCCCTAGCTATGAAAGTGAAGAGCTGTCTCCAGGGGCCTGCTTACGCTAAGGTTCCTCAGAAGCCAGAGGCCGCCGTTCCGGCACGGAGAGAGGTCATCCTGCGAAACTGGTGAATGGGCTCCTACCCTGTGTGTCCCCAGGGGCGTCGCAGGGTTAAGGCACTCCGTGGTGGAGTATGGCCTCATTGGAGACCCCTGCACACCCAAGTCCCCTGACGTGAAACACTGGAACTTCACCTTGAGGCCCGAGCTCACCTTTCGTTCGTTCGGCCGGAGCCGAACCTGGGGAGCCGTGGGAGGAGTTCCTAGAAAGGGATTGCCAGCACGGTTTTCGCTTTGGGAGAACACGCAGCCTCGGCCCACAACGACAGTCCTGCCGTGCAGAGACGTCGGGCCGCTAGTGCTGTTCCAGGCAGCTGTGAAGCCAAGCGCAAGGCGCCTGCAAACGGGGAGAAAGCGTCCTCTCCCCTCCGCGTCCCACGTTCAAGCTGAATGACGCAGCATGTTTCTCGGAAGGCTCTGCCGAGCTATCTAGTACAAGGGAGAGAGTGCCTGCCTCTGCCGAGAAAGGTTTTGACGTGGGGATTGCTGGACAGGCGGAAGAGCGTTCCCCAGGCCGTGCAAAGTTGAGGCCTTGGTGATTCTGGATGGTCCCAAGGGTCCAGAATTGTCCCTGGGAAAGCTGTCCTTTTCCCTCTTTTTCCGGCTGGAAGTACACCTCTGGCATCCGACTGCCGTTCGGCGACGTCCTGGGGGAGACGCCCCGGTTTCACTTGGGACGCACACTGGTGTTTCTCAGAAGAGCCCAAATTCCTCCCTGCGGGTGGGTGGGGGCCTGGGCACACCAGCATGGAATGTAAGGCTGTTTAGAACTGCGTACCTTGAGGCCGTGTGAAGGCCGCACGAACGAGAGCTTTCGAGCGAACAGGGCAGCGCTTCGCCATCACCGTTGCACATTCACGGAGCTTAGTCAAACGAACGCATTTACTTCCTGGGGCTCCAACACAGCCGAGGAGTTGGAAGGCATACAGTGAGGGCCCTTTGACAGTTGTTACAACGAACGTGAGTGCACAGTGTCTCGTGAAATACCTTCCACGGTTGAAGCATTCCGTTAACGCATGCCCCTCCGCTCCCTCTGGCGCTCCGAGGTGTTCCTAACGGGGGAAATCTGGACTTTTGCTCGAGGCCGGGGTGGGGCGGGGGGACTCACAATTCTTCTGCCGGCGAGCTCCAGAGCGCTCCTGCTGAAGCTCCCAGCAAGGAACTGAGAGCAGCAGGCCTCACACGAGTCAACTCAGACTTCTTCTGTCACGAGTCAACTCAGACTTCTTATGTGAGGCCTTCCGGCAGCAAAGAGAAGGTGCGCGCGAGGAGTGTGCCTCAGGCAGCTTAGGACCCGCCACTGTCTCGTCTACCACGGAGGGGAACCAGGTTTGGCCAGGGTCGCCCAGCTTCATACCTGAGCTCCTACAGGTATCCTCAGCGGTTTCTGATTACCTCAAGGAAACACAACGGGAGGAACAGGGCCCTTCCGTGGAGGCCCTTTTGGGCACAGGGACCTCTGCGTGGGATCTACTGGGTAAGTATGGCAGTACCTCAGGTAGGCCTCAGTGACCAAGGCTCTCCGGCTCACGCCTAGCTGTGCAAAGCAGTGTGGCGAACGTACCTACTGCTCCTCAGGCTGGGCCCACAGCCTAGCTTTCGCTTCTGTGAGAGTGCTGTCCCGAGTCTCTTCCTGGAGCCAGTCGTCAGCGCGGTGTCTTTTGGCACTGCAGTTCTCTCTCAGTCAAGGAGGCCGTGCGACTGACTGGCAAAGGGAGTCCGCCCAGCGCTGCTTTCGCCAGTCTCTCTGACGACTGGGCCACTCTACCTGGGCAACCCAGAGAGGAGTACACTGCCCTAGCTATGAAAGTGAAGAGCTGTCTCCAGGGGCCTGCTTACGCTAAGGTTCCTCAGAAGCCAGAGGCCGCCGTTCCGGCACGGAGAGAGGTCATCCTGCGAAACTGGTGAATGGGCTCCTACCCTGTGTGTCCCCAGGGGCGTCGCAGGGTTAAGGCACTCCGTGGTGGAGTATGGCCTCATTGGAGACCCCTGCACACCCAAGTCCCCTGACGTGAAACACTGGAACTTCACCTTGAGGCCCGAGCTCACCTTTCGTTCGTTCGGCCGGAGCCGAACCTGGGGAGCCGTGGGAGGAGTTCCTAGAAAGGGATTGCCAGCACGGTTTTCGCTTTGGGAGAACACGCAGCCTCGGCCCACAACGACAGTCCTGCCGTGCAGAGACGTCGGGCCGCTAGTGCTGTTCCAGGCAGCTGTGAAGCCAAGCGCAAGGCGCCTGCAAACGGGGAGAAAGCGTCCTCTCCCCTCCGCGTCCCACGTTCAAGCTGAATGACGCAGCATGTTTCTCGGAAGGCTCTGCCGAGCTATCTAGTACAAGGGAGAGAGTGCCTGCCTCTGCCGAGAAAGGTTTTGACGTGGGGATTGCTGGACAGGCGGAAGAGCGTTCCCCAGGCCGTGCAAAGTTGAGGCCTTGGTGATTCTGGATGGTCCCAAGGGTCCAGAATTGTCCCTGGGAAAGCTGTCCTTTTCCCTCTTTTTCCGGCTGGAAGTACACCTCTGGCATCCGACTGCCGTTCGGCGACGTCCTGGGGGAGACGCCCCGGTTTCACTTGGGACGCACACTGGTGTTTCTCAGAAGAGCCCAAATTCCTCCCTGCGGGTGGGTGGGGGCCTGGGCACACCAGCATGGAATGTAAGGCTGTTTAGAACTGCGTACCTTGAGGCCGTGTGAAGGCCGCACGAACGAGAGCTTTCGAGCGAACAGGGCAGCGCTTCGCCATCACCGTTGCACATTCACGGAGCTTAGTCAAACGAACGCATTTACTTCCTGGGGCTCCAACACAGCCGAGGAGTTGGAAGGCATACAGTGAGGGCCCTTTGACAGTTGTTACAACGAACGTGAGTGCACAGTGTCTCGTGAAATACCTTCCACGGTTGAAGCATTCCGTTAACGCATGCCCCTCCGCTCCCTCTGGCGCTCCGAGGTGTTCCTAACGGGGGAAATCTGGACTTTTGCTCGAGGCCGGGGTGGGGCGGGGGGACTCACAATTCTTCTGCCGGCGAGCTCCAGAGCGCTCCTGCTGAAGCTCCCAGCAAGGAACTGAGAGCAGCAGGCCTCACACGAGTCAACTCAGACTTCTTCTGTCACGAGTCAACTCAGACTTCTTATGTGAGGCCTTCCGGCAGCAAAGAGAAGGTGCGCGCGAGGAGTGTGCCTCAGGCAGCTTAGGACCCGCCACTGTCTCGTCTACCACGGAGGGGAACCAGGTTTGGCCAGGGTCGCCCAGCTTCATACCTGAGCTCCTACAGGTATCCTCAGCGGTTTCTGATTACCTCAAGGAAACACAACGGGAGGAACAGGGCCCTTCCGTGGAGGCCCTTTTGGGCACAGGGACCTCTGCGTGGGATCTACTGGGTAAGTATGGCAGTACCTCAGGTAGGCCTCAGTGACCAAGGCTCTCCGGCTCACGCCTAGCTGTGCAAAGCAGTGTGGCGAACGTACCTACTGCTCCTCAGGCTGGGCCCACAGCCTAGCTTTCGCTTCTGTGAGAGTGCTGTCCCGAGTCTCTTCCTGGAGCCAGTCGTCAGCGCGGTGTCTTTTGGCACTGCAGTTCTCTCGCAGTCAAGGAGGCCGTGCGACTGACTGGCAAAGGGAGTCCGCCCAGCGCTGCTTTCGCCAGTCTCTCTGACGACTGGGCCACTCTACCTGGGCAACCCAGAGAGGAGTACACTGCCCTAGCTATGAAAGTGAAGAGCTGTCTCCAGGGGCCTGCTTACGCTAAGGTTCCTCAGAAGCCAGAGGCCGCCGTTCCGGCACGGAGAGAGGTCATCCTGCGAAACTGGTGAATGGGCTCCTACCCTGTGTGTCCCCAGGGGCGTCGCAGGGTTAAGGCACTCCGTGGTGGAGTATGGCCTCATTGGAGACCCCTGCACACCCAAGTCCCCTGACGTGAAACACTGGAACTTCACCTTGAGGCCCGAGCTCACCTTTCGTTCGTTCGGCCGGAGCCGAACCTGGGGAGCCGTGGGAGGAGTTCCTAGAAAGGGATTGCCAGCACGGTTTTCGCTTTGGGAGAACACGCAGCCTCGGCCCACAACGACAGTCCTGCCGTGCAGAGACGTCGGGCCGCTAGTGCTGTTCCAGGCAGCTGTGAAGCCAAGCGCAAGGCGCCTGCAAACGGGGAGAAAGCGTCCTCTCCCCTCCGCGTCCCACGTTCAAGCTGAATGACGCAGCATGTTTCTCGGAAGGCTCTGCCGAGCTATCTAGTACAAGGGAGAGAGTGCCTGCCTCTGCCGAGAAAGGTTTTGACGTGGGGATTGCTGGACAGGCGGAAGAGCGTTCCCCAGGCCGTGCAAAGTTGAGGCCTTGGTGATTCTGGATGGTCCCAAGGGTCCAGAATTGTCCCTGGGAAAGCTGTCCTTTTCCCTCTTTTTCCGGCTGGAAGTACACCTCTGGCATCCGACTGCCGTTCGGCGACGTCCTGGGGGAGACGCCCCGGTTTCACTTGGGACGCACACTGGTGTTTCTCAGAAGAGCCCAAATTCCTCCCTGCGGGTGGGTGGGGGCCTGGGCACACCAGCATGGAATGTAAGGCTGTTTAGAACTGCGTACCTTGAGGCCGTGTGAAGGCCGCACGAACGAGAGCTTTCGAGCGAACAGGGCAGCGCTTCGCCATCACCGTTGCACATTCACGGAGCTTAGTCAAACGAACGCATTTACTTCCTGGGGCTCCAACACAGCCGAGGAGTTGGAAGGCATACAGTGAGGGCCCTTTGACAGTTGTTACAACGAACGTGAGTGCACAGTGTCTCGTGAAATACCTTCCACGGTTGAAGCATTCCGTTAACGCATGCCCCTCCGCTCCCTCTGGCGCTCCGAGGTGTTCCTAACGGGGGAAATCTGGACTTTTGCTCGAGGCCGGGGTGGGGCGGGGGGACTCACAATTCTTCTGCCGGCGAGCTCCAGAGCGCTCCTGCTGAAGCTCCCAGCAAGGAACTGAGAGCAGCAGGCCTCACACGAGTCAACTCAGACTTCTTCTGTCACGAGTCAACTCAGACTTCTTATGTGAGGCCTTCCGGCAGCAAAGAGAAGGTGCGCGCGAGGAGTGTGCCTCAGGCAGCTTAGGACCCGCCACTGTCTCGTCTACCACGGAGGGGAACCAGGTTTGGCCAGGGTCGCCCAGCTTCATACCTGAGCTCCTACAGGTATCCTCAGCGGTTTCTGATTACCTCAAGGAAACACAACGGGAGGAACAGGGCCCTTCCGTGGAGGCCCTTTTGGGCACAGGGACCTCTGCGTGGGATCTACTGGGTAAGTATGGCAGTACCTCAGGTAGGCCTCAGTGACCAAGGCTCTCCGGCTCACGCCTAGCTGTGCAAAGCAGTGTGGCGAACGTACCTACTGCTCCTCAGGCTGGGCCCACAGCCTAGCTTTCGCTTCTGTGAGAGTGCTGTCCCGAGTCTCTTCCTGGAGCCAGTCGTCAGCGCGGTGTCTTTTGGCACTGCAGTTCTCTCTCAGTCAAGGAGGCCGTGCGACTGACTGGCAAAGGGAGTCCGCCCAGCGCTGCTTTCGCCAGTCTCTCTGACGACTGGGCCACTCTACCTGGGCAACCCAGAGAGGAGTACACTGCCCTAGCTATGAAAGTGAAGAGCTGTCTCCAGGGGCCTGCTTACGCTAAGGTTCCTCAGAAGCCAGAGGCCGCCGTTCCGGCACGGAGAGAGGTCATCCTGCGAAACTGGTGAATGGGCTCCTACCCTGTGTGTCCCCAGGGGCGTCGCAGGGTTAAGGCACTCCGTGGTGGAGTATGGCCTCATTGGAGACCCCTGCACACCCAAGTCCCCTGACGTGAAACACTGGAACTTCACCTTGAGGCCCGAGCTCACCTTTCGTTCGTTCGGCCGGAGCCGAACCTGGGGAGCCGTGGGAGGAGTTCCTAGAAAGGGATTGCCAGCACGGTTTTCGCTTTGGGAGAACACGCAGCCTCGGCCCACAACGACAGTCCTGCCGTGCAGAGACGTCGGGCCGCTAGTGCTGTTCCAGGCAGCTGTGAAGCCAAGCGCAAGGCGCCTGCAAACGGGGAGAAAGCGTCCTCTCCCCTCCGCGTCCCACGTTCAAGCTGAATGACGCAGCATGTTTCTCGGAAGGCTCTGCCGAGCTATCTAGTACAAGGGAGAGAGTGCCTGCCTCTGCCGAGAAAGGTTTTGACGTGGGGATTGCTGGACAGGCGGAAGAGCGTTCCCCAGGCCGTGCAAAGTTGAGGCCTTGGTGATTCTGGATGGTCCCAAGGGTCCAGAATTGTCCCTGGGAAAGCTGTCCTTTTCCCTCTTTTTCCGGCTGGAAGTACACCTCTGGCATCCGACTGCCGTTCGGCGACGTCCTGGGGGAGACGCCCCGGTTTCACTTGGGACGCACACTGGTGTTTCTCAGAAGAGCCCAAATTCCTCCCTGCGGGTGGGTGGGGGCCTGGGCACACCAGCATGGAATGTAAGGCTGTTTAGAACTGCGTACCTTGAGGCCGTGTGAAGGCCGCACGAACGAGAGCTTTCGAGCGAACAGGGCAGCGCTTCGCCATCACCGTTGCACATTCACGGAGCTTAGTCAAACGAACGCATTTACTTCCTGGGGCTCCAACACAGCCGAGGAGTTGGAAGGCATACAGTGAGGGCCCTTTGACAGTTGTTACAACGAACGTGAGTGCACAGTGTCTCGTGAAATACCTTCCACGGTTGAAGCATTCCGTTAACGCATGCCCCTCCGCTCCCTCTGGCGCTCCGAGGTGTTCCTAACGGGGGAAATCTGGACTTTTGCTCGAGGCCGGGGTGGGGCGGGGGGACTCACAATTCTTCTGCCGGCGAGCTCCAGAGCGCTCCTGCTGAAGCTCCCAGCAAGGAACTGAGAGCAGCAGGCCTCACACGAGTCAACTCAGACTTCTTCTGTCACGAGTCAACTCAGACTTCTTATGTGAGGCCTTCCGGCAGCAAAGAGAAGGTGCGCGCGAGGAGTGTGCCTCAGGCAGCTTAGGACCCGCCACTGTCTCGTCTACCACGGAGGGGAACCAGGTTTGGCCAGGGTCGCCCAGCTTCATACCTGAGCTCCTACAGGTATCCTCAGCGGTTTCTGATTACCTCAAGGAAACACAACGGGAGGAACAGGGCCCTTCCGTGGAGGCCCTTTTGGGCACAGGGACCTCTGCGTGGGATCTACTGGGTAAGTATGGCAGTACCTCAGGTAGGCCTCAGTGACCAAGGCTCTCCGGCTCACGCCTAGCTGTGCAAAGCAGTGTGGCGAACGTACCTACTGCTCCTCAGGCTGGGCCCACAGCCTAGCTTTCGCTTCTGTGAGAGTGCTGTCCCGAGTCTCTTCCTGGAGCCAGTCGTCAGCGCGGTGTCTTTTGGCACTGCAGTTCTCTCTCAGTCAAGGAGGCCGTGCGACTGACTGGCAAAGGGAGTCCGCCCAGCGCTGCTTTCGCCAGTCTCTCTGACGACTGGGCCACTCTACCTGGGCAACCCAGAGAGGAGTACACTGCCCTAGCTATGAAAGTGAAGAGCTGTCTCCAGGGGCCTGCTTACGCTAAGGTTCCTCAGAAGCCAGAGGCCGCCGTTCCGGCACGGAGAGAGGTCATCCTGCGAAACTGGTGAATGGGCTCCTACCCTGTGTGTCCCCAGGGGCGTCGCAGGCTTAAGGCACTCCGTGGTGGAGTATGGCCTCATTGGAGACCCCTGCACACCCAAGTCCCCTGACGTGAAACACTGGAACTTCACCTTGAGGCCCGAGCTCACCTTTCGTTCGTTCGGCCGGAGCCGAACCTGGGGAGCCGTGGGAGGAGTTCCTAGAAAGGGATTGCCAGCACGGTTTTCGCTTTGGGAGAACACGCAGCCTCGGCCCACAACGACAGTCCTGCCGTGCAGAGACGTCGGGCCGCTAGTGCTGTTCCAGGCAGCTGTGAAGCCAAGCGCAAGGCGCCTGCAAACGGGGAGAAAGCGTCCTCTCCCCTCCGCGTCCCACGTTCAAGCTGAATGACGCAGCATGTTTCTCGGAAGGCTCTGCCGAGCTATCTAGTACAAGGGAGAGAGTGCCTGCCTCTGCCGAGAAAGGTTTTGACGTGGGGATTGCTGGACAGGCGGAAGAGCGTTCCCCAGGCCGTGCAAAGTTGAGGCCTTGGTGATTCTGGATGGTCCCAAGGGTCCAGAATTGTCCCTGGGAAAGCTGTCCTTTTCCCTCTTTTTCCGGCTGGAAGTACACCTCTGGCATCCGACTGCCGTTCGGCGACGTCCTGGGGGAGACGCCCCGGTTTCACTTGGGACGCACACTGGTGTTTCTCAGAAGAGCCCAAATTCCTCCCTGCGGGTGGGTGGGGGCCTGGGCACACCAGCATGGAATGTAAGGCTGTTTAGAACTGCGTACCTTGAGGCCGTGTGAAGGCCGCACGAACGAGAGCTTTCGAGCGAACAGGGCAGCGCTTCGCCATCACTGTTGCACATTCACGGAGCTTAGTCAAACGAACGCATTTACTTCCTGGGGCTCCAACACAGCCGAGGAGTTGGAAGGCATACAGTGAGGGCCCTTTGACAGTTGTTACAACGAACGTGAGTGCACAGTGTCTCGTGAAATACCTTCCACGGTTGAAGCATTCCGTTAACGCATGCCCCTCCGCTCCCTCTGGCGCTCCGAGGTGTTCCTAACGGGGGAAATCTGGACTTTTGCTCGAGGCCGGGGTGGGGCGGGGGGACTCACAATTCTTCTGCCGGCGAGCTCCAGAGCGCTCCTGCTGAAGCTCCCAGCAAGGAACTGAGAGCAGCAGGCCTCACACGAGTCAACTCAGACTTCTTCTGTCACGAGTCAACTCAGACTTCTTATGTGAGGCCTTCCGGCAGCAAAGAGAAGGTGCGCGCGAGGAGTGTGCCTCAGGCAGCTTAGGACCCGCCACTGTCTCGTCTACCACGGAGGGGAACCAGGTTTGGCCAGGGTCGCCCAGCTTCATACCTGAGCTCCTACAGGTATCCTCAGCGGTTTCTGATTACCTCAAGGAAACACAACGGGAGGAACAGGGCCCTTCCGTGGAGGCCCTTTTGGGCACAGGGACCTCTGCGTGGGATCTACTGGGTAAGTATGGCAGTACCTCAGGTAGGCCTCAGTGACCAAGGCTCTCCGGCTCACGCCTAGCTGTGCAAAGCAGTGTGGCGAACGTACCTACTGCTCCTCAGGCTGGGCCCACAGCCTAGCTTTCGCTTCTGTGAGAGTGCTGTCCCGAGTCTCTTCCTGGAGCCAGTCGTCAGCGCGGTGTCTTTTGGCACTGCAGTTCTCTCGCAGTCAAGGAGGCCGTGCGACTGACTGGCAAAGGGAGTCCGCCCAGCGCTGCTTTCGCCAGTCTCTCTGACGACTGGGCCACTCTACCTGGGCAACCCAGAGAGGAGTACACTGCCCTAGCTATGAAAGTGAAGAGCTGTCTCCAGGGGCCTGCTTACGCTAAGGTTCCTCAGAAGCCAGAGGCCGCCGTTCCGGCACGGAGAGAGGTCATCCTGCGAAACTGGTGAATGGGCTCCTACCCTGTGTGTCCCCAGGGGCGTCGCAGGGTTAAGGCACTCCGTGGTGGAGTATGGCCTCATTGGAGACCCCTGCACACCCAAGTCCCCTGACGTGAAACACTGGAACTTCACCTTGAGGCCCGAGCTCACCTTTCGTTCGTTCGGCCGGAGCCGAACCTGGGGAGCCGTGGGAGGAGTTCCTAGAAAGGGATTGCCAGCACGGTTTTCGCTTTGGGAGAACACGCAGCCTCGGCCCACAACGACAGTCCTGCCGTGCAGAGACGTCGGGCCGCTAGTGCTGTTCCAGGCAGCTGTGAAGCCAAGCGCAAGGCGCCTGCAAACGGGGAGAAAGCGTCCTCTCCCCTCCGCGTCCCACGTTCAAGCTGAATGACGCAGCATGTTTCTCGGAAGGCTCTGCCGAGCTATCTAGTACAAGGGAGAGAGTGCCTGCCTCTGCCGAGAAAGGTTTTGACGTGGGGATTGCTGGACAGGCGGAAGAGCGTTCCCCAGGCCGTGCAAAGTTGAGGCCTTGGTGATTCTGGATGGTCCCAAGGGTCCAGAATTGTCCCTGGGAAAGCTGTCCTTTTCCCTCTTTTTCCGGCTGGAAGTACACCTCTGGCATCCGACTGCCGTTCGGCGACGTCCTGGGGGAGACGCCCCGGTTTCACTTGGGACGCACACTGGTGTTTCTCAGAAGAGCCCAAATTCCTCCCTGCGGGTGGGTGGGGGCCTGGGCACACCAGCATGGAATGTAAGGCTGTTTAGAACTGCGTACCTTGAGGCCGTGTGAAGGCCGCACGAACGAGAGCTTTCGAGCGAACAGGGCAGCGCTTCGCCATCACCGTTGCACATTCACGGAGCTTAGTCAAACGAACGCATTTACTTCCTGGGGCTCCAACACAGCCGAGGAGTTGGAAGGCATACAGTGAGGGCCCTTTGACAGTTGTTACAACGAACGTGAGTGCACAGTGTCTCGTGAAATACCTTCCACGGTTGAAGCATTCCGTTAACGCATGCCCCTCCGCTCCCTCTGGCGCTCCGAGGTGTTCCTAACGGGGGAAATCTGGACTTTTGCTCGAGGCCGGGGTGGGGCGGGGGGACTCACAATTCTTCTGCCGGCGAGCTCCAGAGCGCTCCTGCTGAAGCTCCCAGCAAGGAACTGAGAGCAGCAGGCCTCACACGAGTCAACTCAGACTTCTTCTGTCACGAGTCAACTCAGACTTCTTATGTGAGGCCTTCCGGCAGCAAAGAGAAGGTGCGCGCGAGGAGTGTGCCTCAGGCAGCTTAGGACCCGCCACTGTCTCGTCTACCACGGAGGGGAACCAGGTTTGGCCAGGGTCGCCCAGCTTCATACCTGAGCTCCTACAGGTATCCTCAGCGGTTTCTGATTACCTCAAGGAAACACAACGGGAGGAACAGGGCCCTTCCGTGGAGGCCCTTTTGGGCACAGGGACCTCTGCGTGGGATCTACTGGGTAAGTATGGCAGTACCTCAGGTAGGCCTCAGTGACCAAGGCTCTCCGGCTCACGCCTAGCTGTGCAAAGCAGTGTGGCGAACGTACCTACTGCTCCTCAGGCTGGGCCCACAGCCTAGCTTTCGCTTCTGTGAGAGTGCTGTCCCGAGTCTCTTCCTGGAGCCAGTCGTCAGCGCGGTGTCTTTTGGCACTGCAGTTCTCTCTCAGTCAAGGAGGCCGTGCGACTGACTGGCAAAGGGAGTCCGCCCAGCGCTGCTTTCGCCAGTCTCTCTGACGACTGGGCCACTCTACCTGGGCAACCCAGAGAGGAGTACACTGCCCTAGCTATGAAAGTGAAGAGCTGTCTCCAGGGGCCTGCTTACGCTAAGGTTCCTCAGAAGCCAGAGGCCGCCGTTCCGGCACGGAGAGAGGTCATCCTGCGAAACTGGTGAATGGGCTCCTACCCTGTGTGTCCCCAGGGGCGTCGCAGGCTTAAGGCACTCCGTGGTGGAGTATGGCCTCATTGGAGACCCCTGCACACCCAAGTCCCCTGACGTGAAACACTGGAACTTCACCTTGAGGCCCGAGCTCACCTTTCGTTCGTTCGGCCGGAGCCGAACCTGGGGAGCCGTGGGAGGAGTTCCTAGAAAGGGATTGCCAGCACGGTTTTCGCTTTGGGAGAACACGCAGCCTCGGCCCACAACGACAGTCCTGCCGTGCAGAGACGTCGGGCCGCTAGTGCTGTTCCAGGCAGCTGTGAAGCCAAGCGCAAGGCGCCTGCAAACGGGGAGAAAGCGTCCTCTCCCCTCCGCGTCCCACGTTCAAGCTGAATGACGCAGCATGTTTCTCGGAAGGCTCTGCCGAGCTATCTAGTACAAGGGAGAGAGTGCCTGCCTCTGCCGAGAAAGGTTTTGACGTGGGGATTGCTGGACAGGCGGAAGAGCGTTCCCCAGGCCGTGCAAAGTTGAGGCCTTGGTGATTCTGGATGGTCCCAAGGGTCCAGAATTGTCCCTGGGAAAGCTGTCCTTTTCCCTCTTTTTCCGGCTGGAAGTACACCTCTGGCATCCGACTGCCGTTCGGCGACGTCCTGGGGGAGACGCCCCGGTTTCACTTGGGACGCACACTGGTGTTTCTCAGAAGAGCCCAAATTCCTCCCTGCGGGTGGGTGGGGGCCTGGGCACACCAGCATGGAATGTAAGGCTGTTTAGAACTGCGTACCTTGAGGCCGTGTGAAGGCCGCACGAACGAGAGCTTTCGAGCGAACAGGGCAGCGCTTCGCCATCACCGTTGCACATTCACGGAGCTTAGTCAAACGAACGCATTTACTTCCTGGGGCTCCAACACAGCCGAGGAGTTGGAAGGCATACAGTGAGGGCCCTTTGACAGTTGTTACAACGAACGTGAGTGCACAGTGTCTCGTGAAATACCTTCCACGGTTGAAGCATTCCGTTAACGCATGCCCCTCCGCTCCCTCTGGCGCTCCGAGGTGTTCCTAACGGGGGAAATCTGGACTTTTGCTCGAGGCCGGGGTGGGGCGGGGGGACTCACAATTCTTCTGCCGGCGAGCTCCAGAGCGCTCCTGCTGAAGCTCCCAGCAAGGAACTGAGAGCAGCAGGCCTCACACGAGTCAACTCAGACTTCTTCTGTCACGAGTCAACTCAGACTTCTTATGTGAGGCCTTCCGGCAGCAAAGAGAAGGTGCGCGCGAGGAGTGTGCCTCAGGCAGCTTAGGACCCGCCACTGTCTCGTCTACCACGGAGGGGAACCAGGTTTGGCCAGGGTCGCCCAGCTTCATACCTGAGCTCCTACAGGTATCCTCAGCGGTTTCTGATTACCTCAAGGAAACACAACGGGAGGAACAGGGCCCTTCCGTGGAGGCCCTTTTGGGCACAGGGACCTCTGCGTGGGATCTACTGGGTAAGTATGGCAGTACCTCAGGTAGGCCTCAGTGACCAAGGCTCTCCGGCTCACGCCTAGCTGTGCAAAGCAGTGTGGCGAACGTACGTACTGCTCCTCAGGCTGGGCCCACAGCCTAGCTTTCGCTTCTGTGAGAGTGCTGTCCCGAGTCTCTTCCTGGAGCCAGTCGTCAGCGCGGTGTCTTTTGGCACTGCAGTTCTCTCTCAGTCAAGGAGGCCGTGCGACTGACTGGCAAAGGGAGTCCGCCCAGCGCTGCTTTCGCCAGTCTCTCTGACGACTGGGCCACTCTACCTGGGCAACCCAGAGAGGAGTACACTGCCCTAGCTATGAAAGTGAAGAGCTGTCTCCAGGGGCCTGCTTACGCTAAGGTTCCTCAGAAGCCAGAGGCCGCCGTTCCGGCACGGAGAGAGGTCATCCTGCGAAACTGGTGAATGGGCTCCTACCCTGTGTGTCCCCAGGGGCGTCGCAGGGTTAAGGCACTCCGTGGTGGAGTATGGCCTCATTGGAGACCCCTGCACACCCAAGTCCCCTGACGTGAAACACTGGAACTTCACCTTGAGGCCCGAGCTCACCTTTCGTTCGTTCGGCCGGAGCCGAACCTGGGGAGCCGTGGGAGGAGTTCCTAGAAAGGGATTGCCAGCACGGTTTTCGCTTTGGGAGAACACGCAGCCTCGGCCCACAACGACAGTCCTGCCGTGCAGAGACGTCGGGCCGCTAGTGCTGTTCCAGGCAGCTGTGAAGCCAAGCGCAAGGCGCCTGCAAACGGGGAGAAAGCGTCCTCTCCCCTCCGCGTCCCACGTTCAAGCTGAATGACGCAGCATGTTTCTCGGAAGGCTCTGCCGAGCTATCTAGTACAAGGGAGAGAGTGCCTGCCTCTGCCGAGAAAGGTTTTGACGTGGGGATTGCTGGACAGGCGGAAGAGCGTTCCCCAGGCCGTGCAAAGTTGAGGCCTTGGTGATTCTGGATGGTCCCAAGGGTCCAGAATTGTCCCTGGGAAAGCTGTCCTTTTCCCTCTTTTCCCGGCTGGAAGTACACCTCTGGCATCCGACTGCCGTTCGGCGACGTCCTGGGGGAGACGCCCCGGTTTCACTTGGGACGCACACTGGTGTTTCTCAGAAGAGCCCAAATTCCTCCCTGCGGGTGGGTGGGGGCCTGGGCACACCAGCATGGAATGTAAGGCTGTTTAGAACTGCGTACCTTGAGGCCGTGTGAAGGCCGCACGAACGAGAGCTTTCGAGCGAACAGGGCAGCGCTTCGCCATCACCGTTGCACATTCACGGAGCTTAGTCAAACGAACGCATTTACTTCCTGGGGCTCCAACACAGCCGAGGAGTTGGAAGGCATACAGTGAGGGCCCTTTGACAGTTGTTACAACGAACGTGAGTGCACAGTGTCTCGTGAAATACCTTCCACGGTTGAAGCATTCCGTTAACGCATGCCCCTCCGCTCCCTCTGGCGCTCCGAGGTGTTCCTAACGGGGGAAATCTGGACTTTTGCTCGAGGCCGGGGTGGGGCGGGGGGACTCACAATTCTTCTGCCGGCGAGCTCCAGAGCGCTCCTGCTGAAGCTCCCAGCAAGGAACTGAGAGCAGCAGGCCTCACACGAGTACACTCAGACTTCTTCTGTCACGAGTCAACTCAGACTTCTTATGTGAGGCCTTCCGGCAGCAAAGAGAAGGTGCGCGCGAGGAGTGTGCCTCAGGCAGCTTAGGACCCGCCACTGTCTCGTCTACCACGGAGGGGAACCAGGTTTGGCCAGGGTCGCCCAGCTTCATACCTGAGCTCCTACAGGTATCCTCAGCGGTTTCTGATTACCTCAAGGAAACACAACGGGAGGAACAGGGCCCTTCCGTGGAGGCCCTTTTGGGCACAGGGACCTCTGCGTGGGATCTACTGGGTAAGTATGGCAGTACCTCAGGTAGGCCTCAGTGACCAAGGCTCTCCGGCTCACGCCTAGCTGTGCAAAGCAGTGTGGCGAACGTACCTACTGCTCCTCAGGCTGGGCCCACAGCCTAGCTTTCGCTTCTGTGAGAGTGCTGTCCCGAGTCTCTTCCTGGAGCCAGTCGTCAGCGCGGTGTCTTTTGGCACTGCAGTTCTCTCTCAGTCAAGGAGGCCGTGCGACTGACTGGCAAAGGGAGTCCGCCCAGCGCTGCTTTCGCCAGTCTCTCTGACGACTGGGCCACTCTACCTGGGCAACCCAGAGAGGAGTACACTGCCCTAGCTATGAAAGTGAAGAGCTGTCTCCAGGGGCCTGCTTACGCTAAGGTTCCTCAGAAGCCAGAGGCCGCCGTTCCGGCACGGAGAGAGGTCATCCTGCGAAACTGGTGAATGGGCTCCTACCCTGTGTGTCCCCAGGGGCGTCGCAGGGTTAAGGCACTCCGTGGTGGAGTGTGGCCTCATTGGAGACCCCTGCACACCCAAGTCCCCTGACGTGAAACACTGGAACTTCACCTTGAGGCCCGAGCTCACCTTTCGTTCGTTCGGCCGGAGCCGAACCTGGGGAGCCGTGGGAGGAGTTCCTAGAAAGGGATTGCCAGCACGGTTTTCGCTTTGGGAGAACACGCAGCCTCGGCCCACAACGACAGTCCTGCCGTGCAGAGACGTCGGGCCGCTAGTGCTGTTCCAGGCAGCTGTGAAGCCAAGCGCAAGGCGCCTGCAAACGGGGAGAAAGCGTCCTCTCCCCTCCGCGTCCCACGTTCAAGCTGAATGACGCAGCATGTTTCTCGGAAGGCTCTGCCGAGCTATCTAGTACAAGGGAGAGAGTGCCTGCCTCTGCCGAGAAAGGTTTTGACGTGGGGATTGCTGGACAGGCGGAAGAGCGTTCCCCAGGCCGTGCAAAGTTGAGGCCTTGGTGATTCTGGATGGTCCCAAGGGTCCAGAATTGTCCCTGGGAAAGCTGTCCTTTTCCCTCTTTTTCCGGCTGGAAGTACACCTCTGGCATCCGACTGCCGTTCGGCGACGTCCTGGGGGAGACGCCCCGGTTTCACTTGGGACGCACACTGGTGTTTCTCAGAAGAGCCCAAATTCCTCCCTGCGGGTGGGTGGGGGCCTGGGCACACCAGCATGGAATGTAAGGCTGTTTAGAACTGCGTACCTTGAGGCCGTGTGAAGGCCGCACGAACGAGAGCTTTCGAGCGAACAGGGCAGCGCTTCGCCATCACCGTTGCACATTCACGGAGCTTAGTCAAACGAACGCATTTACTTCCTGGGGCTCCAACACAGCCGAGGAGTTGGAAGGCATACAGTGAGGGCCCTTTGACAGTTGTTACAACGAACGTGAGTGCACAGTGTCTCGTGAAATACCTTCCACGGTTGAAGCATTCCGTTAACGCATGCCCCTCCGCTCCCTCTGGCGCTCCGAGGTGTTCCTAACGGGGGAAATCTGGACTTTTGCTCGAGGCCGGGGTGGGGCGGGGGGACTCACAATTCTTCTGCCGGCGAGCTCCAGAGCGCTCCTGCTGAAGCTCCCAGCAAGGAACTGAGAGCAGCAGGCCTCACACGAGTCAACTCAGACTTCTTCTGTCACGAGTCAACTCAGACTTCTTATGTGAGGCCTTCCGGCAGCAAAGAGAAGGTGCGCGCGAGGAGTGTGCCTCAGGCAGCTTAGGACCCGCCACTGTCTCGTCTACCACGGAGGGGAACCAGGTTTGGCCAGGGTCGCCCAGCTTCATACCTGAGCTCCTACAGGTATCCTCAGCGGTTTCTGATTACCTCAAGGAAACACAACGGGAGGAACAGGGCCCTTCCGTGGAGGCCCTTTTGGGCACAGGGACCTCTGCGTGGGATCTACTGGGTAAGTATGGCAGTACCTCAGGTAGGCCTCAGTGACCAAGGCTCTCCGGCTCACGCCTAGCTGTGCAAAGCAGTGTGGCGAACGTACCTACTGCTCCTCAGGCTGGGCCCACAGCCTAGCTTTCGCTTCTGTGAGAGTGCTGTCCCGAGTCTCTTCCTGGAGCCAGTCGTCAGCGCGGTGTCTTTTGGCACTGCAGTTCTCTCTCAGTCAAGGAGGCCGTGCGACTGACTGGCAAAGGGAGTCCGCCCAGCGCTGCTTTCGCCAGTCTCTCTGACGACTGGGCCACTCTACCTGGGCAACCCAGAGAGGAGTACACTGCCCTAGCTATGAAAGTGAAGAGCTGTCTCCAGGGGCCTGCTTACGCTAAGGTTCCTCAGAAGCCAGAGGCCGCCGTTCCGGCACGGAGAGAGGTCATCCTGCGAAACTGGTGAATGGGCTCCTACCCTGTGTGTCCCCAGGGGCGTCGCAGGGTTAAGGCACTCCGTGGTGGAGTATGGCCTCATTGGAGACCCCTGCACACCCAAGTCCCCTGACGTGAAACACTGGAACTTCACCTTGAGGCCCGAGCTCACCTTTCGTTCGTTCGGCCGGAGCCGAACCTGGGGAGCCGTGGGAGGAGTTCCTAGAAAGGGATTGCCAGCACGGTTTTCGCTTTGGGAGAACACGCAGCCTCGGCCCACAACGACAGTCCTGCCGTGCAGAGACGTCGGGCCGCTAGTGCTGTTCCAGGCAGCTGTGAAGCCAAGCGCAAGGCGCCTGCAAACGGGGAGAAAGCGTCCTCTCCCCTCCGCGTCCCACGTTCAAGCTGAATGACGCAGCATGTTTCTCGGAAGGCTCTGCCGAGCTATCTAGTACAAGGGAGAGAGTGCCTGCCTCTGCCGAGAAAGGTTTTGACGTGGGGATTGCTGGACAGGCGGAAGAGCGTTCCCCAGGCCGTGCAAAGTTGAGGCCTTGGTGATTCTGGATGGTCCCAAGGGTCCAGAATTGTCCCTGGGAAAGCTGTCCTTTTCCCTCTTTTTCCGGCTGGAAGTACACCTCTGGCATCCGACTGCCGTTCGGCGACGTCCTGGGGGAGACGCCCCGGTTTCACTTGGGACGCACACTGGTGTTTCTCAGAAGAGCCCAAATTCCTCCCTGCGGGTGGGTGGGGGCCTGGGCACACCAGCATGGAATGTAAGGCTGTTTAGAACTGCGTACCTTGAGGCCGTGTGAAGGCCGCACGAACGAGAGCTTTCGAGCGAACAGGGCAGCGCTTCGCCATCACCGTTGCACATTCACGGAGCTTAGTCAAACGAACGCATTTACTTCCTGGGGCTCCAACACAGCCGAGGAGTTGGAAGGCATACAGTGAGGGCCCTTTGACAGTTGTTACAACGAACGTGAGTGCACAGTGTCTCGTGAAATACCTTCCACGGTTGAAGCATTCCGTTAACGCATGCCCCTCCGCTCCCTCTGGCGCTCCGAGGTGTTCCTAACGGGGGAAATCTGGACTTTTGCTCGAGGCCGGGGTGGGGCGGGGGGACTCACAATTCTTCTGCCGGCGAGCTCCAGAGCGCTCCTGCTGAAGCTCCCAGCAAGGAACTGAGAGCAGCAGGCCTCACACGAGTCAACTCAGACTTCTTCTGTCACGAGTCAACTCAGACTTCTTATGTGAGGCCTTCCGGCAGCAAAGAGAAGGTGCGCGCGAGGAGTGTGCCTCAGGCAGCTTAGGACCCGCCACTGTCTCGTCTACCACGGAGGGGAACCAGGTTTGGCCAGGGTCGCCCAGCTTCATACCTGAGCTCCTACAGGTATCCTCAGCGGTTTCTGATTACCTCAAGGAAACACAACGGGAGGAACAGGGCCCTTCCGTGGAGGCCCTTTTGGGCACAGGGACCTCTGCGTGGGATCTACTGGGTAAGTATGGCAGTACCTCAGGTAGGCCTCAGTGACCAAGGCTCTCCGGCTCACGCCTAGCTGTGCAAAGCAGTGTGGCGAACGTACGTACTGCTCCTCAGGCTGGGCCCACAGCCTAGCTTTCGCTTCTGTGAGAGTGCTGTCCCGAGTCTCTTCCTGGAGCCAGTCGTCAGCGCGGTGTCTTTTGGCACTGCAGTTCTCTCTCAGTCAAGGAGGCCGTGCGACTGACTGGCAAAGGGAGTCCGCCCAGCGCTGCTTTCGCCAGTCTCTCTGACGACTGGGCCACTCTACCTGGGCAACCCAGAGAGGAGTACACTGCCCTAGCTATGAAAGTGAAGAGCTGTCTCCAGGGGCCTGCTTACGCTAAGGTTCCTCAGAAGCCAGAGGCCGCCGTTCCGGCACGGAGAGAGGTCATCCTGCGAAACTGGTGAATGGGCTCCTACCCTGTGTGTCCCCAGGGGCGTCGCAGGGTTAAGGCACTCCGTGGTGGAGTGTGGCCTCATTGGAGACCCCTGCACACCCAAGTCCCCTGACGTGAAACACTGGAACTTCACCTTGAGGCCCGAGCTCACCTTTCGTTCGTTCGGCCGGAGCCGAACCTGGGGAGCCGTGGGAGGAGTTCCTAGAAAGGGATTGCCAGCACGGTTTTCGCTTTGGGAGAACACGCAGCCTCGGCCCACAACGACAGTCCTGCCGTGCAGAGACGTCGGGCCGCTAGTGCTGTTCCAGGCAGCTGTGAAGCCAAGCGCAAGGCGCCTGCAAACGGGGAGAAAGCGTCCTCTCCCCTCCGCGTCCCACGTTCAAGCTGAATGACGCAGCATGTTTCTCGGAAGGCTCTGCCGAGCTATCTAGTACAAGGGAGAGAGTGCCTGCCTCTGCCGAGAAAGGTTTTGACGTGGGGATTGCTGGACAGGCGGAAGAGCGTTCCCCAGGCCGTGCAAAGTTGAGGCCTTGGTGATTCTGGATGGTCCCAAGGGTCCAGAATTGTCCCTGGGAAAGCTGTCCTTTTCCCTCTTTTTCCGGCTGGAAGTACACCTCTGGCATCCGACTGCCGTTCGGCGACGTCCTGGGGGAGACGCCCCGGTTTCACTTGGGACGCACACTGGTGTTTCTCAGAAGAGCCCAAATTCCTCCCTGCGGGTGGGTGGGGGCCTGGGCACACCAGCATGGAATGTAAGGCTGTTTAGAACTGCGTACCTTGAGGCCGTGTGAAGGCCGCACGAACGAGAGCTTTCGAGCGAACAGGGCAGCGCTTCGCCATCACCGTTGCACATTCACGGAGCTTAGTCAAACGAACGCATTTACTTCCTGGGGCTCCAACACAGCCGAGGAGTTGGAAGGCATACAGTGAGGGCCCTTTGACAGTTGTTACAACGAACGTGAGTGCACAGTGTCTCGTGAAATACCTTCCACGGTTGAAGCATTCCGTTAACGCATGCCCCTCCGCTCCCTCTGGCGCTCCGAGGTGTTCCTAACGGGGGAAATCTGGACTTTTGCTCGAGGCCGGGGTGGGGCGGGGGGACTCACAATTCTTCTGCCGGCGAGCTCCAGAGCGCTCCTGCTGAAGCTCCCAGCAAGGAACTGAGAGCAGCAGGCCTCACACGAGTCAACTCAGACTTCTTCTGTCACGAGTCAACTCAGACTTCTTATGTGAGGCCTTCCGGCAGCAAAGAGAAGGTGCGCGCGAGGAGTGTGCCTCAGGCAGCTTAGGACCCGCCACTGTCTCGTCTACCACGGAGGGGAACCAGGTTTGGCCAGGGTCGCCCAGCTTCATACCTGAGCTCCTACAGGTATCCTCAGCGGTTTCTGATTACCTCAAGGAAACACAACGGGAGGAACAGGGCCCTTCCGTGGAGGCCCTTTTGGGCACAGGGACCTCTGCGTGGGATCTACTGGGTAAGTATGGCAGTACCTCAGGTAGGCCTCAGTGACCAAGGCTCTCCGGCTCACGCCTAGCTGTGCAAAGCAGTGTGGCGAACGTACGTACTGCTCCTCAGGCTGGGCCCACAGCCTAGCTTTCGCTTCTGTGAGAGTGCTGTCCCGAGTCTCTTCCTGGAGCCAGTCGTCAGCGCGGTGTCTTTTGGCACTGCAGTTCTCTCTCAGTCAAGGAGGCCGTGCGACTGACTGGCAAAGGGAGTCCGCCCAGCGCTGCTTTCGCCAGTCTCTCTGACGACTGGGCCACTCTACCTGGGCAACCCAGAGAGGAGTACACTGCCCTAGCTATGAAAGTGAAGAGCTGTCTCCAGGGGCCTGCTTACGCTAAGGTTCCTCAGAAGCCAGAGGCCGCCGTTCCGGCACGGAGAGAGGTCATCCTGCGAAACTGGTGAATGGGCTCCTACCCTGTGTGTCCCCAGGGGCGTCGCAGGGTTAAGGCACTCCGTGGTGGAGTGTGGCCTCATTGGAGACCCCTGCACACCCAAGTCCCCTGACGTGAAACACTGGAACTTCACCTTGAGGCCCGAGCTCACCTTTCGTTCGTTCGGCCGGAGCCGAACCTGGGGAGCCGTGGGAGGAGTTCCTAGAAAGGGATTGCCAGCACGGTTTTCGCTTTGGGAGAACACGCAGCCTCGGCCCACAACGACAGTCCTGCCGTGCAGAGACGTCGGGCCGCTAGTGCTGTTCCAGGCAGCTGTGAAGCCAAGCGCAAGGCGCCTGCAAACGGGGAGAAAGCGTCCTCTCCCCTCCGCGTCCCACGTTCAAGCTGAATGACGCAGCATGTTTCTCGGAAGGCTCTGCCGAGCTATCTAGTACAAGGGAGAGAGTGCCTGCCTCTGCCGAGAAAGGTTTTGACGTGGGGATTGCTGGACAGGCGGAAGAGCGTTCCCCAGGCCGTGCAAAGTTGAGGCCTTGGTGATTCTGGATGGTCCCAAGGGTCCAGAATTGTCCCTGGGAAAGCTGTCCTTTTCCCTCTTTTTCCGGCTGGAAGTACACCTCTGGCATCCGACTGCCGTTCGGCGACGTCCTGGGGGAGACGCCCCGGTTTCACTTGGGACGCACACTGGTGTTTCTCAGAAGAGCCCAAATTCCTCCCTGCGGGTGGGTGGGGGCCTGGGCACACCAGCATGGAATGTAAGGCTGTTTAGAACTGCGTACCTTGAGGCCGTGTGAAGGCCGCACGAACGAGAGCTTTCGAGCGAACAGGGCAGCGCTTCGCCATCACCGTTGCACATTCACGGAGCTTAGTCAAACGAACGCATTTACTTCCTGGGGCTCCAACACAGCCGAGGAGTTGGAAGGCATACAGTGAGGGCCCTTTGACAGTTGTTACAACGAACGTGAGTGCACAGTGTCTCGTGAAATACCTTCCACGGTTGAAGCATTCCGTTAACGCATGCCCCTCCGCTCCCTCTGGCGCTCCGAGGTGTTCCTAACGGGGGAAATCTGGACTTTTGCTCGAGGCCGGGGTGGGGCGGGGGGACTCACAAGTCTTCTGCCGGCGAGCTCCAGAGCGCTCCTGCTGAAGCTCCCAGCAAGGAACTGAGAGCAGCAGGCCTCACACGAGTCAACTCAGACTTCTTCTGTCACGAGTCAACTCAGACTTCTTATGTGAGGCCTTCCGGCAGCAAAGAGAAGGTGCGCGCGAGGAGTGTGCCTCAGGCAGCTTAGGACCCGCCACTGTCTCGTCTACCACGGAGGGGAACCAGGTTTGGCCAGGGTCGCCCAGCTTCATACCTGAGCTCCTACAGGTATCCTCAGCGGTTTCTGATTACCTCAAGGAAACACAACGGGAGGAACAGGGCCCTTCCGTGGAGGCCCTTTTGGGCACAGGGACCTCTGCGTGGGATCTACTGGGTAAGTATGGCAGTACCTCAGGTAGGCCTCAGTGACCAAGGCTCTCCGGCTCACGCCTAGCTGTGCAAAGCAGTGTGGCGAACGTACCTACTGCTCCTCAGGCTGGGCCCACAGCCTAGCTTTCGCTTCTGTGAGAGTGCTGTCCCGAGTCTCTTCCTGGAGCCAGTCGTCAGCGCGGTGTCTTTTGGCACTGCAGTTCTCTCTCAGTCAAGGAGGCCGTGCGACTGACTGGCAAAGGGAGTCCGCCCAGCGCTGCTTTCGCCAGTCTCTCTGACGACTGGGCCACTCTACCTGGGCAACCCAGAGAGGAGTACACTGCCCTAGCTATGAAAGTGAAGAGCTGTCTCCAGGGGCCTGCTTACGCTAAGGTTCCTCAGAAGCCAGAGGCCGCCGTTCCGGCACGGAGAGAGGTCATCCTGCGAAACTGGTGAATGGGCTCCTACCCTGTGTGTCCCCAGGGGCGTCGCAGGCTTAAGGCACTCCGTGGTGGAGTATGGCCTCATTGGAGACCCCTGCACACCCAAGTCCCCTGACGTGAAACACTGGAACTTCACCTTGAGGCCCGAGCTCACCTTTCGTTCGTTCGGCCGGAGCCGAACCTGGGGAGCCGTGGGAGGAGTTCCTAGAAAGGGATTGCCAGCACGGTTTTCGCTTTGGGAGAACACGCAGCCTCGGCCCACAACGACAGTCCTGCCGTGCAGAGACGTCGGGCCGCTAGTGCTGTTCCAGGCAGCTGTGAAGCCAAGCGCAAGGCGCCTGCAAACGGGGAGAAAGCGTCCTCTCCCCTCCGCGTCCCACGTTCAAGCTGAATGACGCAGCATGTTTCTCGGAAGGCTCTGCCGAGCTATCTAGTACAAGGGAGAGAGTGCCTGCCTCTGCCGAGAAAGGTTTTGACGTGGGGATTGCTGGACAGGCGGAAGAGCGTTCCCCAGGCCGTGCAAAGTTGAGGCCTTGGTGATTCTGGATGGTCCCAAGGGTCCAGAATTGTCCCTGGGAAAGCTGTCCTTTTCCCTCTTTTTCCGGCTGGAAGTACACCTCTGGCATCCGACTGCCGTTCGGCGACGTCCTGGGGGAGACGCCCCGGTTTCACTTGGGACGCACACTGGTGTTTCTCAGAAGAGCCCAAATTCCTCCCTGCGGGTGGGTGGGGGCCTGGGCACACCAGCATGGAATGTAAGGCTGTTTAGAACTGCGTACCTTGAGGCCGTGTGAAGGCCGCACGAACGAGAGCTTTCGAGCGAACAGGGCAGCGCTTCGCCATCACCGTTGCACATTCACGGAGCTTAGTCAAACGAACGCATTTACTTCCTGGGGCTCCAACACAGCCGAGGAGTTGGAAGGCATACAGTGAGGGCCCTTTGACAGTTGTTACAACGAACGTGAGTGCACAGTGTCTCGTGAAATACCTTCCACGGTTGAAGCATTCCGTTAACGCATGCCCCTCCGCTCCCTCTGGCGCTCCGAGGTGTTCCTAACGGGGGAAATCTGGACTTTTGCTCGAGGCCGGGGTGGGGCGGGGGGACTCACAATTCTTCTGCCGGCGAGCTCCAGAGCGCTCCTGCTGAAGCTCCCAGCAAGGAACTGAGAGCAGCAGGCCTCACACGAGTCAACTCAGACTTCTTCTGTCACGAGTCAACTCAGACTTCTTATGGGAGGCCTTCCGGCAGCAAAGAGAAGGTGCGCGCGAGGAGTGTGCCTCAGGCAGCTTAGGACCCGCCACTGTCTCGTCTACCACGGAGGGGAACCAGGTTTGGCCAGGGTCGCCCAGCTTCATACCTGAGCTCCTACAGGTATCCTCAGCGGTTTCTGATTACCTCAAGGAAACACAACGGGAGGAACAGGGCCCTTCCGTGGAGGCCCTTTTGGGCACAGGGACCTCTGCGTGGGATCTACTGGGTAAGTATGGCAGTACCTCAGGTAGGCCTCAGTGACCAAGGCTCTCCGGCTCACGCCTAGCTGTGCAAAGCAGTGTGGCGAACGTACCTACTGCTCCTCAGGCTGGGCCCACAGCCTAGCTTTCGCTTCTGTGAGAGTGCTGTCCCGAGTCTCTTCCTGGAGCCAGTCGTCAGCGCGGTGTCTTTTGGCACTGCAGTTCTCTCTCAGTCAAGGAGGCCGTGCGACTGACTGGCAAAGGGAGTCCGCCCAGCGCTGCTTTCGCCAGTCTCTCTGACGACTGGGCCACTCTACCTGGGCAACCCAGAGAGGAGTACACTGCCCTAGCTATGAAAGTGAAGAGCTGTCTCCAGGGGCCTGCTTACGCTAAGGTTCCTCAGAAGCCAGAGGCCGCCGTTCCGGCACGGAGAGAGGTCATCCTGCGAAACTGGTGAATGGGCTCCTACCCTGTGTGTCCCCAGGGGCGTCGCAGGGTTAAGGCACTCCGTGGTGGAGTATGGCCTCATTGGAGACCCCTGCACACCCAAGTCCCCTGACGTGAAACACTGGAACTTCACCTTGAGGCCCGAGCTCACCTTTCGTTCGTTCGGCCGGAGCCGAACCTGGGGAGCCGTGGGAGGAGTTCCTAGAAAGGGATTGCCAGCACGGTTTTCGCTTTGGGAGAACACGCAGCCTCGGCCCACAACGACAGTCCTGCCGTGCAGAGACGTCGGGCCGCTAGTGCTGTTCCAGGCAGCTGTGAAGCCAAGCGCAAGGCGCCTGCAAACGGGGAGAAAGCGTCCTCTCCCCTCCGCGTCCCACGTTCAAGCTGAATGACGCAGCATGTTTCTCGGAAGGCTCTGCCGAGCTATCTAGTACAAGGGAGAGAGTGCCTGCCTCTGCCGAGAAAGGTTTTGACGTGGGGATTGCTGGACAGGCGGAAGAGCGTTCCCCAGGCCGTGCAAAGTTGAGGCCTTGGTGATTCTGGATGGTCCCAAGGGTCCAGAATTGTCCCTGGGAAAGCTGTCCTTTTCCCTCTTTTTCCGGCTGGAAGTACACCTCTGGCATCCGACTGCCGTTCGGCGACGTCCTGGGGGAGACGCCCCGGTTTCACTTGGGACGCACACTGGTGTTTCTCAGAAGAGCCCAAATTCCTCCCTGCGGGTGGGTGGGGGCCTGGGCACACCAGCATGGAATGTAAGGCTGTTTAGAACTGCGTACCTTGAGGCCGTGTGAAGGCCGCACGAACGAGAGCTTTCGAGCGAACAGGGCAGCGCTTCGCCATCACCGTTGCACATTCACGGAGCTTAGTCAAACGAACGCATTTACTTCCTGGGGCTCCAACACAGCCGAGGAGTTGGAAGGCATACAGTGAGGGCCCTTTGACAGTTGTTACAACGAACGTGAGTGCACAGTGTCTCGTGAAATACCTTCCACGGTTGAAGCATTCCGTTAACGCATGCCCCTCCGCTCCCTCTGGCGCTCCGAGGTGTTCCTAACGGGGGAAATCTGGACTTTTGCTCGAGGCCGGGGTGGGGCGGGGGGACTCACAATTCTTCTGCCGGCGAGCTCCAGAGCGCTCCTGCTGAAGCTCCCAGCAAGGAACTGAGAGCAGCAGGCCTCACACGAGTCAACTCAGACTTCTTCTGTCACGAGTCAACTCAGACTTCTTATGTGAGGCCTTCCGGCAGCAAAGAGAAGGTGCGCGCGAGGAGTGTGCCTCAGGCAGCTTAGGACCCGCCACTGTCTCGTCTACCACGGAGGGGAACCAGGTTTGGCCAGGGTCGCCCAGCTTCATACCTGAGCTCCTACAGGTATCCTCAGCGGTTTCTGATTACCTCAAGGAAACACAACGGGAGGAACAGGGCCCTTCCGTGGAGGCCCTTTTGGGCACAGGGACCTCTGCGTGGGATCTACTGGGTAAGTATGGCAGTACCTCAGGTAGGCCTCAGTGACCAAGGCTCTCCGGCTCACGCCTAGCTGTGCAAAGCAGTGTGGCGAACGTACCTACTGCTCCTCAGGCTGGGCCCACAGCCTAGCTTTCGCTTCTGTGAGAGTGCTGTCCCGAGTCTCTTCCTGGAGCCAGTCGTCAGCGCGGTGTCTTTTGGCACTGCAGTTCTCTCTCAGTCAAGGAGGCCGTGCGACTGACTGGCAAAGGGAGTCCGCCCAGCGCTGCTTTCGCCAGTCTCTCTGACGACTGGGCCACTCTACCTGGGCAACCCAGAGAGGAGTACACTGCCCTAGCTATGAAAGTGAAGAGCTGTCTCCAGGGGCCTGCTTACGCTAAGGTTCCTCAGAAGCCAGAGGCCGCCGTTCCGGCACGGAGAGAGGTCATCCTGCGAAACTGGTGAATGGGCTCCTACCCTGTGTGTCCCCAGGGGCGTCGCAGGGTTAAGGCACTCCGTGGTGGAGTATGGCCTCATTGGAGACCCCTGCACACCCAAGTCCCCTGACGTGAAACACTGGAACTTCACCTTGAGGCCCGAGCTCACCTTTCGTTCGTTCGGCCGGAGCCGAACCTGGGGAGCCGTGGGAGGAGTTCCTAGAAAGGGATTGCCAGCACGGTTTTCGCTTTGGGAGAACACGCAGCCTCGGCCCACAACGACAGTCCTGCCGTGCAGAGACGTCGGGCCGCTAGTGCTGTTCCAGGCAGCTGTGAAGCCAAGCGCAAGGCGCCTGCAAACGGGGAGAAAGCGTCCTCTCCCCTCCGCGTCCCACGTTCAAGCTGAATGACGCAGCATGTTTCTCGGAAGGCTCTGCCGAGCTATCTAGTACAAGGGAGAGAGTGCCTGCCTCTGCCGAGAAAGGTTTTGACGTGGGGATTGCTGGACAGGCGGAAGAGCGTTCCCCAGGCCGTGCAAAGTTGAGGCCTTGGTGATTCTGGATGGTCCCAAGGGTCCAGAATTGTCCCTGGGAAAGCTGTCCTTTTCCCTCTTTTTCCGGCTGGAAGTACACCTCTGGCATCCGACTGCCGTTCGGCGACGTCCTGGGGGAGACGCCCCGGTTTCACTTGGGACGCACACTGGTGTTTCTCAGAAGAGCCCAAATTCCTCCCTGCGGGTGGGTGGGGGCCTGGGCACACCAGCATGGAATGTAAGGCTGTTTAGAACTGCGTACCTTGAGGCCGTGTGAAGGCCGCACGAACGAGAGCTTTCGAGCGAACAGGGCAGCGCTTCGCCATCACCGTTGCACATTCACGGAGCTTAGTCAAACGAACGCATTTACTTCCTGGGGCTCCAACACAGCCGAGGAGTTGGAAGGCATACAGTGAGGGCCCTTTGACAGTTGTTACAACGAACGTGAGTGCACAGTGTCTCGTGAAATACCTTCCACGGTTGAAGCATTCCGTTAACGCATGCCCCTCCGCTCCCTCTGGCGCTCCGAGGTGTTCCTAACGGGGGAAATCTGGACTTTTGCTCGAGGCCGGGGTGGGGCGGGGGGACTCACAATTCTTCTGCCGGCGAGCTCCAGAGCGCTCCTGCTGAAGCTCCCAGCAAGGAACTGAGAGCAGCAGGCCTCACACGAGTCAACTCAGACTTCTTCTGTCACGAGTCAACTCAGACTTCTTATGTGAGGCCTTCCGGCAGCAAAGAGAAGGTGCGCGCGAGGAGTGTGCCTCAGGCAGCTTAGGACCCGCCACTGTCTCGTCTACCACGGAGGGGAACCAGGTTTGGCCAGGGTCGCCCAGCTTCATACCTGAGCTCCTACAGGTATCCTCAGCGGTTTCTGATTACCTCAAGGAAACACAACGGGAGGAACAGGGCCCTTCCGTGGAGGCCCTTTTGGGCACAGGGACCTCTGCGTGGGATCTACTGGGTAAGTATGGCAGTACCTCAGGTAGGCCTCAGTGACCAAGGCTCTCCGGCTCACGCCTAGCTGTGCAAAGCAGTGTGGCGAACGTGCGTACTGCTCCTCAGGCTGGGCCCACAGCCTAGCTTTCGCTTCTGTGAGAGTGCTGTCCCGAGTCTCTTCCTGGAGCCAGTCGTCAGCGCGGTGTCTTTTGGCACTGCAGTTCTCTCTCAGTCAAGGAGGCCGTGCGACTGACTGGCAAAGGGAGTCCGCCCAGCGCTGCTTTCGCCAGTCTCTCTGACGACTGGGCCACTCTACCTGGGCAACCCAGAGAGGAGTACACTGCCCTAGCTATGAAAGTGAAGAGCTGTCTCCAGGGGCCTGCTTACGCTAAGGTTCCTCAGAAGCCAGAGGCCGCCGTTCCGGCACGGAGAGAGGTCATCCTGCGAAACTGGTGAATGGGCTCCTACCCTGTGTGTCCCCAGGGGCGTCGCAGGGTTAAGGCACTCCGTGGTGGAGTATGGCCTCATTGGAGACCCCTGCACACCCAAGTCCCCTGACGTGAAACACTGGAACTTCACCTTGAGGCCCGAGCTCACCTTTCGTTCGTTCGGCCGGAGCCGAACCTGGGGAGCCGTGGGAGGAGTTCCTAGAAAGGGATTGCCAGCACGGTTTTCGCTTTGGGAGAACACGCAGCCTCGGCCCACAACGACAGTCCTGCCGTGCAGAGACGTCGGGCCGCTAGTGCTGTTCCAGGCAGCTGTGAAGCCAAGCGCAAGGCGCCTGCAAACGGGGAGAAAGCGTCCTCTCCCCTCCGCGTCCCACGTTCAAGCTGAATGACGCAGCATGTTTCTCGGAAGGCTCTGCCGAGCTATCTAGTACAAGGGAGAGAGTGCCTGCCTCTGCCGAGAAAGGTTTTGACGTGGGGATTGCTGGACAGGCGGAAGAGCGTTCCCCAGGCCGTGCAAAGTTGAGGCCTTGGTGATTCTGGATGGTCCCAAGGGTCCAGAATTGTCCCTGGGAAAGCTGTCCTTTTCCCTCTTTTTCCGGCTGGAAGTACACCTCTGGCATCCGACTGCCGTTCGGCGACGTCCTGGGGGAGACGCCCCGGTTTCACTTGGGACGCACACTGGTGTTTCTCAGAAGAGCCCAAATTCCTCCCTGCGGGTGGGTGGGGGCCTGGGCACACCAGCATGGAATGTAAGGCTGTTTAGAACTGCGTACCTTGAGGCCGTGTGAAGGCCGCACGAACGAGAGCTTTCGAGCGAACAGGGCAGCGCTTCGCCATCACCGTTGCACATTCACGGAGCTTAGTCAAACGAACGCATTTACTTCCTGGGGCTCCAACACAGCCGAGGAGTTGGAAGGCATACAGTGAGGGCCCTTTGACAGTTGTTACAACGAACGTGAGTGCACAGTGTCTCGTGAAATACCTTCCACGGTTGAAGCATTCCGTTAACGCATGCCCCTCCGCTCCCTCTGGCGCTCCGAGGTGTTCCTAACGGGGGAAATCTGGACTTTTGCTCGAGGCCGGGGTGGGGCGGGGGGACTCACAATTCTTCTGCCGGCGAGCTCCAGAGCGCTCCTGCTGAAGCTCCCAGCAAGGAACTGAGAGCAGCAGGCCTCACACGAGTCAACTCAGACTTCTTCTGTCACGAGTCAACTCAGACTTCTTATGTGAGGCCTTCCGGCAGCAAAGAGAAGGTGCGCGCGAGGAGTGTGCCTCAGGCAGCTTAGGACCCGCCACTGTCTCGTCTACCACGGAGGGGAACCAGGTTTGGCCAGGGTCGCCCAGCTTCATACCTGAGCTCCTACAGGTATCCTCAGCGGTTTCTGATTACCTCAAGGAAACACAACGGGAGGAACAGGGCCCTTCCGTGGAGGCCCTTTTGGGCACAGGGACCTCTGCGTGGGATCTACTGGGTAAGTATGGCAGTACCTCAGGTAGGCCTCAGTGACCAAGGCTCTCCGGCTCACGCCTAGCTGTGCAAAGCAGTGTGGCGAACGTACCTACTGCTCCTCAGGCTGGGCCCACAGCCTAGCTTTCGCTTCTGTGAGAGTGCTGTCCCGAGTCTCTTCCTGGAGCCAGTCGTCAGCGCGGTGTCTTTTGGCACTGCAGTTCTCTCTCAGTCAAGGAGGCCGTGCGACTGACTGGCAAAGGGAGTCCGCCCAGCGCTGCTTTCGCCAGTCTCTCTGACGACTGGGCCACTCTACCTGGGCAACCCAGAGAGGAGTACACTGCCCTAGCTATGAAAGTGAAGAGCTGTCTCCAGGGGCCTGCTTACGCTAAGGTTCCTCAGAAGCCAGAGGCCGCCGTTCCGGCACGGAGAGAGGTCATCCTGCGAAACTGGTGAATGGGCTCCTACCCTGTGTGTCCCCAGGGGCGTCGCAGGGTTAAGGCACTCCGTGGTGGAGTGTGGCCTCATTGGAGACCCCTGCACACCCAAGTCCCCTGACGTGAAACACTGGAACTTCACCTTGAGGCCCGAGCTCACCTTTCGTTCGTTCGGCCGGAGCCGAACCTGGGGAGCCGTGGGAGGAGTTCCTAGAAAGGGATTGCCAGCACGGTTTTCGCTTTGGGAGAACACGCAGCCTCGGCCCACAACGACAGTCCTGCCGTGCAGAGACGTCGGGCCGCTAGTGCTGTTCCAGGCAGCTGTGAAGCCAAGCGCAGGGCGCCTGCAAACGGGGAGAAAGCGTCCTCTCCCCTCCGCGTCCCACGTTCAAGCTGAATGACGCAGCATGTTTCTCGGAAGGCTCTGCCGAGCTATCTAGTACAAGGGAGAGAGTGCCTGCCTCTGCCGAGAAAGGTTTTGACGTGGGGATTGCTGGACAGGCGGAAGAGCGTTCCCCAGGCCGTGCAAAGTTGAGGCCTTGGTGATTCTGGATGGTCCCAAGGGTCCAGAATTGTCCCTGGGAAAGCTGTCCTTTTCCCTCTTTTTCCGGCTGGAAGTACACCTCTGGCATCCGACTGCCGTTCGGCGACGTCCTGGGGGAGACGCCCCGGTTTCACTTGGGACGCACACTGGTGTTTCTCAGAAGAGCCCAAATTCCTCCCTGCGGGTGGGTGGGGGCCTGGGCACACCAGCATGGAATGTAAGGCTGTTTAGAACTGCGTACCTTGAGGCCGCGTGAAGGCCGCACGAACGAGAGCTTTCGAGCGAACAGGGCAGCGCTTCGCCATCACCGTTGCACATTCACGGAGCTTAGTCAAACGAACGCATTTACTTCCTGGGGCTCCAACACAGCCGAGGAGTTGGAAGGCATACAGTGAGGGCCCTTTGACAGTTGTTACAACGAACGTGAGTGCACAGTGTCTCGTGAAATACCTTCCACGGTTGAAGCATTCCGTTAACGCATGCCCCTCCGCTCCCTCTGGCGCTCCGAGGTGTTCCTAACGGGGGAAATCTGGACTTTTGCTCGAGGCCGGGGTGGGGCGGGGGGACTCACAATTCTTCTGCCGGCGAGCTCCAGAGCGCTCCTGCTGAAGCTCCCAGCAAGGAACTGAGAGCAGCAGGCCTCACACGAGTCAACTCAGACTTCTTCTGTCACGAGTCAACTCAGACTTCTTATGTGAGGCCTTCCGGCAGCAAAGAGAAGGTGCGCGCGAGGAGTGTGCCTCAGGCAGCTTAGGACCCGCCACTGTCTCGTCTACCACGGAGGGGAACCAGGTTTGGCCAGGGTCGCCCAGCTTCATACCTGAGCTCCTACAGGTATCCTCAGCGGTTTCTGATTACCTCAAGGAAACACAACGGGAGGAACAGGGCCCTTCCGTGGAGGCCCTTTTGGGCACAGGGACCTCTGCGTGGGATCTACTGGGTAAGTATGGCAGTACCTCAGGTAGGCCTCAGTGACCAAGGCTCTCCGGCTCACGCCTAGCTGTGCAAAGCAGTGTGGCGAACGTACCTACTGCTCCTCAGGCTGGGCCCACAGCCTAGCTTTCGCTTCTGTGAGAGTGCTGTCCCGAGTCTCTTCCTGGAGCCAGTCGTCAGCGCGGTGTCTTTTGGCACTGCAGTTCTCTCTCAGTCAAGGAGGCCGTGCGACTGACTGGCAAAGGGAGTCCGCCCAGCGCTGCTTTCGCCAGTCTCTCTGACGACTGGGCCACTCTACCTGGGCAACCCAGAGAGGAGTACACTGCCCTAGCTATGAAAGTGAAGAGCTGTCTCCAGGGGCCTGCTTACGCTAAGGTTCCTCAGAAGCCAGAGGCCGCCGTTCCGGCACGGAGAGAGGTCATCCTGCGAAACTGGTGAATGGGCTCCTACCCTGTGTGTCCCCAGGGGCGTCGCAGGGTTAAGGCACTCCGTGGTGGAGTGTGGCCTCATTGGAGACCCCTGCACACCCAAGTCCCCTGACGTGAAACACTGGAACTTCACCTTGAGGCCCGAGCTCACCTTTCGTTCGTTCGGCCGGAGCCGAACCTGGGGAGCCGTGGGAGGAGTTCCTAGAAAGGGATTGCCAGCACGGTTTTCGCTTTGGGAGAACACGCAGCCTCGGCCCACAACGACAGTCCTGCCGTGCAGAGACGTCGGGCCGCTAGTGCTGTTCCAGGCAGCTGTGAAGCCAAGCGCAAGGCGCCTGCAAACGGGGAGAAAGCGTCCTCTCCCCTCCGCGTCCCACGTTCAAGCTGAATGACGCAGCATGTTTCTCGGAAGGCTCTGCCGAGCTATCTAGTACAAGGGAGAGAGTGCCTGCCTCTGCCGAGAAAGGTTTTGACGTGGGGATTGCTGGACAGGCGGAAGAGCGTTCCCCAGGCCGTGCAAAGTTGAGGCCTTGGTGATTCTGGATGGTCCCAAGGGTCCAGAATTGTCCCTGGGAAAGCTGTCCTTTTCCCTCTTTTTCCGGCTGGAAGTACACCTCTGGCATCCGACTGCCGTTCGGCGACGTCCTGGGGGAGACGCCCCGGTTTCACTTGGGACGCACACTGGTGTTTCTCAGAAGAGCCCAAATTCCTCCCTGCGGGTGGGTGGGGGCCTGGGCACACCAGCATGGAATGTAAGGCTGTTTAGAACTGCGTACCTTGAGGCCGCGTGAAGGCCGCACGAACGAGAGCTTTCGAGCGAACAGGGCAGCGCTTCGCCATCACCGTTGCACATTCACGGAGCTTAGTC
This sequence comes from Grampus griseus, assembly GCF_964374135.1. Classification (NCBI taxonomy): domain Eukaryota; kingdom Metazoa; phylum Chordata; class Mammalia; order Artiodactyla; family Delphinidae; genus Grampus; species Grampus griseus. Next base: position 565,904 of record NW_028133273.1, on the reverse strand, counting down.
AAACGAACGCATTTACTTCCTGGGGCTCCAACACAGCCGAGGAGTTGGAAGGCATACAGTGAGGGCCCTTTGACAGTTGTTACAACGAACGTGAGTGCACAGTGTCTCGTGAAATACCTTCCACGGTTGAAGCATTCCGTTAACGCATGCCCCTCCGCTCCCTCTGGCGCTCCGAGGTGTTCCTAACGGGGGAAATCTGGACTTTTGCTCGAGGCCGGGGTGGGGCGGGGGGACTCACAATTCTTCTGCCGGCGAGCTCCAGAGCGCTCCTGCTGAAGCTCCCAGCAAGGAACTGAGAGCAGCAGGCCTCACACGAGTCAACTCAGACTTCTTCTGTCACGAGTCAACTCAGACTTCTTATGTGAGGCCTTCCGGCAGCAAAGAGAAGGTGCGCGCGAGGAGTGTGCCTCAGGCAGCTTAGGACCCGCCACTGTCTCGTCTACCACGGAGGGGAACCAGGTTTGGCCAGGGTCGCCCAGCTTCATACCTGAGCTCCTACAGGTATCCTCAGCGGTTTCTGATTACCTCAAGGAAACACAACGGGAGGAACAGGGCCCTTCCGTGGAGGCCCTTTTGGGCACAGGGACCTCTGCGTGGGATCTACTGGGTAAGTATGGCAGTACCTCAGGTAGGCCTCAGTGACCAAGGCTCTCCGGCTCACGCCTAGCTGTGCAAAGCAGTGTGGCGAACGTACCTACTGCTCCTCAGGCTGGGCCCACAGCCTAGCTTTCGCTTCTGTGAGAGTGCTGTCCCGAGTCTCTTCCTGGAGCCAGTCGTCAGCGCGGTGTCTTTTGGCACTGCAGTTCTCTCTCAGTCAAGGAGGCCGTGCGACTGACTGGCAAAGGGAGTCCGCCCAGCGCTGCTTTCGCCAGTCTCTCTGACGACTGGGCCACTCTACCTGGGCAACCCAGAGAGGAGTACACTGCCCTAGCTATGAAAGTGAAGAGCTGTCTCCAGGGGCCTGCTTACGCTAAGGTTCCTCAGAAGCCAGAGGCCGCCGTTCCGGCACGGAGAGAGGTCATCCTGCGAAACTGGTGAATGGGCTCCTACCCTGTGTGTCCCCAGGGGCGTCGCAGGGTTAAGGCACTCCGTGGTGGAGTATGGCCTCATTGGAGACCCCTGCACACCCAAGTCCCCTGACGTGAAACACTGGAACTTCACCTTGAGGCCCGAGCTCACCTTTCGTTCGTTCGGCCGGAGCCGAACCTGGGGAGCCGTGGGAGGAGTTCCTAGAAAGGGATTGCCAGCACGGTTTTCGCTTTGGGAGAACACGCAGCCTCGGCCCACAACGACAGTCCTGCCGTGCAGAGACGTCGGGTCGCTAGTGCTGTTCCAGGCAGCTGTGAAGCCAAGCGCAAGGCGCCTGCAAACGGGGAGAAAGCGTCCTCTCCCCTCCGCGTCCCACGTTCAAGCTGAATGACGCAGCATGTTTCTCGGAAGGCTCTGCCGAGCTATCTAGTACAAGGGAGAGAGTGCCTGCCTCTGCCGAGAAAGGTTTTGACGTGGGGATTGCTGGACAGGCGGAAGAGCGTTCCCCAGGCCGTGCAAAGTTGAGGCCTTGGTGATTCTGGATGGTCCCAAGGGTCCAGAATTGTCCCTGGGAAAGCTGTCCTTTTCCCTCTTTTTCCGGCTGGAAGTACACCTCTGGCATCCGACTGCCGTTCGGCGACGTCCTGGGGGAGACGCCCCGGTTTCACTTGGGACGCACACTGGTGTTTCTCAGAAGAGCCCAAATTCCTCCCTGCGGGTGGGTGGGGGCCTGGGCACACCAGCATGGAATGTAAGGCTGTTTAGAACTGCGTACCTTGAGGCCGTGTGAAGGCCGCACGAACGAGAGCTTTCGAGCGAACAGGGCAGCGCTTCGCCATCACCGTTGCACATTCACGGAGCTTAGTCAAACGAACGCATTTACTTCCTGGGGCTCCAACACAGCCGAGGAGTTGGAAGGCATACAGTGAGGGCCCTTTGACAGTTGTTACAACGAACGTGAGTGCACAGTGTCTCGTGAAATACCTTCCACGGTTGAAGCATTCCGTTAACGCATGCCCCTCCGCTCCCTCTGGCGCTCCGAGGTGTTCCTAACGGGGGAAATCTGGACTTTTGCTCGAGGCCGGGGTGGGGCGGGGGGACTCACAATTCTTCTGCCGGCGAGCTCCAGAGCGCTCCTGCTGAAGCTCCCAGCAAGGAACTGAGAGCAGCAGGCCTCACACGAGTCAACTCAGACTTCTTCTGTCACGAGTCAACTCAGACTTCTTATGTGAGGCCTTCCGGCAGCAAAGAGAAGGTGCGCGCGAGGAGTGTGCCTCAGGCAGCTTAGGACCCGCCACTGTCTCGTCTACCACGGAGGGGAACCAGGTTTGGCCAGGGTCGCCCAGCTTCATACCTGAGCTCCTACAGGTATCCTCAGCGGTTTCTGATTACCTCAAGGAAACACAACGGGAGGAACAGGGCCCTTCCGTGGAGGCCCTTTTGGGCACAGGGACCTCTGCGTGGGATCTACTGCCTAAGTATGGCAGTACCTCAGGTAGGCCTCAGTGACCAAGGCTCTCCGGCTCACGCCTAGCTGTGCAAAGCAGTGTGGCGAACGTACCTACTGCTCCTCAGGCTGGGCCCACAGCCTAGCTTTCGCTTCTGTGAGAGTGCTGTCCCGAGTCTCTTCCTGGAGCCAGTCGTCAGCGCGGTGTCTTTTGGCACTGCACTTCTCTCTCAGTCAAGGAGGCCGTGCGACTGACTGGCAAAGGGAGTCCGCCCAGCGCTGCTTTCGCCAGTCTCTCTGACGACTGGGCCACTCTACCTGGGCAACCCAGAGAGGAGTACACTGCCCTAGCTATGAAAGTGAAGAGCTGTCTCCAGGGGCCTGCTTACGCTAAGGTTCCTCAGAAGCCAGAGGCCGCCGTTCCGGCACGGAGAGAGGTCATCCTGCGAAACTGGTGAATGGGCTCCTACCCTGTGTGTCCCCAGGGGCGTCGCAGGGTTAAGGCACTCCGTGGTGGAGTGTGGCCTCATTGGAGACCCCTGCACACCCAAGTCCCCTGACGTGAAACACTGGAACTTCACCTTGAGGCCCGAGCTCACCTTTCGTTCGTTCGGCCGGAGCCGAACCTGGGGAGCCGTGGGAGGAGTTCCTAGAAAGGGATTGCCAGCACGGTTTTCGCTTTGGGAGAACACGCAGCCTCGGCCCACAACGACAGTCCTGCCGTGCAGAGACGTCGGGCCGCTAGTGCTGTTCCAGGCAGCTGTGAAGCCAAGCGCAGGGCGCCTGCAAACGGGGAGAAAGCGTCCTCTCCCCTCCGCGTCCCACGTTCAAGCTGAATGACGCAGCATGTTTCTCGGAAGGCTCTGCCGAGCTATCTAGTACAAGGGAGAGAGTGCCTGCCTCTGCCGAGAAAGGTTTTGACGTGGGGATTGCTGGACAGGCGGAAGAGCGTTCCCCAGGCCGTGCAAAGTTGAGGCCTTGGTGATTCTGGATGGTCCCAAGGGTCCAGAATTGTCCCTGGGAAAGCTGTCCTTTTCCCTCTTTTTCCGGCTGGAAGTACACCTCTGGCATCCGACTGCCGTTCGGCGACGTCCTGGGGGAGACGCCCCGGTTTCACTTGGGACGCACACTGGTGTTTCTCAGAAGAGCCCAAATTCCTCCCTGCGGGTGGGTGGGGGCCTGGGCACACCAGCATGGAATGTAAGGCTGTTTAGAACTGCGTACCTTGAGGCCGCGTGAAGGCCGCACGAACGAGAGCTTTCGAGCGAACAGGGCAGCGCTTCGCCATCACCGTTGCACATTCACGGAGCTTAGTCAAACGAACGCATTTACTTCCTGGGGCTCCAACACAGCCGAGGAGTTGGAAGGCATACAGTGAGGGCCCTTTGACAGTTGTTACAACGAACGTGAGTGCACAGTGTCTCGTGAAATACCTTCCACGGTTGAAGCATTCCGTTAACGCATGCCCCTCCGCTCCCTCTGGCGCTCCGAGGTGTTCCTAACGGGGGAAATCTGGACTTTTGCTCGAGGCCGGGGTGGGGCGGGGGGACTCACAATTCTTCTGCCGGCGAGCTCCAGAGCGCTCCTGCTGAAGCTCCCAGCAAGGAACTGAGAGCAGCAGGCCTCACACGAGTCAACTCAGACTTCTTCTGTCACGAGTCAACTCAGACTTCTTATGTGAGGCCTTCCGGCAGCAAAGAGAAGGTGCGCGCGAGGAGTGTGCCTCAGGCAGCTTAGGACCCGCCACTGTCTCGTCTACCACGGAGGGGAACCAGGTTTGGCCAGGGTCGCCCAGCTTCATACCTGAGCTCCTACAGGTATCCTCAGCGGTTTCTGATTACCTCAAGGAAACACAACGGGAGGAACAGGGCCCTTCCGTGGAGGCCCTTTTGGGCACAGGGACCTCTGCGTGGGATCTACTGGGTAAGTATGGCAGTACCTCAGGTAGGCCTCAGTGACCAAGGCTCTCCGGCTCACGCCTAGCTGTGCAAAGCAGTGTGGCGAACGTACCTACTGCTCCTCAGGCTGGGCCCACAGCCTAGCTTTCGCTTCTGTGAGAGTGCTGTCCCGAGTCTCTTCCTGGAGCCAGTCGTCAGCGCGGTGTCTTTTGGCACTGCAGTTCTCTCTCAGTCAAGGAGGCCGTGCGACTGACTGGCAAAGGGAGTCCGCCCAGCGCTGCTTTCGCCAGTCTCTCTGACGACTGGGCCACTCTACCTGGGCAACCCAGAGAGGAGTACACTGCCCTAGCTATGAAAGTGAAGAGCTGTCTCCAGGGGCCTGCTTACGCTAAGGTTCCTCAGAAGCCAGAGGCCGCCGTTCCGGCACGGAGAGAGGTCATCCTGCGAAACTGGTGAATGGGCTCCTACCCTGTGTGTCCCCAGGGGCGTCGCAGGGTTAAGGCACTCCGTGGTGGAGTGTGGCCTCATTGGAGACCCCTGCACACCCAAGTCCCCTGACGTGAAACACTGGAACTTCACCTTGAGGCCCGAGCTCACCTTTCGTTCGTTCGGCCGGAGCCGAACCTGGGGAGCCGTGGGAGGAGTTCCTAGAAAGGGATTGCCAGCACGGTTTTCGCTTTGGGAGAACACGCAGCCTCGGCCCACAACGACAGTCCTGCCGTGCAGAGACGTCGGGCCGCTAGTGCTGTTCCAGGCAGCTGTGAAGCCAAGCGCAAGGCGCCTGCAAACGGGGAGAAAGCGTCCTCTCCCCTCCGCGTCCCACGTTCAAGCTGAATGACGCAGCATGTTTCTCGGAAGGCTCTGCCGAGCTATCTAGTACAAGGGAGAGAGTGCCTGCCTCTGCCGAGAAAGGTTTTGACGTGGGGATTGCTGGACAGGCGGAAGAGCGTTCCCCAGGCCGTGCAAAGTTGAGGCCTTGGTGATTCTGGATGGTCCCAAGGGTCCAGAATTGTCCCTGGGAAAGCTGTCCTTTTCCCTCTTTTTCCGGCTGGAAGTACACCTCTGGCATCCGACTGCCGTTCGGCGACGTCCTGGGGGAGACGCCCCCGTTTCACTTGGGACGCACACTGGTGTTTCTCAGAAGAGCCCAAATTCCTCCCTGCGGGTGGGTGGGGGCCTGGGCACACCAGCATGGAATGTAAGGCTGTTTAGAACTGCGTACCTTGAGGCCGTGTGAAGGCCGCACGAACGAGAGCTTTCGAGCGAACAGGGCAGCGCTTCGCCATCACCGTTGCACATTCACGGAGCTTAGTCAAACGAACGCATTTACTTCCTGGGGCTCCAACACAGCCGAGGAGTTGGAAGGCATACAGTGAGGGCCCTTTGACAGTTGTTACAACGAACGTGAGTGCACAGTGTCTCGTGAAATACCTTCCACGGTTGAAGCATTCCGTTAACGCATGCCCCTCCGCTCCCTCTGGCGCTCCGAGGTGTTCCTAACGGGGGAAATCTGGACTTTTGCTCGAGGCCGGGGTGGGGCGGGGGGACTCACAATTCTTCTGCCGGCGAGCTCCAGAGCGCTCCTGCTGAAGCTCCCAGCAAGGAACTGAGAGCAGCAGGCCTCACACGAGTCAACTCAGACTTCTTCTGTCACGAGTCAACTCAGACTTCTTATGTGAGGCCTTCCGGCAGCAAAGAGAAGGTGCGCGCGAGGAGTGTGCCTCAGGCAGCTTAGGACCCGCCACTGTCTCGTCTACCACGGAGGGGAACCAGGTTTGGCCAGGGTCGCCCAGCTTCATACCTGAGCTCCTACAGGTATCCTCAGCGGTTTCTGATTACCTCAAGGAAACACAACGGGAGGAACAGGGCCCTTCCGTGGAGGCCCTTTTGGGCACAGGGACCTCTGCGTGGGATCTACTGGGTAAGTATGGCAGTACCTCAGGTAGGCCTCAGTGACCAAGGCTCTCCGGCTCACGCCTAGCTGTGCAAAGCAGTGTGGCGAACGTACCTACTGCTCCTCAGGCTGGGCCCACAGCCTAGCTTTCGCTTCTGTGAGAGTGCTGTCCCGAGTCTCTTCCTGGAGCCAGTCGTCAGCGCGGTGTCTTTTGGCACTGCAGTTCTCTCTCAGTCAAGGAGGCCGTGCGACTGACTGGCAAAGGGAGTCCGCCCAGCGCTGCTTTCGCCAGTCTCTCTGACGACTGGGCCACTCTACCTGGGCAACCCAGAGAGGAGTACACTGCCCTAGCTATGAAAGTGAAGAGCTGTCTCCAGGGGCCTGCTTACGCTAAGGTTCCTCAGAAGCCAGAGGCCGCCGTTCCGGCACGGAGAGAGGTCATCCTGCGAAACTGGTGAATGGGCTCCTACCCTGTGTGTCCCCAGGGGCGTCGCAGGGTTAAGGCACTCCGTGGTGGAGTATGGCCTCATTGGAGACCCCTGCACACCCAAGTCCCCTGACGTGAAACACTGGAACTTCACCTTGAGGCCCGAGCTCACCTTTCGTTCGTTCGGCCGGAGCCGAACCTGGGGAGCCGTGGGAGGAGTTCCTAGAAAGGGATTGCCAGCACGGTTTTCGCTTTGGGAGAACACGCAGCCTCGGCCCACAACGACAGTCCTGCCGTGCAGAGACGTCGGGCCGCTAGTGCTGTTCCAGGCAGCTGTGAAGCCAAGCGCAAGGCGCCTGCAAACGGGGAGAAAGCGTCCTCTCCCCTCCGCGTCCCACGTTCAAGCTGAATGACGCAGCATGTTTCTCGGAAGGCTCTGCCGAGCTATCTAGTACAAGGGAGAGAGTGCCTGCCTCTGCCGAGAAAGGTTTTGACGTGGGGATTGCTGGACAGGCGGAAGAGCGTTCCCCAGGCCGTGCAAAGTTGAGGCCTTGGTGATTCTGGATGGTCCCAAGGGTCCAGAATTGTCCCTGGGAAAGTTGTCCTTTTCCCTCTTTTTCCGGCTGGAAGTACACCTCTGGCATCCGACTGCCGTTCGGCGACGTCCTGGGGGAGACGCCCCGGTTTCACTTGGGACGCACACTGGTGTTTCTCAGAAGAGCCCAAATTCCTCCCTGCGGGTGGGTGGGGGCCTGGGCACACCAGCATGGAATGTAAGGCTGTTTAGAACTGCGTACCTTGAGGCCGCGTGAAGGCCGCACGAACGAGAGCTTTCGAGCGAACAGGGCAGCGCTTCGCCATCACCGTTGCACATTCACGGAGCTTAGTCAAACGAACGCATTTACTTCCTGGGGCTCCAACACAGCCGAGGAGTTGGAAGGCATACAGTGAGGGCCCTTTGACAGTTGTTACAACGAACGTGAGTGCACAGTGTCTCGTGAAATACCTTCCACGGTTGAAGCATTCCGTTAACGCATGCCCCTCCGCTCCCTCTGGCGCTCCGAGGTGTTCCTAACGGGGGAAATCTGGACTTTTGCTCGAGGCCGGGGTGGGGCGGGGGGACTCACAATTCTTCTGCCGGCGAGCTCCAGAGCGCTCCTGCTGAAGCTCCCAGCAAGGAACTGAGAGCAGCAGGCCTCACACGAGTCAACTCAGACTTCTTCTGTCACGAGTCAACTCAGACTTCTTATGTGAGGCCTTCCGGCAGCAAAGAGAAGGTGCGCGCGAGGAGTGTGCCTCAGGCAGCTTAGGACCCGCCACTGTCTCGTCTACCACGGAGGGGAACCAGGTTTGGCCAGGGTCGCCCAGCTTCATACCTGAGCTCCTACAGGTATCCTCAGCGGTTTCTGATTACCTCAAGGAAACACAACGGGAGGAACAGGGCCCTTCCGTGGAGGCCCTTTTGGGCACAGGGACCTCTGCGTGGGATCTACTGCCTAAGTATGGCAGTACCTCAGGTAGGCCTCAGTGACCAAGGCTCTCCGGCTCACGCCTAGCTGTGCAACGCAGTGTGGCGAACGTACCTACTGCTCCTCAGGCTGGGCCCACAGCCTAGCTTTCGCTTCTGTGAGAGTGCTGTCCCGAGTCTCTTCCTGGAGCCAGTCGTCAGCGCGGTGTCTTTTGGCACTGCAGTTCTCTCTCAGTCAAGGAGGCCGTGCGACTGACTGGCAAAGGGAGTCCGCCCAGCGCTGCTTTCGCCAGTCTCTCTGACGACTGGGCCACTCTACCTGGGCAACCCAGAGAGGAGTACACTGCCCTAGCTATGAAAGTGAAGAGCTGTCTCCAGGGGCCTGCTTACGCTAAGGTTCCTCAGAAGCCAGAGGCCGCCGTTCCGGCACGGAGAGAGGTCATCCTGCGAAACTGGTGAATGGGCTCCTACCCTGTGTGTCCCCAGGGGCGTCGCAGGGTTAAGGCACTCCGTGGTGGAGTATGGCCTCATTGGAGACCCCTGCACACCCAAGTCCCCTGACGTGAAACACTGGAACTTCACCTTGAGGCCCGAGCTCACCTTTCGTTCGTTCGGCCGGAGCCGAACCTGGGGAGCCGTGGGAGGAGTTCCTAGAAAGGGATTGCCAGCACGGTTTTCGCTTTGGGAGAACACGCAGCCTCGGCCCACAACGACAGTCCTGCCGTGCAGAGACGTCGGGCCGCTAGTGCTGTTCCAGGCAGCTGTGAAGCCAAGCGCAAGGCGCCTGCAAACGGGGAGAAAGCGTCCTCTCCCCTCCGCGTCCCACGTTCAAGCTGAATGACGCAGCATGTTTCTCGGAAGGCTCTGCCGAGCTATCTAGTACAAGGGAGAGAGTGCCTGCCTCTGCCGAGAAAGGTTTTGACGTGGGGATTGCTGGACAGGCGGAAGAGCGTTCCCCAGGCCGTGCAAAGTTGAGGCCTTGGTGATTCTGGATGGTCCCAAGGGTCCAGAATTGTCCCTGGGAAAGCTGTCCTTTTCCCTCTTTTTCCGGCTGGAAGTACACCTCTGGCATCCGACTGCCGTTCGGCGACGTCCTGGGGGAGACGCCCCGGTTTCACTTGGGACGCACACTGGTGTTTCTCAGAAGAGCCCAAATTCCTCCCTGCGGGTGGGTGGGGGCCTGGGCACACCAGCATGGAATGTAAGGCTGTTTAGAACTGCGTACCTTGAGGCCGCGTGAAGGCCGCACGAACGAGAGCTTTCGAGCGAACAGGGCAGCGCTTCGCCATCACCGTTGCACATTCACGGAGCTTAGTCAAACGAACGCATTTACTTCCTGGGGCTCCAACACAGCCGAGGAGTTGGAAGGCATACAGTGAGGGCCCTTTGACAGTTGTTACAACGAACGTGAGTGCACAGTGTCTCGTGAAATACCTTCCACGGTTGAAGCATTCCGTTAACGCATGCCCCTCCGCTCCCTCTGGCGCTCCGAGGTGTTCCTAACGGGGGAAATCTGGACTTTTGCTCGAGGCCGGGGTGGGGCGGGGGGACTCACAATTCTTCTGCCGGCGAGCTCCAGAGCGCTCCTGCTGAAGCTCCCAGCAAGGAACTGAGAGCAGCAGGCCTCACACGAGTCAACTCAGACTTCTTCTGTCACGAGTCAACTCAGACTTCTTATGTGAGGCCTTCCGGCAGCAAAGAGAAGGTGCGCGCGAGGAGTGTGCCTCAGGCAGCTTAGGACCCGCCACTGTCTCGTCTACCACGGAGGGGAACCAGGTTTGGCCAGGGTCGCCCAGCTTCATACCTGAGCTCCTACAGGTATCCTCAGCGGTTTCTGATTACCTCAAGGAAACACAACGGGAGGAACAGGGCCCTTCCGTGGAGGCCCTTTTGGGCACAGGGACCTCTGCGTGGGATCTACTGGGTAAGTATGGCAGTACCTCAGGTAGGCCTCAGTGACCAAGGCTCTCCGGCTCACGCCTAGCTGTGCAAAGCAGTGTGGCGAACGTACCTACTGCTCCTCAGGCTGGGCCCACAGCCTAGCTTTCGCTTCTGTGAGAGTGCTGTCCCGAGTCTCTTCCTGGAGCCAGTCGTCAGCGCGGTGTCTTTTGGCACTGCAGTTCTCTCTCAGTCAAGGAGGCCGTGCGACTGACTGGCAAAGGGAGTCCGCCCAGCGCTGCTTTCGCCAGTCTCTCTGACGACTGGGCCACTCTACCTGGGCAACCCAGAGAGGAGTACACTGCCCTAGCTATGAAAGTGAAGAGCTGTCTCCAGGGGCCTGCTTACGCTAAGGTTCCTCAGAAGCCAGAGGCCGCCGTTCCGGCACGGAGAGAGGTCATCCTGCGAAACTGGTGAATGGGCTCCTACCCTGTGTGTCCCCAGGGGCGTCGCAGGGTTAAGGCACTCCGTGGTGGAGTGTGGCCTCATTGGAGACCCCTGCACACCCAAGTCCCCTGACGTGAAACACTGGAACTTCACCTTGAGGCCCGAGCTCACCTTTCGTTCGTTCGGCCGGAGCCGAACCTGGGGAGCCGTGGGAGGAGTTCCTAGAAAGGGATTGCCAGCACGGTTTTCGCTTTGGGAGAACACGCAGCCTCGGCCCACAACGACAGTCCTGCCGTGCAGAGACGTCGGGCCGCTAGTGCTGTTCCAGGCAGCTGTGAAGCCAAGCGCAGGGCGCCTGCAAACGGGGAGAAAGCGTCCTCTCCCCTCCGCGTCCCACGTTCAAGCTGAATGACGCAGCATGTTTCTCGGAAGGCTCTGCCGAGCTATCTAGTACAAGGGAGAGAGTGCCTGCCTCTGCCGAGAAAGGTTTTGACGTGGGGATTGCTGGACAGGCGGAAGAGCGTTCCCCAGGCCGTGCAAAGTTGAGGCCTTGGTGATTCTGGATGGTCCCAAGGGTCCAGAATTGTCCCTGGGAAAGCTGTCCTTTTCCCTCTTTTTCCGGCTGGAAGTACACCTCTGGCATCCGACTGCCGTTCGGCGACGTCCTGGGGGAGACGCCCCGGTTTCACTTGGGACGCACACTGGTGTTTCTCAGAAGAGCCCAAATTCCTCCCTGCGGGTGGGTGGGGGCCTGGGCACACCAGCATGGAATGTAAGGCTGTTTAGAACTGCGTACCTTGAGGCCGCGTGAAGGCCGCACGAACGAGAGCTTTCGAGCGAACAGGGCAGCGCTTCGCCATCACCGTTGCACATTCACGGAGCTTAGTCAAACGAACGCATTTACTTCCTGGGGCTCCAACACAGCCGAGGAGTTGGAAGGCATACAGTGAGGGCCCTTTGACAGTTGTTACAACGAACGTGAGTGCACAGTGTCTCGTGAAATACCTTCCACGGTTGAAGCATTCCGTTAACGCATGCCCCTCCGCTCCCTCTGGCGCTCCGAGGTGTTCCTAACGGGGGAAATCTGGACTTTTGCTCGAGGCCGGGGTGGGGCGGGGGGACTCACAATTCTTCTGCCGGCGAGCTCCAGAGCGCTCCTGCTGAAGCTCCCAGCAAGGAACTGAGAGCAGCAGGCCTCACACGAGTCAACTCAGACTTCTTCTGTCACGAGTCAACTCAGACTTCTTATGTGAGGCCTTCCGGCAGCAAAGAGAAGGTGCGCGCGAGGAGTGTGCCTCAGGCAGCTTAGGACCCGCCACTGTCTCGTCTACCACGGAGGGGAACCAGGTTTGGCCAGGGTCGCCCAGCTTCATACCTGAGCTCCTACAGGTATCCTCAGCGGTTTCTGATTACCTCAAGGAAACACAACGGGAGGAACAGGGCCCTTCCGTGGAGGCCCTTTTGGGCACAGGGACCTCTGCGTGGGATCTACTGGGTAAGTATGGCAGTACCTCAGGTAGGCCTCAGTGACCAAGGCTCTCCGGCTCACGCCTAGCTGTGCAAAGCAGTGTGGCGAACGTACCTACTGCTCCTCAGGCTGGGCCCACAGCCTAGCTTTCGCTTCTGTGAGAGTGCTGTCCCGAGTCTCTTCCTGGAGCCAGTCGTCAGCGCGGTGTCTTTTGGCACTGCAGTTCTCTCTCAGTCAAGGAGGCCGTGCGACTGACTGGCAAAGGGAGTCCGCCCAGCGCTGCTTTCGCCAGTCTCTCTGACGACTGGGCCACTCTACCTGGGCAACCCAGAGAGGAGTACACTGCCCTAGCTATGAAAGTGAAGAGCTGTCTCCAGGGGCCTGCTTACGCTAAGGTTCCTCAGAAGCCAGAGGCCGCCGTTCCGGCACGGAGAGAGGTCATCCTGCGAAACTGGTGAATGGGCTCCTACCCTGTGTGTCCCCAGGGGCGTCGCAGGGTTAAGGCACTCCGTGGTGGAGTGTGGCCTCATTGGAGACCCCTGCACACCCAAGTCCCCTGACGTGAAACACTGGAACTTCACCTTGAGGCCCGAGCTCACCTTTCGTTCGTTCGGCCGGAGCCGAACCTGGGGAGCCGTGGGAGGAGTTCCTAGAAAGGGATTGCCAGCACGGTTTTCGCTTTGGGAGAACACGCAGCCTCGGCCCACAACGACAGTCCTGCCGTGCAGAGACGTCGGGCCGCTAGTGCTGTTCCAGGCAGCTGTGAAGCCAAGCGCAGGGCGCCTGCAAACGGGGAGAAAGCGTCCTCTCCCCTCCGCGTCCCACGTTCAAGCTGAATGACGCAGCATGTTTCTCGGAAGGCTCTGCCGAGCTATCTAGTACAAGGGAGAGAGTGCCTGCCTCTGCCGAGAAAGGTTTTGACGTGGGGATTGCTGGACAGGCGGAAGAGCGTTCCCCAGGCCGTGCAAAGTTGAGGCCTTGGTGATTCTGGATGGTCCCAAGGGTCCAGAATTGTCCCTGGGAAAGCTGTCCTTTTCCCTCTTTTTCCGGCTGGAAGTACACCTCTGGCATCCGACTGCCGTTCGGCGACGTCCTGGGGGAGACGCCCCGGTTTCACTTGGGACGCACACTGGTGTTTCTCAGAAGAGCCCAAATTCCTCCCTGCGGGTGGGTGGGGGCCTGGGCACACCAGCATGGAATGTAAGGCTGTTTAGAACTGCGTACCTTGAGGCCGCGTGAAGGCCGCACGAACGAGAGCTTTCGAGCGAACAGGGCAGCGCTTCGCCATCACCGTTGCACATTCACGGAGCTTAGTCAAACGAACGCATTTACTTCCTGGGGCTCCAACACAGCCGAGGAGTTGGAAGGCATACAGTGAGGGCCCTTTGACAGTTGTTACAACGAACGTGAGTGCACAGTGTCTCGTGAAATACCTTCCACGGTTGAAGCATTCCGTTAACGCATGCCCCTCCGCTCCCTCTGGCGCTCCGAGGTGTTCCTAACGGGGGAAATCTGGACTTTTGCTCGAGGCCGGGGTGGGGCGGGGGGACTCACAATTCTTCTGCCGGCGAGCTCCAGAGCGCTCCTGCTGAAGCTCCCAGCAAGGAACTGAGAGCAGCAGGCCTCACACGAGTCAACTCAGACTTCTTCTGTCACGAGTCAACTCAGACTTCTTATGTGAGGCCTTCCGGCAGCAAAGAGAAGGTGCGCGCGAGGAGTGTGCCTCAGGCAGCTTAGGACCCGCCACTGTCTCGTCTACCACGGAGGGGAACCAGGTTTGGCCAGGGTCGCCCAGCTTCATACCTGAGCTCCTACAGGTATCCTCAGCGGTTTCTGATTACCTCAAGGAAACACAACGGGAGGAACAGGGCCCTTCCGTGGAGGCCCTTTTGGGCACAGGGACCTCTGCGTGGGATCTACTGGGTAAGTATGGCAGTACCTCAGGTAGGCCTCAGTGACCAAGGCTCTCCGGCTCACGCCTAGCTGTGCAAAGCAGTGTGGCGAACGTACCTACTGCTCCTCAGGCTGGGCCCACAGCCTAGCTTTCGCTTCTGTGAGAGTGCTGTCCCGAGTCTCTTCCTGGAGCCAGTCGTCAGCGCGGTGTCTTTTGGCACTGCAGTTCTCTCTCAGTCAAGGAGGCCGTGCGACTGACTGGCAAAGGGAGTCCGCCCAGCGCTGCTTTCGCCAGTCTCTCTGACGACTGGGCCACTCTACCTGGGCAACCCAGAGAGGAGTACACTGCCCTAGCTATGAAAGTGAAGAGCTGTCTCCAGGGGCCTGCTTACGCTAAGGTTCCTCAGAAGCCAGAGGCCGCCGTTCCGGCACGGAGAGAGGTCATCCTGCGAAACTGGTGAATGGGCTCCTACCCTGTGTGTCCCCAGGGGCGTCGCAGGGTTAAGGCACTCCGTGGTGGAGTGTGGCCTCATTGGAGACCCCTGCACACCCAAGTCCCCTGACGTGAAACACTGGAACTTCACCTTGAGGCCCGAGCTCACCTTTCGTTCGTTCGGCCGGAGCCGAACCTGGGGAGCCGTGGGAGGAGTTCCTAGAAAGGGATTGCCAGCACGGTTTTCGCTTTGGGAGAACACGCAGCCTCGGCCCACAACGACAGTCCTGCCGTGCAGAGACGTCGGGCCGCTAGTGCTGTTCCAGGCAGCTGTGAAGCCAAGCGCAGGGCGCCTGCAAACGGGGAGAAAGCGTCCTCTCCCCTCCGCGTCCCACGTTCAAGCTGAATGACGCAGCATGTTTCTCGGAAGGCTCTGCCGAGCTATCTAGTACAAGGGAGAGAGTGCCTGCCTCTGCCGAGAAAGGTTTTGACGTGGGGATTGCTGGACAGGCGGAAGAGCGTTCCCCAGGCCGTGCAAAGTTGAGGCCTTGGTGATTCTGGATGGTCCCAAGGGTCCAGAATTGTCCCTGGGAAAGCTGTCCTTTTCCCTCTTTTTCCGGCTGGAAGTACACCTCTGGCATCCGACTGCCGTTCGGCGACGTCCTGGGGGAGACGCCCCGGTTTCACTTGGGACGCACACTGGTGTTTCTCAGAAGAGCCCAAATTCCTCCCTGCGGGTGGGTGGGGGCCTGGGCACACCAGCATGGAATGTAAGGCTGTTTAGAACTGCGTACCTTGAGGCCGCGTGAAGGCCGCACGAACGAGAGCTTTCGAGCGAACAGGGCAGCGCTTCGCCATCACCGTTGCACATTCACGGAGCTTAGTCAAACGAACGCATTTACTTCCTGGGGCTCCAACACAGCCGAGGAGTTGGAAGGCATACAGTGAGGGCCCTTTGACAGTTGTTACAACGAACGTGAGTGCACAGTGTCTCGTGAAATACCTTCCACGGTTGAAGCATTCCGTTAACGCATGCCCCTCCGCTCCCTCTGGCGCTCCGAGGTGTTCCTAACGGGGGAAATCTGGACTTTTGCTCGAGGCCGGGGTGGGGCGGGGGGACTCACAATTCTTCTGCCGGCGAGCTCCAGAGCGCTCCTGCTGAAGCTCCCAGCAAGGAACTGAGAGCAGCAGGCCTCACACGAGTCAACTCAGACTTCTTCTGTCACGAGTCAACTCAGACTTCTTATGTGAGGCCTTCCGGCAGCAAAGAGAAGGTGCGCGCGAGGAGTGTGCCTCAGGCAGCTTAGGACCCGCCACTGTCTCGTCTACCACGGAGGGGAACCAGGTTTGGCCAGGGTCGCCCAGCTTCATACCTGAGCTCCTACAGGTATCCTCAGCGGTTTCTGATTACCTCAAGGAAACACAACGGGAGGAACAGGGCCCTTCCGTGGAGGCCCTTTTGGGCACAGGGACCTCTGCGTGGGATCTACTGGGTAAGTATGGCAGTACCTCAGGTAGGCCTCAGTGACCAAGGCTCTCCGGCTCACGCCTAGCTGTGCAAAGCAGTGTGGCGAACGTACCTACTGCTCCTCAGGCTGGGCCCACAGCCTAGCTTTCGCTTCTGTGAGAGTGCTGTCCCGAGTCTCTTCCTGGAGCCAGTCGTCAGCGCGGTGTCTTTTGGCACTGCAGTTCTCTCTCAGTCAAGGAGGCCGTGCGACTGACTGGCAAAGGGAGTCCGCCCAGCGCTGCTTTCGCCAGTCTCTCTGACGACTGGGCCACTCTACCTGGGCAACCCAGAGAGGAGTACACTGCCCTAGCTATGAAAGTGAAGAGCTGTCTCCAGGGGCCTGCTTACGCTAAGGTTCCTCAGAAGCCAGAGGCCGCCGTTCCGGCACGGAGAGAGGTCATCCTGCGAAACTGGTGAATGGGCTCCTACCCTGTGTGTCCCCAGGGGCGTCGCAGGGTTAAGGCACTCCGTGGTGGAGTGTGGCCTCATTGGAGACCCCTGCACACCCAAGTCCCCTGACGTGAAACACTGGAACTTCACCTTGAGGCCCGAGCTCACCTTTCGTTCGTTCGGCCGGAGCCGAACCTGGGGAGCCGTGGGAGGAGTTCCTAGAAAGGGATTGCCAGCACGGTTTTCGCTTTGGGAGAACACGCAGCCTCGGCCCACAACGACAGTCCTGCCGTGCAGAGACGTCGGGCCGCTAGTGCTGTTCCAGGCAGCTGTGAAGCCAAGCGCAGGGCGCCTGCAAACGGGGAGAAAGCGTCCTCTCCCCTCCGCGTCCCACGTTCAAGCTGAATGACGCAGCATGTTTCTCGGAAGGCTCTGCCGAGCTATCTAGTACAAGGGAGAGAGTGCCTGCCTCTGCCGAGAAAGGTTTTGACGTGGGGATTGCTGGACAGGCGGAAGAGCGTTCCCCAGGCCGTGCAAAGTTGAGGCCTTGGTGATTCTGGATGGTCCCAAGGGTCCAGAATTGTCCCTGGGAAAGCTGTCCTTTTCCCTCTTTTTCCGGCTGGAAGTACACCTCTGGCATCCGACTGCCGTTCGGCGACGTCCTGGGGGAGACGCCCCGGTTTCACTTGGGACGCACACTGGTGTTTCTCAGAAGAGCCCAAATTCCTCCCTGCGGGTGGGTGGGGGCCTGGGCACACCAGCATGGAATGTAAGGCTGTTTAGAACTGCGTACCTTGAGGCCGTGTGAAGGCCGCACGAACGAGAGCTTTCGAGCGAACAGGGCAGCGCTTCGCCATCACCGTTGCACATTCACGGAGCTTAGTCAAACGAACGCATTTACTTCCTGGGGCTCCAACACAGCCGAGGAGTTGGAAGGCATACAGTGAGGGCCCTTTGACAGTTGTTACAACGAACGTGAGTGCACAGTGTCTCGTGAAATACCTTCCACGGTTGAAGCATTCCGTTAACGCATGCCCCTCCGCTCCCTCTGGCGCTCCGAGGTGTTCCTAACGGGGGAAATCTGGACTTTTGCTCGAGGCCGGGGTGGGGCGGGGGGACTCACAATTCTTCTGCCGGCGAGCTCCAGAGCGCTCCTGCTGAAGCTCCCAGCAAGGAACTGAGAGCAGCAGGCCTCACACGAGTCAACTCAGACTTCTTCTGTCACGAGTCAACTCAGACTTCTTATGTGAGGCCTTCCGGCAGCAAAGAGAAGGTGCGCGCGAGGAGTGTGCCTCAGGCAGCTTAGGACCCGCCACTGTCTCGTCTACCACGGAGGGGAACCAGGTTTGGCCAGGGTCGCCCAGCTTCATACCTGAGCTCCTACAGGTATCCTCAGCGGTTTCTGATTACCTCAAGGAAACACAACGGGAGGAACAGGGCCCTTCCGTGGAGGCCCTTTTGGGCACAGGGACCTCTGCGTGGGATCTACTGGGTAAGTATGGCAGTACCTCAGGTAGGCCTCAGTGACCAAGGCTCTCCGGCTCACGCCTAGCTGTGCAAAGCAGTGTGGCGAACGTACCTACTGCTCCTCAGGCTGGGCCCACAGCCTAGCTTTCGCTTCTGTGAGAGTGCTGTCCCGAGTCTCTTCCTGGAGCCAGTCGTCAGCGCGGTGTCTTTTGGCACTGCAGTTCTCTCTCAGTCAAGGAGGCCGTGCGACTGACTGGCAAAGGGAGTCCGCCCAGCGCTGCTTTCGCCAGTCTCTCTGACGACTGGGCCACTCTACCTGGGCAACCCAGAGAGGAGTACACTGCCCTAGCTATGAAAGTGAAGAGCTGTCTCCAGGGGCCTGCTTACGCTAAGGTTCCTCAGAAGCCAGAGGCCGCCGTTCCGGCACGGAGAGAGGTCATCCTGCGAAACTGGTGAATGGGCTCCTACCCTGTGTGTCCCCAGGGGCGTCGCAGGGTTAAGGCACTCCGTGGTGGAGTGTGGCCTCATTGGAGACCCCTGCACACCCAAGTCCCCTGACGTGAAACACTGGAACTTCACCTTGAGGCCCGAGCTCACCTTTCGTTCGTTCGGCCGGAGCCGAACCTGGGGAGCCGTGGGAGGAGTTCCTAGAAAGGGATTGCCAGCACGGTTTTCGCTTTGGGAGAACACGCAGCCTCGGCCCACAACGACAGTCCTGCCGTGCAGAGACGTCGGGCCGCTAGTGCTGTTCCAGGCAGCTGTGAAGCCAAGCGCAGGGCGCCTGCAAACGGGGAGAAAGCGTCCTCTCCCCTCCGCGTCCCACGTTCAAGCTGAATGACGCAGCATGTTTCTCGGAAGGCTCTGCCGAGCTATCTAGTACAAGGGAGAGAGTGCCTGCCTCTGCCGAGAAAGGTTTTGACGTGGGGATTGCTGGACAGGCGGAAGAGCGTTCCCCAGGCCGTGCAAAGTTGAGGCCTTGGTGATTCTGGATGGTCCCAAGGGTCCAGAATTGTCCCTGGGAAAGCTGTCCTTTTCCCTCTTTTTCCGGCTGGAAGTACACCTCTGGCATCCGACTGCCGTTCGGCGACGTCCTGGGGGAGACGCCCCGGTTTCACTTGGGACGCACACTGGTGTTTCTCAGAAGAGCCCAAATTCCTCCCTGCGGGTGGGTGGGGGCCTGGGCACACCAGCATGGAATGTAAGGCTGTTTAGAACTGCGTACCTTGAGGCCGCGTGAAGGCCGCACGAACGAGAGCTTTCGAGCGAACAGGGCAGCGCTTCGCCATCACCGTTGCACATTCACGGAGCTTAGTCAAACGAACGCATTTACTTCCTGGGGCTCCAACACAGCCGAGGAGTTGGAAGGCATACAGTGAGGGCCCTTTGACAGTTGTTACAACGAACGTGAGTGCACAGTGTCTCGTGAAATACCTTCCACGGTTGAAGCATTCCGTTAACGCATGCCCCTCCGCTCCCTCTGGCGCTCCGAGGTGTTCCTAACGGGGGAAATCTGGACTTTTGCTCGAGGCCGGGGTGGGGCGGGGGGACTCACAATTCTTCTGCCGGCGAGCTCCAGAGCGCTCCTGCTGAAGCTCCCAGCAAGGAACTGAGAGCAGCAGGCCTCACACGAGTCAACTCAGACTTCTTCTGTCACGAGTCAACTCAGACTTCTTATGTGAGGCCTTCCGGCAGCAAAGAGAAGGTGCGCGCGAGGAGTGTGCCTCAGGCAGCTTAGGACCCGCCACTGTCTCGTCTACCACGGAGGGGAACCAGGTTTGGCCAGGGTCGCCCAGCTTCATACCTGAGCTCCTACAGGTATCCTCAGCGGTTTCTGATTACCTCAAGGAAACACAACGGGAGGAACAGGGCCCTTCCGTGGAGGCCCTTTTGGGCACAGGGACCTCTGCGTGGGATCTACTGGGTAAGTATGGCAGTACCTCAGGTAGGCCTCAGTGACCAAGGCTCTCCGGCTCACGCCTAGCTGTGCAAAGCAGTGTGGCGAACGTACCTACTGCTCCTCAGGCTGGGCCCACAGCCTAGCTTTCGCTTCTGTGAGAGTGCTGTCCCGAGTCTCTTCCTGGAGCCAGTCGTCAGCGCGGTGTCTTTTGGCACTGCAGTTCTCTCTCAGTCAAGGAGGCCGTGCGACTGACTGGCAAAGGGAGTCCGCCCAGCGCTGCTTTCGCCAGTCTCTCTGACGACTGGGCCACTCTACCTGGGCAACCCAGAGAGGAGTACACTGCCCTAGCTATGAAAGTGAAGAGCTGTCTCCAGGGGCCTGCTTACGCTAAGGTTCCTCAGAAGCCAGAGGCCGCCGTTCCGGCACGGAGAGAGGTCATCCTGCGAAACTGGTGAATGGGCTCCTACCCTGTGTGTCCCCAGGGGCGTCGCAGGGTTAAGGCACTCCGTGGTGGAGTGTGGCCTCATTGGAGACCCCTGCACACCCAAGTCCCCTGACGTGAAACACTGGAACTTCACCTTGAGGCCCGAGCTCACCTTTCGTTCGTTCGGCCGGAGCCGAACCTGGGGAGCCGTGGGAGGAGTTCCTAGAAAGGGATTGCCAGCACGGTTTTCGCTTTGGGAGAACACGCAGCCTCGGCCCACAACGACAGTCCTGCCGTGCAGAGACGTCGGGCCGCTAGTGCTGTTCCAGGCAGCTGTGAAGCCAAGCGCAAGGCGCCTGCAAACGGGGAGAAAGCGTCCTCTCCCCTCCGCGTCCCACGTTCAAGCTGAATGACGCAGCATGTTTCTCGGAAGGCTCTGCCGAGCTATCTAGTACAAGGGAGAGAGTGCCTGCCTCTGCCGAGAAAGGTTTTGACGTGGGGATTGCTGGACAGGCGGAAGAGCGTTCCCCAGGCCGTGCAAAGTTGAGGCCTTGGTGATTCTGGATGGTCCCAAGGGTCCAGAATTGTCCCTGGGAAAGCTGTCCTTTTCCCTCTTTTTCCGGCTGGAAGTACACCTCTGGCATCCGACTGCCGTTCGGCGACGTCCTGGGGGAGACGCCCCGGTTTCACTTGGGACGCACACTGGTGTTTCTCAGAAGAGCCCAAATTCCTCCCTGCGGGTGGGTGGGGGCCTGGGCACACCAGCATGGAATGTAAGGCTGTTTAGAACTGCGTACCTTGAGGCCGTGTGAAGGCCGCACGAACGAGAGCTTTCGAGCGAACAGGGCAGCGCTTCGCCATCACCGTTGCACATTCACGGAGCTTAGTCAAACGAACGCATTTACTTCCTGGGGCTCCAACACAGCCGAGGAGTTGGAAGGCATACAGTGAGGGCCCTTTGACAGTTGTTACAACGAACGTGAGTGCACAGTGTCTCGTGAAATACCTTCCACGGTTGAAGCATTCCGTTAACGCATGCCCCTCCGCTCCCTCTGGCGCTCCGAGGTGTTCCTAACGGGGGAAATCTGGACTTTTGCTCGAGGCCGGGGTGGGGCGGGGGGACTCACAATTCTTCTGCCGGCGAGCTCCAGAGCGCTCCTGCTGAAGCTCCCAGCAAGGAACTGAGAGCAGCAGGCCTCACACGAGTCAACTCAGACTTCTTCTGTCACGAGTCAACTCAGACTTCTTATGTGAGGCCTTCCGGCAGCAAAGAGAAGGTGCGCGCGAGGAGTGTGCCTCAGGCAGCTTAGGACCCGCCACTGTCTCGTCTACCACGGAGGGGAACCAGGTTTGGCCAGGGTCGCCCAGCTTCATACCTGAGCTCCTACAGGTATCCTCAGCGGTTTCTGATTACCTCAAGGAAACACAACGGGAGGAACAGGGCCCTTCCGTGGAGGCCCTTTTGGGCACAGGGACCTCTGCGTGGGATCTACTGCCTAAGTATGGCAGTACCTCAGGTAGGCCTCAGTGACCAAGGCTCTCCGGCTCACGCCTAGCTGTGCAAAGCAGTGTGGCGAACGTACGTACTGCTCCTCAGGCTGGGCCCACAGCCTAGCTTTCGCTTCTGTGAGAGTGCTGTCCCGAGTCTCTTCCTGGAGCCAGTCGTCAGCGCGGTGTCTTTTGGCACTGCAGTTCTCTCTCAGTCAAGGAGGCCGTGCGACTGACTGGCAAAGGGAGTCCGCCCAGCGCTGCTTTCGCCAGTCTCTCTGACGACTGGGCCACTCTACCTGGGCAACCCAGAGAGGAGTACACTGCCCTAGCTATGAAAGTGAAGAGCTGTCTCCAGGGGCCTGCTTACGCTAAGGTTCCTCAGAAGCCAGAGGCCGCCGTTCCGGCACGGAGAGAGGTCATCCTGCGAAACTGGTGAATGGGCTCCTACCCTGTGTGTCCCCAGGGGCGTCGCAGGGTTAAGGCACTCCGTGGTGGAGTGTGGCCTCATTGGAGACCCCTGCACACCCAAGTCCCCTGACGTGAAACACTGGAACTTCACCTTGAGGCCCGAGCTCACCTTTCGTTCGTTCGGCCGGAGCCGAACCTGGGGAGCCGTGGGAGGAGTTCCTAGAAAGGGATTGCCAGCACGGTTTTCGCTTTGGGAGAACACGCAGCCTCGGCCCACAACGACAGTCCTGCCGTGCAGAGACGTCGGGCCGCTAGTGCTGTTCCAGGCAGCTGTGAAGCCAAGCGCAGGGCGCCTGCAAACGGGGAGAAAGCGTCCTCTCCCCTCCGCGTCCCACGTTCAAGCTGAATGACGCAGCATGTTTCTCGGAAGGCTCTGCCGAGCTATCTAGTACAAGGGAGAGAGTGCCTGCCTCTGCCGAGAAAGGTTTTGACGTGGGGATTGCTGGACAGGCGGAAGAGCGTTCCCCAGGCCGTGCAAAGTTGAGGCCTTGGTGATTCTGGATGGTCCCAAGGGTCCAGAATTGTCCCTGGGAAAGCTGTCCTTTTCCCTCTTTTTCCGGCTGGAAGTACACCTCTGGCATCCGACTGCCGTTCGGCGACGTCCTGGGGGAGACGCCCCGGTTTCACTTGGGACGCACACTGGTGTTTCTCAGAAGAGCCCAAATTCCTCCCTGCGGGTGGGTGGGGGCCTGGGCACACCAGCATGGAATGTAAGGCTGTTTAGAACTGCGTACCTTGAGGCCGCGTGAAGGCCGCACGAACGAGAGCTTTCGAGCGAACAGGGCAGCGCTTCGCCATCACCGTTGCACATTCACGGAGCTTAGTCAAACGAACGCATTTACTTCCTGGGGCTCCAACACAGCCGAGGAGTTGGAAGGCATACAGTGAGGGCCCTTTGACAGTTGTTACAACGAACGTGAGTGCACAGTGTCTCGTGAAATACCTTCCACGGTTGAAGCATTCCGTTAACGCATGCCCCTCCGCTCCCTCTGGCGCTCCGAGGTGTTCCTAACGGGGGAAATCTGGACTTTTGCTCGAGGCCGGGGTGGGGCGGGGGGACTCACAATTCTTCTGCCGGCGAGCTCCAGAGCGCTCCTGCTGAAGCTCCCAGCAAGGAACTGAGAGCAGCAGGCCTCACACGAGTCAACTCAGACTTCTTCTGTCACGAGTCAACTCAGACTTCTTATGTGAGGCCTTCCGGCAGCAAAGAGAAGGTGCGCGCGAGGAGTGTGCCTCAGGCAGCTTAGGACCCGCCACTGTCTCGTCTACCACGGAGGGGAACCAGGTTTGGCCAGGGTCGCCCAGCTTCATACCTGAGCTCCTACAGGTATCCTCAGCGGTTTCTGATTACCTCAAGGAAACACAACGGGAGGAACAGGGCCCTTCCGTGGAGGCCCTTTTGGGCACAGGGACCTCTGCGTGGGATCTACTGCCTAAGTATGGCAGTACCTCAGGTAGGCCTCAGTGACCAAGGCTCTCCGGCTCACGCCTAGCTGTGCAAAGCAGTGTGGCGAACGTACGTACTGCTCCTCAGGCTGGGCCCACAGCCTAGCTTTCGCTTCTGTGAGAGTGCTGTCCCGAGTCTCTTCCTGGAGCCAGTCGTCAGCGCGGTGTCTTTTGGCACTGCAGTTCTCTCTCAGTCAAGGAGGCCGTGCGACTGACTGGCAAAGGGAGTCCGCCCAGCGCTGCTTTCGCCAGTCTCTCTGACGACTGGGCCACTCTACCTGGGCAACCCAGAGAGGAGTACACTGCCCTAGCTATGAAAGTGAAGAGCTGTCTCCAGGGGCCTGCTTACGCTAAGGTTCCTCAGAAGCCAGAGGCCGCCGTTCCGGCACGGAGAGAGGTCATCCTGCGAAACTGGTGAATGGGCTCCTACCCTGTGTGTCCCCAGGGGCGTCGCAGGGTTAAGGCACTCCGTGGTGGAGTGTGGCCTCATTGGAGACCCCTGCACACCCAAGTCCCCTGACGTGAAACACTGGAACTTCACCTTGAGGCCCGAGCTCACCTTTCGTTCGTTCGGCCGGAGCCGAACCTGGGGAGCCGTGGGAGGAGTTCCTAGAAAGGGATTGCCAGCACGGTTTTCGCTTTGGGAGAACACGCAGCCTCGGCCCACAACGACAGTCCTGCCGTGCAGAGACGTCGGGCCGCTAGTGCTGTTCCAGGCAGCTGTGAAGCCAAGCGCAAGGCGCCTGCAAACGGGGAGAAAGCGTCCTCTCCCCTCCGCGTCCCACGTTCAAGCTGAATGACGCAGCATGTTTCTCGGAAGGCTCTGCCGAGCTATCTAGTACAAGGGAGAGAGTGCCTGCCTCTGCCGAGAAAGGTTTTGACGTGGGGATTGCTGGACAGGCGGAAGAGCGTTCCCCAGGCCGTGCAAAGTTGAGGCCTTGGTGATTCTGGATGGTCCCAAGGGTCCAGAATTGTCCCTGGGAAAGCTGTCCTTTTCCCTCTTTTTCCGGCTGGAAGTACACCTCTGGCATCCGACTGCCGTTCGGCGACGTCCTGGGGGAGACGCCCCGGTTTCACTTGGGACGCACACTGGTGTTTCTCAGAAGAGCCCAAATTCCTCCCTGCGGGTGGGTGGGGGCCTGGGCACACCAGCATGGAATGTAAGGCTGTTTAGAACTGCGTACCTTGAGGCCGCGTGAAGGCCGCACGAACGAGAGCTTTCGAGCGAACAGGGCAGCGCTTCGCCATCACCGTTGCACATTCACGGAGCTTAGTCAAACGAACGCATTTACTTCCTGGGGCTCCAACACAGCCGAGGAGTTGGAAGGCATACAGTGAGGGCCCTTTGACAGTTGTTACAACGAACGTGAGTGCACAGTGTCTCGTGAAATACCTTCCACGGTTGAAGCATTCCGTTAACGCATGCCCCTCCGCTCCCTCTGGCGCTCCGAGGTGTTCCTAACGGGGGAAATCTGGACTTTTGCTCGAGGCCGGGGTGGGGCGGGGGGACTCACAATTCTTCTGCCGGCGAGCTCCAGAGCGCTCCTGCTGAAGCTCCCAGCAAGGAACTGAGAGCAGCAGGCCTCACACGAGTCAACTCAGACTTCTTCTGTCACGAGTCAACTCAGACTTCTTATGTGAGGCCTTCCGGCAGCAAAGAGAAGGTGCGCGCGAGGAGTGTGCCTCAGGCAGCTTAGGACCCGCCACTGTCTCGTCTACCACGGAGGGGAACCAGGTTTGGCCAGGGTCGCCCAGCTTCATACCTGAGCTCCTACAGGTATCCTCAGCGGTTTCTGATTACCTCAAGGAAACACAACGGGAGGAACAGGGCCCTTCCGTGGAGGCCCTTTTGGGCACAGGGATCTCTGCGTGGGATCTACTGGGTAAGTATGGCAGTACCTCAGGTAGGCCTCAGTGACCAAGGCTCTCCGGCTCACGCCTAGCTGTGCAAAGCAGTGTGGCGAACGTACGTACTGCTCCTCAGGCTGGGCCCACAGCCTAGCTTTCGCTTCTGTGAGAGTGCTGTCCCGAGTCTCTTCCTGGAGCCAGTCGTCAGCGCGGTGTCTTTTGGCACTGCAGTTCTCTCTCAGTCAAGGAGGCCGTGCGACTGACTGGCAAAGGGAGTCCGCCCAGCGCTGCTTTCGCCAGTCTCTCTGACGACTGGGCCACTCTACCTGGGCAACCCAGAGAGGAGTACACTGCCCTAGCTATGAAAGTGAAGAGCTGTCTCCAGGGGCCTGCTTACGCTAAGGTTCCTCAGAAGCCAGAGGCCGCCGTTCCGGCACGGAGAGAGGTCATCCTGCGAAACTGGTGAATGGGCTCCTACCCTGTGTGTCCCCAGGGGCGTCGCAGGGTTAAGGCACTCCGTGGTGGAGTATGGCCTCATTGGAGACCCCTGCACACCCAAGTCCCCTGACGTGAAACACTGGAACTTCACCTTGAGGCCCGAGCTCACCTTTCGTTCGTTCGGCCGGAGCCGAACCTGGGGAGCCGTGGGAGGAGTTCCTAGAAAGGGATTGCCAGCACGGTTTTCGCTTTGGGAGAACACGCAGCCTCGGCCCACAACGACAGTCCTGCCGTGCAGAGACGTCGGGCCGCTAGTGCTGTTCCAGGCAGCTGTGAAGCCAAGCGCAAGGCGCCTGCAAACGGGGAGAAAGCGTCCTCTCCCCTCCGCGTCCCACGTTCAAGCTGAATGACGCAGCATGTTTCTCGGAAGGCTCTGCCGAGCTATCTAGTACAAGGGAGAGAGTGCCTGCCTCTGCCGAGAAAGGTTTTGACGTGGGGATTGCTGGACAGGCGGAAGAGCGTTCCCCAGGCCGTGCAAAGTTGAGGCCTTGGTGATTCTGGATGGTCCCAAGGGTCCAGAATTGTCCCTGGGAAAGCTGTCCTTTTCCCTCTTTTTCCGGCTGGAAGTACACCTCTGGCATCCGACTGCCGTTCGGCGACGTCCTGGGGGAGACGCCCCGGTTTCACTTGGGACGCACACTGGTGTTTCTCAGAAGAGCCCAAATTCCTCCCTGCGGGTGGGTGGGGGCCTGGGCACACCAGCATGGAATGTAAGGCTGTTTAGAACTGCGTACCTTGAGGCCGTGTGAAGGCCGCACGAACGAGAGCTTTCGAGCGAACAGGGCAGCGCTTCGCCATCACCGTTGCACATTCACGGAGCTTAGTCAAACGAACGCATTTACTTCCTAGGGCTCCAACACAGCCGAGGAGTTGGAAGGCATACAGTGAGGGCCCTTTGACAGTTGTTACAACGAACGTGAGTGCACAGTGTCTCGTGAAATACCTTCCACGGTTGAAGCATTCCGTTAACGCATGCCCCTCCGCTCCCTCTGGCGCTCCGAGGTGTTCCTAACGGGGGAAATCTGGACTTTTGCTCGAGGCCGGGGTGGGGCGGGGGGACTCACAATTCTTCTGCCGGCGAGCTCCAGAGCGCTCCTGCTGAAGCTCCCAGCAAGGAACTGAGAGCAGCAGGCCTCACACGAGTCAACTCAGACTTCTTCTGTCACGAGTCAACTCAGACTTCTTATGTGAGGCCTTCCGGCAGCAAAGAGAAGGTGCGCGCGAGGAGTGTGCCTCAGGCAGCTTAGGACCCGCCACTGTCTCGTCTACCACGGAGGGGAACCAGGTTTGGCCAGGGTCGCCCAGCTTCATACCTGAGCTCCTACAGGTATCCTCAGCGGTTTCTGATTACCTCAAGGAAACACAACGGGAGGAACAGGGCCCTTCCGTGGAGGCCCTTTTGGGCACAGGGACCTCTGCGTGGGATCTACTGCCTAAGTATGGCAGTACCTCAGGTAGGCCTCAGTGACCAAGGCTCTCCGGCTCACGCCTAGCTGTGCAAAGCAGTGTGGCGAACGTACCTACTGCTCCTCAGGCTGGGCCCACAGCCTAGCTTTCGCTTCTGTGAGAGTGCTGTCCCGAGTCTCTTCCTGGAGCCAGTCGTCAGCGCGGTGTCTTTTGGCACTGCAGTTCTCTCTCAGTCAAGGAGGCCGTGCGACTGACTGGCAAAGGGAGTCCGCCCAGCGCTGCTTTCGCCAGTCTCTCTGACGACTGGGCCACTCTACCTGGGCAACCCAGAGAGGAGTACACTGCCCTAGCTATGAAAGTGAAGAGCTGTCTCCAGGGGCCTGCTTACGCTAAGGTTCCTCAGAAGCCAGAGGCCGCCGTTCCGGCACGGAGAGAGGTCATCCTGCGAAACTGGTGAATGGGCTCCTACCCTGTGTGTCCCCAGGGGCGTCGCAGGGTTAAGGCACTCCGTGGTGGAGTATGGCCTCATTGGAGACCCCTGCACACCCAAGTCCCCTGACGTGAAACACTGGAACTTCACCTTGAGGCCCGAGCTCACCTTTCGTTCGTTCGGCCGGAGCCGAACCTGGGGAGCCGTGGGAGGAGTTCCTAGAAAGGGATTGCCAGCACGGTTTTCGCTTTGGGAGAACACGCAGCCTCGGCCCACAACGACAGTCCTGCCGTGCAGAGACGTCGGGCCGCTAGTGCTGTTCCAGGCAGCTGTGAAGCCAAGCGCAAGGCGCCTGCAAACGGGGAGAAAGCGTCCTCTCCCCTCCGCGTCCCACGTTCAAGCTGAATGACGCAGCATGTTTCTCGGAAGGCTCTGCCGAGCTATCTAGTACAAGGGAGAGAGTGCCTGCCTCTGCCGAGAAAGGTTTTGACGTGGGGATTGCTGGACAGGCGGAAGAGCGTTCCCCAGGCCGTGCAAAGTTGAGGCCTTGGTGATTCTGGATGGTCCCAAGGGTCCAGAATTGTCCCTGGGAAAGCTGTCCTTTTCCCTCTTTTTCCGGCTGGAAGTACACCTCTGGCATCCGACTGCCGTTCGGCGACGTCCTGGGGGAGACGCCCCGGTTTCACTTGGGACGCACACTGGTGTTTCTCAGAAGAGCCCAAATTCCTCCCTGCGGGTGGGTGGGGGCCTGGGCACACCAGCATGGAATGTAAGGCTGTTTAGAACTGCGTACCTTGAGGCCGTGTGAAGGCCGCACGAACGAGAGCTTTCGAGCGAACAGGGCAGCGCTTCGCCATCACCGTTGCACATTCACGGAGCTTAGTCAAACGAACGCATTTACTTCCTGGGGCTCCAACACAGCCGAGGAGTTGGAAGGCATACAGTGAGGGCCCTTTGACAGTTGTTACAACGAACGTGAGTGCACAGTGTCTCGTGAAATACCTTCCACGGTTGAAGCATTCCGTTAACGCATGCCCCTCCGCTCCCTCTGGCGCTCCGAGGTGTTCCTAACGGGGGAAATCTGGACTTTTGCTCGAGGCCGGGGTGGGGCGGGGGGACTCACAATTCTTCTGCCGGCGAGCTCCAGAGCGCTCCTGCTGAAGCTCCCAGCAAGGAACTGAGAGCAGCAGGCCTCACACGAGTCCACTCAGACTTCTTCTGTCACGAGTCAACTCAGACTTCTTATGGGAGGCCTTCCGGCAGCAAAGAGAAGGTGCGCGCGAGGAGTGTGCCTCAGGCAGCTTAGGACCCGCCACTGTCTCGTCTACCACGGAGGGGAACCAGGTTTGGCCAGGGTCGCCCAGCTTCATACCTGAGCTCCTACAGGTATCCTCAGCGGTTTCTGATTACCTCAAGGAAACACAACGGGAGGAACAGGGCCCTTCCGTGGAGGCCCTTTTGGGCACAGGGACCTCTGCGTGGGATCTACTGCCTAAGTATGGCAGTACCTCAGGTAGGCCTCAGTGACCAAGGCTCTCCGGCTCACGCCTAGCTGTGCAAAGCAGTGTGGCGAACGTACCTACTGCTCCTCAGGCTGGGCCCACAGCCTAGCTTTCGCTTCTGTGAGAGTGCTGTCCCGAGTCTCTTCCTGGAGCCAGTCGTCAGCGCGGTGTCTTTTGGCACTGCAGTTCTCTCTCAGTCAAGGAGGCCGTGCGACTGACTGGCAAAGGGAGTCCGCCCAGCGCTGCTTTCGCCAGTCTCTCTGACGACTGGGCCACTCTACCTGGGCAACCCAGAGAGGAGTACACTGCCCTAGCTATGAAAGTGAAGAGCTGTCTCCAGGGGCCTGCTTACGCTAAGGTTCCTCAGAAGCCAGAGGCCGCCGTTCCGGCACGGAGAGAGGTCATCCTGCGAAACTGGTGAATGGGCTCCTACCCTGTGTGTCCCCAGGGGCGTCGCAGGGTTAAGGCACTCCGTGGTGGAGTATGGCCTCATTGGAGACCCCTGCACACCCAAGTCCCCTGACGTGAAACACTGGAACTTCACCTTGAGGCCCGAGCTCACCTTTCGTTCGTTCGGCCGGAGCCGAACCTGGGGAGCCGTGGGAGGAGTTCCTAGAAAGGGATTGCCAGCACGGTTTTCGCTTTGGGAGAACACGCAGCCTCGGCCCACAACGACAGTCCTGCCGTGCAGAGACGTCGGGCCGCTAGTGCTGTTCCAGGCAGCTGTGAAGCCAAGCGCAAGGCGCCTGCAAACGGGGAGAAAGCGTCCTCTCCCCTCCGCGTCCCACGTTCAAGCTGAATGACGCAGCATGTTTCTCGGAAGGCTCTGCCGAGCTATCTAGTACAAGGGAGAGAGTGCCTGCCTCTGCCGAGAAAGGTTTTGACGTGGGGATTGCTGGACAGGCGGAAGAGCGTTCCCCAGGCCGTGCAAAGTTGAGGCCTTGGTGATTCTGGATGGTCCCAAGGGTCCAGAATTGTCCCTGGGAAAGCTGTCCTTTTCCCTCTTTTTCCGGCTGGAAGTACACCTCTGGCATCCGACTGCCGTTCGGCGACGTCCTGGGGGAGACGCCCCGGTTTCACTTGGGACGCACACTGGTGTTTCTCAGAAGAGCCCAAATTCCTCCCTGCGGGTGGGTGGGGGCCTGGGCACACCAGCATGGAATGTAAGGCTGTTTAGAACTGCGTACCTTGAGGCCGTGTGAAGGCCGCACGAACGAGAGCTTTCGAGCGAACAGGGCAGCGCTTCGCCATCACCGTTGCACATTCACGGAGCTTAGTCAAACGAACGCATTTACTTCCTGGGGCTCCAACACAGCCGAGGAGTTGGAAGGCATACAGTGAGGGCCCTTTGACAGTTGTTACAACGAACGTGAGTGCACAGTGTCTCGTGAAATACCTTCCACGGTTGAAGCATTCCGTTAACGCATGCCCCTCCGCTCCCTCTGGCGCTCCGAGGTGTTCCTAACGGGGGAAATCTGGACTTTTGCTCGAGGCCGGGGTGGGGCGGGGGGACTCACAATTCTTCTGCCGGCGAGCTCCAGAGCGCTCCTGCTGAAGCTCCCAGCAAGGAACTGAGAGCAGCAGGCCTCACACGAGTCAACTCAGACTTCTTCTGTCACGAGTCAACTCAGACTTCTTATGTGAGGCCTTCCGGCAGCAAAGAGAAGGTGCGCGCGAGGAGTGTGCCTCAGGCAGCTTAGGACCCGCCACTGTCTCGTCTACCACGGAGGGGAACCAGGTTTGGCCAGGGTCGCCCAGCTTCATACCTGAGCTCCTACAGGTATCTTCAGCGGTTTCTGATTACCTCAAGGAAACACAACGGGAGGAACAGGGCCCTTCCGTGGAGGCCCTTTTGGGCACAGGGACCTCTGCGTGGGATCTACTGCCTAAGTATGGCAGTACCTCAGGTAGGCCTCAGTGACCAAGGCTCTCCGGCTCACGCCTAGCTGTGCAAAGCAGTGTGGCGAACGTACGTACTGCTCCTCAGGCTGGGCCCACAGCCTAGCTTTCGCTTCTGTGAGAGTGCTGTCCCGAGTCTCTTCCTGGAGCCAGTCGTCAGCGCGGTGTCTTTTGGCACTGCAGTTCTCTCTCAGTCAAGGAGGCCGTGCGACTGACTGGCAAAGGGAGTCCGCCCAGCGCTGCTTTCGCCAGTCTCTCTGACGACTGGGCCACTCTACCTGGGCAACCCAGAGAGGAGTACACTGCCCTAGCTATGAAAGTGAAGAGCTGTCTCCAGGGGCCTGCTTACGCTAAGGTTCCTCAGAAGCCAGAGGCCGCCGTTCCGGCACGGAGAGAGGTCATCCTGCGAAACTGGTGAATGGGCTCCTACCCTGTGTGTCCCCAGGGGCGTCGCAGGGTTAAGGCACTCCGTGGTGGAGTATGGCCTCATTGGAGACCCCTGCACACCCAAGTCCCCTGACGTGAAACACTGGAACTTCACCTTGAGGCCCGAGCTCACCTTTCGTTCGTTCGGCCGGAGCCGAACCTGGGGAGCCGTGGGAGGAGTTCCTAGAAAGGGATTGCCAGCACGGTTTTCGCTTTGGGAGAACACGCAGCCTCGGCCCACAACGACAGTCCTGCCGTGCAGAGACGTCGGGCCGCTAGTGCTGTTCCAGGCAGCTGTGAAGCCAAGCGCAGGGCGCCTGCAAACGGGGAGAAAGCGTCCTCTCCCCTCCGCGTCCCACGTTCAAGCTGAATGACGCAGCATGTTTCTCGGAAGGCTCTGCCGAGCTATCTAGTACAAGGGAGAGAGTGCCTGCCTCTGCCGAGAAAGGTTTTGACGTGGGGATTGCTGGACAGGCGGAAGAGCGTTCCCCAGGCCGTGCAAAGTTGAGGCCTTGGTGATTCTGGATGGTCCCAAGGGTCCAGAATTGTCCCTGGGAAAGCTGTCCTTTTCCCTCTTTTTCCGGCTGGAAGTACACCTCTGGCATCCGACTGCCGTTCGGCGACGTCCTGGGGGAGACGCCCCGGTTTCACTTGGGACGCACACTGGTGTTTCTCAGAAGAGCCCAAATTCCTCCCTGCGGGTGGGTGGGGGCCTGGGCACACCAGCATGGAATGTAAGGCTGTTTAGAACTGCGTACCTTGAGGCCGTGTGAAGGCCGCACGAACGAGAGCTTTCGAGCGAACAGGGCAGCGCTTCGCCATCACCGTTGCACATTCACGGAGCTTAGTCAAACGAACGCATTTACTTCCTGGGGCTCCAACACAGCCGAGGAGTTGGAAGGCATACAGTGAGGGCCCTTTGACAGTTGTTACAACGAACGTGAGTGCACAGTGTCTCGTGAAATACCTTCCACGGTTGAAGCATTCCGTTAACGCATGCCCCTCCGCTCCCTCTGGCGCTCCGAGGTGTTCCTAACGGGGGAAATCTGGACTTTTGCTCGAGGCCGGGGTGGGGCGGGGGGACTCACAATTCTTCTGCCGGCGAGCTCCAGAGCGCTCCTGCTGAAGCTCCCAGCAAGGAACTGAGAGCAGCAGGCCTCACACGAGTCCACTCAGACTTCTTCTGTCACGAGTCAACTCAGACTTCTTATGTGAGGCCTTCCGGCAGCAAAGAGAAGGTGCGCGCGAGGAGTGTGCCTCAGGCAGCTTAGGACCCGCCACTGTCTCGTCTACCACGGAGGGGAACCAGGTTTGGCCAGGGTCGCCCAGCTTCATACCTGAGCTCCTACAGGTATCCTCAGCGGTTTCTGATTACCTCAAGGAAACACAACGGGAGGAACAGGGCCCTTCCGTGGAGGCCCTTTTGGGCACAGGGACCTCTGCGTGGGATCTACTGCCTAAGTATGGCAGTACCTCAGGTAGGCCTCAGTGACCAAGGCTCTCCGGCTCACGCCTAGCTGTGCAAAGCAGTGTGGCGAACGTACCTACTGCTCCTCAGGCTGGGCCCACAGCCTAGCTTTCGCTTCTGTGAGAGTGCTGTCCCGAGTCTCTTCCTGGAGCCAGTCGTCAGCGCGGTGTCTTTTGGCACTGCAGTTCTCTCTCAGTCAAGGAGGCCGTGCGACTGACTGGCAAAGGGAGTCCGCCCAGCGCTGCTTTCGCCAGTCTCTCTGACGACTGGGCCACTCTACCTGGGCAACCCAGAGAGGAGTACACTGCCCTAGCTATGAAAGTGAAGAGCTGTCTCCAGGGGCCTGCTTACGCTAAGGTTCCTCAGAAGCCAGAGGCCGCCGTTCCGGCACGGAGAGAGGTCATCCTGCGAAACTGGTGAATGGGCTCCTACCCTGTGTGTCCCCAGGGGCGTCGCAGGGTTAAGGCACTCCGTGGTGGAGTGTGGCCTCATTGGAGACCCCTGCACACCCAAGTCCCCTGACGTGAAACACTGGAACTTCACCTTGAGGCCCGAGCTCACCTTTCGTTCGTTCGGCCGGAGCCGAACCTGGGGAGCCGTGGGAGGAGTTCCTAGAAAGGGATTGCCAGCACGGTTTTCGCTTTGGGAGAACACGCAGCCTCGGCCCACAACGACAGTCCTGCCGTGCAGAGACGTCGGGCCGCTAGTGCTGTTCCAGGCAGCTGTGAAGCCAAGCGCAAGGCGCCTGCAAACGGGGAGAAAGCGTCCTCTCCCCTCCGCGTCCCACGTTCAAGCTGAATGACGCAGCATGTTTCTCGGAAGGCTCTGCCGAGCTATCTAGTACAAGGGAGAGAGTGCCTGCCTCTGCCGAGAAAGGTTTTGACGTGGGGATTGCTGGACAGGCGGAAGAGCGTTCCCCAGGCCGTGCAAAGTTGAGGCCTTGGTGATTCTGGATGGTCCCAAGGGTCCAGAATTGTCCCTGGGAAAGCTGTCCTTTTCCCTCTTTTTCCGGCTGGAAGTACACCTCTGGCATCCGACTGCCGTTCGGCGACGTCCTGGGGGAGACGCCCCGGTTTCACTTGGGACGCACACTGGTGTTTCTCAGAAGAGCCCAAATTCCTCCCTGCGGGTGGGTGGGGGCCTGGGCACACCAGCATGGAATGTAAGGCTGTTTAGAACTGCGTACCTTGAGGCCGTGTGAAGGCCGCACGAAGGAGAGCTTTCGAGCGAACAGGGCAGCGCTTCGCCATCACCGTTGCACATTCACGGAGCTTAGTCAAACGAACGCATTTACTTCCTGGGGCTCCAACACAGCCGAGGAGTTGGAAGGCATACAGTGAGGGCCCTTTGACAGTTGTTACAACGAACGTGAGTGCACAGTGTCTCGTGAAATACCTTCCACGGTTGAAGCATTCCGTTAACGCATGCCCCTCCGCTCCCTCTGGCGCTCCGAGGTGTTCCTAACGGGGGAAATCTGGACTTTTGCTCGAGGCCGGGGTGGGGCGGGGGGACTCACAATTCTTCTGCCGGCGAGCTCCAGAGCGCTCC
The DNA here is from genome assembly GCF_964374135.1 of Grampus griseus. Classification (NCBI taxonomy): domain Eukaryota; kingdom Metazoa; phylum Chordata; class Mammalia; order Artiodactyla; family Delphinidae; genus Grampus; species Grampus griseus. Next base: position 531,506 of record NW_028133273.1, on the reverse strand, counting down.
TGCTGAAGCTCCCAGCAAGGAACTGAGAGCAGCAGGCCTCACACGAGTCAACTCAGACTTCTTCTGTCACGAGTCAACTCAGACTTCTTATGTGAGGCCTTCCGGCAGCAAAGAGAAGGTGCGCGCGAGGAGTGTGCCTCAGGCAGCTTAGGACCCGCCACTGTCTCGTCTACCACGGAGGGGAACCAGGTTTGGCCAGGGTCGCCCAGCTTCATACCTGAGCTCCTACAGGTATCTTCAGCGGTTTCTGATTACCTCAAGGAAACACAACGGGAGGAACAGGGCCCTTCCGTGGAGGCCCTTTTGGGCACAGGGACCTCTGCGTGGGATCTACTGCCTAAGTATGGCAGTACCTCAGGTAGGCCTCAGTGACCAAGGCTCTCCGGCTCACGCCTAGCTGTGCAAAGCAGTGTGGCGAACGTACCTACTGCTCCTCAGGCTGGGCCCACAGCCTAGCTTTCGCTTCTGTGAGAGTGCTGTCCCGAGTCTCTTCCTGGAGCCAGTCGTCAGCGCGGTGTCTTTTGGCACTGCAGTTCTCTCTCAGTCAAGGAGGCCGTGCGACTGACTGGCAAAGGGAGTCCGCCCAGCGCTGCTTTCGCCAGTCTCTCTGACGACTGGGCCACTCTACCTGGGCAACCCAGAGAGGAGTACACTGCCCTAGCTATGAAAGTGAAGAGCTGTCTCCAGGGGCCTGCTTACGCTAAGGTTCCTCAGAAGCCAGAGGCCGCCGTTCCGGCACGGAGAGAGGTCATCCTGCGAAACTGGTGAATGGGCTCCTACCCTGTGTGTCCCCAGGGGCGTCGCAGGGTTAAGGCACTCCGTGGTGGAGTATGGCCTCATTGGAGACCCCTGCACACCCAAGTCCCCTGACGTGAAACACTGGAACTTCACCTTGAGGCCCGAGCTCACCTTTCGTTCGTTCGGCCGGAGCCGAACCTGGGGAGCCGTGGGAGGAGTTCCTAGAAAGGGATTGCCAGCACGGTTTTCGCTTTGGGAGAACACGCAGCCTCGGCCCACAACGACAGTCCTGCCGTGCAGAGACGTCGGGCCGCTAGTGCTGTTCCAGGCAGCTGTGAAGCCAAGCGCAGGGCGCCTGCAAACGGGGAGAAAGCGTCCTCTCCCCTCCGCGTCCCACGTTCAAGCTGAATGACGCAGCATGTTTCTCGGAAGGCTCTGCCGAGCTATCTAGTACAAGGGAGAGAGTGCCTGCCTCTGCCGAGAAAGGTTTTGACGTGGGGATTGCTGGACAGGCGGAAGAGCGTTCCCCAGGCCGTGCAAAGTTGAGGCCTTGGTGATTCTGGATGGTCCCAAGGGTCCAGAATTGTCCCTGGGAAAGCTGTCCTTTTCCCTCTTTTTCCGGCTGGAAGTACACCTCTGGCATCCGACTGCCGTTCGGCGACGTCCTGGGGGAGACGCCCCGGTTTCACTTGGGACGCACACTGGTGTTTCTCAGAAGAGCCCAAATTCCTCCCTGCGGGTGGGTGGGGGCCTGGGCACACCAGCATGGAATGTAAGGCTGTTTAGAACTGCGTACCTTGAGGCCGCGTGAAGGCCGCACGAACGAGAGCTTTCGAGCGAACAGGGCAGCGCTTCGCCATCACCGTTGCACATTCACGGAGCTTAGTCAAACGAACGCATTTACTTCCTGGGGCTCCAACACAGCCGAGGAGTTGGAAGGCATACAGTGAGGGCCCTTTGACAGTTGTTACAACGAACGTGAGTGCACAGTGTCTCGTGAAATACCTTCCACGGTTGAAGCATTCCGTTAACGCATGCCCCTCCGCTCCCTCTGGCGCTCCGAGGTGTTCCTAACGGGGGAAATCTGGACTTTTGCTCGAGGCCGGGGTGGGGCGGGGGGACTCACAATTCTTCTGCCGGCGAGCTCCAGAGCGCTCCTGCTGAAGCTCCCAGCAAGGAACTGAGAGCAGCAGGCCTCACACGAGTCAACTCAGACTTCTTCTGTCACGAGTCAACTCAGACTTCTTATGTGAGGCCTTCCGGCAGCAAAGAGAAGGTGCGCGCGAGGAGTGTGCCTCAGGCAGCTTAGGACCCGCCACTGTCTCGTCTACCACGGAGGGGAACCAGGTTTGGCCAGGGTCGCCCAGCTTCATACCTGAGCTCCTACAGGTATCCTCAGCGGTTTCTGATTACCTCAAGGAAACACAACGGGAGGAACAGGGCCCTTCCGTGGAGGCCCTTTTGGGCACAGGGACCTCTGCGTGGGATCTACTGGGTAAGTATGGCAGTACCTCAGGTAGGCCTCAGTGACCAAGGCTCTCCGGCTCACGCCTAGCTGTGCAAAGCAGTGTGGCGAACGTACCTACTGCTCCTCAGGCTGGGCCCACAGCCTAGCTTTCGCTTCTGTGAGAGTGCTGTCCCGAGTCTCTTCCTGGAGCCAGTCGTCAGCGCGGTGTCTTTTGGCACTGCAGTTCTCTCTCAGTCAAGGAGGCCGTGCGACTGACTGGCAAAGGGAGTCCGCCCAGCGCTGCTTTCGCCAGTCTCTCTGACGACTGGGCCACTCTACCTGGGCAACCCAGAGAGGAGTACACTGCCCTAGCTATGAAAGTGAAGAGCTGTCTCCAGGGGCCTGCTTACGCTAAGGTTCCTCAGAAGCCAGAGGCCGCCGTTCCGGCACGGAGAGAGGTCATCCTGCGAAACTGGTGAATGGGCTCCTACCCTGTGTGTCCCCAGGGGCGTCGCAGGGTTAAGGCACTCCGTGGTGGAGTGTGGCCTCATTGGAGACCCCTGCACACCCAAGTCCCCTGACGTGAAACACTGGAACTTCACCTTGAGGCCCGAGCTCACCTTTCGTTCGTTCGGCCGGAGCCGAACCTGGGGAGCCGTGGGAGGAGTTCCTAGAAAGGGATTGCCAGCACGGTTTTCGCTTTGGGAGAACACGCAGCCTCGGCCCACAACGACAGTCCTGCCGTGCAGAGACGTCGGGCCGCTAGTGCTGTTCCAGGCAGCTGTGAAGCCAAGCGCAGGGCGCCTGCAAACGGGGAGAAAGCGTCCTCTCCCCTCCGCGTCCCACGTTCAAGCTGAATGACGCAGCATGTTTCTCGGAAGGCTCTGCCGAGCTATCTAGTACAAGGGAGAGAGTGCCTGCCTCTGCCGAGAAAGGTTTTGACGTGGGGATTGCTGGACAGGCGGAAGAGCGTTCCCCAGGCCGTGCAAAGTTGAGGCCTTGGTGATTCTGGATGGTCCCAAGGGTCCAGAATTGTCCCTGGGAAAGCTGTCCTTTTCCCTCTTTTTCCGGCTGGAAGTACACCTCTGGCATCCGACTGCCGTTCGGCGACGTCCTGGGGGAGACGCCCCGGTTTCACTTGGGACGCACACTGGTGTTTCTCAGAAGAGCCCAAATTCCTCCCTGCGGGTGGGTGGGGGCCTGGGCACACCAGCATGGAATGTAAGGCTGTTTAGAACTGCGTACCTTGAGGCCGCGTGAAGGCCGCACGAACGAGAGCTTTCGAGCGAACAGGGCAGCGCTTCGCCATCACCGTTGCACATTCACGGAGCTTAGTCAAACGAACGCATTTACTTCCTGGGGCTCCAACACAGCCGAGGAGTTGGAAGGCATACAGTGAGGGCCCTTTGACAGTTGTTACAACGAACGTGAGTGCACAGTGTCTCGTGAAATACCTTCCACGGTTGAAGCATTCCGTTAACGCATGCCCCTCCGCTCCCTCTGGCGCTCCGAGGTGTTCCTAACGGGGGAAATCTGGACTTTTGCTCGAGGCCGGGGTGGGGCGGGGGGACTCACAATTCTTCTGCCGGCGAGCTCCAGAGCGCTCCTGCTGAAGCTCCCAGCAAGGAACTGAGAGCAGCAGGCCTCACACGAGTCCACTCAGACTTCTTCTGTCACGAGTCAACTCAGACTTCTTATGGGAGGCCTTCCGGCAGCAAAGAGAAGGTGCGCGCGAGGAGTGTGCCTCAGGCAGCTTAGGACCCGCCACTGTCTCGTCTACCACGGAGGGGAACCAGGTTTGGCCAGGGTCGCCCAGCTTCATACCTGAGCTCCTACAGGTATCCTCAGCGGTTTCTGATTACCTCAAGGAAACACAACGGGAGGAACAGGGCCCTTCCGTGGAGGCCCTTTTGGGCACAGGGACCTCTGCGTGGGATCTACTGGGTAAGTATGGCAGTACCTCAGGTAGGCCTCAGTGACCAAGGCTCTCCGGCTCACGCCTAGCTGTGCAAAGCAGTGTGGCGAACGTACCTACTGCTCCTCAGGCTGGGCCCACAGCCTAGCTTTCGCTTCTGTGAGAGTGCTGTCCCGAGTCTCTTCCTGGAGCCAGTCGTCAGCGCGGTGTCTTTTGGCACTGCAGTTCTCTCTCAGTCAAGGAGGCCGTGCGACTGACTGGCAAAGGGAGTCCGCCCAGCGCTGCTTTCGCCAGTCTCTCTGACGACTGGGCCACTCTACCTGGGCAACCCAGAGAGGAGTACACTGCCCTAGCTATGAAAGTGAAGAGCTGTCTCCAGGGGCCTGCTTACGCTAAGGTTCCTCAGAAGCCAGAGGCCGCCGTTCCGGCACGGAGAGAGGTCATCCTGCGAAACTGGTGAATGGGCTCCTACCCTGTGTGTCCCCAGGGGCGTCGCAGGGTTAAGGCACTCCGTGGTGGAGTATGGCCTCATTGGAGACCCCTGCACACCCAAGTCCCCTGACGTGAAACACTGGAACTTCACCTTGAGGCCCGAGCTCACCTTTCGTTCGTTCGGCCGGAGCCGAACCTGGGGAGCCGTGGGAGGAGTTCCTAGAAAGGGATTGCCAGCACGGTTTTCGCTTTGGGAGAACACGCAGCCTCGGCCCACAACGACAGTCCTGCCGTGCAGAGACGTCGGGCCGCTAGTGCTGTTCCAGGCAGCTGTGAAGCCAAGCGCAGGGCGCCTGCAAACGGGGAGAAAGCGTCCTCTCCCCTCCGCGTCCCACGTTCAAGCTGAATGACGCAGCATGTTTCTCGGAAGGCTCTGCCGAGCTATCTAGTACAAGGGAGAGAGTGCCTGCCTCTGCCGAGAAAGGTTTTGACGTGGGGATTGCTGGACAGGCGGAAGAGCGTTCCCCAGGCCGTGCAAAGTTGAGGCCTTGGTGATTCTGGATGGTCCCAAGGGTCCAGAATTGTCCCTGGGAAAGCTGTCCTTTTCCCTCTTTTTCCGGCTGGAAGTACACCTCTGGCATCCGACTGCCGTTCGGCGACGTCCTGGGGGAGACGCCCCGGTTTCACTTGGGACGCACACTGGTGTTTCTCAGAAGAGCCCAAATTCCTCCCTGCGGGTGGGTGGGGGCCTGGGCACACCAGCATGGAATGTAAGGCTGTTTAGAACTGCGTACCTTGAGGCCGTGTGAAGGCCGCACGAACGAGAGCTTTCGAGCGAACAGGGCAGCGCTTCGCCATCACCGTTGCACATTCACGGAGCTTAGTCAAACGAACGCATTTACTTCCTGGGGCTCCAACACAGCCGAGGAGTTGGAAGGCATACAGTGAGGGCCCTTTGACAGTTGTTACAACGAACGTGAGTGCACAGTGTCTCGTGAAATACCTTCCACGGTTGAAGCATTCCGTTAACGCATGCCCCTCCGCTCCCTCTGGCGCTCCGAGGTGTTCCTAACGGGGGAAATCTGGACTTTTGCTCGAGGCCGGGGTGGGGCGGGGGGACTCACAATTCTTCTGCCGGCGAGCTCCAGAGCGCTCCTGCTGAAGCTCCCAGCAAGGAACTGAGAGCAGCAGGCCTCACACGAGTCAACTCAGACTTCTTCTGTCACGAGTCAACTCAGACTTCTTATGTGAGGCCTTCCGGCAGCAAAGAGAAGGTGCGCGCGAGGAGTGTGCCTCAGGCAGCTTAGGACCCGCCACTGTCTCGTCTACCACGGAGGGGAACCAGGTTTGGCCAGGGTCGCCCAGCTTCATACCTGAGCTCCTACAGGTATCCTCAGCGGTTTCTGATTACCTCAAGGAAACACAACGGGAGGAACAGGGCCCTTCCGTGGAGGCCCTTTTGGGCACAGGGACCTCTGCGTGGGATCTACTGGGTAAGTATGGCAGTACCTCAGGTAGGCCTCAGTGACCAAGGCTCTCCGGCTCACGCCTAGCTGTGCAAAGCAGTGTGGCGAACGTACGTACTGCTCCTCAGGCTGGGCCCACAGCCTAGCTTTCGCTTCTGTGAGAGTGCTGTCCCGAGTCTCTTCCTGGAGCCAGTCGTCAGCGCGGTGTCTTTTGGCACTGCAGTTCTCTCTCAGTCAAGGAGGCCGTGCGACTGACTGGCAAAGGGAGTCCGCCCAGCGCTGCTTTCGCCAGTCTCTCTGACGACTGGGCCACTCTACCTGGGCAACCCAGAGAGGAGTACACTGCCCTAGCTATGAAAGTGAAGAGCTGTCTCCAGGGGCCTGCTTACGCTAAGGTTCCTCAGAAGCCAGAGGCCGCCGTTCCGGCACGGAGAGAGGTCATCCTGCGAAACTGGTGAATGGGCTCCTACCCTGTGTGTCCCCAGGGGCGTCGCAGGGTTAAGGCACTCCGTGGTGGAGTATGGCCTCATTGGAGACCCCTGCACACCCAAGTCCCCTGACGTGAAACACTGGAACTTCACCTTGAGGCCCGAGCTCACCTTTCGTTCGTTCGGCCGGAGCCGAACCTGGGGAGCCGTGGGAGGAGTTCCTAGAAAGGGATTGCCAGCACGGTTTTCGCTTTGGGAGAACACGCAGCCTCGGCCCACAACGACAGTCCTGCCGTGCAGAGACGTCGGGCCGCTAGTGCTGTTCCAGGCAGCTGTGAAGCCAAGCGCAGGGCGCCTGCAAACGGGGAGAAAGCGTCCTCTCCCCTCCGCGTCCCACGTTCAAGCTGAATGACGCAGCATGTTTCTCGGAAGGCTCTGCCGAGCTATCTAGTACAAGGGAGAGAGTGCCTGCCTCTGCCGAGAAAGGTTTTGACGTGGGGATTGCTGGACAGGCGGAAGAGCGTTCCCCAGGCCGTGCAAAGTTGAGGCCTTGGTGATTCTGGATGGTCCCAAGGGTCCAGAATTGTCCCTGGGAAAGCTGTCCTTTTCCCTCTTTTTCCGGCTGGAAGTACACCTCTGGCATCCGACTGCCGTTCGGCGACGTCCTGGGGGAGACGCCCCGGTTTCACTTGGGACGCACACTGGTGTTTCTCAGAAGAGCCCAAATTCCTCCCTGCGGGTGGGTGGGGGCCTGGGCACACCAGCATGGAATGTAAGGCTGTTTAGAACTGCGTACCTTGAGGCCGTGTGAAGGCCGCACGAACGAGAGCTTTCGAGCGAACAGGGCAGCGCTTCGCCATCACCGTTGCACATTCACGGAGCTTAGTCAAACGAACGCATTTACTTCCTGGGGCTCCAACACAGCCGAGGAGTTGGAAGGCATACAGTGAGGGCCCTTTGACAGTTGTTACAACGAACGTGAGTGCACAGTGTCTCGTGAAATACCTTCCACGGTTGAAGCATTCCGTTAACGCATGCCCCTCCGCTCCCTCTGGCGCTCCGAGGTGTTCCTAACGGGGGAAATCTGGACTTTTGCTCGAGGCCGGGGTGGGGCGGGGGGACTCACAATTCTTCTGCCGGCGAGCTCCAGAGCGCTCCTGCTGAAGCTCCCAGCAAGGAACTGAGAGCAGCAGGCCTCACACGAGTCAACTCAGACTTCTTCTGTCACGAGTCAACTCAGACTTCTTATGTGAGGCCTTCCGGCAGCAAAGAGAAGGTGCGCGCGAGGAGTGTGCCTCAGGCAGCTTAGGACCCGCCACTGTCTCGTCTACCACGGAGGGGAACCAGGTTTGGCCAGGGTCGCCCAGCTTCATACCTGAGCTCCTACAGGTATCCTCAGCGGTTTCTGATTACCTCAAGGAAACACAACGGGAGGAACAGGGCCCTTCCGTGGAGGCCCTTTTGGGCACAGGGACCTCTGCGTGGGATCTACTGGGTAAGTATGGCAGTACCTCAGGTAGGCCTCAGTGACCAAGGCTCTCCGGCTCACGCCTAGCTGTGCAAAGCAGTGTGGCGAACGTACCTACTGCTCCTCAGGCTGGGCCCACAGCCTAGCTTTCGCTTCTGTGAGAGTGCTGTCCCGAGTCTCTTCCTGGAGCCAGTCGTCAGCGCGGTGTCTTTTGGCACTGCAGTTCTCTCTCAGTCAAGGAGGCCGTGCGACTGACTGGCAAAGGGAGTCCGCCCAGCGCTGCTTTCGCCAGTCTCTCTGACGACTGGGCCACTCTACCTGGGCAACCCAGAGAGGAGTACACTGCCCTAGCTATGAAAGTGAAGAGCTGTCTCCAGGGGCCTGCTTACGCTAAGGTTCCTCAGAAGCCAGAGGCCGCCGTTCCGGCACGGAGAGAGGTCATCCTGCGAAACTGGTGAATGGGCTCCTACCCTGTGTGTCCCCAGGGGCGTCGCAGGGTTAAGGCACTCCGTGGTGGAGTATGGCCTCATTGGAGACCCCTGCACACCCAAGTCCCCTGACGTGAAACACTGGAACTTCACCTTGAGGCCCGAGCTCACCTTTCGTTCGTTCGGCCGGAGCCGAACCTGGGGAGCCGTGGGAGGAGTTCCTAGAAAGGGATTGCCAGCACGGTTTTCGCTTTGGGAGAACACGCAGCCTCGGCCCACAACGACAGTCCTGCCGTGCAGAGACGTCGGGCCGCTAGTGCTGTTCCAGGCAGCTGTGAAGCCAAGCGCAAGGCGCCTGCAAACGGGGAGAAAGCGTCCTCTCCCCTCCGCGTCCCACGTTCAAGCTGAATGACGCAGCATGTTTCTCGGAAGGCTCTGCCGAGCTATCTAGTACAAGGGAGAGAGTGCCTGCCTCTGCCGAGAAAGGTTTTGACGTGGGGATTGCTGGACAGGCGGAAGAGCGTTCCCCAGGCCGTGCAAAGTTGAGGCCTTGGTGATTCTGGATGGTCCCAAGGGTCCAGAATTGTCCCTGGGAAAGCTGTCCTTTTCCCTCTTTTTCCGGCTGGAAGTACACCTCTGGCATCCGACTGCCGTTCGGCGACGTCCTGGGGGAGACGCCCCGGTTTCACTTGGGACGCACACTGGTGTTTCTCAGAAGAGCCCAAATTCCTCCCTGCGGGTGGGTGGGGGCCTGGGCACACCAGCATGGAATGTAAGGCTGTTTAGAACTGCGTACCTTGAGGCCGTGTGAAGGCCGCACGAACGAGAGCTTTCGAGCGAACAGGGCAGCGCTTCGCCATCACCGTTGCACATTCACGGAGCTTAGTCAAACGAACGCATTTACTTCCTGGGGCTCCAACACAGCCGAGGAGTTGGAAGGCATACAGTGAGGGCCCTTTGACAGTTGTTACAACGAACGTGAGTGCACAGTGTCTCGTGAAATACCTTCCACGGTTGAAGCATTCCGTTAACGCATGCCCCTCCGCTCCCTCTGGCGCTCCGAGGTGTTCCTAACGGGGGAAATCTGGACTTTTGCTCGAGGCCGGGGTGGGGCGGGGGGACTCACAATTCTTCTGCCGGCGAGCTCCAGAGCGCTCCTGCTGAAGCTCCCAGCAAGGAACTGAGAGCAGCAGGCCTCACACGAGTCAACTCAGACTTCTTCTGTCACGAGTCAACTCAGACTTCTTATGTGAGGCCTTCCGGCAGCAAAGAGAAGGTGCGCGCGAGGAGTGTGCCTCAGGCAGCTTAGGACCCGCCACTGTCTCGTCTACCACGGAGGGGAACCAGGTTTGGCCAGGGTCGCCCAGCTTCATACCTGAGCTCCTACAGGTATCCTCAGCGGTTTCTGATTACCTCAAGGAAACACAACGGGAGGAACAGGGCCCTTCCGTGGAGGCCCTTTTGGGCACAGGGACCTCTGCGTGGGATCTACTGCCTAAGTATGGCAGTACCTCAGGTAGGCCTCAGTGACCAAGGCTCTCCGGCTCACGCCTAGCTGTGCAAAGCAGTGTGGCGAACGTACCTACTGCTCCTCAGGCTGGGCCCACAGCCTAGCTTTCGCTTCTGTGAGAGTGCTGTCCCGAGTCTCTTCCTGGAGCCAGTCGTCAGCGCGGTGTCTTTTGGCACTGCAGTTCTCTCTCAGTCAAGGAGGCCGTGCGACTGACTGGCAAAGGGAGTCCGCCCAGCGCTGCTTTCGCCAGTCTCTCTGACGACTGGGCCACTCTACCTGGGCAACCCAGAGAGGAGTACACTGCCCTAGCTATGAAAGTGAAGAGCTGTCTCCAGGGGCCTGCTTACGCTAAGGTTCCTCAGAAGCCAGAGGCCGCCGTTCCGGCACGGAGAGAGGTCATCCTGCGAAACTGGTGAATGGGCTCCTACCCTGTGTGTCCCCAGGGGCGTCGCAGGGTTAAGGCACTCCGTGGTGGAGTATGGCCTCATTGGAGACCCCTGCACACCCAAGTCCCCTGACGTGAAACACTGGAACTTCACCTTGAGGCCCGAGCTCACCTTTCGTTCGTTCGGCCGGAGCCGAACCTGGGGAGCCGTGGGAGGAGTTCCTAGAAAGGGATTGCCAGCACGGTTTTCGCTTTGGGAGAACACGCAGCCTCGGCCCACAACGACAGTCCTGCCGTGCAGAGACGTCGGGCCGCTAGTGCTGTTCCAGGCAGCTGTGAAGCCAAGCGCAAGGCGCCTGCAAACGGGGAGAAAGCGTCCTCTCCCCTCCGCGTCCCACGTTCAAGCTGAATGACGCAGCATGTTTCTCGGAAGGCTCTGCCGAGCTATCTAGTACAAGGGAGAGAGTGCCTGCCTCTGCCGAGAAAGGTTTTGACGTGGGGATTGCTGGACAGGCGGAAGAGCGTTCCCCAGGCCGTGCAAAGTTGAGGCCTTGGTGATTCTGGATGGTCCCAAGGGTCCAGAATTGTCCCTGGGAAAGCTGTCCTTTTCCCTCTTTTTCCGGCTGGAAGTACACCTCTGGCATCCGACTGCCGTTCGGCGACGTCCTGGGGGAGACGCCCCGGTTTCACTTGGGACGCACACTGGTGTTTCTCAGAAGAGCCCAAATTCCTCCCTGCGGGTGGGTGGGGGCCTGGGCACACCAGCATGGAATGTAAGGCTGTTTAGAACTGCGTACCTTGAGGCCGTGTGAAGGCCGCACGAACGAGAGCTTTCGAGCGAACAGGGCAGCGCTTCGCCATCACCGTTGCACATTCACGGAGCTTAGTCAAACGAACGCATTTACTTCCTGGGGCTCCAACACAGCCGAGGAGTTGGAAGGCATACAGTGAGGGCCCTTTGACAGTTGTTACAACGAACGTGAGTGCACAGTGTCTCGTGAAATACCTTCCACGGTTGAAGCATTCCGTTAACGCATGCCCCTCCGCTCCCTCTGGCGCTCCGAGGTGTTCCTAACGGGGGAAATCTGGACTTTTGCTCGAGGCCGGGGTGGGGCGGGGGGACTCACAATTCTTCTGCCGGCGAGCTCCAGAGCGCTCCTGCTGAAGCTCCCAGCAAGGAACTGAGAGCAGCAGGCCTCACACGAGTCCACTCAGACTTCTTCTGTCACGAGTCAACTCAGACTTCTTATGGGAGGCCTTCCGGCAGCAAAGAGAAGGTGCGCGCGAGGAGTGTGCCTCAGGCAGCTTAGGACCCGCCACTGTCTCGTCTACCACGGAGGGGAACCAGGTTTGGCCAGGGTCGCCCAGCTTCATACCTGAGCTCCTACAGGTATCCTCAGCGGTTTCTGATTACCTCAAGGAAACACAACGGGAGGAACAGGGCCCTTCCGTGGAGGCCCTTTTGGGCACAGGGACCTCTGCGTGGGATCTACTGGGTAAGTATGGCAGTACCTCAGGTAGGCCTCAGTGACCAAGGCTCTCCGGCTCACGCCTAGCTGTGCAAAGCAGTGTGGCGAACGTACCTACTGCTCCTCAGGCTGGGCCCACAGCCTAGCTTTCGCTTCTGTGAGAGTGCTGTCCCGAGTCTCTTCCTGGAGCCAGTCGTCAGCGCGGTGTCTTTTGGCACTGCAGTTCTCTCTCAGTCAAGGAGGCCGTGCGACTGACTGGCAAAGGGAGTCCGCCCAGCGCTGCTTTCGCCAGTCTCTCTGACGACTGGGCCACTCTACCTGGGCAACCCAGAGAGGAGTACACTGCCCTAGCTATGAAAGTGAAGAGCTGTCTCCAGGGGCCTGCTTACGCTAAGGTTCCTCAGAAGCCAGAGGCCGCCGTTCCGGCACGGAGAGAGGTCATCCTGCGAAACTGGTGAATGGGCTCCTACCCTGTGTGTCCCCAGGGGCGTCGCAGGGTTAAGGCACTCCGTGGTGGAGTATGGCCTCATTGGAGACCCCTGCACACCCAAGTCCCCTGACGTGAAACACTGGAACTTCACCTTGAGGCCCGAGCTCACCTTTCGTTCGTTCGGCCGGAGCCGAACCTGGGGAGCCGTGGGAGGAGTTCCTAGAAAGGGATTGCCAGCACGGTTTTCGCTTTGGGAGAACACGCAGCCTCGGCCCACAACGACAGTCCTGCCGTGCAGAGACGTCGGGCCGCTAGTGCTGTTCCAGGCAGCTGTGAAGCCAAGCGCAAGGCGCCTGCAAACGGGGAGAAAGCGTCCTCTCCCCTCCGCGTCCCACGTTCAAGCTGAATGACGCAGCATGTTTCTCGGAAGGCTCTGCCGAGCTATCTAGTACAAGGGAGAGAGTGCCTGCCTCTGCCGAGAAAGGTTTTGACGTGGGGATTGCTGGACAGGCGGAAGAGCATTCCCCAGGCCGTGCAAAGTTGAGGCCTTGGTGATTCTGGATGGTCCCAAGGGTCCAGAATTGTCCCTGGGAAAGCTGTCCTTTTCCCTCTTTTTCCGGCTGGAAGTACACCTCTGGCATCCGACTGCCGTTCGGCGACGTCCTGGGGGAGACGCCCCGGTTTCACTTGGGACGCACACTGGTGTTTCTCAGAAGAGCCCAAATTCCTCCCTGCGGGTGGGTGGGGGCCTGGGCACACCAGCATGGAATGTAAGGCTGTTTAGAACTGCGTACCTTGAGGCCGTGTGAAGGCCGCACGAACGAGAGCTTTCGAGCGAACAGGGCAGCGCTTCGCCATCACCGTTGCACATTCACGGAGCTTAGTCAAACGAACGCATTTACTTCCTGGGGCTCCAACACAGCCGAGGAGTTGGAAGGCATACAGTGAGGGCCCTTTGACAGTTGTTACAACGAACGTGAGTGCACAGTGTCTCGTGAAATACCTTCCACGGTTGAAGCATTCCGTTAACGCATGCCCCTCCGCTCCCTCTGGCGCTCCGAGGTGTTCCTAACGGGGGAAATCTGGACTTTTGCTCGAGGCCGGGGTGGGGCGGGGGGACTCACAATTCTTCTGCCGGCGAGCTCCAGAGCGCTCCTGCTGAAGCTCCCAGCAAGGAACTGAGAGCAGCAGGCCTCACACGAGTCCACTCAGACTTCTTCTGTCACGAGTCAACTCAGACTTCTTATGGGAGGCCTTCCGGCAGCAAAGAGAAGGTGCGCGCGAGGAGTGTGCCTCAGGCAGCTTAGGACCCGCCACTGTCTCGTCTACCACGGAGGGGAACCAGGTTTGGCCAGGGTCGCCCAGCTTCATACCTGAGCTCCTACAGGTATCCTCAGCGGTTTCTGATTACCTCAAGGAAACACAACGGGAGGAACAGGGCCCTTCCGTGGAGGCCCTTTTGGGCACAGGGACCTCTGCGTGGGATCTACTGCCTAAGTATGGCAGTACCTCAGGTAGGCCTCAGTGACCAAGGCTCTCCGGCTCACGCCTAGCTGTGCAAAGCAGTGTGGCGAACGTACGTACTGCTCCTCAGGCTGGGCCCACAGCCTAGCTTTCGCTTCTGTGAGAGTGCTGTCCCGAGTCTCTTCCTGGAGCCAGTCGTCAGCGCGGTGTCTTTTGGCACTGCAGTTCTCTCTCAGTCAAGGAGGCCGTGCGACTGACTGGCAAAGGGAGTCCGCCCAGCGCTGCTTTCGCCAGTCTCTCTGACGACTGGGCCACTCTACCTGGGCAACCCAGAGAGGAGTACACTGCCCTAGCTATGAAAGTGAAGAGCTGTCTCCAGGGGCCTGCTTACGCTAAGGTTCCTCAGAAGCCAGAGGCCGCCGTTCCGGCACGGAGAGAGGTCATCCTGCGAAACTGGTGAATGGGCTCCTACCCTGTGTGTCCCCAGGGGCGTCGCAGGGTTAAGGCACTCCGTGGTGGAGTATGGCCTCATTGGAGACCCCTGCACACCCAAGTCCCCTGACGTGAAACACTGGAACTTCACCTTGAGGCCCGAGCTCACCTTTCGTTCGTTCGGCCGGAGCCGAACCTGGGGAGCCGTGGGAGGAGTTCCTAGAAAGGGATTGCCAGCACGGTTTTCGCTTTGGGAGAACACGCAGCCTCGGCCCACAACGACAGTCCTGCCGTGCAGAGACGTCGGGCCGCTAGTGCTGTTCCAGGCAGCTGTGAAGCCAAGCGCAGGGCGCCTGCAAACGGGGAGAAAGCGTCCTCTCCCCTCCGCGTCCCACGTTCAAGCTGAATGACGCAGCATGTTTCTCGGAAGGCTCTGCCGAGCTATCTAGTACAAGGGAGAGAGTGCCTGCCTCTGCCGAGAAAGGTTTTGACGTGGGGATTGCTGGACAGGCGGAAGAGCGTTCCCCAGGCCGTGCAAAGTTGAGGCCTTGGTGATTCTGGATGGTCCCAAGGGTCCAGAATTGTCCCTGGGAAAGCTGTCCTTTTCCCTCTTTTTCCGGCTGGAAGTACACCTCTGGCATCCGACTGCCGTTCGGCGACGTCCTGGGGGAGACGCCCCGGTTTCACTTGGGACGCACACTGGTGTTTCTCAGAAGAGCCCAAATTCCTCCCTGCGGGTGGGTGGGGGCCTGGGCACACCAGCATGGAATGTAAGGCTGTTTAGAACTGCGTACCTTGAGGCCGTGTGAAGGCCGCACGAAGGAGAGCTTTCGAGCGAACAGGGCAGCGCTTCGCCATCACCGTTGCACATTCACGGAGCTTAGTCAAACGAACGCATTTACTTCCTGGGGCTCCAACACAGCCGAGGAGTTGGAAGGCATACAGTGAGGGCCCTTTGACAGTTGTTACAACGAACGTGAGTGCACAGTGTCTCGTGAAATACCTTCCACGGTTGAAGCATTCCGTTAACGCATGCCCCTCCGCTCCCTCTGGCGCTCCGAGGTGTTCCTAACGGGGGAAATCTGGACTTTTGCTCGAGGCCGGGGTGGGGCGGGGGGACTCACAATTCTTCTGCCGGCGAGCTCCAGAGCGCTCCTGCTGAAGCTCCCAGCAAGGAACTGAGAGCAGCAGGCCTCACACGAGTCCACTCAGACTTCTTCTGTCACGAGTCAACTCAGACTTCTTATGGGAGGCCTTCCGGCAGCAAAGAGAAGGTGCGCGCGAGGAGTGTGCCTCAGGCAGCTTAGGACCCGCCACTGTCTCGTCTACCACGGAGGGGAACCAGGTTTGGCCAGGGTCGCCCAGCTTCATACCTGAGCTCCTACAGGTATCCTCAGCGGTTTCTGATTACCTCAAGGAAACACAACGGGAGGAACAGGGCCCTTCCGTGGAGGCCCTTTTGGGCACAGGGACCTCTGCGTGGGATCTACTGGGTAAGTATGGCAGTACCTCAGGTAGGCCTCAGTGACCAAGGCTCTCCGGCTCACGCCTAGCTGTGCAAAGCAGTGTGGCGAACGTACCTACTGCTCCTCAGGCTGGGCCCACAGCCTAGCTTTCGCTTCTGTGAGAGTGCTGTCCCGAGTCTCTTCCTGGAGCCAGTCGTCAGCGCGGTGTCTTTTGGCACTGCAGTTCTCTCTCAGTCAAGGAGGCCGTGCGACTGACTGGCAAAGGGAGTCCGCCCAGCGCTGCTTTCGCCAGTCTCTCTGACGACTGGGCCACTCTACCTGGGCAACCCAGAGAGGAGTACACTGCCCTAGCTATGAAAGTGAAGAGCTGTCTCCAGGGGCCTGCTTACGCTAAGGTTCCTCAGAAGCCAGAGGCCGCCGTTCCGGCACGGAGAGAGGTCATCCTGCGAAACTGGTGAATGGGCTCCTACCCTGTGTGTCCCCAGGGGCGTCGCAGGGTTAAGGCACTCCGTGGTGGAGTATGGCCTCATTGGAGACCCCTGCACACCCAAGTCCCCTGACGTGAAACACTGGAACTTCACCTTGAGGCCCGAGCTCACCTTTCGTTCGTTCGGCCGGAGCCGAACCTGGGGAGCCGTGGGAGGAGTTCCTAGAAAGGGATTGCCAGCACGGTTTTCGCTTTGGGAGAACACGCAGCCTCGGCCCACAACGACAGTCCTGCCGTGCAGAGACGTCGGGCCGCTAGTGCTGTTCCAGGCAGCTGTGAAGCCAAGCGCAAGGCGCCTGCAAACGGGGAGAAAGCATCCTCTCCCCTCCGCGTCCCACGTTCAAGCTGAATGACGCAGCATGTTTCTCGGAAGGCTCTGCCGAGCTATCTAGTACAAGGGAGAGAGTGCCTGCCTCTGCCGAGAAAGGTTTTGACGTGGGGATTGCTGGACAGGCGGAAGAGCGTTCCCCAGGCCGTGCAAAGTTGAGGCCTTGGTGATTCTGGATGGTCCCAAGGGTCCAGAATTGTCCCTGGGAAAGCTGTCCTTTTCCCTCTTTTTCCGGCTGGAAGTACACCTCTGGCATCCGACTGCCGTTCGGCGACGTCCTGGGGGAGACGCCCCGGTTTCACTTGGGACGCACACTGGTGTTTCTCAGAAGAGCCCAAATTCCTCCCTGCGGGTGGGTGGGGGCCTGGGCACACCAGCATGGAATGTAAGGCTGTTTAGAACTGCGTACCTTGAGGCCGTGTGAAGGCCGCACGAAGGAGAGCTTTCGAGCGAACAGGGCAGCGCTTCGCCATCACCGTTGCACATTCACGGAGCTTAGTCAAACGAACGCATTTACTTCCTGGGGCTCCAACACAGCCGAGGAGTTGGAAGGCATACAGTGAGGGCCCTTTGACAGTTGTTACAACGAACGTGAGTGCACAGTGTCTCGTGAAATACCTTCCACGGTTGAAGCATTCCGTTAACGCATGCCCCTCCGCTCCCTCTGGCGCTCCGAGGTGTTCCTAACGGGGGAAATCTGGACTTTTGCTCGAGGCCGGGGTGGGGCGGGGGGACTCACAATTCTTCTGCCGGCGAGCTCCAGAGCGCTCCTGCTGAAGCTCCCAGCAAGGAACTGAGAGCAGCAGGCCTCACACGAGTCCACTCAGACTTCTTCTGTCACGAGTCAACTCAGACTTCTTATGGGAGGCCTTCCGGCAGCAAAGAGAAGGTGCGCGCGAGGAGTGTGCCTCAGGCAGCTTAGGACCCGCCACTGTCTCGTCTACCACGGAGGGGAACCAGGTTTGGCCAGGGTCGCCCAGCTTCATACCTGAGCTCCTACAGGTATCCTCAGCGGTTTCTGATTACCTCAAGGAAACACAACGGGAGGAACAGGGCCCTTCCGTGGAGGCCCTTTTGGGCACAGGGACCTCTGCGTGGGATCTACTGGGTAAGTATGGCAGTACCTCAGGTAGGCCTCAGTGACCAAGGCTCTCCGGCTCACGCCTAGCTGTGTAAAGCCGTGTGGCGAACGTACGTACTGCTCCTCAGGCTGGGCCCACAGCCTAGCTTTCGCTTCTGTGAGAGTGCTGTCCCGAGTCTCTTCCTGGAGCCAGTCGTCAGCGCGGTGTCTTTTGGCACTGCACTTCTCTCTCAGTCAAGGAGGCCGTGCGACTGACTGGCAAAGGGAGTCCGCCCAGCGCTGCTTTCGCCAGTCTCTCTGACGACTGGGCCACTCTACCTGGGCAACCCAGAGAGGAGTACACTGCCCTAGCTATGAAAGTGAAGAGCTGTCTCCAGGGGCCTGCTTACGCTAAGGTTCCTCAGAAGCCAGAGGCCGCCGTTCCGGCACGGAGAGAGGTCATCCTGCGAAACTGGTGAATGGGCTCCTACCCTGTGTGTCCCCAGGGGCGTCGCAGGGTTAAGGCACTCCGTGGTGGAGTATGGCCTCATTGGAGACCCCTGCACACCCAAGTCCCCTGACGTGAAACACTGGAACTTCACCTTGAGGCCCGAGCTCACCTTTCGTTCGTTCGGCCGGAGCCGAACCTGGGGAGCCGTGGGAGGAGTTCCTAGAAAGGGATTGCCAGCACGGTTTTCGCTTTGGGAGAACACGCAGCCTCGGCCCACAACGACAGTCCTGCCGTGCAGAGACGTCGGGCCGCTAGTGCTGTTCCAGGCAGCTGTGAAGCCAAGCGCAAGGCGCCTGCAAACGGGGAGAAAGCATCCTCTCCCCTCCGCGTCCCACGTTCAAGCTGAATGACGCAGCATGTTTCTCGGAAGGCTCTGCCGAGCTATCTAGTACAAGGGAGAGAGTGCCTGCCTCTGCCGAGAAAGGTTTTGACGTGGGGATTGCTGGACAGGCGGAAGAGCGTTCCCCAGGCCGTGCAAAGTTGAGGCCTTGGTGATTCTGGATGGTCCCAAGGGTCCAGAATTGTCCCTGGGAAAGCTGTCCTTTTCCCTCTTTTTCCGGCTGGAAGTACACCTCTGGCATCCGACTGCCGTTCGGCGACGTCCTGGGGGAGACGCCCCGGTTTCACTTGGGACGCACACTGGTGTTTCTCAGAAGAGCCCAAATTCCTCCCTGCGGGTGGGTGGGGGCCTGGGCACACCAGCATGGAATGTAAGGCTGTTTAGAACTGCGTACCTTGAGGCCGTGTGAAGGCCGCACGAAGGAGAGCTTTCGAGCGAACAGGGCAGCGCTTCGCCATCACCGTTGCACATTCACGGAGCTTAGTCAAACGAACGCATTTACTTCCTGGGGCTCCAACACAGCCGAGGAGTTGGAAGGCATACAGTGAGGGCCCTTTGACAGTTGTTACAACGAACGTGAGTGCACAGTGTCTCGTGAAATACCTTCCACGGTTGAAGCATTCCGTTAACGCATGCCCCTCCGCTCCCTCTGGCGCTCCGAGGTGTTCCTAACGGGGGAAATCTGGACTTTTGCTCGAGGCCGGGGTGGGGCGGGGGGACTCACAATTCTTCTGCCGGCGAGCTCCAGAGCGCTCCTGCTGAAGCTCCCAGCAAGGAACTGAGAGCAGCAGGCCTCACACGAGTCAACTCAGACTTCTTCTGTCACGAGTCAACTCAGACTTCTTATGTGAGGCCTTCCGGCAGCAAAGAGAAGGTGCGCGCGAGGAGTGTGCCTCAGGCAGCTTAGGACCCGCCACTGTCTCGTCTACCACGGAGGGGAACCAGGTTTGGCCAGGGTCGCCCAGCTTCATACCTGAGCTCCTACAGGTATCCTCAGCGGTTTCTGATTACCTCAAGGAAACACAACGGGAGGAACAGGGCCCTTCCGTGGAGGCCCTTTTGGGCACAGGGACCTCTGCGTGGGATCTACTGGGTAAGTATGGCAGTACCTCAGGTAGGCCTCAGTGACCAAGGCTCTCCGGCTCACGCCTAGCTGTGCAAAGCAGTGTGGCGAACGTACCTACTGCTCCTCAGGCTGGGCCCACAGCCTAGCTTTCGCTTCTGTGAGAGTGCTGTCCCGAGTCTCTTCCTGGAGCCAGTCGTCAGCGCGGTGTCTTTTGGCACTGCAGTTCTCTCTCAGTCAAGGAGGCCGTGCGACTGACTGGCAAAGGGAGTCCGCCCAGCGCTGCTTTCGCCAGTCTCTCTGACGACTGGGCCACTCTACCTGGGCAACCCAGAGAGGAGTACACTGCCCTAGCTATGAAAGTGAAGAGCTGTCTCCAGGGGCCTGCTTACGCTAAGGTTCCTCAGAAGCCAGAGGCCGCCGTTCCGGCACGGAGAGAGGTCATCCTGCGAAACTGGTGAATGGGCTCCTACCCTGTGTGTCCCCAGGGGCGTCGCAGGGTTAAGGCACTCCGTGGTGGAGTATGGCCTCATTGGAGACCCCTGCACACCCAAGTCCCCTGACGTGAAACACTGGAACTTCACCTTGAGGCCCGAGCTCACCTTTCGTTCGTTCGGCCGGAGCCGAACCTGGGGAGCCGTGGGAGGAGTTCCTAGAAAGGGATTGCCAGCACGGTTTTCGCTTTGGGAGAACACGCAGCCTCGGCCCACAACGACAGTCCTGCCGTGCAGAGACGTCGGGCCGCTAGTGCTGTTCCAGGCAGCTGTGAAGCCAAGCGCAGGGCGCCTGCAAACGGGGAGAAAGCGTCCTCTCCCCTCCGCGTCCCACGTTCAAGCTGAATGACGCAGCATGTTTCTCGGAAGGCTCTGCCGAGCTATCTAGTACAAGGGAGAGAGTGCCTGCCTCTGCCGAGAAAGGTTTTGACGTGGGGATTGCTGGACAGGCGGAAGAGCGTTCCCCAGGCCGTGCAAAGTTGAGGCCTTGGTGATTCTGGATGGTCCCAAGGGTCCAGAATTGTCCCTGGGAAAGCTGTCCTTTTCCCTCTTTTTCCGGCTGGAAGTACACCTCTGGCATCCGACTGCCGTTCGGCGACGTCCTGGGGGAGACGCCCCGGTTTCACTTGGGACGCACACTGGTGTTTCTCAGAAGAGCCCAAATTCCTCCCTGCGGGTGGGTGGGGGCCTGGGCACACCAGCATGGAATGTAAGGCTGTTTAGAACTGCGTACCTTGAGGCCGTGTGAAGGCCGCACGAACGAGAGCTTTCGAGCGAACAGGGCAGCGCTTCGCCATCACCGTTGCACATTCACGGAGCTTAGTCAAACGAACGCATTTACTTCCTGGGGCTCCAACACAGCCGAGGAGTTGGAAGGCATACAGTGAGGGCCCTTTGACAGTTGTTACAACGAACGTGAGTGCACAGTGTCTCGTGAAATACCTTCCACGGTTGAAGCATTCCGTTAACGCATGCCCCTCCGCTCCCTCTGGCGCTCCGAGGTGTTCCTAACGGGGGAAATCTGGACTTTTGCTCGAGGCCGGGGTGGGGCGGGGGGACTCACAATTCTTCTGCCGGCGAGCTCCAGAGCGCTCCTGCTGAAGCTCCCAGCAAGGAACTGAGAGCAGCAGGCCTCACACGAGTCAACTCAGACTTCTTCTGTCACGAGTCAACTCAGACTTCTTATGTGAGGCCTTCCGGCAGCAAAGAGAAGGTGCGCGCGAGGAGTGTGCCTCAGGCAGCTTAGGACCCGCCACTGTCTCGTCTACCACGGAGGGGAACCAGGTTTGGCCAGGGTCGCCCAGCTTCATACCTGAGCTCCTACAGGTATCCTCAGCGGTTTCTGATTACCTCAAGGAAACACAACGGGAGGAACAGGGCCCTTCCGTGGAGGCCCTTTTGGGCACAGGGACCTCTGCGTGGGATCTACTGGGTAAGTATGGCAGTACCTCAGGTAGGCCTCAGTGACCAAGGCTCTCCGGCTCACGCCTAGCTGTGCAAAGCAGTGTGGCGAACGTACCTACTGCTCCTCAGGCTGGGCCCACAGCCTAGCTTTCGCTTCTGTGAGAGTGCTGTCCCGAGTCTCTTCCTGGAGCCAGTCGTCAGCGCGGTGTCTTTTGGCACTGCAGTTCTCTCTCAGTCAAGGAGGCCGTGCGACTGACTGGCAAAGGGAGTCCGCCCAGCGCTGCTTTCGCCAGTCTCTCTGACGACTGGGCCACTCTACCTGGGCAACCCAGAGAGGAGTACACTGCCCTAGCTATGAAAGTGAAGAGCTGTCTCCAGGGGCCTGCTTACGCTAAGGTTCCTCAGAAGCCAGAGGCCGCCGTTCCGGCACGGAGAGAGGTCATCCTGCGAAACTGGTGAATGGGCTCCTACCCTGTGTGTCCCCAGGGGCGTCGCAGGGTTAAGGCACTCCGTGGTGGAGTATGGCCTCATTGGAGACCCCTGCACACCCAAGTCCCCTGACGTGAAACACTGGAACTTCACCTTGAGGCCCGAGCTCACCTTTCGTTCGTTCGGCCGGAGCCGAACCTGGGGAGCCGTGGGAGGAGTTCCTAGAAAGGGATTGCCAGCACGGTTTTCGCTTTGGGAGAACACGCAGCCTCGGCCCACAACGACAGTCCTGCCGTGCAGAGACGTCGGGCCGCTAGTGCTGTTCCAGGCAGCTGTGAAGCCAAGCGCAAGGCGCCTGCAAACGGGGAGAAAGCGTCCTCTCCCCTCCGCGTCCCACGTTCAAGCTGAATGACGCAGCATGTTTCTCGGAAGGCTCTGCCGAGCTATCTAGTACAAGGGAGAGAGTGCCTGCCTCTGCCGAGAAAGGTTTTGACGTGGGGATTGCTGGACAGGCGGAAGAGCGTTCCCCAGGCCGTGCAAAGTTGAGGCCTTGGTGATTCTGGATGGTCCCAAGGGTCCAGAATTGTCCCTGGGAAAGCTGTCCTTTTCCCTCTTTTTCCGGCTGGAAGTACACCTCTGGCATCCGACTGCCGTTCGGCGACGTCCTGGGGGAGACGCCCCGGTTTCACTTGGGACGCACACTGGTGTTTCTCAGAAGAGCCCAAATTCCTCCCTGCGGGTGGGTGGGGGCCTGGGCACACCAGCATGGAATGTAAGGCTGTTTAGAACTGCGTACCTTGAGGCCGTGTGAAGGCCGCACGAACGAGAGCTTTCGAGCGAACAGGGCAGCGCTTCGCCATCACCGTTGCACATTCACGGAGCTTAGTCAAACGAACGCATTTACTTCCTGGGGCTCCAACACAGCCGAGGAGTTGGAAGGCATACAGTGAGGGCCCTTTGACAGTTGTTACAACGAACGTGAGTGCACAGTGTCTCGTGAAATACCTTCCACGGTTGAAGCATTCCGTTAACGCATGCCCCTCCGCTCCCTCTGGCGCTCCGAGGTGTTCCTAACGGGGGAAATCTGGACTTTTGCTCGAGGCCGGGGTGGGGCGGGGGGACTCACAATTCTTCTGCCGGCGAGCTCCAGAGCGCTCCTGCTGAAGCTCCCAGCAAGGAACTGAGAGCAGCAGGCCTCACACGAGTCAACTCAGACTTCTTCTGTCACGAGTCAACTCAGACTTCTTATGTGAGGCCTTCCGGCAGCAAAGAGAAGGTGCGCGCGAGGAGTGTGCCTCAGGCAGCTTAGGACCCGCCACTGTCTCGTCTACCACGGAGGGGAACCAGGTTTGGCCAGGGTCGCCCAGCTTCATACCTGAGCTCCTACAGGTATCCTCAGCGGTTTCTGATTACCTCAAGGAAACACAACGGGAGGAACAGGGCCCTTCCGTGGAGGCCCTTTTGGGCACAGGGACCTCTGCGTGGGATCTACTGGGTAAGTATGGCAGTACCTCAGGTAGGCCTCAGTGACCAAGGCTCTCCGGCTCACGCCTAGCTGTGCAAAGCAGTGTGGCGAACGTACCTACTGCTCCTCAGGCTGGGCCCACAGCCTAGCTTTCGCTTCTGTGAGAGTGCTGTCCCGAGTCTCTTCCTGGAGCCAGTCGTCAGCGCGGTGTCTTTTGGCACTGCAGTTCTCTCTCAGTCAAGGAGGCCGTGCGACTGACTGGCAAAGGGAGTCCGCCCAGCGCTGCTTTCGCCAGTCTCTCTGACGACTGGGCCACTCTACCTGGGCAACCCAGAGAGGAGTACACTGCCCTAGCTATGAAAGTGAAGAGCTGTCTCCAGGGGCCTGCTTACGCTAAGGTTCCTCAGAAGCCAGAGGCCGCCGTTCCGGCACGGAGAGAGGTCATCCTGCGAAACTGGTGAATGGGCTCCTACCCTGTGTGTCCCCAGGGGCGTCGCAGGGTTAAGGCACTCCGTGGTGGAGTATGGCCTCATTGGAGACCCCTGCACACCCAAGTCCCCTGACGTGAAACACTGGAACTTCACCTTGAGGCCCGAGCTCACCTTTCGTTCGTTCGGCCGGAGCCGAACCTGGGGAGCCGTGGGAGGAGTTCCTAGAAAGGGATTGCCAGCACGGTTTTCGCTTTGGGAGAACACGCAGCCTCGGCCCACAACGACAGTCCTGCCGTGCAGAGACGTCGGGCCGCTAGTGCTGTTCCAGGCAG
Source organism: Grampus griseus (assembly GCF_964374135.1). Taxonomy (NCBI): domain Eukaryota; kingdom Metazoa; phylum Chordata; class Mammalia; order Artiodactyla; family Delphinidae; genus Grampus; species Grampus griseus. The sequence goes on along the minus strand of NW_028133273.1, from coordinate 507,684 downwards.
CTGTGAAGCCAAGCGCAGGGCGCCTGCAAACGGGGAGAAAGCGTCCTCTCCCCTCCGCGTCCCACGTTCAAGCTGAATGACGCAGCATGTTTCTCGGAAGGCTCTGCCGAGCTATCTAGTACAAGGGAGAGAGTGCCTGCCTCTGCCGAGAAAGGTTTTGACGTGGGGATTGCTGGACAGGCGGAAGAGCGTTCCCCAGGCCGTGCAAAGTTGAGGCCTTGGTGATTCTGGATGGTCCCAAGGGTCCAGAATTGTCCCTGGGAAAGCTGTCCTTTTCCCTCTTTTTCCGGCTGGAAGTACACCTCTGGCATCCGACTGCCGTTCGGCGACGTCCTGGGGGAGACGCCCCGGTTTCACTTGGGACGCACACTGGTGTTTCTCAGAAGAGCCCAAATTCCTCCCTGCGGGTGGGTGGGGGCCTGGGCACACCAGCATGGAATGTAAGGCTGTTTAGAACTGCGTACCTTGAGGCCGTGTGAAGGCCGCACGAACGAGAGCTTTCGAGCGAACAGGGCAGCGCTTCGCCATCACCGTTGCACATTCACGGAGCTTAGTCAAACGAACGCATTTACTTCCTGGGGCTCCAACACAGCCGAGGAGTTGGAAGGCATACAGTGAGGGCCCTTTGACAGTTGTTACAACGAACGTGAGTGCACAGTGTCTCGTGAAATACCTTCCACGGTTGAAGCATTCCGTTAACGCATGCCCCTCCGCTCCCTCTGGCGCTCCGAGGTGTTCCTAACGGGGGAAATCTGGACTTTTGCTCGAGGCCGGGGTGGGGCGGGGGGACTCACAATTCTTCTGCCGGCGAGCTCCAGAGCGCTCCTGCTGAAGCTCCCAGCAAGGAACTGAGAGCAGCAGGCCTCACACGAGTACACTCAGACGGCTTCCGTCACGAGTCAACTCAGACTTCTTATGTGAGGCCTTCCGGCAGCAAAGAGAAGGTGCGCGCGAGGAGTGTGCCTCAGGCAGCTTAGGACCCGCCACTGTCTCGTCTACCACGGAGGGGAACCAGGTTTGGCCAGGGTCGCCCAGCTTCATACCTGAGCTCCTACAGGTATCCTCAGCGGTTTCTGATTACCTCAAGGAAACACAACGGGAGGAACAGGGCCCTTCCGTGGAGGCCCTTTTGGGCACAGGGACCTCTGCGTGGGATCTACTGGGTAAGTATGGCAGTACCTCCAGGTAGGCCTCAGTGACCAAGGCTCTCCGGCTCACGCCTAGCTGTGCAAAGCAGTGTGGCGAACGTACGTACTGCTCCTCAGGCTGGGCCCACAGCCTAGCTTTCGCTTCTGTGAGAGTGCTGTCCCGAGTCTCTTCCTGGAGCCAGTCGTCAGCGCGGTGTCTTTTGGCACTGCAGTTCTCTCTCAGTCAAGGAGGCCGTGCGACTGACTGGCAAAGGGAGTCCGCCCAGCGCTGCTTTCGCCAGTCTCTCTGACGACTGGGCCACTCTACCTGGGCAACCCAGAGAGGAGTACACTGCCCTAGCTATGAAAGTGAAGAGCTGTCTCCAGGGGCCTGCTTACGCTAAGGTTCCTCAGAAGCCAGAGGCCGCCGTTCCGGCACGGAGAGAGGTCATCCTGCGAAACTGGTGAATGGGCTCCTACCCTGTGTGTCCCCAGGGGCGTCGCAGGGTTAAGGCACTCCGTGGTGGAGTATGGCCTCATTGGAGACCCCTGCACACCCAAGTCCCCTGACGTGAAACACTGGAACTTCACCTTGAGGCCCGAGCTCACCTTTCGTTCGTTCGGCCGGAGCCGAACCTGGGGAGCCGTGGGAGGAGTTCCTAGAAAGGGATTGCCAGCACGGTTTTCGCTTTGGGAGAACACGCAGCCTCGGCCCACAACGACAGTCCTGCCGTGCAGAGACGTCGGGCCGCTAGTGCTGTTCCAGGCAGCTGTGAAGCCAAGCGCAGGGCGCCTGCAAACGGGGAGAAAGCGTCCTCTCCCCTCCGCGTCCCACGTTCAAGCTGAATGACGCAGCATGTTTCTCGGAAGGCTCTGCCGAGCTATCTAGTACAAGGGAGAGAGTGCCTGCCTCTGCCGAGAAAGGTTTTGACGTGGGGATTGCTGGACAGGCGGAAGAGCGTTCCCCAGGCCGTGCAAAGTTGAGGCCTTGGTGATTCTGGATGGTCCCAAGGGTCCAGAATTGTCCCTGGGAAAGCTGTCCTTTTCCCTCTTTTTCCGGCTGGAAGTACACCTCTGGCATCCGACTGCCGTTCGGCGACGTCCTGGGGGAGACGCCCCGGTTTCACTTGGGACGCACACTGGTGTTTCTCAGAAGAGCCCAAATTCCTCCCTGCGGGTGGGTGGGGGCCTGGGCACACCAGCATGGAATGTAAGGCTGTTTAGAACTGCGTACCTTGAGGCCGTGTGAAGGCCGCACGAACGAGAGCTTTCGAGCGAACAGGGCAGCGCTTCGCCATCACCGTTGCACATTCACGGAGCTTAGTCAAACGAACGCATTTACTTCCTGGGGCTCCAACACAGCCGAGGAGTTGGAAGGCATACAGTGAGGGCCCTTTGACAGTTGTTACAACGAACGTGAGTGCACAGTGTCTCGTGAAATACCTTCCACGGTTGAAGCATTCCGTTAACGCATGCCCCTCCGCTCCCTCTGGCGCTCCGAGGTGTTCCTAACGGGGGAAATCTGGACTTTTGCTCGAGGCCGGGGTGGGGCGGGGGGACTCACAATTCTTCTGCCGGCGAGCTCCAGAGCGCTCCTGCTGAAGCTCCCAGCAAGGAACTGAGAGCAGCAGGCCTCACACGAGTACACTCAGACGGCTTCCGTCACGAGTCAACTCAGACTTCTTATGTGAGGCCTTCCGGCAGCAAAGAGAAGGTGCGCGCGAGGAGTGTGCCTCAGGCAGCTTAGGACCCGCCACTGTCTCGTCTACCACGGAGGGGAACCAGGTTTGGCCAGGGTCGCCCAGCTTCATACCTGAGCTCCTACAGGTATCCTCAGCGGTTTCTGATTACCTCAAGGAAACACAACGGGAGGAACAGGGCCCTTCCGTGGAGGCCCTTTTGGGCACAGGGACCTCTGCGTGGGATCTACTGGGTAAGTATGGCAGTACCTCCAGGTAGGCCTCAGTGACCAAGGCTCTCCGGCTCACGCCTAGCTGTGCAAAGCAGTGTGGCGAACGTACCTACTGCTCCTCAGGCTGGGCCCACAGCCTAGCTTTCGCTTCTGTGAGAGTGCTGTCCCGAGTCTCTTCCTGGAGCCAGTCGTCAGCGCGGTGTCTTTTGGCACTGCAGTTCTCTCTCAGTCAAGGAGGCCGTGCGACTGACTGGCAAAGGGAGTCCGCCCAGCGCTGCTTTCGCCAGTCTCTCTGACGACTGGGCCACTCTACCTGGGCAACCCAGAGAGGAGTACACTGCCCTAGCTATGAAAGTGAAGAGCTGTCTCCAGGGGCCTGCTTACGCTAAGGTTCCTCAGAAGCCAGAGGCCGCCGTTCCGGCACGGAGAGAGGTCATCCTGCGAAACTGGTGAATGGGCTCCTACCCTGTGTGTCCCCAGGGGCGTCGCAGGGTTAAGGCACTCCGTGGTGGAGTATGGCCTCATTGGAGACCCCTGCACACCCAAGTCCCCTGACGTGAAACACTGGAACTTCACCTTGAGGCCCGAGCTCACCTTTCGTTCGTTCGGCCGGAGCCGAACCTGGGGAGCCGTGGGAGGAGTTCCTAGAAAGGGATTGCCAGCACGGTTTTCGCTTTGGGAGAACACGCAGCCTCGGCCCACAACGACAGTCCTGCCGTGCAGAGACGTCGGGCCGCTAGTGCTGTTCCAGGCAGCTGTGAAGCCAAGCGCAGGGCGCCTGCAAACGGGGAGAAAGCGTCCTCTCCCCTCCGCGTCCCACGTTCAAGCTGAATGACGCAGCATGTTTCTCGGAAGGCTCTGCCGAGCTATCTAGTACAAGGGAGAGAGTGCCTGCCTCTGCCGAGAAAGGTTTTGACGTGGGGATTGCTGGACAGGCGGAAGAGCGTTCCCCAGGCCGTGCAAAGTTGAGGCCTTGGTGATTCTGGATGGTCCCAAGGGTCCAGAATTGTCCCTGGGAAAGCTGTCCTTTTCCCTCTTTTTCCGGCTGGAAGTACACCTCTGGCATCCGACTGCCGTTCGGCGACGTCCTGGGGGAGACGCCCCGGTTTCACTTGGGACGCACACTGGTGTTTCTCAGAAGAGCCCAAATTCCTCCCTGCGGGTGGGTGGGGGCCTGGGCACACCAGCATGGAATGTAAGGCTGTTTAGAACTGCGTACCTTGAGGCCGTGTGAAGGCCGCACGAACGAGAGCTTTCGAGCGAACAGGGCAGCGCTTCGCCATCACCGTTGCACATTCACGGAGCTTAGTCAAACGAACGCATTTACTTCCTGGGGCTCCAACACAGCCGAGGAGTTGGAAGGCATACAGTGAGGGCCCTTTGACAGTTGTTACAACGAACGTGAGTGCACAGTGTCTCGTGAAATACCTTCCACGGTTGAAGCATTCCGTTAACGCATGCCCCTCCGCTCCCTCTGGCGCTCCGAGGTGTTCCTAACGGGGGAAATCTGGACTTTTGCTCGAGGCCGGGGTGGGGCGGGGGGACTCACAATTCTTCTGCCGGCGAGCTCCAGAGCGCTCCTGCTGAAGCTCCCAGCAAGGAACTGAGAGCAGCAGGCCTCACACGAGTCAACTCAGACTTCTTCTGTCACGAGTCAACTCAGACTTCTTATGTGAGGCCTTCCGGCAGCAAAGAGAAGGTGCGCGCGAGGAGTGTGCCTCAGGCAGCTTAGGACCCGCCACTGTCTCGTCTACCACGGAGGGGAACCAGGTTTGGCCAGGGTCGCCCAGCTTCATACCTGAGCTCCTACAGGTATCCTCAGCGGTTTCTGATTACCTCAAGGAAACACAACGGGAGGAACAGGGCCCTTCCGTGGAGGCCCTTTTGGGCACAGGGACCTCTGCGTGGGATCTACTGGGTAAGTATGGCAGTACCTCCAGGTAGGCCTCAGTGACCAAGGCTCTCCGGCTCACGCCTAGCTGTGCAAAGCAGTGTGGCGAACGTACCTACTGCTCCTCAGGCTGGGCCCACAGCCTAGCTTTCGCTTCTGTGAGAGTGCTGTCCCGAGTCTCTTCCTGGAGCCAGTCGTCAGCGCGGTGTCTTTTGGCACTGCAGTTCTCTCTCAGTCAAGGAGGCCGTGCGACTGACTGGCAAAGGGAGTCCGCCCAGCGCTGCTTTCGCCAGTCTCTCTGACGACTGGGCCACTCTACCTGGGCAACCCAGAGAGGAGTACACTGCCCTAGCTATGAAAGTGAAGAGCTGTCTCCAGGGGCCTGCTTACGCTAAGGTTCCTCAGAAGCCAGAGGCCGCCGTTCCGGCACGGAGAGAGGTCATCCTGCGAAACTGGTGAATGGGCTCCTACCCTGTGTGTCCCCAGGGGCGTCGCAGGGTTAAGGCACTCCGTGGTGGAGTATGGCCTCATTGGAGACCCCTGCACACCCAAGTCCCCTGACGTGAAACACTGGAACTTCACCTTGAGGCCCGAGCTCACCTTTCGTTCGTTCGGCCGGAGCCGAACCTGGGGAGCCGTGGGAGGAGTTCCTAGAAAGGGATTGCCAGCACGGTTTTCGCTTTGGGAGAACACGCAGCCTCGGCCCACAACGACAGTCCTGCCGTGCAGAGACGTCGGGCCGCTAGTGCTGTTCCAGGCAGCTGTGAAGCCAAGCGCAGGGCGCCTGCAAACGGGGAGAAAGCGTCCTCTCCCCTCCGCGTCCCACGTTCAAGCTGAATGACGCAGCATGTTTCTCGGAAGGCTCTGCCGAGCTATCTAGTACAAGGGAGAGAGTGCCTGCCTCTGCCGAGAAAGGTTTTGACGTGGGGATTGCTGGACAGGCGGAAGAGCGTTCCCCAGGCCGTGCAAAGTTGAGGCCTTGGTGATTCTGGATGGTCCCAAGGGTCCAGAATTGTCCCTGGGAAAGCTGTCCTTTTCCCTCTTTTTCCGGCTGGAAGTACACCTCTGGCATCCGACTGCCGTTCGGCGACGTCCTGGGGGAGACGCCCCGGTTTCACTTGGGACGCACACTGGTGTTTCTCAGAAGAGCCCAAATTCCTCCCTGCGGGTGGGTGGGGGCCTGGGCACACCAGCATGGAATGTAAGGCTGTTTAGAACTGCGTACCTTGAGGCCGTGTGAAGGCCGCACGAACGAGAGCTTTCGAGCGAACAGGGCAGCGCTTCGCCATCACCGTTGCACATTCACGGAGCTTAGTCAAACGAACGCATTTACTTCCTGGGGCTCCAACACAGCCGAGGAGTTGGAAGGCATACAGTGAGGGCCCTTTGACAGTTGTTACAACGAACGTGAGTGCACAGTGTCTCGTGAAATACCTTCCACGGTTGAAGCATTCCGTTAACGCATGCCCCTCCGCTCCCTCTGGCGCTCCGAGGTGTTCCTAACGGGGGAAATCTGGACTTTTGCTCGAGGCCGGGGTGGGGCGGGGGGACTCACAATTCTTCTGCCGGCGAGCTCCAGAGCGCTCCTGCTGAAGCTCCCAGCAAGGAACTGAGAGCAGCAGGCCTCACACGAGTACACTCAGACGGCTTCCGTCACGAGTCAACTCAGACTTCTTATGTGAGGCCTTCCGGCAGCAAAGAGAAGGTGCGCGCGAGGAGTGTGCCTCAGGCAGCTTAGGACCCGCCACTGTCTCGTCTACCACGGAGGGGAACCAGGTTTGGCCAGGGTCGCCCAGCTTCATACCTGAGCTCCTACAGGTATCCTCAGCGGTTTCTGATTACCTCAAGGAAACACAACGGGAGGAACAGGGCCCTTCCGTGGAGGCCCTTTTGGGCACAGGGACCTCTGCGTGGGATCTACTGGGTAAGTATGGCAGTACCTCCAGGTAGGCCTCAGTGACCAAGGCTCTCCGGCTCACGCCTAGCTGTGCAAAGCAGTGTGGCGAACGTACCTACTGCTCCTCAGGCTGGGCCCACAGCCTAGCTTTCGCTTCTGTGAGAGTGCTGTCCCGAGTCTCTTCCTGGAGCCAGTCGTCAGCGCGGTGTCTTTTGGCACTGCAGTTCTCTCTCAGTCAAGGAGGCCGTGCGACTGACTGGCAAAGGGAGTCCGCCCAGCGCTGCTTTCGCCAGTCTCTCTGACGACTGGGCCACTCTACCTGGGCAACCCAGAGAGGAGTACACTGCCCTAGCTATGAAAGTGAAGAGCTGTCTCCAGGGGCCTGCTTACGCTAAGGTTCCTCAGAAGCCAGAGGCCGCCGTTCCGGCACGGAGAGAGGTCATCCTGCGAAACTGGTGAATGGGCTCCTACCCTGTGTGTCCCCAGGGGCGTCGCAGGGTTAAGGCACTCCGTGGTGGAGTATGGCCTCATTGGAGACCCCTGCACACCCAAGTCCCCTGACGTGAAACACTGGAACTTCACCTTGAGGCCCGAGCTCACCTTTCGTTCGTTCGGCCGGAGCCGAACCTGGGGAGCCGTGGGAGGAGTTCCTAGAAAGGGATTGCCAGCACGGTTTTCGCTTTGGGAGAACACGCAGCCTCGGCCCACAACGACAGTCCTGCCGTGCAGAGACGTCGGGCCGCTAGTGCTGTTCCAGGCAGCTGTGAAGCCAAGCGCAGGGCGCCTGCAAACGGGGAGAAAGCGTCCTCTCCCCTCCGCGTCCCACGTTCAAGCTGAATGACGCAGCATGTTTCTCGGAAGGCTCTGCCGAGCTATCTAGTACAAGGGAGAGAGTGCCTGCCTCTGCCGAGAAAGGTTTTGACGTGGGGATTGCTGGACAGGCGGAAGAGCGTTCCCCAGGCCGTGCAAAGTTGAGGCCTTGGTGATTCTGGATGGTCCCAAGGGTCCAGAATTGTCCCTGGGAAAGCTGTCCTTTTCCCTCTTTTTCCGGCTGGAAGTACACCTCTGGCATCCGACTGCCGTTCGGCGACGTCCTGGGGGAGACGCCCCGGTTTCACTTGGGACGCACACTGGTGTTTCTCAGAAGAGCCCAAATTCCTCCCTGCGGGTGGGTGGGGGCCTGGGCACACCAGCATGGAATGTAAGGCTGTTTAGAACTGCGTACCTTGAGGCCGTGTGAAGGCCGCACGAACGAGAGCTTTCGAGCGAACAGGGCAGCGCTTCGCCATCACCGTTGCACATTCACGGAGCTTAGTCAAACGAACGCATTTACTTCCTGGGGCTCCAACACAGCCGAGGAGTTGGAAGGCATACAGTGAGGGCCCTTTGACAGTTGTTACAACGAACGTGAGTGCACAGTGTCTCGTGAAATACCTTCCACGGTTGAAGCATTCCGTTAACGCATGCCCCTCCGCTCCCTCTGGCGCTCCGAGGTGTTCCTAACGGGGGAAATCTGGACTTTTGCTCGAGGCCGGGGTGGGGCGGGGGGACTCACAATTCTTCTGCCGGCGAGCTCCAGAGCGCTCCTGCTGAAGCTCCCAGCAAGGAACTGAGAGCAGCAGGCCTCACACGAGTCAACTCAGACTTCTTCTGTCACGAGTCAACTCAGACTTCTTATGTGAGGCCTTCCGGCAGCAAAGAGAAGGTGCGCGCGAGGAGTGTGCCTCAGGCAGCTTAGGACCCGCCACTGTCTCGTCTACCACGGAGGGGAACCAGGTTTGGCCAGGGTCGCCCAGCTTCATACCTGAGCTCCTACAGGTATCCTCAGCGGTTTCTGATTACCTCAAGGAAACACAACGGGAGGAACAGGGCCCTTCCGTGGAGGCCCTTTTGGGCACAGGGACCTCTGCGTGGGATCTACTGGGTAAGTATGGCAGTACCTCCAGGTAGGCCTCAGTGACCAAGGCTCTCCGGCTCACGCCTAGCTGTGCAAAGCAGTGTGGCGAACGTACCTACTGCTCCTCAGGCTGGGCCCACAGCCTAGCTTTCGCTTCTGTGAGAGTGCTGTCCCGAGTCTCTTCCTGGAGCCAGTCGTCAGCGCGGTGTCTTTTGGCACTGCAGTTCTCTCTCAGTCAAGGAGGCCGTGCGACTGACTGGCAAAGGGAGTCCGCCCAGCGCTGCTTTCGCCAGTCTCTCTGACGACTGGGCCACTCTACCTGGGCAACCCAGAGAGGAGTACACTGCCCTAGCTATGAAAGTGAAGAGCTGTCTCCAGGGGCCTGCTTACGCTAAGGTTCCTCAGAAGCCAGAGGCCGCCGTTCCGGCACGGAGAGAGGTCATCCTGCGAAACTGGTGAATGGGCTCCTACCCTGTGTGTCCCCAGGGGCGTCGCAGGGTTAAGGCACTCCGTGGTGGAGTATGGCCTCATTGGAGACCCCTGCACACCCAAGTCCCCTGACGTGAAACACTGGAACTTCACCTTGAGGCCCGAGCTCACCTTTCGTTCGTTCGGCCGGAGCCGAACCTGGGGAGCCGTGGGAGGAGTTCCTAGAAAGGGATTGCCAGCACGGTTTTCGCTTTGGGAGAACACGCAGCCTCGGCCCACAACGACAGTCCTGCCGTGCAGAGACGTCGGGCCGCTAGTGCTGTTCCAGGCAGCTGTGAAGCCAAGCGCAAGGCGCCTGCAAACGGGGAGAAAGCGTCCTCTCCCCTCCGCGTCCCACGTTCAAGCTGAATGACGCAGCATGTTTCTCGGAAGGCTCTGCCGAGCTATCTAGTACAAGGGAGAGAGTGCCTGCCTCTGCCGAGAAAGGTTTTGACGTGGGGATTGCTGGACAGGCGGAAGAGCGTTCCCCAGGCCGTGCAAAGTTGAGGCCTTGGTGATTCTGGATGGTCCCAAGGGTCCAGAATTGTCCCTGGGAAAGCTGTCCTTTTCCCTCTTTTTCCGGCTGGAAGTACACCTCTGGCATCCGACTGCCGTTCGGCGACGTCCTGGGGGAGACGCCCCGGTTTCACTTGGGACGCACACTGGTGTTTCTCAGAAGAGCCCAAATTCCTCCCTGCGGGTGGGTGGGGGCCTGGGCACACCAGCATGGAATGTAAGGCTGTTTAGAACTGCGTACCTTGAGGCCGTGTGAAGGCCGCACGAACGAGAGCTTTCGAGCGAACAGGGCAGCGCTTCGCCATCACCGTTGCACATTCACGGAGCTTAGTCAAACGAACGCATTTACTTCCTGGGGCTCCAACACAGCCGAGGAGTTGGAAGGCATACAGTGAGGGCCCTTTGACAGTTGTTACAACGAACGTGAGTGCACAGTGTCTCGTGAAATACCTTCCACGGTTGAAGCATTCCGTTAACGCATGCCCCTCCGCTCCCTCTGGCGCTCCGAGGTGTTCCTAACGGGGGAAATCTGGACTTTTGCTCGAGGCCGGGGTGGGGCGGGGGGACTCACAATTCTTCTGCCGGCGAGCTCCAGAGCGCTCCTGCTGAAGCTCCCAGCAAGGAACTGAGAGCAGCAGGCCTCACACGAGTCAACTCAGACTTCTTCTGTCACGAGTCAACTCAGACTTCTTATGTGAGGCCTTCCGGCAGCAAAGAGAAGGTGCGCGCGAGGAGTGTGCCTCAGGCAGCTTAGGACCCGCCACTGTCTCGTCTACCACGGAGGGGAACCAGGTTTGGCCAGGGTCGCCCAGCTTCATACCTGAGCTCCTACAGGTATCCTCAGCGGTTTCTGATTACCTCAAGGAAACACAACGGGAGGAACAGGGCCCTTCCGTGGAGGCCCTTTTGGGCACAGGGACCTCTGCGTGGGATCTACTGGGTAAGTATGGCAGTACCTCCAGGTAGGCCTCAGTGACCAAGGCTCTCCGGCTCACGCCTAGCTGTGCAAAGCAGTGTGGCGAACGTACCTACTGCTCCTCAGGCTGGGCCCACAGCCTAGCTTTCGCTTCTGTGAGAGTGCTGTCCCGAGTCTCTTCCTGGAGCCAGTCGTCAGCGCGGTGTCTTTTGGCACTGCACTTCTCTCTCAGTCAAGGAGGCCGTGCGACTGACTGGCAAAGGGAGTCCGCCCAGCGCTGCTTTCGCCAGTCTCTCTGACGACTGGGCCACTCTACCTGGGCAACCCAGAGAGGAGTACACTGCCCTAGCTATGAAAGTGAAGAGCTGTCTCCAGGGGCCTGCTTACGCTAAGGTTCCTCAGAAGCCAGAGGCCGCCGTTCCGGCACGGAGAGAGGTCATCCTGCGAAACTGGTGAATGGGCTCCTACCCTGTGTGTCCCCAGGGGCGTCGCAGGGTTAAGGCACTCCGTGGTGGAGTATGGCCTCATTGGAGACCCCTGCACACCCAAGTCCCCTGACGTGAAACACTGGAACTTCACCTTGAGGCCCGAGCTCACCTTTCGTTCGTTCGGCCGGAGCCGAACCTGGGGAGCCGTGGGAGGAGTTCCTAGAAAGGGATTGCCAGCACGGTTTTCGCTTTGGGAGAACACGCAGCCTCGGCCCACAACGACAGTCCTGCCGTGCAGAGACGTCGGGCCGCTAGTGCTGTTCCAGGCAGCTGTGAAGCCAAGCGCAGGGCGCCTGCAAACGGGGAGAAAGCGTCCTCTCCCCTCCGCGTCCCACGTTCAAGCTGAATGACGCAGCATGTTTCTCGGAAGGCTCTGCCGAGCTATCTAGTACAAGGGAGAGAGTGCCTGCCTCTGCCGAGAAAGGTTTTGACGTGGGGATTGCTGGACAGGCGGAAGAGCGTTCCCCAGGCCGTGCAAAGTTGAGGCCTTGGTGATTCTGGATGGTCCCAAGGGTCCAGAATTGTCCCTGGGAAAGCTGTCCTTTTCCCTCTTTTTCCGGCTGGAAGTACACCTCTGGCATCCGACTGCCGTTCGGCGACGTCCTGGGGGAGACGCCCCGGTTTCACTTGGGACGCACACTGGTGTTTCTCAGAAGAGCCCAAATTCCTCCCTGCGGGTGGGTGGGGGCCTGGGCACACCAGCATGGAATGTAAGGCTGTTTAGAACTGCGTACCTTGAGGCCGTGTGAAGGCCGCACGAACGAGAGCTTTCGAGCGAACAGGGCAGCGCTTCGCCATCACCGTTGCACATTCACGGAGCTTAGTCAAACGAACGCATTTACTTCCTGGGGCTCCAACACAGCCGAGGAGTTGGAAGGCATACAGTGAGGGCCCTTTGACAGTTGTTACAACGAACGTGAGTGCACAGTGTCTCGTGAAATACCTTCCACGGTTGAAGCATTCCGTTAACGCATGCCCCTCCGCTCCCTCTGGCGCTCCGAGGTGTTCCTAACGGGGGAAATCTGGACTTTTGCTCGAGGCCGGGGTGGGGCGGGGGGACTCACAATTCTTCTGCCGGCGAGCTCCAGAGCGCTCCTGCTGAAGCTCCCAGCAAGGAACTGAGAGCAGCAGGCCTCACACGAGTCAACTCAGACTTCTTCTGTCACGAGTCAACTCAGACTTCTTATGTGAGGCCTTCCGGCAGCAAAGAGAAGGTGCGCGCGAGGAGTGTGCCTCAGGCAGCTTAGGACCCGCCACTGTCTCGTCTACCACGGAGGGGAACCAGGTTTGGCCAGGGTCGCCCAGCTTCATACCTGAGCTCCTACAGGTATCCTCAGCGGTTTCTGATTACCTCAAGGAAACACAACGGGAGGAACAGGGCCCTTCCGTGGAGGCCCTTTTGGGCACAGGGACCTCTGCGTGGGATCTACTGGGTAAGTATGGCAGTACCTCAGGTAGGCCTCAGTGACCAAGGCTCTCCGGCTCACGCCTAGCTGTGCAAAGCAGTGTGGCGAACGTACCTACTGCTCCTCAGGCTGGGCCCACAGCCTAGCTTTCGCTTCTGTGAGAGTGCTGTCCCGAGTCTCTTCCTGGAGCCAGTCGTCAGCGCGGTGTCTTTTGGCACTGCAGTTCTCTCTCAGTCAAGGAGGCCGTGCGACTGACTGGCAAAGGGAGTCCGCCCAGCGCTGCTTTCGCCAGTCTCTCTGACGACTGGGCCACTCTACCTGGGCAACCCAGAGAGGAGTACACTGCCCTAGCTATGAAAGTGAAGAGCTGTCTCCAGGGGCCTGCTTACGCTAAGGTTCCTCAGAAGCCAGAGGCCGCCGTTCCGGCACGGAGAGAGGTCATCCTGCGAAACTGGTGAATGGGCTCCTACCCTGTGTGTCCCCAGGGGCGTCGCAGGGTTAAGGCACTCCGTGGTGGAGTATGGCCTCATTGGAGACCCCTGCACACCCAAGTCCCCTGACGTGAAACACTGGAACTTCACCTTGAGGCCCGAGCTCACCTTTCGTTCGTTCAGCCGGAGCCGAACCTGGGGAGCCGTGGGAGGAGTTCCTAGAAAGGGATTGCCAGCACGGTTTTCGCTTTGGGAGAACACGCAGCCTCGGCCCACAACGACAGTCCTGCCGTGCAGAGACGTCGGGCCGCTAGTGCTGTTCCAGGCAGCTGTGAAGCCAAGCGCAAGGCGCCTGCAAACGGGGAGAAAGCGTCCTCTCCCCTCCGCGTCCCACGTTGAAGCTGAATGACGCAGCATGTTTCTCGGAAGGCTCTGCCGAGCTATCTAGTACAAGGGAGAGAGTGCCTGCCTCTGCCGAGAAAGGTTTTGACGTGGGGATTGCTGGACAGGCGGAAGAGCGTTCCCCAGGCCGTGCAAAGTTGAGGCCTTGGTGATTCTGGATGGTCCCAAGGGTCCAGAATTGTCCCTGGGAAAGCTGTCCTTTTCCCTCTTTTTCCGGCTGGAAGTACACCTCTGGCATCCGACTGCCGTTCGGCGACGTCCTGGGGGAGACGCCCCGGTTTCACTTGGGACGCACACTGGTGTTTCTCAGAAGAGCCCAAATTCCTCCCTGCGGGTGGGTGGGGGCCTGGGCACACCAGCATGGAATGTAAGGCTGTTTAGAACTGCGTACCTTGAGGCCGTGTGAAGGCCGCACGAACGAGAGCTTTCGAGCGAACAGGGCAGCGCTTCGCCATCACCGTTGCACATTCACGGAGCTTAGTCAAACGAACGCATTTACTTCCTGGGGCTCCAACACAGCCGAGGAGTTGGAAGGCATACAGTGAGGGCCCTTTGACAGTTGTTACAACGAACGTGAGTGCACAGTGTCTCGTGAAATACCTTCCACGGTTGAAGCATTCCGTTAACGCATGCCCCTCCGCTCCCTCTGGCGCTCCGAGGTGTTCCTAACGGGGGAAATCTGGACTTTTGCTCGAGGCCGGGGTGGGGCGGGGGGACTCACAATTCTTCTGCCGGCGAGCTCCAGAGCGCTCCTGCTGAAGCTCCCAGCAAGGAACTGAGAGCAGCAGGCCTCACACGAGTCAACTCAGACTTCTTCTGTCACGAGTCAACTCAGACTTCTTATGTGAGGCCTTCCGGCAGCAAAGAGAAGGTGCGCGCGAGGAGTGTGCCTCAGGCAGCTTAGGACCCGCCACTGTCTCGTCTACCACGGAGGGGAACCAGGTTTGGCCAGGGTCGCCCAGCTTCATACCTGAGCTCCTACAGGTATCCTCAGCGGTTTCTGATTACCTCAAGGAAACACAACGGGAGGAACAGGGCCCTTCCGTGGAGGCCCTTTTGGGCACAGGGACCTCTGCGTGGGATCTACTGGGTAAGTATGGCAGTACCTCAGGTAGGCCTCAGTGACCAAGGCTCTCCGGCTCACGCCTAGCTGTGCAAAGCAGTGTGGCGAACGTACCTACTGCTCCTCAGGCTGGGCCCACAGCCTAGCTTTCGCTTCTGTGAGAGTGCTGTCCCGAGTCTCTTCCTGGAGCCAGTCGTCAGCGCGGTGTCTTTTGGCACTGCAGTTCTCTCTCAGTCAAGGAGGCCGTGCGACTGACTGGCAAAGGGAGTCCGCCCAGCGCTGCTTTCGCCAGTCTCTCTGACGACTGGGCCACTCTACCTGGGCAACCCAGAGAGGAGTACACTGCCCTAGCTATGAAAGTGAAGAGCTGTCTCCAGGGGCCTGCTTACGCTAAGGTTCCTCAGAAGCCAGAGGCCGCCGTTCCGGCACGGAGAGAGGTCATCCTGCGAAACTGGTGAATGGGCTCCTACCCTGTGTGTCCCCAGGGGCGTCGCAGGGTTAAGGCACTCCGTGGTGGAGTATGGCCTCATTGGAGACCCCTGCACACCCAAGTCCCCTGACGTGAAACACTGGAACTTCACCTTGAGGCCCGAGCTCACCTTTCGTTCGTTCGGCCGGAGCCGAACCTGGGGAGCCGTGGGAGGAGTTCCTAGAAAGGGATTGCCAGCACGGTTTTCGCTTTGGGAGAACACGCAGCCTCGGCCCACAACGACAGTCCTGCCGTGCAGAGACGTCGGGCCGCTAGTGCTGTTCCAGGCAGCTGTGAAGCCAAGCGCAAGGCGCCTGCAAACGGGGAGAAAGCGTCCTCTCCCCTCCGCGTCCCACGTTCAAGCTGAATGACGCAGCATGTTTCTCGGAAGGCTCTGCCGAGCTATCTAGTACAAGGGAGAGAGTGCCTGCCTCTGCCGAGAAAGGTTTTGACGTGGGGATTGCTGGACAGGCGGAAGAGCGTTCCCCAGGCCGTGCAAAGTTGAGGCCTTGGTGATTCTGGATGGTCCCAAGGGTCCAGAATTGTCCCTGGGAAAGCTGTCCTTTTCCCTCTTTTTCCGGCTGGAAGTACACCTCTGGCATCCGACTGCCGTTCGGCGACGTCCTGGGGGAGACGCCCCGGTTTCACTTGGGACGCACACTGGTGTTTCTCAGAAGAGCCCAAATTCCTCCCTGCGGGTGGGTGGGGGCCTGGGCACACCAGCATGGAATGTAAGGCTGTTTAGAACTGCGTACCTTGAGGCCGTGTGAAGGCCGCACGAACGAGAGCTTTCGAGCGAACAGGGCAGCGCTTCGCCATCACCGTTGCACATTCACGGAGCTTAGTCAAACGAACGCATTTACTTCCTGGGGCTCCAACACAGCCGAGGAGTTGGAAGGCATACAGTGAGGGCCCTTTGACAGTTGTTACAACGAACGTGAGTGCACAGTGTCTCGTGAAATACCTTCCACGGTTGAAGCATTCCGTTCACGCATGCCCCTCCGCTCCCTCTGGCGCTCCGAGGTGTTCCTAACGGGGGAAATCTGGACTTTTGCTCGAGGCCGGGGTGGGGCGGGGGGACTCACAATTCTTCTGCCGGCGAGCTCCAGAGCGCTCCTGCTGAAGCTCCCAGCAAGGAACTGAGAGCAGCAGGCCTCACACGAGTCAACTCAGACTTCTTCTGTCACGAGTCAACTCAGACTTCTTATGTGAGGCCTTCCGGCAGCAAAGAGAAGGTGCGCGCGAGGAGTGTGCCTCAGGCAGCTTAGGACCCGCCACTGTCTCGTCTACCACGGAGGGGAACCAGGTTTGGCCAGGGTCGCCCAGCTTCATACCTGAGCTCCTACAGGTATCCTCAGCGGTTTCTGATTACCTCAAGGAAACACAACGGGAGGAACAGGGCCCTTCCGTGGAGGCCCTTTTGGGCACAGGGACCTCTGCGTGGGATCTACTGGGTAAGTATGGCAGTACCTCAGGTAGGCCTCAGTGACCAAGGCTCTCCGGCTCACGCCTAGCTGTGCAAAGCAGTGTGGCGAACGTACCTACTGCTCCTCAGGCTGGGCCCACAGCCTAGCTTTCGCTTCTGTGAGAGTGCTGTCCCGAGTCTCTTCCTGGAGCCAGTCGTCAGCGCGGTGTCTTTTGGCACTGCAGTTCTCTCTCAGTCAAGGAGGCCGTGCGACTGACTGGCAAAGGGAGTCCGCCCAGCGCTGCTTTCGCCAGTCTCTCTGACGACTGGGCCACTCTACCTGGGCAACCCAGAGAGGAGTACACTGCCCTAGCTATGAAAGTGAAGAGCTGTCTCCAGGGGCCTGCTTACGCTAAGGTTCCTCAGAAGCCAGAGGCCGCCGTTCCGGCACGGAGAGAGGTCATCCTGCGAAACTGGTGAATGGGCTCCTACCCTGTGTGTCCCCAGGGGCGTCGCAGGGTTAAGGCACTCCGTGGTGGAGTATGGCCTCATTGGAGACCCCTGCACACCCAAGTCCCCTGACGTGAAACACTGGAACTTCACCTTGAGGCCCGAGCTCACCTTTCGTTCGTTCGGCCGGAGCCGAACCTGGGGAGCCGTGGGAGGAGTTCCTAGAAAGGGATTGCCAGCACGGTTTTCGCTTTGGGAGAACACGCAGCCTCGGCCCACAACGACAGTCCTGCCGTGCAGAGACGTCGGGCCGCTAGTGCTGTTCCAGGCAGCTGTGAAGCCAAGCGCAAGGCGCCTGCAAACGGGGAGAAAGCGTCCTCTCCCCTCCGCGTCCCACGTTCAAGCTGAATGACGCAGCATGTTTCTCGGAAGGCTCTGCCGAGCTATCTAGTACAAGGGAGAGAGTGCCTGCCTCTGCCGAGAAAGGTTTTGACGTGGGGATTGCTGGACAGGCGGAAGAGCGTTCCCCAGGCCGTGCAAAGTTGAGGCCTTGGTGATTCTGGATGGTCCCAAGGGTCCAGAATTGTCCCTGGGAAAGCTGTCCTTTTCCCTCTTTTTCCGGCTGGAAGTACACCTCTGGCATCCGACTGCCGTTCGGCGACGTCCTGGGGGAGACGCCCCGGTTTCACTTGGGACGCACACTGGTGTTTCTCAGAAGAGCCCAAATTCCTCCCTGCGGGTGGGTGGGGGCCTGGGCACACCAGCATGGAATGTAAGGCTGTTTAGAACTGCGTACCTTGAGGCCGTGTGAAGGCCGCACGAACGAGAGCTTTCGAGCGAACAGGGCAGCGCTTCGCCATCACCGTTGCACATTCACGGAGCTTAGTCAAACGAACGCATTTACTTCCTGGGGCTCCAACACAGCCGAGGAGTTGGAAGGCATACAGTGAGGGCCCTTTGACAGTTGTTACAACGAACGTGAGTGCACAGTGTCTCGTGAAATACCTTCCACGGTTGAAGCATTCCGTTCACGCATGCCCCTCCGCTCCCTCTGGCGCTCCGAGGTGTTCCTAACGGGGGAAATCTGGACTTTTGCTCGAGGCCGGGGTGGGGCGGGGGGACTCACAATTCTTCTGCCGGCGAGCTCCAGAGCGCTCCTGCTGAAGCTCCCAGCAAGGAACTGAGAGCAGCAGGCCTCACACGAGTCCACTCAGACTTCTTCTGTCACGAGTCAACTCAGACTTCTTATGTGAGGCCTTCCGGCAGCAAAGAGAAGGTGCGCGCGAGGAGTGTGCCTCAGGCAGCTTAGGACCCGCCACTGTCTCGTCTACCACGGAGGGGAACCAGGTTTGGCCAGGGTCGCCCAGCTTCATACCTGAGCTCCTACAGGTATCCTCAGCGGTTTCTGATTACCTCAAGGAAACACAACGGGAGGAACAGGGCCCTTCCGTGGAGGCCATTTTGGGCACAGGGACCTCTGCGTGGGATCTACTGGGTAAGTATGGCAGTACCTCAGGTAAGCCTCAGTGACCAAGGCTCTCCGGCTCACGCCTAGCTGTGCAAAGCAGTGTGGCGAACGTACCTACTGCTCCTCAGGCTGGGCCCACAGCCTAGCTTTCGCTTCTGTGAGAGTGCTGTCCCGAGTCTCTTCCTGGAGCCAGTCGTCAGCGCGGTGTCTTTTGGCACTGCAGTTCTCTCTCAGTCAAGGAGGCCGTGCGACTGACTGGCAAAGGGAGTCCGCCCAGCGCTGCTTTCGCCAGTCTCTCTGACGACTGGGCCACTCTACCTGGGCAACCCAGAGAGGAGTACACTGCCCTAGCTATGAAAGTGAAGAGCTGTCTCCAGGGGCCTGCTTACGCTAAGGTTCCTCAGAAGCCAGAGGCCGCCGTTCCGGCACGGAGAGAGGTCATCCTGCGAAACTGGTGAATGGGCTCCTACCCTGTGTGTCCCCAGGGGCGTCGCAGGATTAAGGCACTCCGTGGTGGAGTATGGCCTCATTGGAGACCCCTGCACACCCAAGTCCCCTGACGTGAAACACTGGAACTTCACCTTGAGGCCCGAGCTCACCTTTCGTTCGTTCGGCCGGAGCCGAACCTGGGGAGCCGTGGGAGGAGTTCCTAGAAAGGGATTGCCAGCACGGTTTTCGCTTTGGGAGAACACGCAGCCTCGGCCCACAACGACAGTCCTGCCGTGCAGAGACGTCGGGCCGCTAGTGCTGTTCCAGGCAGCTGTGAAGCCAAGCGCAAGGCGCCTGCAAACGGGGAGAAAGCGTCCTCTCCCCTCCGCGTCCCACGTTCAAGCTGAATGACGCAGCATGTTTCTCGGAAGGCTCTGCCGAGCTATCTAGTACAAGGGAGAGAGTGCCTGCCTCTGCCGAGAAAGGTTTTGACGTGGGGATTGCTGGACAGGCGGAAGAGCGTTCCCCAGGCCGTGCAAAGTTGAGGCCTTGGTGATTCTGGATGGTCCCAAGGGTCCAGAATTGTCCCTGGGAAAGCTGTCCTTTTCCCTCTTTTTCCGGCTGGAAGTACACCTCTGGCATCCGACTGCCGTTCGGCGACGTCCTGGGGGAGACGCCCCGGTTTCACTTGGGACGCACACTGGTGTTTCTCAGAAGAGCCCAAATTCCTCCCTGCGGGTGGGTGGGGGCCTGGGCACACCAGCATGGAATGTAAGGCTGTTTAGAACTGCGTACCTTGAGGCCGTGTGAAGGCCGCACGAACGAGAGCTTTCGAGCGAACAGGGCAGCGCTTCGCCATCACCGTTGCACATTCACGGAGCTTAGTCAAACGAACGCATTTACTTCCTGGGGCTCCAACACAGCCGAGGAGTTGGAAGGCATACAGTGAGGGCCCTTTGACAGTTGTTACAACGAACGTGAGTGCACAGTGTCTCGTGAAATACCTTCCACGGTTGAAGCATTCCGTTAACGCATGCCCCTCCGCTCCCTCTGGCGCTCCGAGGTGTTCCTAACGGGGGAAATCTGGACTTTTGCTCGAGGCCGGGGTGGGGCGGGGGGACTCACAATTCTTCTGCCGGCGAGCTCCAGAGCGCTCCTGCTGAAGCTCCCAGCAAGGAACTGAGAGCAGCAGGCCTCACACGAGTCAACTCAGACTTCTTCTGTCACGAGTCAACTCAGACTTCTTATGTGAGGCCTTCCGGCAGCAAAGAGAAGGTGCGCGCGAGGAGTGTGCCTCAGGCAGCTTAGGACCCGCCACTGTCTCGTCTACCACGGAGGGGAACCAGGTTTGGCCAGGGTCGCCCAGCTTCATACCTGAGCTCCTACAGGTATCCTCAGCGGTTTCTGATTACCTCAAGGAAACACAACGGGAGGAACAGGGCCCTTCCGTGGAGGCCCTTTTGGGCACAGGGACCTCTGCGTGGGATCTACTGGGTAAGTATGGCAGTACCTCAGGTAGGCCTCAGTGACCAAGGCTCTCCGGCTCACGCCTAGCTGTGCAAAGCAGTGTGGCGAACGTACCTACTGCTCCTCAGGCTGGGCCCACAGCCTAGCTTTCGCTTCTGTGAGAGTGCTGTCCCGAGTCTCTTCCTGGAGCCAGTCGTCAGCGCGGTGTCTTTTGGCACTGCAGTTCTCTCTCAGTCAAGGAGGCCGTGCGACTGACTGGCAAAGGGAGTCCGCCCAGCGCTGCTTTCGCCAGTCTCTCTGACGACTGGGCCACTCTACCTGGGCAACCCAGAGAGGAGTACACTGCCCTAGCTATGAAAGTGAAGAGCTGTCTCCAGGGGCCTGCTTACGCTAAGGTTCCTCAGAAGCCAGAGGCCGCCGTTCCGGCACGGAGAGAGGTCATCCTGCGAAACTGGTGAATGGGCTCCTACCCTGTGTGTCCCCAGGGGCGTCGCAGGATTAAGGCACTCCGTGGTGGAGTATGGCCTCATTGGAGACCCCTGCACACCCAAGTCCCCTGACGTGAAACACTGGAACTTCACCTTGAGGCCCGAGCTCACCTTTCGTTCGTTCGGCCGGAGCCGAACCTGGGGAGCCGTGGGAGGAGTTCCTAGAAAGGGATTGCCAGCACGGTTTTCGCTTTGGGAGAACACGCAGCCTCGGCCCACAACGACAGTCCTGCCGTGCAGAGACGTCGGGCCGCTAGTGCTGTTCCAGGCAGCTGTGAAGCCAAGCGCAAGGCGCCTGCAAACGGGGAGAAAGCGTCCTCTCCCCTCCGCGTCCCACGTTCAAGCTGAATGACGCAGCATGTTTCTCGGAAGGCTCTGCCGAGCTATCTAGTACAAGGGAGAGAGTGCCTGCCTCTGCCGAGAAAGGTTTTGACGTGGGGATTGCTGGACAGGCGGAAGAGCGTTCCCCAGGCCGTGCAAAGTTGAGGCCTTGGTGATTCTGGATGGTCCCAAGGGTCCAGAATTGTCCCTGGGAAAGCTGTCCTTTTCCCTCTTTTTCCGGCTGGAAGTACACCTCTGGCATCCGACTGCCGTTCGGCGACGTCCTGGGGGAGACGCCCCGGTTTCACTTGGGACGCACACTGGTGTTTCTCAGAAGAGCCCAAATTCCTCCCTGCGGGTGGGTGGGGGCCTGGGCACACCAGCATGGAATGTAAGGCTGTTTAGAACTGCGTACCTTGAGGCCGTGTGAAGGCCGCACGAACGAGAGCTTTCGAGCGAACAGGGCAGCGCTTCGCCATCACCGTTGCACATTCACGGAGCTTAGTCAAACGAACGCATTTACTTCCTGGGGCTCCAACACAGCCGAGGAGTTGGAAGGCATACAGTGAGGGCCCTTTGACAGTTGTTACAACGAACGTGAGTGCACAGTGTCTCGTGAAATACCTTCCACGGTTGAAGCATTCCGTTAACGCATGCCCCTCCGCTCCCTCTGGCGCTCCGAGGTGTTCCTAACGGGGGAAATCTGGACTTTTGCTCGAGGCCGGGGTGGGGCGGGGGGACTCACAATTCTTCTGCCGGCGAGCTCCAGAGCGCTCCTGCTGAAGCTCCCAGCAAGGAACTGAGAGCAGCAGGCCTCACACGAGTCAACTCAGACTTCTTCTGTCACGAGTCAACTCAGACTTCTTATGTGAGGCCTTCCGGCAGCAAAGAGAAGGTGCGCGCGAGGAGTGTGCCTCAGGCAGCTTAGGACCCGCCACTGTCTCGTCTACCACGGAGGGGAACCAGGTTTGGCCAGGGTCGCCCAGCTTCATACCTGAGCTCCTACAGGTATCCTCAGCGGTTTCTGATTACCTCAAGGAAACACAACGGGAGGAACAGGGCCCTTCCGTGGAGGCCCTTTTGGGCACAGGGACCTCTGCGTGGGATCTACTGGGTAAGTATGGCAGTACCTCAGGTAGGCCTCAGTGACCAAGGCTCTCCGGCTCACGCCTAGCTGTGCAAAGCAGTGTGGCGAACGTACCTACTGCTCCTCAGGCTGGGCCCACAGCCTAGCTTTCGCTTCTGTGAGAGTGCTGTCCCGAGTCTCTTCCTGGAGCCAGTCGTCAGCGCGGTGTCTTTTGGCACTGCAGTTCTCTCTCAGTCAAGGAGGCCGTGCGACTGACTGGCAAAGGGAGTCCGCCCAGCGCTGCTTTCGCCAGTCTCTCTGACGACTGGGCCACTCTACCTGGGCAACCCAGAGAGGAGTACACTGCCCTAGCTATGAAAGTGAAGAGCTGTCTCCAGGGGCCTGCTTACGCTAAGGTTCCTCAGAAGCCAGAGGCCGCCGTTCCGGCACGGAGAGAGGTCATCCTGCGAAACTGGTGAATGGGCTCCTACCCTGTGTGTCCCCAGGGGCGTCGCAGGGTTAAGGCACTCCGTGGTGGAGTATGGCCTCATTGGAGACCCCTGCACACCCAAGTCCCCTGACGTGAAACACTGGAACTTCACCTTGAGGCCCGAGCTCACCTTTCGTTCGTTCGGCCGGAGCCGAACCTGGGGAGCCGTGGGAGGAGTTCCTAGAAAGGGATTGCCAGCACGGTTTTCGCTTTGGGAGAACACGCAGCCTCGGCCCACAACGACAGTCCTGCCGTGCAGAGACGTCGGGCCGCTAGTGCTGTTCCAGGCAGCTGTGAAGCCAAGCGCAAGGCGCCTGCAAACGGGGAGAAAGCGTCCTCTCCCCTCCGCGTCCCACGTTCAAGCTGAATGACGCAGCATGTTTCTCGGAAGGCTCTGCCGAGCTATCTAGTACAAGGGAGAGAGTGCCTGCCTCTGCCGAGAAAGGTTTTGACGTGGGGATTGCTGGACAGGCGGAAGAGCGTTCCCCAGGCCGTGCAAAGTTGAGGCCTTGGTGATTCTGGATGGTCCCAAGGGTCCAGAATTGTCCCTGGGAAAGCTGTCCTTTTCCCTCTTTTTCCGGCTGGAAGTACACCTCTGGCATCCGACTGCCGTTCGGCGACGTCCTGGGGGAGACGCCCCGGTTTCACTTGGGACGCACACTGGTGTTTCTCAGAAGAGCCCAAATTCCTCCCTGCGGGTGGGTGGGGGCCTGGGCACACCAGCATGGAATGTAAGGCTGTTTAGAACTGCGTACCTTGAGGCCGTGTGAAGGCCGCACGAACGAGAGCTTTCGAGCGAACAGGGCAGCGCTTCGCCATCACCGTTGCACATTCACGGAGCTTAGTCAAACGAACGCATTTACTTCCTGGGGCTCCAACACAGCCGAGGAGTTGGAAGGCATACAGTGAGGGCCCTTTGACAGTTGTTACAACGAACGTGAGTGCACAGTGTCTCGTGAAATACCTTCCACGGTTGAAGCATTCCGTTAACGCATGCCCCTCCGCTCCCTCTGGCGCTCCGAGGTGTTCCTAACGGGGGAAATCTGGACTTTTGCTCGAGGCCGGGGTGGGGCGGGGGGACTCACAATTCTTCTGCCGGCGAGCTCCAGAGCGCTCCTGCTGAAGCTCCCAGCAAGGAACTGAGAGCAGCAGGCCTCACACGAGTCAACTCAGACTTCTTCTGTCACGAGTCAACTCAGACTTCTTATGTGAGGCCTTCCGGCAGCAAAGAGAAGGTGCGCGCGAGGAGTGTGCCTCAGGCAGCTTAGGACCCGCCACTGTCTCGTCTACCACGGAGGGGAACCAGGTTTGGCCAGGGTCGCCCAGCTTCATACCTGAGCTCCTACAGGTATCCTCAGCGGTTTCTGATTACCTCAAGGAAACACAACGGGAGGAACAGGGCCCTTCCGTGGAGGCCCTTTTGGGCACAGGGACCTCTGCGTGGGATCTACTGGGTAAGTATGGCAGTACCTCAGGTAGGCCTCAGTGACCAAGGCTCTCCGGCTCACGCCTAGCTGTGCAAAGCAGTGTGGCGAACGTACCTACTGCTCCTCAGGCTGGGCCCACAGCCTAGCTTTCGCTTCTGTGAGAGTGCTGTCCCGAGTCTCTTCCTGGAGCCAGTCGTCAGCGCGGTGTCTTTTGGCACTGCAGTTCTCTCTCAGTCAAGGAGGCCGTGCGACTGACTGGCAAAGGGAGTCCGCCCAGCGCTGCTTTCGCCAGTCTCTCTGACGACTGGGCCACTCTACCTGGGCAACCCAGAGAGGAGTACACTGCCCTAGCTATGAAAGTGAAGAGCTGTCTCCAGGGGCCTGCTTACGCTAAGGTTCCTCAGAAGCCAGAGGCCGCCGTTCCGGCACGGAGAGAGGTCATCCTGCGAAACTGGTGAATGGGCTCCTACCCTGTGTGTCCCCAGGGGCGTCGCAGGATTAAGGCACTCCGTGGTGGAGTATGGCCTCATTGGAGACCCCTGCACACCCAAGTCCCCTGACGTGAAACACTGGAACTTCACCTTGAGGCCCGAGCTCACCTTTCGTTCGTTCGGCCGGAGCCGAACCTGGGGAGCCGTGGGAGGAGTTCCTAGAAAGGGATTGCCAGCACGGTTTTCGCTTTGGGAGAACACGCAGCCTCGGCCCACAACGACAGTCCTGCCGTGCAGAGACGTCGGGCCGCTAGTGCTGTTCCAGGCAGCTGTGAAGCCAAGCGCAAGGCGCCTGCAAACGGGGAGAAAGCGTCCTCTCCCCTCCGCGTCCCACGTTCAAGCTGAATGACGCAGCATGTTTCTCGGAAGGCTCTGCCGAGCTATCTAGTACAAGGGAGAGAGTGCCTGCCTCTGCCGAGAAAGGTTTTGACGTGGGGATTGCTGGACAGGCGGAAGAGCGTTCCCCAGGCCGTGCAAAGTTGAGGCCTTGGTGATTCTGGATGGTCCCAAGGGTCCAGAATTGTCCCTGGGAAAGCTGTCCTTTTCCCTCTTTTTCCGGCTGGAAGTACACCTCTGGCATCCGACTGCCGTTCGGCGACGTCCTGGGGGAGACGCCCCGGTTTCACTTGGGACGCACACTGGTGTTTCTCAGAAGAGCCCAAATTCCTCCCTGCGGGTGGGTGGGGGCCTGGGCACACCAGCATGGAATGTAAGGCTGTTTAGAACTGCGTACCTTGAGGCCGTGTGAAGGCCGCACGAACGAGAGCTTTCGAGCGAACAGGGCAGCGCTTCGCCATCACCGTTGCACATTCACGGAGCTTAGTCAAACGAACGCATTTACTTCCTGGGGCTCCAACACAGCCGAGGAGTTGGAAGGCATACAGTGAGGGCCCTTTGACAGTTGTTACAACGAACGTGAGTGCACAGTGTCTCGTGAAATACCTTCCACGGTTGAAGCATTCCGTTAACGCATGCCCCTCCGCTCCCTCTGGCGCTCCGAGGTGTTCCTAACGGGGGAAATCTGGACTTTTGCTCGAGGCCGGGGTGGGGCGGGGGGACTCACAATTCTTCTGCCGGCGAGCTCCAGAGCGCTCCTGCTGAAGCTCCCAGCAAGGAACTGAGAGCAGCAGGCCTCACACGAGTCAACTCAGACTTCTTCTGTCACGAGTCAACTCAGACTTCTTATGTGAGGCCTTCCGGCAGCAAAGAGAAGGTGCGCGCGAGGAGTGTGCCTCAGGCAGCTTAGGACCCGCCACTGTCTCGTCTACCACGGAGGGGAACCAGGTTTGGCCAGGGTCGCCCAGCTTCATACCTGAGCTCCTACAGGTATCCTCAGCGGTTTCTGATTACCTCAAGGAAACACAACGGGAGGAACAGGGCCCTTCCGTGGAGGCCCTTTTGGGCACAGGGACCTCTGCGTGGGATCTACTGGGTAAGTATGGCAGTACCTCAGGTAGGCCTCAGTGACCAAGGCTCTCCGGCTCACGCCTAGCTGTTCAAAGCAGTGTGGCGAACGTACGTACTGCTCCTCAGGCTGGGCCCACAGCCTAGCTTTCGCTTCTGTGAGAGTGCTGTCCCGAGTCTCTTCCTGGAGCCAGTCGTCAGCGCGGTGTCTTTTGGCACTGCAGTTCTCTCTCAGTCAAGGAGGCCGTGCGACTGACTGGCAAAGGGAGTCCGCCCAGCGCTGCTTTCGCCAGTCTCTCTGACGACTGGGCCACTCTACCTGGGCAACCCAGAGAGGAGTACACTGCCCTAG
Source organism: Grampus griseus (assembly GCF_964374135.1). NCBI lineage: Eukaryota > Metazoa > Chordata > Mammalia > Artiodactyla > Delphinidae > Grampus > Grampus griseus. Next base: position 481,543 of record NW_028133273.1, on the reverse strand, counting down.
CTATGAAAGTGAAGAGCTGTCTCCAGGGGCCTGCTTACGCTAAGGTTCCTCAGAAGCCAGAGGCCGCCGTTCCGGCACGGAGAGAGGTCATCCTGCGAAACTGGTGAATGGGCTCCTACCCTGTGTGTCCCCAGGGGCGTCGCAGGGTTAAGGCACTCCGTGGTGGAGTGTGGCCTCATTGGAGACCCCTGCACACCCAAGTCCCCTGACGTGAAACACTGGAACTTCACCTTGAGGCCCGAGCTCACCTTTCGTTCGTTCGGCCGGAGCCGAACCTGGGGAGCCGTGGGAGGAGTTCCTAGAAAGGGATTGCCAGCACGGTTTTCGCTTTGGGAGAACACGCAGCCTCGGCCCACAACGACAGTCCTGCCGTGCAGAGACGTCGGGCCGCTACTGCTGTTCCAGGCAGCTGTGAAGCCAAGCGCAAGGCGCCTGCAAACGGGGAGAAAGCGTCCTCTCCCCTCCGCGTCCCACGTTCAAGCTGAATGACGCAGCATGTTTCTCGGAAGGCTCTGCCGAGCTATCTAGTACAAGGGAGAGAGTGCCTGCCTCTGCCGAGAAAGGTTTTGACGTGGGGATTGCTGGACAGGCGGAAGAGCGTTCCCCAGGCCGTGCAAAGTTGAGGCCTTGGTGATTCTGGATGGTCCCAAGGGTCCAGAATTGTCCCTGGGAAAGCTGTCCTTTTCCCTCTTTTTCCGGCTGGAAGTACACCTCTGGCATCCGACTGCCGTTCGGCGACGTCCTGGGGGAGACGCCCCGGTTTCACTTGGGACGCACACTGGTGTTTCTCAGAAGAGCCCAAATTCCTCCCTGCGGGTGGGTGGGGGCCTGGGCACACCAGCATGGAATGTAAGGCTGTTTAGAACTGCGTACCTTGAGGCCGTGTGAAGGCCGCACGAACGAGAGCTTTCGAGCGAACAGGGCAGCGCTTCGCCATCACCGTTGCACATTCACGGAGCTTAGTCAAACGAACGCATTTACTTCCTGGGGCTCCAACACAGCCGAGGAGTTGGAAGGCATACAGTGAGGGCCCTTTGACAGTTGTTACAACGAACGTGAGTGCACAGTGTCTCGTGAAATACCTTCCACGGTTGAAGCATTCCGTTAACGCATGCCCCTCCGCTCCCTCTGGCGCTCCGAGGTGTTCCTAACGGGGGAAATCTGGACTTTTGCTCGAGGCCGGGGTGGGGCGGGGGGACTCACAATTCTTCTGCCGGCGAGCTCCAGAGCGCTCCTGCTGAAGCTCCCAGCAAGGAACTGAGAGCAGCAGGCCTCACACGAGTCAACTCAGACTTCTTCTGTCACGAGTCAACTCAGACTTCTTATGTGAGGCCTTCCGGCAGCAAAGAGAAGGTGCGCGCGAGGAGTGTGCCTCAGGCAGCTTAGGACCCGCCACTGTCTCGTCTACCACGGAGGGGAACCAGGTTTGGCCAGGGTCGCCCAGCTTCATACCTGAGCTCCTACAGGTATCCTCAGCGGTTTCTGATTACCTCAAGGAAACACAACGGGAGGAACAGGGCCCTTCCGTGGAGGCCCTTTTGGGCACAGGGACCTCTGCGTGGGATCTACTGGGTAAGTATGGCAGTACCTCAGGTAGGCCTCAGTGACCAAGGCTCTCCGGCTCACGCCTAGCTGTGCAAAGCAGTGTGGCGAACGTACCTACTGCTCCTCAGGCTGGGCCCACAGCCTAGCTTTCGCTTCTGTGAGAGTGCTGTCCCGAGTCTCTTCCTGGAGCCAGTCGTCAGCGCGGTGTCTTTTGGCACTGCAGTTCTCTCTCAGTCAAGGAGGCCGTGCGACTGACTGGCAAAGGGAGTCCGCCCAGCGCTGCTTTCGCCAGTCTCTCTGACGACTGGGCCACTCTACCTGGGCAACCCAGAGAGGAGTACACTGCCCTAGCTATGAAAGTGAAGAGCTGTCTCCAGGGGCCTGCTTACGCTAAGGTTCCTCAGAAGCCAGAGGCCGCCGTTCCGGCACGGAGAGAGGTCATCCTGCGAAACTGGTGAATGGGCTCCTACCCTGTGTGTCCCCAGGGGCGTCGCAGGGTTAAGGCACTCCGTGGTGGAGTATGGCCTCATTGGAGACCCCTGCACACCCAAGTCCCCTGACGTGAAACACTGGAACTTCACCTTGAGGCCCGAGCTCACCTTTCGTTCGTTCGGCCGGAGCCGAACCTGGGGAGCCGTGGGAGGAGTTCCTAGAAAGGGATTGCCAGCACGGTTTTCGCTTTGGGAGAACACGCAGCCTCGGCCCACAACGACAGTCCTGCCGTGCAGAGACGTCGGGCCGCTAGTGCTGTTCCAGGCAGCTGTGAAGCCAAGCGCAAGGCGCCTGCAAACGGGGAGAAAGCGTCCTCTCCCCTCCGCGTCCCACGTTCAAGCTGAATGACGCAGCATGTTTCTCGGAAGGCTCTGCCGAGCTATCTAGTACAAGGGAGAGAGTGCCTGCCTCTGCCGAGAAAGGTTTTGACGTGGGGATTGCTGGACAGGCGGAAGAGCGTTCCCCAGGCCGTGCAAAGTTGAGGCCTTGGTGATTCTGGATGGTCCCAAGGGTCCAGAATTGTCCCTGGGAAAGCTGTCCTTTTCCCTCTTTTTCCGGCTGGAAGTACACCTCTGGCATCCGACTGCCGTTCGGCGACGTCCTGGGGGAGACGCCCCGGTTTCACTTGGGACGCACACTGGTGTTTCTCAGAAGAGCCCAAATTCCTCCCTGCGGGTGGGTGGGGGCCTGGGCACACCAGCATGGAATGTAAGGCTGTTTAGAACTGCGTACCTTGAGGCCGTGTGAAGGCCGCACGAACGAGAGCTTTCGAGCGAACAGGGCAGCGCTTCGCCATCACCGTTGCACATTCACGGAGCTTAGTCAAACGAACGCATTTACTTCCTGGGGCTCCAACACAGCCGAGGAGTTGGAAGGCATACAGTGAGGGCCCTTTGACAGTTGTTACAACGAACGTGAGTGCACAGTGTCTCGTGAAATACCTTCCACGGTTGAAGCATTCCGTTAACGCATGCCCCTCCGCTCCCTCTGGCGCTCCGAGGTGTTCCTAACGGGGGAAATCTGGACTTTTGCTCGAGGCCGGGGTGGGGCGGGGGGACTCACAATTCTTCTGCCGGCGAGCTCCAGAGCGCTCCTGCTGAAGCTCCCAGCAAGGAACTGAGAGCAGCAGGCCTCACACGAGTCAACTCAGACTTCTTCTGTCACGAGTCAACTCAGACTTCTTATGTGAGGCCTTCCGGCAGCAAAGAGAAGGTGCGCGCGAGGAGTGTGCCTCAGGCAGCTTAGGACCCGCCACTGTCTCGTCTACCACGGAGGGGAACCAGGTTTGGCCAGGGTCGCCCAGCTTCATACCTGAGCTCCTACAGGTATCCTCAGCGGTTTCTGATTACCTCAAGGAAACACAACGGGAGGAACAGGGCCCTTCCGTGGAGGCCCTTTTGGGCACAGGGACCTCTGCGTGGGATCTACTGGGTAAGTATGGCAGTACCTCAGGTAGGCCTCAGTGACCAAGGCTCTCCGGCTCACGCCTAGCTGTGCAAAGCAGTGTGGCGAACGTACCTACTGCTCCTCAGGCTGGGCCCACAGCCTAGCTTTCGCTTCTGTGAGAGTGCTGTCCCGAGTCTCTTCCTGGAGCCAGTCGTCAGCGCGGTGTCTTTTGGCACTGCAGTTCTCTCTCAGTCAAGGAGGCCGTGCGACTGACTGGCAAAGGGAGTCCGCCCAGCGCTGCTTTCGCCAGTCTCTCTGACGACTGGGCCACTCTACCTGGGCAACCCAGAGAGGAGTACACTGCCCTAGCTATGAAAGTGAAGAGCTGTCTCCAGGGGCCTGCTTACGCTAAGGTTCCTCAGAAGCCAGAGGCCGCCGTTCCGGCACGGAGAGAGGTCATCCTGCGAAACTGGTGAATGGGCTCCTACCCTGTGTGTCCCCAGGGGCGTCGCAGGGTTAAGGCACTCCGTGGTGGAGTATGGCCTCATTGGAGACCCCTGCACACCCAAGTCCCCTGACGTGAAACACTGGAACTTCACCTTGAGGCCCGAGCTCACCTTTCGTTCGTTCGGCCGGAGCCGAACCTGGGGAGCCGTGGGAGGAGTTCCTAGAAAGGGATTGCCAGCACGGTTTTCGCTTTGGGAGAACACGCAGCCTCGGCCCACAACGACAGTCCTGCCGTGCAGAGACGTCGGGCCGCTAGTGCTGTTCCAGGCAGCTGTGAAGCCAAGCGCAAGGCGCCTGCAAACGGGGAGAAAGCGTCCTCTCCCCTCCGCGTCCCACGTTCAAGCTGAATGACGCAGCATGTTTCTCGGAAGGCTCTGCCGAGCTATCTAGTACAAGGGAGAGAGTGCCTGCCTCTGCCGAGAAAGGTTTTGACGTGGGGATTGCTGGACAGGCGGAAGAGCGTTCCCCAGGCCGTGCAAAGTTGAGGCCTTGGTGATTCTGGATGGTCCCAAGGGTCCAGAATTGTCCCTGGGAAAGCTGTCCTTTTCCCTCTTTTTCCGGCTGGAAGTACACCTCTGGCATCCGACTGCCGTTCGGCGACGTCCTGGGGGAGACGCCCCGGTTTCACTTGGGACGCACACTGGTGTTTCTCAGAAGAGCCCAAATTCCTCCCTGCGGGTGGGTGGGGGCCTGGGCACACCAGCATGGAATGTAAGGCTGTTTAGAACTGCGTACCTTGAGGCCGTGTGAAGGCCGCACGAACGAGAGCTTTCGAGCGAACAGGGCAGCGCTTCGCCATCACCGTTGCACATTCACGGAGCTTAGTCAAACGAACGCATTTACTTCCTGGGGCTCCAACACAGCCGAGGAGTTGGAAGGCATACAGTGAGGGCCCTTTGACAGTTGTTACAACGAACGTGAGTGCACAGTGTCTCGTGAAATACCTTCCACGGTTGAAGCATTCCGTTCACGCATGCCCCTCCGCTCCCTCTGGCGCTCCGAGGTGTTCCTAACGGGGGAAATCTGGACTTTTGCTCGAGGCCGGGGTGGGGCGGGGGGACTCACAATTCTTCTGCCGGCGAGCTCCAGAGCGCTCCTGCTGAAGCTCCCAGCAAGGAACTGAGAGCAGCAGGCCTCACACGAGTCCACTCAGACTTCTTCTGTCACGAGTCAACTCAGACTTCTTATGTGAGGCCTTCCGGCAGCAAAGAGAAGGTGCGCGCGAGGAGTGTGCCTCAGGCAGCTTAGGACCCGCCACTGTCTCGTCTACCACGGAGGGGAACCAGGTTTGGCCAGGGTCGCCCAGCTTCATACCTGAGCTCCTACAGGTATCCTCAGCGGTTTCTGATTACCTCAAGGAAACACAACGGGAGGAACAGGGCCCTTCCGTGGAGGCCCTTTTGGGCACAGGGACCTCTGCGTGGGATCTACTGGGTAAGTATGGCAGTACCTCAGGTAAGCCTCAGTGACCAAGGCTCTCCGGCTCACGCCTAGCTGTGCAAAGCAGTGTGGCGAACGTACGTACTGCTCCTCAGGCTGGGCCCACAGCCTAGCTTTCGCTTCTGTGAGAGTGCTGTCCCGAGTCTCTTCCTGGAGCCAGTCGTCAGCGCGGTGTCTTTTGGCACTGCAGTTCTCTCTCAGTCAAGGAGGCCGTGCGACTGACTGGCAAAGGGAGTCCGCCCAGCGCTGCTTTCGCCAGTCTCTCTGACGACTGGGCCACTCTACCTGGGCAACCCAGAGAGGAGTACACTGCCCTAGCTATGAAAGTGAAGAGCTGTCTCCAGGGGCCTGCTTACGCTAAGGTTCCTCAGAAGCCAGAGGCCGCCGTTCCGGCACGGAGAGAGGTCATCCTGCGAAACTGGTGAATGGGCTCCTACCCTGTGTGTCCCCAGGGGCGTCGCAGGGTTAAGGCACTCCGTGGTGGAGTATGGCCTCATTGGAGACCCCTGCACACCCAAGTCCCCTGACGTGAAACACTGGAACTTCACCTTGAGGCCCGAGCTCACCTTTCGTTCGTTCGGCCGGAGCCGAACCTGGGGAGCCGTGGGAGGAGTTCCTAGAAAGGGATTGCCAGCACGGTTTTCGCTTTGGGAGAACACGCAGCCTCGGCCCACAACGACAGTCCTGCCGTGCAGAGACGTCGGGCCGCTAGTGCTGTTCCAGGCAGCTGTGAAGCCAAGCGCAAGGCGCCTGCAAACGGGGAGAAAGCGTCCTCTCCCCTCCGCGTCCCACGTTCAAGCTGAATGACGCAGCATGTTTCTCGGAAGGCTCTGCCGAGCTATCTAGTACAAGGGAGAGAGTGCCTGCCTCTGCCGAGAAAGGTTTTGACGTGGGGATTGCTGGACAGGCGGAAGAGCGTTCCCCAGGCCGTGCAAAGTTGAGGCCTTGGTGATTCTGGATGGTCCCAAGGGTCCAGAATTGTCCCTGGGAAAGCTGTCCTTTTCCCTCTTTTTCCGGCTGGAAGTACACCTCTGGCATCCGACTGCCGTTCGGCGACGTCCTGGGGGAGACGCCCCGGTTTCACTTGGGACGCACACTGGTGTTTCTCAGAAGAGCCCAAATTCCTCCCTGCGGGTGGGTGGGGGCCTGGGCACACCAGCATGGAATGTAAGGCTGTTTAGAACTGCGTACCTTGAGGCCGTGTGAAGGCCGCACGAACGAGAGCTTTCGAGCGAACAGGGCAGCGCTTCGCCATCACCGTTGCACATTCACGGAGCTTAGTCAAACGAACGCATTTACTTCCTGGGGCTCCAACACAGCCGAGGAGTTGGAAGGCATACAGTGAGGGCCCTTTGACAGTTGTTACAACGAACGTGAGTGCACAGTGTCTCGTGAAATACCTTCCACGGTTGAAGCATTCCGTTAACGCATGCCCCTCCGCTCCCTCTGGCGCTCCGAGGTGTTCCTAACGGGGGAAATCTGGACTTTTGCTCGAGGCCGGGGTGGGGCGGGGGGACTCACAATTCTTCTGCCGGCGAGCTCCAGAGCGCTCCTGCTGAAGCTCCCAGCAAGGAACTGAGAGCAGCAGGCCTCACACGAGTCAACTCAGACTTCTTCTGTCACGAGTCAACTCAGACTTCTTATGTGAGGCCTTCTGGCAGCAAAGAGAAGGTGCGCGCGAGGAGTGTGCCTCAGGCAGCTTAGGACCCGCCACTGTCTCGTCTACCACGGAGGGGAACCAGGTTTGGCCAGGGTCGCCCAGCTTCATACCTGAGCTCCTACAGGTATCCTCAGCGGTTTCTGATTACCTCAAGGAAACACAACGGGAGGAACAGGGCCCTTCCGTGGAGGCCCTTTTGGGCACAGGGACCTCTGCGTGGGATCTACTGGGTAAGTATGGCAGTACCTCAGGTAGGCCTCAGTGACCAAGGCTCTCCGGCTCACGCCTAGCTGTGCAAAGCAGTGTGGCGAACGTACCTACTGCTCCTCAGGCTGGGCCCACAGCCTAGCTTTCGCTTCTGTGAGAGTGCTGTCCCGAGTCTCTTCCTGGAGCCAGTCGTCAGCGCGGTGTCTTTTGGCACTGCAGTTCTCTCTCAGTCAAGGAGGCCGTGCGACTGACTGGCAAAGGGAGTCCGCCCAGCGCTGCTTTCGCCAGTCTCTCTGACGACTGGGCCACTCTACCTGGGCAACCCAGAGAGGAGTACACTGCCCTAGCTATGAAAGTGAAGAGCTGTCTCCAGGGGCCTGCTTACGCTAAGGTTCCTCAGAAGCCAGAGGCCGCCGTTCCGGCACGGAGAGAGGTCATCCTGCGAAACTGGTGAATGGGCTCCTACCCTGTGTGTCCCCAGGGGCGTCGCAGGGTTAAGGCACTCCGTGGTGGAGTATGGCCTCATTGGAGACCCCTGCACACCCAAGTCCCCTGACGTGAAACACTGGAACTTCACCTTGAGGCCCGAGCTCACCTTTCGTTCGTTCGGCCGGAGCCGAACCTGGGGAGCCGTGGGAGGAGTTCCTAGAAAGGGATTGCCAGCACGGTTTTCGCTTTGGGAGAACACGCAGCCTCGGCCCACAACGACAGTCCTGCCGTGCAGAGACGTCGGGCCGCTAGTGCTGTTCCAGGCAGCTGTGAAGCCAAGCGCAAGGCGCCTGCAAACGGGGAGAAAGCGTCCTCTCCCCTCCGCGTCCCACGTTCAAGCTGAATGACGCAGCATGTTTCTCGGAAGGCTCTGCCGAGCTATCTAGTACAAGGGAGAGAGTGCCTGCCTCTGCCGAGAAAGGTTTTGACGTGGGGATTGCTGGACAGGCGGAAGAGCGTTCCCCAGGCCGTGCAAAGTTGAGGCCTTGGTGATTCTGGATGGTCCCAAGGGTCCAGAATTGTCCCTGGGAAAGCTGTCCTTTTCCCTCTTTTTCCGGCTGGAAGTACACCTCTGGCATCCGACTGCCGTTCGGCGACGTCCTGGGGGAGACGCCCCGGTTTCACTTGGGACGCACACTGGTGTTTCTCAGAAGAGCCCAAATTCCTCCCTGCGGGTGGGTGGGGGCCTGGGCACACCAGCATGGAATGTAAGGCTGTTTAGAACTGCGTACCTTGAGGCCGTGTGAAGGCCGCACGAAGGAGAGCTTTCGAGCGAACAGGGCAGCGCTTCGCCATCACCGTTGCACATTCACGGAGCTTAGTCAAACGAACGCATTTACTTCCTGGGGCTCCAACACAGCCGAGGAGTTGGAAGGCATACAGTGAGGGCCCTTTGACAGTTGTTACAACGAACGTGAGTGCACAGTGTCTCGTGAAATACCTTCCACGGTTGAAGCATTCCGTTAACGCATGCCCCTCCGCTCCCTCTGGCGCTCCGAGGTGTTCCTAACGGGGGAAATCTGGACTTTTGCTCGAGGCCGGGGTGGGGCGGGGGGACTCACAATTCTTCTGCCGGCGAGCTCCAGAGCGCTCCTGCTGAAGCTCCCAGCAAGGAACTGAGAGCAGCAGGCCTCACACGAGTCAACTCAGACTTCTTCTGTCACGAGTCAACTCAGACTTCTTATGTGAGGCCTTCCGGCAGCAAAGAGAAGGTGCGCGCGAGGAGTGTGCCTCAGGCAGCTTAGGACCCGCCACTGTCTCGTCTACCACGGAGGGGAACCAGGTTTAGCCAGGGTCGCCCAGCTTCATACCTGAGCTCCTACAGGTATCCTCAGCGGTTTCTGATTACCTCAAGGAAACACAACGGGAGGAACAGGGCCCTTCCGTGGAGGCCCTTTTGGGCACAGGGACCTCTGCGTGGGATCTACTGGGTAAGTATGGCAGTACCTCAGGTAGGCCTCAGTGACCAAGGCTCTCCGGCTCACGCCTAGCTGTGCAACGCAGTGTGGCGAACGTACGTACTGCTCCTCAGGCTGGGCCCACAGCCTAGCTTTCGCTTCTGTGAGAGTGCTGTCCCGAGTCTCTTCCTGGAGCCAGTCGTCAGCGCGGTGTCTTTTGGCACTGCAGTTCTCTCTCAGTCAAGGAGGCCGTGCGACTGACTGGCAAAGGGAGTCCGCCCAGCGCTGCTTTCGCCAGTCTCTCTGACGACTGGGCCACTCTACCTGGGCAACCCAGAGAGGAGTACACTGCCCTAGCTATGAAAGTGAAGAGCTGTCTCCAGGGGCCTGCTTACGCTAAGGTTCCTCAGAAGCCAGAGGCCGCCGTTCCGGCACGGAGAGAGGTCATCCTGCGAAACTGGTGAATGGGCTCCTACCCTGTGTGTCCCCAGGGGCGTCGCAGGGTTAAGGCACTCCGTGGTGGAGTATGGCCTCATTGGAGACCCCTGCACACCCAAGTCCCCTGACGTGAAACACTGGAACTTCACCTTGAGGCCCGAGCTCACCTTTCGTTCGTTCGGCCGGAGCCGAACCTGGGGAGCCGTGGGAGGAGTTCCTAGAAAGGGATTGCCAGCACGGTTTTCGCTTTGGGAGAACACGCAGCCTCGGCCCACAACGACAGTCCTGCCGTGCAGAGACGTCGGGCCGCTAGTGCTGTTCCAGGCAGCTGTGAAGCCAAGCGCAAGGCGCCTGCAAACGGGGAGAAAGCGTCCTCTCCCCTCCGCGTCCCACGTTCAAGCTGAATGACGCAGCATGTTTCTCGGAAGGCTCTGCCGAGCTATCTAGTACAAGGGAGAGAGTGCCTGCCTCTGCCGAGAAAGGTTTTGACGTGGGGATTGCTGGACAGGCGGAAGAGCGTTCCCCAGGCCGTGCAAAGTTGAGGCCTTGGTGATTCTGGATGGTCCCAAGGGTCCAGAATTGTCCCTGGGAAAGCTGTCCTTTTCCCTCTTTTTCCGGCTGGAAGTACACCTCTGGCATCCGACTGCCGTTCGGCGACGTCCTGGGGGAGACGCCCCGGTTTCACTTGGGACGCACACTGGTGTTTCTCAGAAGAGCCCAAATTCCTCCCTGCGGGTGGGTGGGGGCCTGGGCACACCAGCATGGAATGTAAGGCTGTTTAGAACTGCGTACCTTGAGGCCGTGTGAAGGCCGCACGAAGGAGAGCTTTCGAGCGAACAGGGCAGCGCTTCGCCATCACCGTTGCACATTCACGGAGCTTAGTCAAACGAACGCATTTACTTCCTGGGGCTCCAACACAGCCGAGGAGTTGGAAGGCATACAGTGAGGGCCCTTTGACAGTTGTTACAACGAACGTGAGTGCACAGTGTCTCGTGAAATACCTTCCACGGTTGAAGCATTCCGTTCACGCATGCCCCTCCGCTCCCTCTGGCGCTCCGAGGTGTTCCTAACGGGGGAAATCTGGACTTTTGCTCGAGGCCGGGGTGGGGCGGGGGGACTCACAATTCTTCTGCCGGCGAGCTCCAGAGCGCTCCTGCTGAAGCTCCCAGCAAGGAACTGAGAGCAGCAGGCCTCACACGAGTCCACTCAGACTTCTTCTGTCACGAGTCAACTCAGACTTCTTATGTGAGGCCTTCCGGCAGCAAAGAGAAGGTGCGCGCGAGGAGTGTGCCTCAGGCAGCTTAGGACCCGCCACTGTCTCGTCTACCACGGAGGGGAACCAGGTTTGGCCAGGGTCGCCCAGCTTCATACCTGAGCTCCTACAGGTATCCTCAGCGGTTTCTGATTACCTCAAGGAAACACAACGGGAGGAACAGGGCCCTTCCGTGGAGGCCATTTTGGGCACAGGGACCTCTGCGTGGGATCTACTGGGTAAGTATGGCAGTACCTCAGGTAAGCCTCAGTGACCAAGGCTCTCCGGCTCACGCCTAGCTGTGCAAAGCAGTGTGGCGAACGTACGTACTGCTCCTCAGGCTGGGCCCACAGCCTAGCTTTCGCTTCTGTGAGAGTGCTGTCCCGAGTCTCTTCCTGGAGCCAGTCGTCAGCGCGGTGTCTTTTGGCACTGCAGTTCTCTCTCAGTCAAGGAGGCCGTGCGACTGACTGGCAAAGGGAGTCCGCCCAGCGCTGCTTTCGCCAGTCTCTCTGACGACTGGGCCACTCTACCTGGGCAACCCAGAGAGGAGTACACTGCCCTAGCTATGAAAGTGAAGAGCTGTCTCCAGGGGCCTGCTTACGCTAAGGTTCCTCAGAAGCCAGAGGCCGCCGTTCCGGCACGGAGAGAGGTCATCCTGCGAAACTGGTGAATGGGCTCCTACCCTGTGTGTCCCCAGGGGCGTCGCAGGGTTAAGGCACTCCGTGGTGGAGTATGGCCTCATTGGAGACCCCTGCACACCCAAGTCCCCTGACGTGAAACACTGGAACTTCACCTTGAGGCCCGAGCTCACCTTTCGTTCGTTCGGCCGGAGCCGAACCTGGGGAGCCGTGGGAGGAGTTCCTAGAAAGGGATTGCCAGCACGGTTTTCGCTTTGGGAGAACACGCAGCCTCGGCCCACAACGACAGTCCTGCCGTGCAGAGACGTCGGGCCGCTAGTGCTGTTCCAGGCAGCTGTGAAGCCAAGCGCAAGGCGCCTGCAAACGGGGAGAAAGCGTCCTCTCCCCTCCGCGTCCCACGTTCAAGCTGAATGACGCAGCATGTTTCTCGGAAGGCTCTGCCGAGCTATCTAGTACAAGGGAGAGAGTGCCTGCCTCTGCCGAGAAAGGTTTTGACGTGGGGATTGCTGGACAGGCGGAAGAGCGTTCCCCAGGCCGTGCAAAGTTGAGGCCTTGGTGATTCTGGATGGTCCCAAGGGTCCAGAATTGTCCCTGGGAAAGCTGTCCTTTTCCCTCTTTTTCCGGCTGGAAGTACACCTCTGGCATCCGACTGCCGTTCGGCGACGTCCTGGGGGAGACGCCCCGGTTTCACTTGGGACGCACACTGGTGTTTCTCAGAAGAGCCCAAATTCCTCCCTGCGGGTGGGTGGGGGCCTGGGCACACCAGCATGGAATGTAAGGCTGTTTAGAACTGCGTACCTTGAGGCCGTGTGAAGGCCGCACGAACGAGAGCTTTCGAGCGAACAGGGCAGCGCTTCGCCATCACCGTTGCACATTCACGGAGCTTAGTCAAACGAACGCATTTACTTCCTGGGGCTCCAACACAGCCGAGGAGTTGGAAGGCATACAGTGAGGGCCCTTTGACAGTTGTTACAACGAACGTGAGTGCACAGTGTCTCGTGAAATACCTTCCACGGTTGAAGCATTCCGTTCACGCATGCCCCTCCGCTCCCTCTGGCGCTCCGAGGTGTTCCTAACGGGGGAAATCTGGACTTTTGCTCGAGGCCGGGGTGGGGCGGGGGGACTCACAATTCTTCTGCCGGCGAGCTCCAGAGCGCTCCTGCTGAAGCTCCCAGCAAGGAACTGAGAGCAGCAGGCCTCACACGAGTCAACTCAGACTTCTTCTGTCACGAGTCAACTCAGACTTCTTATGTGAGGCCTTCCGGCAGCAAAGAGAAGGTGCGCGCGAGGAGTGTGCCTCAGGCAGCTTAGGACCCGCCACTGTCTCGTCTACCACGGAGGGGAACCAGGTTTGGCCAGGGTCGCCCAGCTTCATACCTGAGCTCCTACAGGTATCCTCAGCGGTTTCTGATTACCTCAAGGAAACACAACGGGAGGAACAGGGCCCTTCCGTGGAGGCCCTTTTGGGCACAGGGACCTCTGCGTGGGATCTACTGGGTAAGTATGGCAGTACCTCAGGTAGGCCTCAGTGACCAAGGCTCTCCGGCTCACGCCTAGCTGTGCAACGCAGTGTGGCGAACGTACGTACTGCTCCTCAGGCTGGGCCCACAGCCTAGCTTTCGCTTCTGTGAGAGTGCTGTCCCGAGTCTCTTCCTGGAGCCAGTCGTCAGCGCGGTGTCTTTTGGCACTGCAGTTCTCTCTCAGTCAAGGAGGCCGTGCGACTGACTGGCAAAGGGAGTCCGCCCAGCGCTGCTTTCGCCAGTCTCTCTGACGACTGGGCCACTCTACCTGGGCAACCCAGAGAGGAGTACACTGCCCTAGCTATGAAAGTGAAGAGCTGTCTCCAGGGGCCTGCTTACGCTAAGGTTCCTCAGAAGCCAGAGGCCGCCGTTCCGGCACGGAGAGAGGTCATCCTGCGAAACTGGTGAATGGGCTCCTACCCTGTGTGTCCCCAGGGGCGTCGCAGGGTTAAGGCACTCCGTGGTGGAGTATGGCCTCATTGGAGACCCCTGCACACCCAAGTCCCCTGACGTGAAACACTGGAACTTCACCTTGAGGCCCGAGCTCACCTTTCGTTCGTTCGGCCGGAGCCGAACCTGGGGAGCCGTGGGAGGAGTTCCTAGAAAGGGATTGCCAGCACGGTTTTCGCTTTGGGAGAACACGCAGCCTCGGCCCACAACGACAGTCCTGCCGTGCAGAGACGTCGGGCCGCTAGTGCTGTTCCAGGCAGCTGTGAAGCCAAGCGCAAGGCGCCTGCAAACGGGGAGAAAGCGTCCTCTCCCCTCCGCGTCCCACGTTCAAGCTGAATGACGCAGCATGTTTCTCGGAAGGCTCTGCCGAGCTATCTAGTACAAGGGAGAGAGTGCCTGCCTCTGCCGAGAAAGGTTTTGACGTGGGGATTGCTGGACAGGCGGAAGAGCGTTCCCCAGGCCGTGCAAAGTTGAGGCCTTGGTGATTCTGGATGGTCCCAAGGGTCCAGAATTGTCCCTGGGAAAGCTGTCCTTTTCCCTCTTTTTCCGGCTGGAAGTACACCTCTGGCATCCGACTGCCGTTCGGCGACGTCCTGGGGGAGACGCCCCGGTTTCACTTGGGACGCACACTGGTGTTTCTCAGAAGAGCCCAAATTCCTCCCTGCGGGTGGGTGGGGGCCTGGGCACACCAGCATGGAATGTAAGGCTGTTTAGAACTGCGTACCTTGAGGCCGTGTGAAGGCCGCACGAACGAGAGCTTTCGAGCGAACAGGGCAGCGCTTCGCCATCACCGTTGCACATTCACGGAGCTTAGTCAAACGAACGCATTTACTTCCTGGGGCTCCAACACAGCCGAGGAGTTGGAAGGCATACAGTGAGGGCCCTTTGACAGTTGTTACAACGAACGTGAGTGCACAGTGTCTCGTGAAATACCTTCCACGGTTGAAGCATTCCGTTAACGCATGCCCCTCCGCTCCCTCTGGCGCTCCGAGGTGTTCCTAACGGGGGAAATCTGGACTTTTGCTCGAGGCCGGGGTGGGGCGGGGGGACTCACAATTCTTCTGCCGGCGAGCTCCAGAGCGCTCCTGCTGAAGCTCCCAGCAAGGAACTGAGAGCAGCAGGCCTCACACGAGTCAACTCAGACTTCTTCTGTCACGAGTCAACTCAGACTTCTTATGTGAGGCCTTCCGGCAGCAAAGAGAAGGTGCGCGCGAGGAGTGTGCCTCAGGCAGCTTAGGACCCGCCACTGTCTCGTCTACCACGGAGGGGAACCAGGTTTGGCCAGGGTCGCCCAGCTTCATACCTGAGCTCCTACAGGTATCCTCAGCGGTTTCTGATTACCTCAAGGAAACACAACGGGAGGAACAGGGCCCTTCCGTGGAGGCCCTTTTGGGCACAGGGACCTCTGCGTGGGATCTACTGGGTAAGTATGGCAGTACCTCAGGTAGGCCTCAGTGACCAAGGCTCTCCGGCTCACGCCTAGCTGTGCAACGCAGTGTGGCGAACGTACGTACTGCTCCTCAGGCTGGGCCCACAGCCTAGCTTTCGCTTCTGTGAGAGTGCTGTCCCGAGTCTCTTCCTGGAGCCAGTCGTCAGCGCGGTGTCTTTTGGCACTGCAGTTCTCTCTCAGTCAAGGAGGCCGTGCGACTGACTGGCAAAGGGAGTCCGCCCAGCGCTGCTTTCGCCAGTCTCTCTGACGACTGGGCCACTCTACCTGGGCAACCCAGAGAGGAGTACACTGCCCTAGCTATGAAAGTGAAGAGCTGTCTCCAGGGGCCTGCTTACGCTAAGGTTCCTCAGAAGCCAGAGGCCGCCGTTCCGGCACGGAGAGAGGTCATCCTGCGAAACTGGTGAATGGGCTCCTACCCTGTGTGTCCCCAGGGGCGTCGCAGGGTTAAGGCACTCCGTGGTGGAGTATGGCCTCATTGGAGACCCCTGCACACCCAAGTCCCCTGACGTGAAACACTGGAACTTCACCTTGAGGCCCGAGCTCACCTTTCGTTCGTTCGGCCGGAGCCGAACCTGGGGAGCCGTGGGAGGAGTTCCTAGAAAGGGATTGCCAGCACGGTTTTCGCTTTGGGAGAACACGCAGCCTCGGCCCACAACGACAGTCCTGCCGTGCAGAGACGTCGGGCCGCTAGTGCTGTTCCAGGCAGCTGTGAAGCCAAGCGCAAGGCGCCTGCAAACGGGGAGAAAGCGTCCTCTCCCCTCCGCGTCCCACGTTCAAGCTGAATGACGCAGCATGTTTCTCGGAAGGCTCTGCCGAGCTATCTAGTACAAGGGAGAGAGTGCCTGCCTCTGCCGAGAAAGGTTTTGACGTGGGGATTGCTGGACAGGCGGAAGAGCGTTCCCCAGGCCGTGCAAAGTTGAGGCCTTGGTGATTCTGGATGGTCCCAAGGGTCCAGAATTGTCCCTGGGAAAGCTGTCCTTTTCCCTCTTTTTCCGGCTGGAAGTACACCTCTGGCATCCGACTGCCGTTCGGCGACGTCCTGGGGGAGACGCCCCGGTTTCACTTGGGACGCACACTGGTGTTTCTCAGAAGAGCCCAAATTCCTCCCTGCGGGTGGGTGGGGGCCTGGGCACACCAGCATGGAATGTAAGGCTGTTTAGAACTGCGTACCTTGAGGCCGTGTGAAGGCCGCACGAACGAGAGCTTTCGAGCGAACAGGGCAGCGCTTCGCCATCACCGTTGCACATTCACGGAGCTTAGTCAAACGAACGCATTTACTTCCTGGGGCTCCAACACAGCCGAGGAGTTGGAAGGCATACAGTGAGGGCCCTTTGACAGTTGTTACAACGAACGTGAGTGCACAGTGTCTCGTGAAATACCTTCCACGGTTGAAGCATTCCGTTAACGCATGCCCCTCCGCTCCCTCTGGCGCTCCGAGGTGTTCCTAACGGGGGAAATCTGGACTTTTGCTCGAGGCCGGGGTGGGGCGGGGGGACTCACAATTCTTCTGCCGGCGAGCTCCAGAGCGCTCCTGCTGAAGCTCCCAGCAAGGAACTGAGAGCAGCAGGCCTCACACGAGTCAACTCAGACTTCTTCTGTCACGAGTCAACTCAGACTTCTTATGTGAGGCCTTCCGGCAGCAAAGAGAAGGTGCGCGCGAGGAGTGTGCCTCAGGCAGCTTAGGACCCGCCACTGTCTCGTCTACCACGGAGGGGAACCAGGTTTGGCCAGGGTCGCCCAGCTTCATACCTGAGCTCCTACAGGTATCCTCAGCGGTTTCTGATTACCTCAAGGAAACACAACGGGAGGAACAGGGCCCTTCCGTGGAGGCCCTTTTGGGCACAGGGACCTCTGCGTGGGATCTACTGGGTAAGTATGGCAGTACCTCAGGTAGGCCTCAGTGACCAAGGCTCTCCGGCTCACGCCTAGCTGTGCAAAGCAGTGTGGCGAACGTACGTACTGCTCCTCAGGCTGGGCCCACAGCCTAGCTTTCGCTTCTGTGAGAGTGCTGTCCCGAGTCTCTTCCTGGAGCCAGTCGTCAGCGCGGTGTCTTTTGGCACTGCAGTTCTCTCTCAGTCAAGGAGGCCGTGCGACTGACTGGCAAAGGGAGTCCGCCCAGCGCTGCTTTCGCCAGTCTCTCTGACGACTGGGCCACTCTACCTGGGCAACCCAGAGAGGAGTACACTGCCCTAGCTATGAAAGTGAAGAGCTGTCTCCAGGGGCCTGCTTACGCTAAGGTTCCTCAGAAGCCAGAGGCCGCCGTTCCGGCACGGAGAGAGGTCATCCTGCGAAACTGGTGAATGGGCTCCTACCCTGTGTGTCCCCAGGGGCGTCGCAGGGTTAAGGCACTCCGTGGTGGAGTATGGCCTCATTGGAGACCCCTGCACACCCAAGTCCCCTGACGTGAAACACTGGAACTTCACCTTGAGGCCCGAGCTCACCTTTCGTTCGTTCGGCCGGAGCCGAACCTGGGGAGCCGTGGGAGGAGTTCCTAGAAAGGGATTGCCAGCACGGTTTTCGCTTTGGGAGAACACGCAGCCTCGGCCCACAACGACAGTCCTGCCGTGCAGAGACGTCGGGCCGCTAGTGCTGTTCCAGGCAGCTGTGAAGCCAAGCGCAAGGCGCCTGCAAACGGGGAGAAAGCGTCCTCTCCCCTCCGCGTCCCACGTTCAAGCTGAATGACGCAGCATGTTTCTCGGAAGGCTCTGCCGAGCTATCTAGTACAAGGGAGAGAGTGCCTGCCTCTGCCGAGAAAGGTTTTGACGTGGGGATTGCTGGACAGGCGGAAGAGCGTTCCCCAGGCCGTGCAAAGTTGAGGCCTTGGTGATTCTGGATGGTCCCAAGGGTCCAGAATTGTCCCTGGGAAAGCTGTCCTTTTCCCTCTTTTTCCGGCTGGAAGTACACCTCTGGCATCCGACTGCCGTTCGGCGACGTCCTGGGGGAGACGCCCCGGTTTCACTTGGGACGCACACTGGTGTTTCTCAGAAGAGCCCAAATTCCTCCCTGCGGGTGGGTGGGGGCCTGGGCACACCAGCATGGAATGTAAGGCTGTTTAGAACTGCGTACCTTGAGGCCGTGTGAAGGCCGCACGAACGAGAGCTTTCGAGCGAACAGGGCAGCGCTTCGCCATCACCGTTGCACATTCACGGAGCTTAGTCAAACGAACGCATTTACTTCCTGGGGCTCCAACACAGCCGAGGAGTTGGAAGGCATACAGTGAGGGCCCTTTGACAGTTGTTACAACGAACGTGAGTGCACAGTGTCTCGTGAAATACCTTCCACGGTTGAAGCATTCCGTTAACGCATGCCCCTCCGCTCCCTCTGGCGCTCCGAGGTGTTCCTAACGGGGGAAATCTGGACTTTTGCTCGAGGCCGGGGTGGGGCGGGGGGACTCACAATTCTTCTGCCGGCGAGCTCCAGAGCGCTCCTGCTGAAGCTCCCAGCAAGGAACTGAGAGCAGCAGGCCTCACACGAGTCAACTCAGACTTCTTCTGTCACGAGTCAACTCAGACTTCTTATGTGAGGCCTTCCGGCAGCAAAGAGAAGGTGCGCGCGAGGAGTGTGCCTCAGGCAGCTTAGGACCCGCCACTGTCTCGTCTACCACGGAGGGGAACCAGGTTTGGCCAGGGTCGCCCAGCTTCATACCTGAGCTCCTACAGGTATCCTCAGCGGTTTCTGATTACCTCAAGGAAACACAACGGGAGGAACAGGGCCCTTCCGTGGAGGCCCTTTTGGGCACAGGGACCTCTGCGTGGGATCTACTGCCTAAGTATGGCAGTACCTCAGGTAGGCCTCAGTGACCAAGGCTCTCCGGCTCACG
The DNA here is from genome assembly GCF_964374135.1 of Grampus griseus. Classification (NCBI taxonomy): domain Eukaryota; kingdom Metazoa; phylum Chordata; class Mammalia; order Artiodactyla; family Delphinidae; genus Grampus; species Grampus griseus. Next base: position 462,852 of record NW_028133273.1, on the reverse strand, counting down.
CCTAGCTGTGCAACGCAGTGTGGCGAACGTACGTACTGCTCCTCAGGCTGGGCCCACAGCCTAGCTTTCGCTTCTGTGAGAGTGCTGTCCCGAGTCTCTTCCTGGAGCCAGTCGTCAGCGCGGTGTCTTTTGGCACTGCAGTTCTCTCTCAGTCAAGGAGGCCGTGCGACTGACTGGCAAAGGGAGTCCGCCCAGCGCTGCTTTCGCCAGTCTCTCTGACGACTGGGCCACTCTACCTGGGCAACCCAGAGAGGAGTACACTGCCCTAGCTATGAAAGTGAAGAGCTGTCTCCAGGGGCCTGCTTACGCTAAGGTTCCTCAGAAGCCAGAGGCCGCCGTTCCGGCACGGAGAGAGGTCATCCTGCGAAACTGGTGAATGGGCTCCTACCCTGTGTGTCCCCAGGGGCGTCGCAGGGTTAAGGCACTCCGTGGTGGAGTGTGGCCTCATTGGAGACCCCTGCACACCCAAGTCCCCTGACGTGAAACACTGGAACTTCACCTTGAGGCCCGAGCTCACCTTTCGTTCGTTCGGCCGGAGCCGAACCTGGGGAGCCGTGGGAGGAGTTCCTAGAAAGGGATTGCCAGCACGGTTTTCGCTTTGGGAGAACACGCAGCCTCGGCCCACAACGACAGTCCTGCCGTGCAGAGACGTCGGGCCGCTAGTGCTGTTCCAGGCAGCTGTGAAGCCAAGCGCAGGGCGCCTGCAAACGGGGAGAAAGCGTCCTCTCCCCTCCGCGTCCCACGTTCAAGCTGAATGACGCAGCATGTTTCTCGGAAGGCTCTGCCGAGCTATCTAGTACAAGGGAGAGAGTGCCTGCCTCTGCCGAGAAAGGTTTTGACGTGGGGATTGCTGGACAGGCGGAAGAGCGTTCCCCAGGCCGTGCAAAGTTGAGGCCTTGGTGATTCTGGATGGTCCCAAGGGTCCAGAATTGTCCCTGGGAAAGCTGTCCTTTTCCCTCTTTTTCCGGCTGGAAGTACACCTCTGGCATCCGACTGCCGTTCGGCGACGTCCTGGGGGAGACGCCCCGGTTTCACTTGGGACGCACACTGGTGTTTCTCAGAAGAGCCCAAATTCCTCCCTGCGGGTGGGTGGGGGCCTGGGCACACCAGCATGGAATGTAAGGCTGTTTAGAACTGCGTACCTTGAGGCCGTGTGAAGGCCGCACGAAGGAGAGCTTTCGAGCGAACAGGGCAGCGCTTCGCCATCACCGTTGCACATTCACGGAGCTTAGTCAAACGAACGCATTTACTTCCTGGGGCTCCAACACAGCCGAGGAGTTGGAAGGCATACAGTGAGGGCCCTTTGACAGTTGTTACAACGAACGTGAGTGCACAGTGTCTCGTGAAATACCTTCCACGGTTGAAGCATTCCGTTAACGCATGCCCCTCCGCTCCCTCTGGCGCTCCGAGGTGTTCCTAACGGGGGAAATCTGGACTTTTGCTCGAGGCCGGGGTGGGGCGGGGGGACTCACAATTCTTCTGCCGGCGAGCTCCAGAGCGCTCCTGCTGAAGCTCCCAGCAAGGAACTGAGAGCAGCAGGCCTCACACGAGTCAACTCAGACTTCTTCTGTCACGAGTCAACTCAGACTTCTTATGTGAGGCCTTCCGGCAGCAAAGAGAAGGTGCGCGCGAGGAGTGTGCCTCAGGCAGCTTAGGACCCGCCACTGTCTCGTCTACCACGGAGGGGAACCAGGTTTGGCCAGGGTCGCCCAGCTTCATACCTGAGCTCCTACAGGTATCCTCAGCGGTTTCTGATTACCTCAAGGAAACACAACGGGAGGAACAGGGCCCTTCCGTGGAGGCCCTTTTGGGCACAGGGACCTCTGCGTGGGATCTACTGGGTAAGTATGGCAGTACCTCAGGTAGGCCTCAGTGACCAAGGCTCTCCGGCTCACGCCTAGCTGTGCAACGCAGTGTGGCGAACGTACGTACTGCTCCTCAGGCTGGGCCCACAGCCTAGCTTTCGCTTCTGTGAGAGTGCTGTCCCGAGTCTCTTCCTGGAGCCAGTCGTCAGCGCGGTGTCTTTTGGCACTGCAGTTCTCTCTCAGTCAAGGAGGCCGTGCGACTGACTGGCAAAGGGAGTCCGCCCAGCGCTGCTTTCGCCAGTCTCTCTGACGACTGGGCCACTCTACCTGGGCAACCCAGAGAGGAGTACACTGCCCTAGCTATGAAAGTGAAGAGCTGTCTCCAGGGGCCTGCTTACGCTAAGGTTCCTCAGAAGCCAGAGGCCGCCGTTCCGGCACGGAGAGAGGTCATCCTGCGAAACTGGTGAATGGGCTCCTACCCTGTGTGTCCCCAGGGGCGTCGCAGGGTTAAGGCACTCCGTGGTGGAGTATGGCCTCATTGGAGACCCCTGCACACCCAAGTCCCCTGACGTGAAACACTGGAACTTCACCTTGAGGCCCGAGCTCACCTTTCGTTCGTTCGGCCGGAGCCGAACCTGGGGAGCCGTGGGAGGAGTTCCTAGAAAGGGATTGCCAGCACGGTTTTCGCTTTGGGAGAACACGCAGCCTCGGCCCACAACGACAGTCCTGCCGTGCAGAGACGTCGGGCCGCTAGTGCTGTTCCAGGCAGCTGTGAAGCCAAGCGCAAGGCGCCTGCAAACGGGGAGAAAGCGTCCTCTCCCCTCCGCGTCCCACGTTCAAGCTGAATGACGCAGCATGTTTCTCGGAAGGCTCTGCCGAGCTATCTAGTACAAGGGAGAGAGTGCCTGCCTCTGCCGAGAAAGGTTTTGACGTGGGGATTGCTGGACAGGCGGAAGAGCGTTCCCCAGGCCGTGCAAAGTTGAGGCCTTGGTGATTCTGGATGGTCCCAAGGGTCCAGAATTGTCCCTGGGAAAGCTGTCCTTTTCCCTCTTTTTCCGGCTGGAAGTACACCTCTGGCATCCGACTGCCGTTCGGCGACGTCCTGGGGGAGACGCCCCGGTTTCACTTGGGACGCACACTGGTGTTTCTCAGAAGAGCCCAAATTCCTCCCTGCGGGTGGGTGGGGGCCTGGGCACACCAGCATGGAATGTAAGGCTGTTTAGAACTGCGTACCTTGAGGCCGTGTGAAGGCCGCACGAACGAGAGCTTTCGAGCGAACAGGGCAGCGCTTCGCCATCACCGTTGCACATTCACGGAGCTTAGTCAAACGAACGCATTTACTTCCTGGGGCTCCAACACAGCCGAGGAGTTGGAAGGCATACAGTGAGGGCCCTTTGACAGTTGTTACAACGAACGTGAGTGCACAGTGTCTCGTGAAATACCTTCCACGGTTGAAGCATTCCGTTAACGCATGCCCCTCCGCTCCCTCTGGCGCTCCGAGGTGTTCCTAACGGGGGAAATCTGGACTTTTGCTCGAGGCCGGGGTGGGGCGGGGGGACTCACAATTCTTCTGCCGGCGAGCTCCAGAGCGCTCCTGCTGAAGCTCCCAGCAAGGAACTGAGAGCAGCAGGCCTCACACGAGTCAACTCAGACTTCTTCTGTCACGAGTCAACTCAGACTTCTTATGTGAGGCCTTCCGGCAGCAAAGAGAAGGTGCGCGCGAGGAGTGTGCCTCAGGCAGCTTAGGACCCGCCACTGTCTCGTCTACCACGGAGGGGAACCAGGTTTGGCCAGGGTCGCCCAGCTTCATACCTGAGCTCCTACAGGTATCCTCAGCGGTTTCTGATTACCTCAAGGAAACACAACGGGAGGAACAGGGCCCTTCCGTGGAGGCCCTTTTGGGCACAGGGACCTCTGCGTGGGATCTACTGGGTAAGTATGGCAGTACCTCAGGTAGGCCTCAGTGACCAAGGCTCTCCGGCTCACGCCTAGCTGTGCAACGCAGTGTGGCGAACGTACGTACTGCTCCTCAGGCTGGGCCCACAGCCTAGCTTTCGCTTCTGTGAGAGTGCTGTCCCGAGTCTCTTCCTGGAGCCAGTCGTCAGCGCGGTGTCTTTTGGCACTGCAGTTCTCTCTCAGTCAAGGAGGCCGTGCGACTGACTGGCAAAGGGAGTCCGCCCAGCGCTGCTTTCGCCAGTCTCTCTGACGACTGGGCCACTCTACCTGGGCAACCCAGAGAGGAGTACACTGCCCTAGCTATGAAAGTGAAGAGCTGTCTCCAGGGGCCTGCTTACGCTAAGGTTCCTCAGAAGCCAGAGGCCGCCGTTCCGGCACGGAGAGAGGTCATCCTGCGAAACTGGTGAATGGGCTCCTACCCTGTGTGTCCCCACGGGCGTCGCAGGGTTAAGGCACTCCGTGGTGGAGTATGGCCTCATTGGAGACCCCTGCACACCCAAGTCCCCTGACGTGAAACACTGGAACTTCACCTTGAGGCCCGAGCTCACCTTTCGTTCGTTCGGCCGGAGCCGAACCTGGGGAGCCGTGGGAGGAGTTCCTAGAAAGGGATTGCCAGCACGGTTTTCGCTTTGGGAGAACACGCAGCCTCGGCCCACAACGACAGTCCTGCCGTGCAGAGACGTCGGGCCGCTAGTGCTGTTCCAGGCAGCTGTGAAGCCAAGCGCAAGGCGCCTGCAAACGGGGAGAAAGCGTCCTCTCCCCTCCGCGTCCCACGTTCAAGCTGAATGACGCAGCATGTTTCTCGGAAGGCTCTGCCGAGCTATCTAGTACAAGGGAGAGAGTGCCTGCCTCTGCCGAGAAAGGTTTTGACGTGGGGATTGCTGGACAGGCGGAAGAGCGTTCCCCAGGCCGTGCAAAGTTGAGGCCTTGGTGATTCTGGATGGTCCCAAGGGTCCAGAATTGTCCCTGGGAAAGCTGTCCTTTTCCCTCTTTTTCCGGCTGGAAGTACACCTCTGGCATCCGACTGCCGTTCGGCGACGTCCTGGGGGAGACGCCCCGGTTTCACTTGGGACGCACACTGGTGTTTCTCAGAAGAGCCCAAATTCCTCCCTGCGGGTGGGTGGGGGCCTGGGCACACCAGCATGGAATGTAAGGCTGTTTAGAACTGCGTACCTTGAGGCCGTGTGAAGGCCGCACGAACGAGAGCTTTCGAGCGAACAGGGCAGCGCTTCGCCATCACCGTTGCACATTCACGGAGCTTAGTCAAACGAACGCATTTACTTCCTGGGGCTCCAACACAGCCGAGGAGTTGGAAGGCATACAGTGAGGGCCCTTTGACAGTTGTTACAACGAACGTGAGTGCACAGTGTCTCGTGAAATACCTTCCACGGTTGAAGCATTCCGTTAACGCATGCCCCTCCGCTCCCTCTGGCGCTCCGAGGTGTTCCTAACGGGGGAAATCTGGACTTTTGCTCGAGGCCGGGGTGGGGCGGGGGGACTCACAATTCTTCTGCCGGCGAGCTCCAGAGCGCTCCTGCTGAAGCTCCCAGCAAGGAACTGAGAGCAGCAGGCCTCACACGAGTCAACTCAGACTTCTTCTGTCACGAGTCAACTCAGACTTCTTATGTGAGGCCTTCCGGCAGCAAAGAGAAGGTGCGCGCGAGGAGTGTGCCTCAGGCAGCTTAGGACCCGCCACTGTCTCGTCTACCACGGAGGGGAACCAGGTTTGGCCAGGGTCGCCCAGCTTCATACCTGAGCTCCTACAGGTATCCTCAGCGGTTTCTGATTACCTCAAGGAAACACAACGGGAGGAACAGGGCCCTTCCGTGGAGGCCCTTTTGGGCACAGGGACCTCTGCGTGGGATCTACTGGGTAAGTATGGCAGTACCTCAGGTAGGCCTCAGTGACCAAGGCTCTCCGGCTCACGCCTAGCTGTGCAACGCAGTGTGGCGAACGTACGTACTGCTCCTCAGGCTGGGCCCACAGCCTAGCTTTCGCTTCTGTGAGAGTGCTGTCCCGAGTCTCTTCCTGGAGCCAGTCGTCAGCGCGGTGTCTTTTGGCACTGCAGTTCTCTCTCAGTCAAGGAGGCCGTGCGACTGACTGGCAAAGGGAGTCCGCCCAGCGCTGCTTTCGCCAGTCTCTCTGACGACTGGGCCACTCTACCTGGGCAACCCAGAGAGGAGTACACTGCCCTAGCTATGAAAGTGAAGAGCTGTCTCCAGGGGCCTGCTTACGCTAAGGTTCCTCAGAAGCCAGAGGCCGCCGTTCCGGCACGGAGAGAGGTCATCCTGCGAAACTGGTGAATGGGCTCCTACCCTGTGTGTCCCCAGGGGCGTCGCAGGGTTAAGGCACTCCGTGGTGGAGTATGGCCTCATTGGAGACCCCTGCACACCCAAGTCCCCTGACGTGAAACACTGGAACTTCACCTTGAGGCCCGAGCTCACCTTTCGTTCGTTCGGCCGGAGCCGAACCTGGGGAGCCGTGGGAGGAGTTCCTAGAAAGGGATTGCCAGCACGGTTTTCGCTTTGGGAGAACACGCAGCCTCGGCCCACAACGACAGTCCTGCCGTGCAGAGACGTCGGGCCGCTAGTGCTGTTCCAGGCAGCTGTGAAGCCAAGCGCAAGGCGCCTGCAAACGGGGAGAAAGCGTCCTCTCCCCTCCGCGTCCCACGTTCAAGCTGAATGACGCAGCATGTTTCTCGGAAGGCTCTGCCGAGCTATCTAGTACAAGGGAGAGAGTGCCTGCCTCTGCCGAGAAAGGTTTTGACGTGGGGATTGCTGGACAGGCGGAAGAGCGTTCCCCAGGCCGTGCAAAGTTGAGGCCTTGGTGATTCTGGATGGTCCCAAGGGTCCAGAATTGTCCCTGGGAAAGCTGTCCTTTTCCCTCTTTTTCCGGCTGGAAGTACACCTCTGGCATCCGACTGCCGTTCGGCGACGTCCTGGGGGAGACGCCCCGGTTTCACTTGGGACGCACACTGGTGTTTCTCAGAAGAGCCCAAATTCCTCCCTGCGGGTGGGTGGGGGCCTGGGCACACCAGCATGGAATGTAAGGCTGTTTAGAACTGCGTACCTTGAGGCCGTGTGAAGGCCGCACGAACGAGAGCTTTCGAGCGAACAGGGCAGCGCTTCGCCATCACCGTTGCACATTCACGGAGCTTAGTCAAACGAACGCATTTACTTCCTGGGGCTCCAACACAGCCGAGGAGTTGGAAGGCATACAGTGAGGGCCCTTTGACAGTTGTTACAACGAACGTGAGTGCACAGTGTCTCGTGAAATACCTTCCACGGTTGAAGCATTCCGTTAACGCATGCCCCTCCGCTCCCTCTGGCGCTCCGAGGTGTTCCTAACGGGGGAAATCTGGACTTTTGCTCGAGGCCGGGGTGGGGCGGGGGGACTCACAATTCTTCTGCCGGCGAGCTCCAGAGCGCTCCTGCTGAAGCTCCCAGCAAGGAACTGAGAGCAGCAGGCCTCACACGAGTCAACTCAGACTTCTTCTGTCACGAGTCAACTCAGACTTCTTATGTGAGGCCTTCCGGCAGCAAAGAGAAGGTGCGCGCGAGGAGTGTGCCTCAGGCAGCTTAGGACCCGCCACTGTCTCGTCTACCACGGAGGGGAACCAGGTTTGGCCAGGGTCGCCCAGCTTCATACCTGAGCTCCTACAGGTATCCTCAGCGGTTTCTGATTACCTCAAGGAAACACAACGGGAGGAACAGGGCCCTTCCGTGGAGGCCCTTTTGGGCACAGGGACCTCTGCGTGGGATCTACTGGGTAAGTATGGCAGTACCTCAGGTAGGCCTCAGTGACCAAGGCTCTCCGGCTCACGCCTAGCTGTGCAACGCAGTGTGGCGAACGTACGTACTGCTCCTCAGGCTGGGCCCACAGCCTAGCTTTCGCTTCTGTGAGAGTGCTGTCCCGAGTCTCTTCCTGGAGCCAGTCGTCAGCGCGGTGTCTTTTGGCACTGCAGTTCTCTCTCAGTCAAGGAGGCCGTGCGACTGACTGGCAAAGGGAGTCCGCCCAGCGCTGCTTTCGCCAGTCTCTCTGACGACTGGGCCACTCTACCTGGGCAACCCAGAGAGGAGTACACTGCCCTAGCTATGAAAGTGAAGAGCTGTCTCCAGGGGCCTGCTTACGCTAAGGTTCCTCAGAAGCCAGAGGCCGCCGTTCCGGCACGGAGAGAGGTCATCCTGCGAAACTGGTGAATGGGCTCCTACCCTGTGTGTCCCCAGGGGCGTCGCAGGGTTAAGGCACTCCGTGGTGGAGTATGGCCTCATTGGAGACCCCTGCACACCCAAGTCCCCTGACGTGAAACACTGGAACTTCACCTTGAGGCCCGAGCTCACCTTTCGTTCGTTCGGCCGGAGCCGAACCTGGGGAGCCGTGGGAGGAGTTCCTAGAAAGGGATTGCCAGCACGGTTTTCGCTTTGGGAGAACACGCAGCCTCGGCCCACAACGACAGTCCTGCCGTGCAGAGACGTCGGGCCGCTAGTGCTGTTCCAGGCAGCTGTGAAGCCAAGCGCAAGGCGCCTGCAAACGGGGAGAAAGCGTCCTCTCCCCTCCGCGTCCCACGTTCAAGCTGAATGACGCAGCATGTTTCTCGGAAGGCTCTGCCGAGCTATCTAGTACAAGGGAGAGAGTGCCTGCCTCTGCCGAGAAAGGTTTTGACGTGGGGATTGCTGGACAGGCGGAAGAGCGTTCCCCAGGCCGTGCAAAGTTGAGGCCTTGGTGATTCTGGATGGTCCCAAGGGTCCAGAATTGTCCCTGGGAAAGCTGTCCTTTTCCCTCTTTTTCCGGCTGGAAGTACACCTCTGGCATCCGACTGCCGTTCGGCGACGTCCTGGGGGAGACGCCCCGGTTTCACTTGGGACGCACACTGGTGTTTCTCAGAAGAGCCCAAATTCCTCCCTGCGGGTGGGTGGGGGCCTGGGCACACCAGCATGGAATGTAAGGCTGTTTAGAACTGCGTACCTTGAGGCCGTGTGAAGGCCGCACGAACGAGAGCTTTCGAGCGAACAGGGCAGCGCTTCGCCATCACCGTTGCACATTCACGGAGCTTAGTCAAACGAACGCATTTACTTCCTGGGGCTCCAACACAGCCGAGGAGTTGGAAGGCATACAGTGAGGGCCCTTTGACAGTTGTTACAACGAACGTGAGTGCACAGTGTCTCGTGAAATACCTTCCACGGTTGAAGCATTCCGTTAACGCATGCCCCTCCGCTCCCTCTGGCGCTCCGAGGTGTTCCTAACGGGGGAAATCTGGACTTTTGCTCGAGGCCGGGGTGGGGCGGGGGGACTCACAATTCTTCTGCCGGCGAGCTCCAGAGCGCTCCTGCTGAAGCTCCCAGCAAGGAACTGAGAGCAGCAGGCCTCACACGAGTCAACTCAGACTTCTTCTGTCACGAGTCAACTCAGACTTCTTATGTGAGGCCTTCCGGCAGCAAAGAGAAGGTGCGCGCGAGGAGTGTGCCTCAGGCAGCTTAGGACCCGCCACTGTCTCGTCTACCACGGAGGGGAACCAGGTTTGGCCAGGGTCGCCCAGCTTCATACCTGAGCTCCTACAGGTATCCTCAGCGGTTTCTGATTACCTCAAGGAAACACAACGGGAGGAACAGGGCCCTTCCGTGGAGGCCCTTTTGGGCACAGGGACCTCTGCGTGGGATCTACTGGGTAAGTATGGCAGTACCTCAGGTAGGCCTCAGTGACCAAGGCTCTCCGGCTCACGCCTAGCTGTGCAAAGCAGTGTGGCGAACGTACGTACTGCTCCTCAGGCTGGGCCCACAGCCTAGCTTTCGCTTCTGTGAGAGTGCTGTCCCGAGTCTCTTCCTGGAGCCAGTCGTCAGCGCGGTGTCTTTTGGCACTGCAGTTCTCTCTCAGTCAAGGAGGCCGTGCGACTGACTGGCAAAGGGAGTCCGCCCAGCGCTGCTTTCGCCAGTCTCTCTGACGACTGGGCCACTCTACCTGGGCAACCCAGAGAGGAGTACACTGCCCTAGCTATGAAAGTGAAGAGCTGTCTCCAGGGGCCTGCTTACGCTAAGGTTCCTCAGAAGCCAGAGGCCGCCGTTCCGGCACGGAGAGAGGTCATCCTGCGAAACTGGTGAATGGGCTCCTACCCTGTGTGTCCCCAGGGGCGTCGCAGGGTTAAGGCACTCCGTGGTGGAGTATGGCCTCATTGGAGACCCCTGCACACCCAAGTCCCCTGACGTGAAACACTGGAACTTCACCTTGAGGCCCGAGCTCACCTTTCGTTCGTTCGGCCGGAGCCGAACCTGGGGAGCCGTGGGAGGAGTTCCTAGAAAGGGATTGCCAGCACGGTTTTCGCTTTGGGAGAACACGCAGCCTCGGCCCACAACGACAGTCCTGCCGTGCAGAGACGTCGGGCCGCTAGTGCTGTTCCAGGCAGCTGTGAAGCCAAGCGCAAGGCGCCTGCAAACGGGGAGAAAGCGTCCTCTCCCCTCCGCGTCCCACGTTCAAGCTGAATGACGCAGCATGTTTCTCGGAAGGCTCTGCCGAGCTATCTAGTACAAGGGAGAGAGTGCCTGCCTCTGCCGAGAAAGGTTTTGACGTGGGGATTGCTGGACAGGCGGAAGAGCGTTCCCCAGGCCGTGCAAAGTTGAGGCCTTGGTGATTCTGGATGGTCCCAAGGGTCCAGAATTGTCCCTGGGAAAGCTGTCCTTTTCCCTCTTTTTCCGGCTGGAAGTACACCTCTGGCATCCGACTGCCGTTCGGCGACGTCCTGGGGGAGACGCCCCGGTTTCACTTGGGACGCACACTGGTGTTTCTCAGAAGAGCCCAAATTCCTCCCTGCGGGTGGGTGGGGGCCTGGGCACACCAGCATGGAATGTAAGGCTGTTTAGAACTGCGTACCTTGAGGCCGTGTGAAGGCCGCACGAACGAGAGCTTTCGAGCGAACAGGGCAGCGCTTCGCCATCACCGTTGCACATTCACGGAGCTTAGTCAAACGAACGCATTTACTTCCTGGGGCTCCAACACAGCCGAGGAGTTGGAAGGCATACAGTGAGGGCCCTTTGACAGTTGTTACAACGAACGTGAGTGCACAGTGTCTCGTGAAATACCTTCCACGGTTGAAGCATTCCGTTAACGCATGCCCCTCCGCTCCCTCTGGCGCTCCGAGGTGTTCCTAACGGGGGAAATCTGGACTTTTGCTCGAGGCCGGGGTGGGGCGGGGGGACTCACAATTCTTCTGCCGGCGAGCTCCAGAGCGCTCCTGCTGAAGCTCCCAGCAAGGAACTGAGAGCAGCAGGCCTCACACGAGTCAACTCAGACTTCTTCTGTCACGAGTCAACTCAGACTTCTTATGTGAGGCCTTCCGGCAGCAAAGAGAAGGTGCGCGCGAGGAGTGTGCCTCAGGCAGCTTAGGACCCGCCACTGTCTCGTCTACCACGGAGGGGAACCAGGTTTGGCCAGGGTCGCCCAGCTTCATACCTGAGCTCCTACAGGTATCCTCAGCGGTTTCTGATTACCTCAAGGAAACACAACGGGAGGAACAGGGCCCTTCCGTGGAGGCCCTTTTGGGCACAGGGACCTCTGCGTGGGATCTACTGGGTAAGTATGGCAGTACCTCAGGTAGGCCTCAGTGACCAAGGCTCTCCGGCTCACGCCTAGCTGTGCAACGCAGTGTGGCGAACGTACGTACTGCTCCTCAGGCTGGGCCCACAGCCTAGCTTTCGCTTCTGTGAGAGTGCTGTCCCGAGTCTCTTCCTGGAGCCAGTCGTCAGCGCGGTGTCTTTTGGCACTGCAGTTCTCTCTCAGTCAAGGAGGCCGTGCGACTGACTGGCAAAGGGAGTCCGCCCAGCGCTGCTTTCGCCAGTCTCTCTGACGACTGGGCCACTCTACCTGGGCAACCCAGAGAGGAGTACACTGCCCTAGCTATGAAAGTGAAGAGCTGTCTCCAGGGGCCTGCTTACGCTAAGGTTCCTCAGAAGCCAGAGGCCGCCGTTCCGGCACGGAGAGAGGTCATCCTGCGAAACTGGTGAATGGGCTCCTACCCTGTGTGTCCCCAGGGGCGTCGCAGGGTTAAGGCACTCCGTGGTGGAGTGTGGCCTCATTGGAGACCCCTGCACACCCAAGTCCCCTGACGTGAAACACTGGAACTTCACCTTGAGGCCCGAGCTCACCTTTCGTTCGTTCGGCCGGAGCCGAACCTGGGGAGCCGTGGGAGGAGTTCCTAGAAAGGGATTGCCAGCACGGTTTTCGCTTTGGGAGAACACGCAGCCTCGGCCCACAACGACAGTCCTGCCGTGCAGAGACGTCGGGCCGCTAGTGCTGTTCCAGGCAGCTGTGAAGCCAAGCGCAGGGCGCCTGCAAACGGGGAGAAAGCGTCCTCTCCCCTCCGCGTCCCACGTTCAAGCTGAATGACGCAGCATGTTTCTCGGAAGGCTCTGCCGAGCTATCTAGTACAAGGGAGAGAGTGCCTGCCTCTGCCGAGAAAGGTTTTGACGTGGGGATTGCTGGACAGGCGGAAGAGCGTTCCCCAGGCCGTGCAAAGTTGAGGCCTTGGTGATTCTGGATGGTCCCAAGGGTCCAGAATTGTCCCTGGGAAAGCTGTCCTTTTCCCTCTTTTTCCGGCTGGAAGTACACCTCTGGCATCCGACTGCCGTTCGGCGACGTCCTGGGGGAGACGCCCCGGTTTCACTTGGGACGCACACTGGTGTTTCTCAGAAGAGCCCAAATTCCTCCCTGCGGGTGGGTGGGGGCCTGGGCACACCAGCATGGAATGTAAGGCTGTTTAGAACTGCGTACCTTGAGGCCGTGTGAAGGCCGCACGAAGGAGAGCTTTCGAGCGAACAGGGCAGCGCTTCGCCATCACCGTTGCACATTCACGGAGCTTAGTCAAACGAACGCATTTACTTCCTGGGGCTCCAACACAGCCGAGGAGTTGGAAGGCATACAGTGAGGGCCCTTTGACAGTTGTTACAACGAACGTGAGTGCACAGTGTCTCGTGAAATACCTTCCACGGTTGAAGCATTCCGTTAACGCATGCCCCTCCGCTCCCTCTGGCGCTCCGAGGTGTTCCTAACGGGGGAAATCTGGACTTTTGCTCGAGGCCGGGGTGGGGCGGGGGGACTCACAATTCTTCTGCCGGCGAGCTCCAGAGCGCTCCTGCTGAAGCTCCCAGCAAGGAACTGAGAGCAGCAGGCCTCACACGAGTCAACTCAGACTTCTTCTGTCACGAGTCAACTCAGACTTCTTATGTGAGGCCTTCCGGCAGCAAAGAGAAGGTGCGCGCGAGGAGTGTGCCTCAGGCAGCTTAGGACCCGCCACTGTCTCGTCTACCACGGAGGGGAACCAGGTTTGGCCAGGGTCGCCCAGCTTCATACCTGAGCTCCTACAGGTATCCTCAGCGGTTTCTGATTACCTCAAGGAAACACAACGGGAGGAACAGGGCCCTTCCGTGGAGGCCCTTTTGGGCACAGGGACCTCTGCGTGGGATCTACTGGGTAAGTATGGCAGTACCTCAGGTAGGCCTCAGTGACCAAGGCTCTCCGGCTCACGCCTAGCTGTGCAACGCAGTGTGGCGAACGTACCTACTGCTCCTCAGGCTGGGCCCACAGCCTAGCTTTCGCTTCTGTGAGAGTGCTGTCCCGAGTCTCTTCCTGGAGCCAGTCGTCAGCGCGGTGTCTTTTGGCACTGCAGTTCTCTCTCAGTCAAGGAGGCCGTGCGACTGACTGGCAAAGGGAGTCCGCCCAGCGCTGCTTTCGCCAGTCTCTCTGACGACTGGGCCACTCTACCTGGGCAACCCAGAGAGGAGTACACTGCCCTAGCTATGAAAGTGAAGAGCTGTCTCCAGGGGCCTGCTTACGCTAAGGTTCCTCAGAAGCCAGAGGCCGCCGTTCCGGCACGGAGAGAGGTCATCCTGCGAAACTGGTGAATGGGCTCCTACCCTGTGTGTCCCCAGGGGCGTCGCAGGGTTAAGGCACTCCGTGGTGGAGTATGGCCTCATTGGAGACCCCTGCACACCCAAGTCCCCTGACGTGAAACACTGGAACTTCACCTTGAGGCCCGAGCTCACCTTTCGTTCGTTCGGCCGGAGCCGAACCTGGGGAGCCGTGGGAGGAGTTCCTAGAAAGGGATTGCCAGCACGGTTTTCGCTTTGGGAGAACACGCAGCCTCGGCCCACAACGACAGTCCTGCCGTGCAGAGACGTCGGGTCGCTAGTGCTGTTCCAGGCAGCTGTGAAGCCAAGCGCAAGGCGCCTGCAAACGGGGAGAAAGCGTCCTCTCCCCTCCGCGTCCCACGTTCAAGCTGAATGACGCAGCATGTTTCTCGGAAGGCTCTGCCGAGCTATCTAGTACAAGGGAGAGAGTGCCTGCCTCTGCCGAGAAAGGTTTTGACGTGGGGATTGCTGGACAGGCGGAAGAGCGTTCCCCAGGCCGTGCAAAGTTGAGGCCTTGGTGATTCTGGATGGTCCCAAGGGTCCAGAATTGTCCCTGGGAAAGCTGTCCTTTTCCCTCTTTTTCCGGCTGGAAGTACACCTCTGGCATCCGACTGCCGTTCGGCGACGTCCTGGGGGAGACGCCCCGGTTTCACTTGGGACGCACACTGGTGTTTCTCAGAAGAGCCCAAATTCCTCCCTGCGGGTGGGTGGGGGCCTGGGCACACCAGCATGGAATGTAAGGCTGTTTAGAACTGCGTACCTTGAGGCCGCGTGAAGGCCGCACGAACGAGAGCTTTCGAGCGAACAGGGCAGCGCTTCGCCATCACCGTTGCACATTCACGGAGCTTAGTCAAACGAACGCATTTACTTCCTGGGGCTCCAACACAGCCGAGGAGTTGGAAGGCATACAGTGAGGGCCCTTTGACAGTTGTTACAACGAACGTGAGTGCACAGTGTCTCGTGAAATACCTTCCACGGTTGAAGCATTCCGTTAACGCATGCCCCTCCGCTCCCTCTGGCGCTCCGAGGTGTTCCTAACGGGGGAAATCTGGACTTTTGCTCGAGGCCGGGGTGGGGCGGGGGGACTCACAATTCTTCTGCCGGCGAGCTCCAGAGCGCTCCTGCTGAAGCTCCCAGCAAGGAACTGAGAGCAGCAGGCCTCACACGAGTCAACTCAGACTTCTTCTGTCACGAGTCAACTCAGACTTCTTATGTGAGGCCTTCCGGCAGCAAAGAGAAGGTGCGCGCGAGGAGTGTGCCTCAGGCAGCTTAGGACCCGCCACTGTCTCGTCTACCACGGAGGGGAACCAGGTTTGGCCAGGGTCGCCCAGCTTCATACCTGAGCTCCTACAGGTATCCTCAGCGGTTTCTGATTACCTCAAGGAAACACAACGGGAGGAACAGGGCCCTTCCGTGGAGGCCCTTTTGGGCACAGGGACCTCTGCGTGGGATCTACTGGGTAAGTATGGCAGTACCTCAGGTAGGCCTCAGTGACCAAGGCTCTCCGGCTCACGCCTAGCTGTGCAAAGCAGTGTGGCGAACGTACCTACTGCTCCTCAGGCTGGGCCCACAGCCTAGCTTTCGCTTCTGTGAGAGTGCTGTCCCGAGTCTCTTCCTGGAGCCAGTCGTCAGCGCGGTGTCTTTTGGCACTGCAGTTCTCTCTCAGTCAAGGAGGCCGTGCGACTGACTGGCAAAGGGAGTCCGCCCAGCGCTGCTTTCGCCAGTCTCTCTGACGACTGGGCCACTCTACCTGGGCAACCCAGAGAGGAGTACACTGCCCTAGCTATGAAAGTGAAGAGCTGTCTCCAGGGGCCTGCTTACGCTAAGGTTCCTCAGAAGCCAGAGGCCGCCGTTCCGGCACGGAGAGAGGTCATCCTGCGAAACTGGTGAATGGGCTCCTACCCTGTGTGTCCCCAGGGGCGTCGCAGGGTTAAGGCACTCCGTGGTGGAGTGTGGCCTCATTGGAGACCCCTGCACACCCAAGTCCCCTGACGTGAAACACTGGAACTTCACCTTGAGGCCCGAGCTCACCTTTCGTTCGTTCGGCCGGAGCCGAACCTGGGGAGCCGTGGGAGGAGTTCCTAGAAAGGGATTGCCAGCACGGTTTTCGCTTTGGGAGAACACGCAGCCTCGGCCCACAACGACAGTCCTGCCGTGCAGAGACGTCGGGCCGCTAGTGCTGTTCCAGGCAGCTGTGAAGCCAAGCGCAGGGCGCCTGCAAACGGGGAGAAAGCGTCCTCTCCCCTCCGCGTCCCACGTTCAAGCTGAATGACGCAGCATGTTTCTCGGAAGGCTCTGCCGAGCTATCTAGTACAAGGGAGAGAGTGCCTGCCTCTGCCGAGAAAGGTTTTGACGTGGGGATTGCTGGACAGGCGGAAGAGCGTTCCCCAGGCCGTGCAAAGTTGAGGCCTTGGTGATTCTGGATGGTCCCAAGGGTCCAGAATTGTCCCTGGGAAAGCTGTCCTTTTCCCTCTTTTTCCGGCTGGAAGTACACCTCTGGCATCCGACTGCCGTTCGGCGACGTCCTGGGGGAGACGCCCCGGTTTCACTTGGGACGCACACTGGTGTTTCTCAGAAGAGCCCAAATTCCTCCCTGCGGGTGGGTGGGGGCCTGGGCACACCAGCATGGAATGTAAGGCTGTTTAGAACTGCGTACCTTGAGGCCGTGTGAAGGCCGCACGAACGAGAGCTTTCGAGCGAACAGGGCAGCGCTTCGCCATCACCGTTGCACATTCACGGAGCTTAGTCAAACGAACGCATTTACTTCCTGGGGCTCCAACACAGCCGAGGAGTTGGAAGGCATACAGTGAGGGCCCTTTGACAGTTGTTACAACGAACGTGAGTGCACAGTGTCTCGTGAAATACCTTCCACGGTTGAAGCATTCCGTTAACGCATGCCCCTCCGCTCCCTCTGGCGCTCCGAGGTGTTCCTAACGGGGGAAATCTGGACTTTTGCTCGAGGCCGGGGTGGGGCGGGGGGACTCACAATTCTTCTGCCGGCGAGCTCCAGAGCGCTCCTGCTGAAGCTCCCAGCAAGGAACTGAGAGCAGCAGGCCTCACACGAGTCAACTCAGACTTCTTCTGTCACGAGTCAACTCAGACTTCTTATGTGAGGCCTTCCGGCAGCAAAGAGAAGGTGCGCGCGAGGAGTGTGCCTCAGGCAGCTTAGGACCCGCCACTGTCTCGTCTACCACGGAGGGGAACCAGGTTTGGCCAGGGTCGCCCAGCTTCATACCTGAGCTCCTACAGGTATCCTCAGCGGTTTCTGATTACCTCAAGGAAACACAACGGGAGGAACAGGGCCCTTCCGTGGAGGCCCTTTTGGGCACAGGGACCTCTGCGTGGGATCTACTGGGTAAGTATGGCAGTACCTCAGGTAGGCCTCAGTGACCAAGGCTCTCCGGCTCACGCCTAGCTGTGCAAAGCAGTGTGGCGAACGTACCTACTGCTCCTCAGGCTGGGCCCACAGCCTAGCTTTCGCTTCTGTGAGAGTGCTGTCCCGAGTCTCTTCCTGGAGCCAGTCGTCAGCGCGGTGTCTTTTGGCACTGCAGTTCTCTCTCAGTCAAGGAGGCCGTGCGACTGACTGGCAAAGGGAGTCCGCCCAGCGCTGCTTTCGCCAGTCTCTCTGACGACTGGGCCACTCTACCTGGGCAACCCAGAGAGGAGTACACTGCCCTAGCTATGAAAGTGAAGAGCTGTCTCCAGGGGCCTGCTTACGCTAAGGTTCCTCAGAAGCCAGAGGCCGCCGTTCCGGCACGGAGAGAGGTCATCCTGCGAAACTGGTGAATGGGCTCCTACCCTGTGTGTCCCCAGGGGCGTCGCAGGGTTAAGGCACTCCGTGGTGGAGTGTGGCCTCATTGGAGACCCCTGCACACCCAAGTCCCCTGACGTGAAACACTGGAACTTCACCTTGAGGCCCGAGCTCACCTTTCGTTCGTTCGGCCGGAGCCGAACCTGGGGAGCCGTGGGAGGAGTTCCTAGAAAGGGATTGCCAGCACGGTTTTCGCTTTGGGAGAACACGCAGCCTCGGCCCACAACGACAGTCCTGCCGTGCAGAGACGTCGGGCCGCTAGTGCTGTTCCAGGCAGCTGTGAAGCCAAGCGCAAGGCGCCTGCAAACGGGGAGAAAGCGTCCTCTCCCCTCCGCGTCCCACGTTCAAGCTGAATGACGCAGCATGTTTCTCGGAAGGCTCTGCCGAGCTATCTAGTACAAGGGAGAGAGTGCCTGCCTCTGCCGAGAAAGGTTTTGACGTGGGGATTGCTGGACAGGCGGAAGAGCGTTCCCCAGGCCGTGCAAAGTTGAGGCCTTGGTGATTCTGGATGGTCCCAAGGGTCCAGAATTGTCCCTGGGAAAGCTGTCCTTTTCCCTCTTTTTCCGGCTGGAAGTACACCTCTGGCATCCGACTGCCGTTCGGCGACGTCCTGGGGGAGACGCCCCGGTTTCACTTGGGACGCACACTGGTGTTTCTCAGAAGAGCCCAAATTCCTCCCTGCGGGTGGGTGGGGGCCTGGGCACACCAGCATGGAATGTAAGGCTGTTTAGAACTGCGTACCTTGAGGCCGTGTGAAGGCCGCACGAACGAGAGCTTTCGAGCGAACAGGGCAGCGCTTCGCCATCACCGTTGCACATTCACGGAGCTTAGTCAAACGAACGCATTTACTTCCTGGGGCTCCAACACAGCCGAGGAGTTGGAAGGCATACAGTGAGGGCCCTTTGACAGTTGTTACAACGAACGTGAGTGCACAGTGTCTCGTGAAATACCTTCCACGGTTGAAGCATTCCGTTAACGCATGCCCCTCCGCTCCCTCTGGCGCTCCGAGGTGTTCCTAACGGGGGAAATCTGGACTTTTGCTCGAGGCCGGGGTGGGGCGGGGGGACTCACAATTCTTCTGCCGGCGAGCTCCAGAGCGCTCCTGCTGAAGCTCCCAGCAAGGAACTGAGAGCAGCAGGCCTCACAGGAGTCAACTCAGACTTCTTCTGTCACGAGTCAACTCAGACTTCTTATGTGAGGCCTTCCGGCAGCAAAGAGAAGGTGCGCGCGAGGAGTGTGCCTCAGGCAGCTTAGGACCCGCCACTGTCTCGTCTACCACGGAGGGGAACCAGGTTTGGCCAGGGTCGCCCAGCTTCATACCTGAGCTCCTACAGGTATCCTCAGCGGTTTCTGATTACCTCAAGGAAACACAACGGGAGGAACAGGGCCCTTCCGTGGAGGCCCTTTTGGGCACAGGGACCTCTGCGTGGGATCTACTGGGTAAGTATGGCAGTACCTCAGGTAGGCCTCAGTGACCAAGGCTCTCCGGCTCACGCCTAGCTGTGCAAAGCAGTGTGGCGAACGTACGTACTGCTCCTCAGGCTGGGCCCACAGCCTAGCTTTCGCTTCTGTGAGAGTGCTGTCCCGAGTCTCTTCCTGGAGCCAGTCGTCAGCGCGGTGTCTTTTGGCACTGCAGTTCTCTCTCAGTCAAGGAGGCCGTGCGACTGACTGGCAAAGGGAGTCCGCCCAGCGCTGCTTTCGCCAGTCTCTCTGACGACTGGGCCACTCTACCTGGGCAACCCAGAGAGGAGTACACTGCCCTAGCTATGAAAGTGAAGAGCTGTCTCCAGGGGCCTGCTTACGCTAAGGTTCCTCAGAAGCCAGAGGCCGCCGTTCCGGCACGGAGAGAGGTCATCCTGCGAAACTGGTGAATGGGCTCCTACCCTGTGTGTCCCCAGGGGCGTCGCAGGGTTAAGGCACTCCGTGGTGGAGTATGGCCTCATTGGAGACCCCTGCACACCCAAGTCCCCTGACGTGAAACACTGGAACTTCACCTTGAGGCCCGAGCTCACCTTTCGTTCGTTCGGCCGGAGCCGAACCTGGGGAGCCGTGGGAGGAGTTCCTAGAAAGGGATTGCCAGCACGGTTTTCGCTTTGGGAGAACACGCAGCCTCGGCCCACAACGACAGTCCTGCCGTGCAGAGACGTCGGGCCGCTAGTGCTGTTCCAGGCAGCTGTGAAGCCAAGCGCAAGGCGCCTGCAAACGGGGAGAAAGCGTCCTCTCCCCTCCGCGTCCCACGTTCAAGCTGAATGACGCAGCATGTTTCTCGGAAGGCTCTGCCGAGCTATCTAGTACAAGGGAGAGAGTGCCTGCCTCTGCCGAGAAAGGTTTTGACGTGGGGATTGCTGGACAGGCGGAAGAGCGTTCCCCAGGCCGTGCAAAGTTGAGGCCTTGGTGATTCTGGATGGTCCCAAGGGTCCAGAATTGTCCCTGGGAAAGCTGTCCTTTTCCCTCTTTTTCCGGCTGGAAGTACACCTCTGGCATCCGACTGCCGTTCGGCGACGTCCTGGGGGAGACGCCCCGGTTTCACTTGGGACGCACACTGGTGTTTCTCAGAAGAGCCCAAATTCCTCCCTGCGGGTGGGTGGGGGCCTGGGCACACCAGCATGGAATGTAAGGCTGTTTAGAACTGCGTACCTTGAGGCCGTGTGAAGGCCGCACGAACGAGAGCTTTCGAGCGAACAGGGCAGCGCTTCGCCATCACCGTTGCACATTCACGGAGCTTAGTCAAACGAACGCATTTACTTCCTGGGGCTCCAACACAGCCGAGGAGTTGGAAGGCATACAGTGAGGGCCCTTTGACAGTTGTTACAACGAACGTGAGTGCACAGTGTCTCGTGAAATACCTTCCACGGTTGAAGCATTCCGTTAACGCATGCCCCTCCGCTCCCTCTGGCGCTCCGAGGTGTTCCTAACGGGGGAAATCTGGACTTTTGCTCGAGGCCGGGGTGGGGCGGGGGGACTCACAATTCTTCTGCCGGCGAGCTCCAGAGCGCTCCTGCTGAAGCTCCCAGCAAGGAACTGAGAGCAGCAGGCCTCACACGAGTCAACTCAGACTTCTTCTGTCACGAGTCAACTCAGACTTCTTATGTGAGGCCTTCCGGCAGCAAAGAGAAGGTGCGCGCGAGGAGTGTGCCTCAGGCAGCTTAGGACCCGCCACTGTCTCGTCTACCACGGAGGGGAACCAGGTTTGGCCAGGGTCGCCCAGCTTCATACCTGAGCTCCTACAGGTATCCTCAGCGGTTTCTGATTACCTCAAGGAAACACAACGGGAGGAACAGGGCCCTTCCGTGGAGGCCCTTTTGGGCACAGGGACCTCTGCGTGGGATCTACTGGGTAAGTATGGCAGTACCTCAGGTAGGCCTCAGTGACCAAGGCTCTCCGGCTCACGCCTAGCTGTGCAACGCAGTGTGGCGAACGTACGTACTGCTCCTCAGGCTGGGCCCACAGCCTAGCTTTCGCTTCTGTGAGAGTGCTGTCCCGAGTCTCTTCCTGGAGCCAGTCGTCAGCGCGGTGTCTTTTGGCACTGCAGTTCTCTCTCAGTCAAGGAGGCCGTGCGACTGACTGGCAAAGGGAGTCCGCCCAGCGCTGCTTTCGCCAGTCTCTCTGACGACTGGGCCACTCTACCTGGGCAACCCAGAGAGGAGTACACTGCCCTAGCTATGAAAGTGAAGAGCTGTCTCCAGGGGCCTGCTTACGCTAAGGTTCCTCAGAAGCCAGAGGCCGCCGTTCCGGCACGGAGAGAGGTCATCCTGCGAAACTGGTGAATGGGCTCCTACCCTGTGTGTCCCCAGGGGCGTCGCAGGGTTAAGGCACTCCGTGGTGGAGTGTGGCCTCATTGGAGACCCCTGCACACCCAAGTCCCCTGACGTGAAACACTGGAACTTCACCTTGAGGCCCGAGCTCACCTTTCGTTCGTTCGGCCGGAGCCGAACCTGGGGAGCCGTGGGAGGAGTTCCTAGAAAGGGATTGCCAGCACGGTTTTCGCTTTGGGAGAACACGCAGCCTCGGCCCACAACGACAGTCCTGCCGTGCAGAGACGTCGGGCCGCTAGTGCTGTTCCAGGCAGCTGTGAAGCCAAGCGCAAGGCGCCTGCAAACGGGGAGAAAGCGTCCTCTCCCCTCCGCGTCCCACGTTCAAGCTGAATGACGCAGCATGTTTCTCGGAAGGCTCTGCCGAGCTATCTAGTACAAGGGAGAGAGTGCCTGCCTCTGCCGAGAAAGGTTTTGACGTGGGGATTGCTGGACAGGCGGAAGAGCGTTCCCCAGGCCGTGCAAAGTTGAGGCCTTGGTGATTCTGGATGGTCCCAAGGGTCCAGAATTGTCCCTGGGAAAGCTGTCCTTTTCCCTCTTTTTCCGGCTGGAAGTACACCTCTGGCATCCGACTGCCGTTCGGCGACGTCCTGGGGGAGACGCCCCGGTTTCACTTGGGACGCACACTGGTGTTTCTCAGAAGAGCCCAAATTCCTCCCTGCGGGTGGGTGGGGGCCTGGGCACACCAGCATGGAATGTAAGGCTGTTTAGAACTGCGTACCTTGAGGCCGTGTGAAGGCCGCACGAACGAGAGCTTTCGAGCGAACAGGGCAGCGCTTCGCCATCACCGTTGCACATTCACGGAGCTTAGTCAAACGAACGCATTTACTTCCTGGGGCTCCAACACAGCCGAGGAGTTGGAAGGCATACAGTGAGGGCCCTTTGACAGTTGTTACAACGAACGTGAGTGCACAGTGTCTCGTGAAATACCTTCCACGGTTGAAGCATTCCGTTAACGCATGCCCCTCCGCTCCCTCTGGCGCTCCGAGGTGTTCCTAACGGGGGAAATCTGGACTTTTGCTCGAGGCCGGGGTGGGGCGGGGGGACTCACAATTCTTCTGCCGGCGAGCTCCAGAGCGCTCCTGCTGAAGCTCCCAGCAAGGAACTGAGAGCAGCAGGCCTCACACGAGTCAACTCAGACTTCTTCTGTCACGAGTCAACTCAGACTTCTTATGTGAGGCCTTCCGGCAGCAAAGAGAAGGTGCGCGCGAGGAGTGTGCCTCAGGCAGCTTAGGACCCGCCACTGTCTCGTCTACCACGGAGGGGAACCAGGTTTGGCCAGGGTCGCCCAGCTTCATACCTGAGCTCCTACAGGTATCCTCAGCGGTTTCTGATTACCTCAAGGAAACACAACGGGAGGAACAGGGCCCTTCCGTGGAGGCCCTTTTGGGCACAGGGACCTCTGCGTGGGATCTACTGGGTAAGTATGGCAGTACCTCAGGTAGGCCTCAGTGACCAAGGCTCTCCGGCTCACGCCTAGCTGTGCAAAGCAGTGTGGCGAACGTACCTACTGCTCCTCAGGCTGGGCCCACAGCCTAGCTTTCGCTTCTGTGAGAGTGCTGTCCCGAGTCTCTTCCTGGAGCCAGTCGTCAGCGCGGTGTCTTTTGGCACTGCAGTTCTCTCTCAGTCAAGGAGGCCGTGCGACTGACTGGCAAAGGGAGTCCGCCCAGCGCTGCTTTCGCCAGTCTCTCTGACGACTGGGCCACTCTACCTGGGCAACCCAGAGAGGAGTACACTGCCCTAGCTATGAAAGTGAAGAGCTGTCTCCAGGGGCCTGCTTACGCTAAGGTTCCTCAGAAGCCAGAGGCCGCCGTTCCGGCACGGAGAGAGGTCATCCTGCGAAACTGGTGAATGGGCTCCTACCCTGTGTGTCCCCAGGGGCGTCGCAGGGTTAAGGCACTCCGTGGTGGAGTATGGCCTCATTGGAGACCCCTGCACACCCAAGTCCCCTGACGTGAAACACTGGAACTTCACCTTGAGGCCCGAGCTCACCTTTCGTTCGTTCGGCCGGAGCCGAACCTGGGGAGCCGTGGGAGGAGTTCCTAGAAAGGGATTGCCAGCACGGTTTTCGCTTTGGGAGAACACGCAGCCTCGGCCCACAACGACAGTCCTGCCGTGCAGAGACGTCGGGCCGCTAGTGCTGTTCCAGGCAGCTGTGAAGCCAAGCGCAAGGCGCCTGCAAACGGGGAGAAAGCGTCCTCTCCCCTCCGCGTCCCACGTTCAAGCTGAATGACGCAGCATGTTTCTCGGAAGGCTCTGCCGAGCTATCTAGTACAAGGGAGAGAGTGCCTGCCTCTGCCGAGAAAGGTTTTGACGTGGGGATTGCTGGACAGGCGGAAGAGCGTTCCCCAGGCCATGCAAAGTTGAGGCCTTGGTGATTCTGGATGGTCCCAAGGGTCCAGAATTGTCCCTGGGAAAGCTGTCCTTTTCCCTCTTTTTCCGGCTGGAAGTACACCTCTGGCATCCGACTGCCGTTCGGCGACGTCCTGGGGGAGACGCCCCGGTTTCACTTGGGACGCACACTGGTGTTTCTCAGAAGAGCCCAAATTCCTCCCTGCGGGTGGGTGGGGGCCTGGGCACACCAGCATGGAATGTAAGGCTGTTTAGAACTGCGTACCTTGAGGCCGTGTGAAGGCCGCACGAACGAGAGCTTTCGAGCGAACAGGGCAGCGCTTCGCCATCACCGTTGCACATTCACGGAGCTTAGTCAAACGAACGCATTTACTTCCTGGGGCTCCAACACAGCCGAGGAGTTGGAAGGCATACAGTGAGGGCCCTTTGACAGTTGTTACAACGAACGTGAGTGCACAGTGTCTCGTGAAATACCTTCCACGGTTGAAGCATTCCGTTAACGCATGCCCCTCCGCTCCCTCTGGCGCTCCGAGGTGTTCCTAACGGGGGAAATCTGGACTTTTGCTCGAGGCCGGGGTGGGGCGGGGGGACTCACAATTCTTCTGCCGGCGAGCTCCAGAGCGCTCCTGCTGAAGCTCCCAGCAAGGAACTGAGAGCAGCAGGCCTCACAGGAGTCAACTCAGACTTCTTCTGTCACGAGTCAACTCAGACTTCTTATGTGAGGCCTTCCGGCAGCAAAGAGAAGGTGCGCGCGAGGAGTGTGCCTCAGGCAGCTTAGGACCCGCCACTGTCTCGTCTACCACGGAGGGGAACCAGGTTTGGCCAGGGTCGCCCAGCTTCATACCTGAGCTCCTACAGGTATCCTCAGCGGTTTCTGATTACCTCAAGGAAACACAACGGGAGGAACAGGGCCCTTCCGTGGAGGCCCTTTTGGGCACAGGGACCTCTGCGTGGGATCTACTGGGTAAGTATGGCAGTACCTCAGGTAGGCCTCAGTGACCAAGGCTCTCCGGCTCACGCCTAGCTGTGCAACGCAGTGTGGCGAACGTACCTACTGCTCCTCAGGCTGGGCCCACAGCCTAGCTTTCGCTTCTGTGAGAGTGCTGTCCCGAGTCTCTTCCTGGAGCCAGTCGTCAGCGCGGTGTCTTTTGGCACTGCAGTTCTCTCTCAGTCAAGGAGGCCGTGCGACTGACTGGCAAAGGGAGTCCGCCCAGCGCTGCTTTCGCCAGTCTCTCTGACGACTGGGCCACTCTACCTGGGCAACCCAGAGAGGAGTACACTGCCCTAGCTATGAAAGTGAAGAGCTGTCTCCAGGGGCCTGCTTACGCTAAGGTTCCTCAGAAGCCAGAGGCCGCCGTTCCGGCACGGAGAGAGGTCATCCTGCGAAACTGGTGAATGGGCTCCTACCCTGTGTGTCCCCAGGGGCGTCGCAGGGTTAAGGCACTCCGTGGTGGAGTATGGCCTCATTGGAGACCCCTGCACACCCAAGTCCCCTGACGTGAAACACTGGAACTTCACCTTGAGGCCCGAGCTCACCTTTCGTTCGTTCGGCCGGAGCCGAACCTGGGGAGCCGTGGGAGGAGTTCCTAGAAAGGGATTGCCAGCACGGTTTTCGCTTTGGGAGAACACGCAGCCTCGGCCCACAACGACAGTCCTGCCGTGCAGAGACGTCGGGCCGCTAGTGCTGTTCCAGGCAGCTGTGAAGCCAAGCGCAAGGCGCCTGCAAACGGGGAGAAAGCGTCCTCTCCCCTCCGCGTCCCACGTTCAAGCTGAATGACGCAGCATGTTTCTCGGAAGGCTCTGCCGAGCTATCTAGTACAAGGGAGAGAGTGCCTGCCTCTGCCGAGAAAGGTTTTGACGTGGGGATTGCTGGACAGGCGGAAGAGCGTTCCCCAGGCCGTGCAAAGTTGAGGCCTTGGTGATTCTGGATGGTCCCAAGGGTCCAGAATTGTCCCTGGGAAAGCTGTCCTTTTCCCTCTTTTTCCGGCTGGAAGTACACCTCTGGCATCCGACTGCCGTTCGGCGACGTCCTGGGGGAGACGCCCCGGTTTCACTTGGGACGCACACTGGTGTTTCTCAGAAGAGCCCAAATTCCTCCCTGCGGGTGGGTGGGGGCCTGGGCACACCAGCATGGAATGTAAGGCTGTTTAGAACTGCGTACCTTGAGGCCGTGTGAAGGCCGCACGAACGAGAGCTTTCGAGCGAACAGGGCAGCGCTTCGCCATCACCGTTGCACATTCACGGAGCTTAGTCAAACGAACGCATTTACTTCCTGGGGCTCCAACACAGCCGAGGAGTTGGAAGGCATACAGTGAGGGCCCTTTGACAGTTGTTACAACGAACGTGAGTGCACAGTGTCTCGTGAAATACCTTCCACGGTTGAAGCATTCCGTTAACGCATGCCCCTCCGCTCCCTCTGGCGCTCCGAGGTGTTCCTAACGGGGGAAATCTGGACTTTTGCTCGAGGCCGGGGTGGGGCGGGGGGACTCACAATTCTTCTGCCGGCGAGCTCCAGAGCGCTCCTGCTGAAGCTCCCAGCAAGGAACTGAGAGCAGCAGGCCTCACACGAGTCAACTCAGACTTCTTCTGTCACGAGTCAACTCAGACTTCTTATGTGAGGCCTTCCGGCAGCAAAGAGAAGGTGCGCGCGAGGAGTGTGCCTCAGGCAGCTTAGGACCCGCCACTGTCTCGTCTACCACGGAGGGGAACCAGGTTTGGCCAGGGTCGCCCAGCTTCATACCTGAGCTCCTACAGGTATCCTCAGCGGTTTCTGATTACCTCAAGGAAACACAACGGGAGGAACAGGGCCCTTCCGTGGAGGCCCTTTTGGGCACAGGGACCTCTGCGTGGGATCTACTGCCTAAGTATGGCAGTACCTCAGGTAGGCCTCAGTGACCAAGGCTCTCCGGCTCACGCCTAGCTGTGCAACGCAGTGTGGCGAACGTACGTACTGCTCCTCAGGCTGGGCCCACAGCCTAGCTTTCGCTTCTGTGAGAGTGCTGTCCCGAGTCTCTTCCTGGAGCCAGTCGTCAGCGCGGTGTCTTTTGGCACTGCAGTTCTCTCTCAGTCAAGGAGGCCGTGCGACTGACTGGCAAAGGGAGTCCGCCCAGCGCTGCTTTCGCCAGTCTCTCTGACGACTGGGCCACTCTACCTGGGCAACCCAGAGAGGAGTACACTGCCCTAGCTATGAAAGTGAAGAGCTGTCTCCAGGGGCCTGCTTACGCTAAGGTTCCTCAGAAGCCAGAGGCCGCCGTTCCGGCACGGAGAGAGGTCATCCTGCGAAACTGGTGAATGGGCTCCTACCCTGTGTGTCCCCAGGGGCGTCGCAGGGTTAAGGCACTCCGTGGTGGAGTATGGCCTCATTGGAGACCCCTGCACACCCAAGTCCCCTGACGTGAAACACTGGAACTTCACCTTGAGGCCCGAGCTCACCTTTCGTTCGTTCGGCCGGAGCCGAACCTGGGGAGCCGTGGGAGGAGTTCCTAGAAAGGGATTGCCAGCACGGTTTTCGCTTTGGGAGAACACGCAGCCTCGGCCCACAACGACAGTCCTGCCGTGCAGAGACGTCGGGCCGCTAGTGCTGTTCCAGGCAGCTGTGAAGCCAAGCGCAAGGCGCCTGCAAACGGGGAGAAAGCGTCCTCTCCCCTCCGCGTCCCACGTTCAAGCTGAATGACGCAGCATGTTTCTCGGAAGGCTCTGCCGAGCTATCTAGTACAAGGGAGAGAGTGCCTGCCTCTGCCGAGAAAGGTTTTGACGTGGGGATTGCTGGACAGGCGGAAGAGCGTTCCCCAGGCCGTGCAAAGTTGAGGCCTTGGTGATTCTGGATGGTCCCAAGGGTCCAGAATTGTCCCTGGGAAAGCTGTCCTTTTCCCTCTTTTTCCGGCTGGAAGTACACCTCTGGCATCCGACTGCCGTTCGGCGACGTCCTGGGGGAGACGCCCCGGTTTCACTTGGGACGCACACTGGTGTTTCTCAGAAGAGCCCAAATTCCTCCCTGCGGGTGGGTGGGGGCCTGGGCACACCAGCATGGAATGTAAGGCTGTTTAGAACTGCGTACCTTGAGGCCGTGTGAAGGCCGCACGAACGAGAGCTTTCGAGCGAACAGGGCAGCGCTTCGCCATCACCGTTGCACATTCACGGAGCTTAGTCAAACGAACGCATTTACTTCCTGGGGCTCCAACACAGCCGAGGAGTTGGAAGGCATACAGTGAGGGCCCTTTGACAGTTGTTACAACGAACGTGAGTGCACAGTGTCTCGTGAAATACCTTCCACGGTTGAAGCATTCCGTTAACGCATGCCCCTCCGCTCCCTCTGGCGCTCCGAGGTGTTCCTAACGGGGGAAATCTGGACTTTTGCTCGAGGCCGGGGTGGGGCGGGGGGACTCACAATTCTTCTGCCGGCGAGCTCCAGAGCGCTCCTGCTGAAGCTCCCAGCAAGGAACTGAGAGCAGCAGGCCTCACACGAGTCAACTCAGACTTCTTCTGTCACGAGTCAACTCAGACTTCTTATGTGAGGCCTTCCGGCAGCAAAGAGAAGGTGCGCGCGAGGAGTGTGCCTCAGGCAGCTTAGGACCCGCCACTGTCTCGTCTACCACGGAGGGGAACCAGGTTTGGCCAGGGTCGCCCAGCTTCATACCTGAGCTCCTACAGGTATCCTCAGCGGTTTCTGATTACCTCAAGGAAACACAACGGGAGGAACAGGGCCCTTCCGTGGAGGCCCTTTTGGGCACAGGGACCTCTGCGTGGGATCTACTGGGTAAGTATGGCAGTACCTCAGGTAGGCCTCAGTGACCAAGGCTCTCCGGCTCACGCCTAGCTGTGCAAAGCAGTGTGGCGAACGTACGTACTGCTCCTCAGGCTGGGCCCACAGCCTAGCTTTCGCTTCTGTGAGAGTGCTGTCCCGAGTCTCTTCCTGGAGCCAGTCGTCAGCGCGGTGTCTTTTGGCACTGCAGTTCTCTCTCAGTCAAGGAGGCCGTGCGACTGACTGGCAAAGGGAGTCCGCCCAGCGCTGCTTTCGCCAGTCTCTCTGACGACTGGGCCACTCTACCTGGGCAACCCAGAGAGGAGTACACTGCCCTAGCTATGAAAGTGAAGAGCTGTCTCCAGGGGCCTGCTTACGCTAAGGTTCCTCAGAAGCCAGAGGCCGCCGTTCCGGCACGGAGAGAGGTCATCCTGCGAAACTGGTGAATGGGCTCCTACCCTGTGTGTCCCCAGGGGCGTCGCAGGGTTAAGGCACTCCGTGGTGGAGTGTGGCCTCATTGGAGACCCCTGCACACCCAAGTCCCCTGACGTGAAACACTGGAACTTCACCTTGAGGCCCGAGCTCACCTTTCGTTCGTTCGGCCGGAGCCGAACCTGGGGAGCCGTGGGAGGAGTTCCTAGAAAGGGATTGCCAGCACGGTTTTCGCTTTGGGAGAACACGCAGCCTCGGCCCACAACGACAGTCCTGCCGTGCAGAGACGTCGGGCCGCTAGTGCTGTTCCAGGCAGCTGTGAAGCCAAGCGCAGGGCGCCTGCAAACGGGGAGAAAGCGTCCTCTCCCCTCCGCGTCCCACGTTCAAGCTGAATGACGCAGCATGTTTCTCGGAAGGCTCTGCCGAGCTATCTAGTACAAGGGAGAGAGTGCCTGCCTCTGCCGAGAAAGGTTTTGACGTGGGGATTGCTGGACAGGCGGAAGAGCGTTCCCCAGGCCGTGCAAAGTTGAGGCCTTGGTGATTCTGGATGGTCCCAAGGGTCCAGAATTGTCCCTGGGAAAGCTGTCCTTTTCCCTCTTTTTCCGGCTGGAAGTACACCTCTGGCATCCGACTGCCGTTCGGCGACGTCCTGGGGGAGACGCCCCGGTTTCACTTGGGACGCACACTGGTGTTTCTCAGAAGAGCCCAAATTCCTCCCTGCGGGTGGGTGGGGGCCTGGGCACACCAGCATGGAATGTAAGGCTGTTTAGAACTGCGTACCTTGAGGCCGTGTGAAGGCCGCACGAACGAGAGCTTTCGAGCGAACAGGGCAGCGCTTCGCCATCACCGTTGCACATTCACGGAGCTTAGTCAAACGAACGCATTTACTTCCTGGGGCTCCAACACAGCCGAGGAGTTGGAAGGCATACAGTGAGGGCCCTTTGACAGTTGTTACAACGAACGTGAGTGCACAGTGTCTCGTGAAATACCTTCCACGGTTGAAGCATTCCGTTAACGCATGCCCCTCCGCTCCCTCTGGCGCTCCGAGGTGTTCCTAACGGGGGAAATCTGGACTTTTGCTCGAGGCCGGGGTGGGGCGGGGGGACTCACAATTCTTCTGCCGGCGAGCTCCAGAGCGCTCCTGCTGAAGCTCCCAGCAAGGAACTGAGAGCAGCAGGCCTCACACGAGTCAACTCAGACTTCTTCTGTCACGAGTCAACTCAGACTTCTTATGTGAGGCCTTCCGGCAGCAAAGAGAAGGTGCGCGCGAGGAGTGTGCCTCAGGCAGCTTAGGACCCGCCACTGTCTCGTCTACCACGGAGGGGAACCAGGTTTGGCCAGGGTCGCCCAGCTTCATACCTGAGCTCCTACAGGTATCCTCAGCGGTTTCTGATTACCTCAAGGAAACACAACGGGAGGAACAGGGCCCTTCCGTGGAGGCCCTTTTGGGCACAGGGACCTCTGCGTGGGATCTACTGGGTAAGTATGGCAGTACCTCAGGTAGGCCTCAGTGACCAAGGCTCTCCGGCTCACGCCTAGCTGTGCAAAGCAGTGTGGCGAACGTACCTACTGCTCCTCAGGCTGGGCCCACAGCCTAGCTTTCGCTTCTGTGAGAGTGCTGTCCCGAGTCTCTTCCTGGAGCCAGTCGTCAGCGCGGTGTCTTTTGGCACTGCAGTTCTCTCTCAGTCAAGGAGGCCGTGCGACTGACTGGCAAAGGGAGTCCGCCCAGCGCTGCTTTCGCCAGTCTCTCTGACGACTGGGCCACTCTACCTGGGCAACCCAGAGAGGAGTACACTGCCCTAGCTATGAAAGTGAAGAGCTGTCTCCAGGGGCCTGCTTACGCTAAGGTTCCTCAGAAGCCAGAGGCCGCCGTTCCGGCACGGAGAGAGGTCATCCTGCGAAACTGGTGAATGGGCTCCTACCCTGTGTGTCCCCAGGGGCGTCGCAGGGTTAAGGCACTCCGTGGTGGAGTGTGGCCTCATTGGAGACCCCTGCACACCCAAGTCCCCTGACGTGAAACACTGGAACTTCACCTTGAGGCCCGAGCTCACCTTTCGTTCGTTCGGCCGGAGCCGAACCTGGGGAGCCGTGGGAGGAGTTCCTAGAAAGGGATTGCCAGCACGGTTTTCGCTTTGGGAGAACACGCAGCCTCGGCCCACAACGACAGTCCTGCCGTGCAGAGACGTCGGGCCGCTAGTGCTGTTCCAGGCAGCTGTGAAGCCAAGCGCAAGGCGCCTGCAAACGGGGAGAAAGCGTCCTCTCCCCTCCGCGTCCCACGTTCAAGCTGAATGACGCAGCATGTTTCTCGGAAGGCTCTGCCGAGCTATCTAGTACAAGGGAGAGAGTGCCTGCCTCTGCCGAGAAAGGTTTTGACGTGGGGATTGCTGGACAGGCGGAAGAGCGTTCCCCAGGCCGTGCAAAGTTGAGGCCTTGGTGATTCTGGATGGTCCCAAGGGTCCAGAATTGTCCCTGGGAAAGCTGTCCTTTTCCCTCTTTTTCCGGCTGGAAGTACACCTCTGGCATCCGACTGCCGTTCGGCGACGTCCTGGGGGAGACGCCCCGGTTTCACTTGGGACGCACACTGGTGTTTCTCAGAAGAGCCCAAATTCCTCCCTGCGGGTGGGTGGGGGCCTGGGCACACCAGCATGGAATGTAAGGCTGTTTAGAACTGCGTACCTTGAGGCCGTGTGAAGGCCGCACGAACGAGAGCTTTCGAGCGAACAGGGCAGCGCTTCGCCATCACCGTTGCACATTCACGGAGCTTAGTCAAACGAACGCATTTACTTCCTGGGGCTCCAACACAGCCGAGGAGTTGGAAGGCATACAGTGAGGGCCCTTTGACAGTTGTTACAACGAACGTGAGTGCACAGTGTCTCGTGAAATACCTTCCACGGTTGAAGCATTCCGTTAACGCATGCCCCTCCGCTCCCTCTGGCGCTCCGAGGTGTTCCTAACGGGGGAAATCTGGACTTTTGCTCGAGGCCGGGGTGGGGCGGGGGGACTCACAATTCTTCTGCCGGCGAGCTCCAGAGCGCTCCTGCTGAAGCTCCCAGCAAGGAACTGAGAGCAGCAGGCCTCACACGAGTCAACTCAGACTTCTTCTGTCACGAGTCAACTCAGACTTCTTATGTGAGGCCTTCCGGCAGCAAAGAGAAGGTGCGCGCGAGGAGTGTGCCTCAGGCAGCTTAGGACCCGCCACTGTCTCGTCTACCACGGAGGGGAACCAGGTTTGGCCAGGGTCGCCCAGCTTCATACCTGAGCTCCTACAGGTATCCTCAGCGGTTTCTGATTACCTCAAGGAAACACAACGGGAGGAACAGGGCCCTTCCGTGGAGGCCCTTTTGGGCACAGGGACCTCTGCGTGGGATCTACTGCCTAAGTATGGCAGTACCTCAGGTAGGCCTCAGTGACCAAGGCTCTCCGGCTCACGCCTAGCTGTGCAACGCAGTGTGGCGAACGTACGTACTGCTCCTCAGGCTGGGCCCACAGCCTAGCTTTCGCTTCTGTGAGAGTGCTGTCCCGAGTCTCTTCCTGGAGCCAGTCGTCAGCGCGGTGTCTTTTGGCACTGCAGTTCTCTCTCAGTCAAGGAGGCCGTGCGACTGACTGGCAAAGGGAGTCCGCCCAGCGCTGCTTTCGCCAGTCTCTCTGACGACTGGGCCACTCTACCTGGGCAACCCAGAGAGGAGTACACTGCCCTAGCTATGAAAGTGAAGAGCTGTCTCCAGGGGCCTGCTTACGCTAAGGTTCCTCAGAAGCCAGAGGCCGCCGTTCCGGCACGGAGAGAGGTCATCCTGCGAAACTGGTGAATGGGCTCCTACCCTGTGTGTCCCCAGGGGCGTCGCAGGGTTAAGGCACTCCGTGGTGGAGTATGGCCTCATTGGAGACCCCTGCACACCCAAGTCCCCTGACGTGAAACACTGGAACTTCACCTTGAGGCCCGAGCTCACCTTTCGTTCGTTCGGCCGGAGCCGAACCTGGGGAGCCGTGGGAGGAGTTCCTAGAAAGGGATTGCCAGCACGGTTTTCGCTTTGGGAGAACACGCAGCCTCGGCCCACAACGACAGTCCTGCCGTGCAGAGACGTCGGGCCGCTAGTGCTGTTCCAGGCAGCTGTGAAGCCAAGCGCAAGGCGCCTGCAAACGGGGAGAAAGCGTCCTCTCCCCTCCGCGTCCCACGTTCAAGCTGAATGACGCAGCATGTTTCTCGGAAGGCTCTGCCGAGCTATCTAGTACAAGGGAGAGAGTGCCTGCCTCTGCCGAGAAAGGTTTTGACGTGGGGATTGCTGGACAGGCGGAAGAGCGTTCCCCAGGCCGTGCAAAGTTGAGGCCTTGGTGATTCTGGATGGTCCCAAGGGTCCAGAATTGTCCCTGGGAAAGCTGTCCTTTTCCCTCTTTTTCCGGCTGGAAGTACACCTCTGGCATCCGACTGCCGTTCGGCGACGTCCTGGGGGAGACGCCCCGGTTTCACTTGGGACGCACACTGGTGTTTCTCAGAAGAGCCCAAATTCCTCCCTGCGGGTGGGTGGGGGCCTGGGCACACCAGCATGGAATGTAAGGCTGTTTAGAACTGCGTACCTTGAGGCCGTGTGAAGGCCGCACGAACGAGAGCTTTCGAGCGAACAGGGCAGCGCTTCGCCATCACCGTTGCACATTCACGGAGCTTAGTCAAACGAACGCATTTACTTCCTGGGGCTCCAACACAGCCGAGGAGTTGGAAGGCATACAGTGAGGGCCCTTTGACAGTTGTTACAACGAACGTGAGTGCACAGTGTCTCGTGAAATACCTTCCACGGTTGAAGCATTCCGTTAACGCATGCCCCTCCGCTCCCTCTGGCGCTCCGAGGTGTTCCTAACGGGGGAAATCTGGACTTTTGCTCGAGGCCGGGGTGGGGCG
The DNA here is from genome assembly GCF_964374135.1 of Grampus griseus. Classification (NCBI taxonomy): domain Eukaryota; kingdom Metazoa; phylum Chordata; class Mammalia; order Artiodactyla; family Delphinidae; genus Grampus; species Grampus griseus. Next base: position 429,159 of record NW_028133273.1, on the reverse strand, counting down.
GGGGGACTCACAATTCTTCTGCCGGCGAGCTCCAGAGCGCTCCTGCTGAAGCTCCCAGCAAGGAACTGAGAGCAGCAGGCCTCACACGAGTCAACTCAGACTTCTTCTGTCACGAGTCAACTCAGACTTCTTATGTGAGGCCTTCCGGCAGCAAAGAGAAGGTGCGCGCGAGGAGTGTGCCTCAGGCAGCTTAGGACCCGCCACTGTCTCGTCTACCACGGAGGGGAACCAGGTTTGGCCAGGGTCGCCCAGCTTCATACCTGAGCTCCTACAGGTATCCTCAGCGGTTTCTGATTACCTCAAGGAAACACAACGGGAGGAACAGGGCCCTTCCGTGGAGGCCCTTTTGGGCACAGGGACCTCTGCGTGGGATCTACTGGGTAAGTATGGCAGTACCTCAGGTAGGCCTCAGTGACCAAGGCTCTCCGGCTCACGCCTAGCTGTGCAACGCAGTGTGGCGAACGTACCTACTGCTCCTCAGGCTGGGCCCACAGCCTAGCTTTCGCTTCTGTGAGAGTGCTGTCCCGAGTCTCTTCCTGGAGCCAGTCGTCAGCGCGGTGTCTTTTGGCACTGCAGTTCTCTCTCAGTCAAGGAGGCCGTGCGACTGACTGGCAAAGGGAGTCCGCCCAGCGCTGCTTTCGCCAGTCTCTCTGACGACTGGGCCACTCTACCTGGGCAACCCAGAGAGGAGTACACTGCCCTAGCTATGAAAGTGAAGAGCTGTCTCCAGGGGCCTGCTTACGCTAAGGTTCCTCAGAAGCCAGAGGCCGCCGTTCCGGCACGGAGAGAGGTCATCCTGCGAAACTGGTGAATGGGCTCCTACCCTGTGTGTCCCCAGGGGCGTCGCAGGGTTAAGGCACTCCGTGGTGGAGTGTGGCCTCATTGGAGACCCCTGCACACCCAAGTCCCCTGACGTGAAACACTGGAACTTCACCTTGAGGCCCGAGCTCACCTTTCGTTCGTTCGGCCGGAGCCGAACCTGGGGAGCCGTGGGAGGAGTTCCTAGAAAGGGATTGCCAGCACGGTTTTCGCTTTGGGAGAACACGCAGCCTCGGCCCACAACGACAGTCCTGCCGTGCAGAGACGTCGGGCCGCTAGTGCTGTTCCAGGCAGCTGTGAAGCCAAGCGCAGGGCGCCTGCAAACGGGGAGAAAGCGTCCTCTCCCCTCCGCGTCCCACGTTCAAGCTGAATGACGCAGCATGTTTCTCGGAAGGCTCTGCCGAGCTATCTAGTACAAGGGAGAGAGTGCCTGCCTCTGCCGAGAAAGGTTTTGACGTGGGGATTGCTGGACAGGCGGAAGAGCGTTCCCCAGGCCGTGCAAAGTTGAGGCCTTGGTGATTCTGGATGGTCCCAAGGGTCCAGAATTGTCCCTGGGAAAGCTGTCCTTTTCCCTCTTTTTCCGGCTGGAAGTACACCTCTGGCATCCGACTGCCGTTCGGCGACGTCCTGGGGGAGACGCCCCGGTTTCACTTGGGACGCACACTGGTGTTTCTCAGAAGAGCCCAAATTCCTCCCTGCGGGTGGGTGGGGGCCTGGGCACACCAGCATGGAATGTAAGGCTGTTTAGAACTGCGTACCTTGAGGCCGCGTGAAGGCCGCACGAACGAGAGCTTTCGAGCGAACAGGGCAGCGCTTCGCCATCACCGTTGCACATTCACGGAGCTTAGTCAAACGAACGCATTTACTTCCTGGGGCTCCAACACAGCCGAGGAGTTGGAAGGCATACAGTGAGGGCCCTTTGACAGTTGTTACAACGAACGTGAGTGCACAGTGTCTCGTGAAATACCTTCCACGGTTGAAGCATTCCGTTAACGCATGCCCCTCCGCTCCCTCTGGCGCTCCGAGGTGTTCCTAACGGGGGAAATCTGGACTTTTGCTCGAGGCCGGGGTGGGGCGGGGGGACTCACAATTCTTCTGCCGGCGAGCTCCAGAGCGCTCCTGCTGAAGCTCCCAGCAAGGAACTGAGAGCAGCAGGCCTCACACGAGTCAACTCAGACTTCTTCTGTCACGAGTCAACTCAGACTTCTTATGTGAGGCCTTCCGGCAGCAAAGAGAAGGTGCGCGCGAGGAGTGTGCCTCAGGCAGCTTAGGACCCGCCACTGTCTCGTCTACCACGGAGGGGAACCAGGTTTGGCCAGGGTCGCCCAGCTTCATACCTGAGCTCCTACAGGTATCCTCAGCGGTTTCTGATTACCTCAAGGAAACACAACGGGAGGAACAGGGCCCTTCCGTGGAGGCCCTTTTGGGCACAGGGACCTCTGCGTGGGATCTACTGGGTAAGTATGGCAGTACCTCAGGTAGGCCTCAGTGACCAAGGCTCTCCGGCTCACGCCTAGCTGTGCAAAGCAGTGTGGCGAACGTACCTACTGCTCCTCAGGCTGGGCCCACAGCCTAGCTTTCGCTTCTGTGAGAGTGCTGTCCCGAGTCTCTTCCTGGAGCCAGTCGTCAGCGCGGTGTCTTTTGGCACTGCAGTTCTCTCTCAGTCAAGGAGGCCGTGCGACTGACTGGCAAAGGGAGTCCGCCCAGCGCTGCTTTCGCCAGTCTCTCTGACGACTGGGCCACTCTACCTGGGCAACCCAGAGAGGAGTACACTGCCCTAGCTATGAAAGTGAAGAGCTGTCTCCAGGGGCCTGCTTACGCTAAGGTTCCTCAGAAGCCAGAGGCCGCCGTTCCGGCACGGAGAGAGGTCATCCTGCGAAACTGGTGAATGGGCTCCTACCCTGTGTGTCCCCAGGGGCGTCGCAGGGTTAAGGCACTCCGTGGTGGAGTGTGGCCTCATTGGAGACCCCTGCACACCCAAGTCCCCTGACGTGAAACACTGGAACTTCACCTTGAGGCCCGAGCTCACCTTTCGTTCGTTCGGCCGGAGCCGAACCTGGGGAGCCGTGGGAGGAGTTCCTAGAAAGGGATTGCCAGCACGGTTTTCGCTTTGGGAGAACACGCAGCCTCGGCCCACAACGACAGTCCTGCCGTGCAGAGACGTCGGGCCGCTAGTGCTGTTCCAGGCAGCTGTGAAGCCAAGCGCAAGGCGCCTGCAAACGGGGAGAAAGCGTCCTCTCCCCTCCGCGTCCCACGTTCAAGCTGAATGACGCAGCATGTTTCTCGGAAGGCTCTGCCGAGCTATCTAGTACAAGGGAGAGAGTGCCTGCCTCTGCCGAGAAAGGTTTTGACGTGGGGATTGCTGGACAGGCGGAAGAGCGTTCCCCAGGCCGTGCAAAGTTGAGGCCTTGGTGATTCTGGATGGTCCCAAGGGTCCAGAATTGTCCCTGGGAAAGCTGTCCTTTTCCCTCTTTTTCCGGCTGGAAGTACACCTCTGGCATCCGACTGCCGTTCGGCGACGTCCTGGGGGAGACGCCCCGGTTTCACTTGGGACGCACACTGGTGTTTCTCAGAAGAGCCCAAATTCCTCCCTGCGGGTGGGTGGGGGCCTGGGCACACCAGCATGGAATGTAAGGCTGTTTAGAACTGCGTACCTTGAGGCCGTGTGAAGGCCGCACGAACGAGAGCTTTCGAGCGAACAGGGCAGCGCTTCGCCATCACCGTTGCACATTCACGGAGCTTAGTCAAACGAACGCATTTACTTCCTGGGGCTCCAACACAGCCGAGGAGTTGGAAGGCATACAGTGAGGGCCCTTTGACAGTTGTTACAACGAACGTGAGTGCACAGTGTCTCGTGAAATACCTTCCACGGTTGAAGCATTCCGTTAACGCATGCCCCTCCGCTCCCTCTGGCGCTCCGAGGTGTTCCTAACGGGGGAAATCTGGACTTTTGCTCGAGGCCGGGGTGGGGCGGGGGGACTCACAATTCTTCTGCCGGCGAGCTCCAGAGCGCTCCTGCTGAAGCTCCCAGCAAGGAACTGAGAGCAGCAGGCCTCACACGAGTCAACTCAGACTTCTTCTGTCACGAGTCAACTCAGACTTCTTATGTGAGGCCTTCCGGCAGCAAAGAGAAGGTGCGCGCGAGGAGTGTGCCTCAGGCAGCTTAGGACCCGCCACTGTCTCGTCTACCACGGAGGGGAACCAGGTTTGGCCAGGGTCGCCCAGCTTCATACCTGAGCTCCTACAGGTATCCTCAGCGGTTTCTGATTACCTCAAGGAAACACAACGGGAGGAACAGGGCCCTTCCGTGGAGGCCCTTTTGGGCACAGGGACCTCTGCGTGGGATCTACTGGGTAAGTATGGCAGTACCTCAGGTAGGCCTCAGTGACCAAGGCTCTCCGGCTCACGCCTAGCTGTGCAAAGCAGTGTGGCGAACGTACCTACTGCTCCTCAGGCTGGGCCCACAGCCTAGCTTTCGCTTCTGTGAGAGTGCTGTCCCGAGTCTCTTCCTGGAGCCAGTCGTCAGCGCGGTGTCTTTTGGCACTGCAGTTCTCTCTCAGTCAAGGAGGCCGTGCGACTGACTGGCAAAGGGAGTCCGCCCAGCGCTGCTTTCGCCAGTCTCTCTGACGACTGGGCCACTCTACCTGGGCAACCCAGAGAGGAGTACACTGCCCTAGCTATGAAAGTGAAGAGCTGTCTCCAGGGGCCTGCTTACGCTAAGGTTCCTCAGAAGCCAGAGGCCGCCGTTCCGGCACGGAGAGAGGTCATCCTGCGAAACTGGTGAATGGGCTCCTACCCTGTGTGTCCCCAGGGGCGTCGCAGGGTTAAGGCACTCCGTGGTGGAGTATGGCCTCATTGGAGACCCCTGCACACCCAAGTCCCCTGACGTGAAACACTGGAACTTCACCTTGAGGCCCGAGCTCACCTTTCGTTCGTTCGGCCGGAGCCGAACCTGGGGAGCCGTGGGAGGAGTTCCTAGAAAGGGATTGCCAGCACGGTTTTCGCTTTGGGAGAACACGCAGCCTCGGCCCACAACGACAGTCCTGCCGTGCAGAGACGTCGGGCCGCTAGTGCTGTTCCAGGCAGCTGTGAAGCCAAGCGCAAGGCGCCTGCAAACGGGGAGAAAGCGTCCTCTCCCCTCCGCGTCCCACGTTCAAGCTGAATGACGCAGCATGTTTCTCGGAAGGCTCTGCCGAGCTATCTAGTACAAGGGAGAGAGTGCCTGCCTCTGCCGAGAAAGGTTTTGACGTGGGGATTGCTGGACAGGCGGAAGAGCGTTCCCCAGGCCGTGCAAAGTTGAGGCCTTGGTGATTCTGGATGGTCCCAAGGGTCCAGAATTGTCCCTGGGAAAGCTGTCCTTTTCCCTCTTTTTCCGGCTGGAAGTACACCTCTGGCATCCGACTGCCGTTCGGCGACGTCCTGGGGGAGACGCCCCGGTTTCACTTGGGACGCACACTGGTGTTTCTCAGAAGAGCCCAAATTCCTCCCTGCGGGTGGGTGGGGGCCTGGGCACACCAGCATGGAATGTAAGGCTGTTTAGAACTGCGTACCTTGAGGCCGTGTGAAGGCCGCACGAACGAGAGCTTTCGAGCGAACAGGGCAGCGCTTCGCCATCACCGTTGCACATTCACGGAGCTTAGTCAAACGAACGCATTTACTTCCTGGGGCTCCAACACAGCCGAGGAGTTGGAAGGCATACAGTGAGGGCCCTTTGACAGTTGTTACAACGAACGTGAGTGCACAGTGTCTCGTGAAATACCTTCCACGGTTGAAGCATTCCGTTAACGCATGCCCCTCCGCTCCCTCTGGCGCTCCGAGGTGTTCCTAACGGGGGAAATCTGGACTTTTGCTCGAGGCCGGGGTGGGGCGGGGGGACTCACAATTCTTCTGCCGGCGAGCTCCAGAGCGCTCCTGCTGAAGCTCCCAGCAAGGAACTGAGAGCAGCAGGCCTCACACGAGTCAACTCAGACTTCTTCTGTCACGAGTCAACTCAGACTTCTTATGTGAGGCCTTCCGGCAGCAAAGAGAAGGTGCGCGCGAGGAGTGTGCCTCAGGCAGCTTAGGACCCGCCACTGTCTCGTCTACCACGGAGGGGAACCAGGTTTGGCCAGGGTCGCCCAGCTTCATACCTGAGCTCCTACAGGTATCCTCAGCGGTTTCTGATTACCTCAAGGAAACACAACGGGAGGAACAGGGCCCTTCCGTGGAGGCCCTTTTGGGCACAGGGACCTCTGCGTGGGATCTACTGGGTAAGTATGGCAGTACCTCAGGTAGGCCTCAGTGACCAAGGCTCTCCGGCTCACGCCTAGCTGTGCAAAGCAGTGTGGCGAACGTACCTACTGCTCCTCAGGCTGGGCCCACAGCCTAGCTTTCGCTTCTGTGAGAGTGCTGTCCCGAGTCTCTTCCTGGAGCCAGTCGTCAGCGCGGTGTCTTTTGGCACTGCAGTTCTCTCTCAGTCAAGGAGGCCGTGCGACTGACTGGCAAAGGGAGTCCGCCCAGCGCTGCTTTCGCCAGTCTCTCTGACGACTGGGCCACTCTACCTGGGCAACCCAGAGAGGAGTACACTGCCCTAGCTATGAAAGTGAAGAGCTGTCTCCAGGGGCCTGCTTACGCTAAGGTTCCTCAGAAGCCAGAGGCCGCCGTTCCGGCACGGAGAGAGGTCATCCTGCGAAACTGGTGAATGGGCTCCTACCCTGTGTGTCCCCAGGGGCGTCGCAGGGTTAAGGCACTCCGTGGTGGAGTGTGGCCTCATTGGAGACCCCTGCACACCCAAGTCCCCTGACGTGAAACACTGGAACTTCACCTTGAGGCCCGAGCTCACCTTTCGTTCGTTCGGCCGGAGCCGAACCTGGGGAGCCGTGGGAGGAGTTCCTAGAAAGGGATTGCCAGCACGGTTTTCGCTTTGGGAGAACACGCAGCCTCGGCCCACAACGACAGTCCTGCCGTGCAGAGACGTCGGGCCGCTAGTGCTGTTCCAGGCAGCTGTGAAGCCAAGCGCAAGGCGCCTGCAAACGGGGAGAAAGCGTCCTCTCCCCTCCGCGTCCCACGTTCAAGCTGAATGACGCAGCATGTTTCTCGGAAGGCTCTGCCGAGCTATCTAGTACAAGGGAGAGAGTGCCTGCCTCTGCCGAGAAAGGTTTTGACGTGGGGATTGCTGGACAGGCGGAAGAGCGTTCCCCAGGCCGTGCAAAGTTGAGGCCTTGGTGATTCTGGATGGTCCCAAGGGTCCAGAATTGTCCCTGGGAAAGCTGTCCTTTTCCCTCTTTTTCCGGCTGGAAGTACACCTCTGGCATCCGACTGCCGTTCGGCGACGTCCTGGGGGAGACGCCCCGGTTTCACTTGGGACGCACACTGGTGTTTCTCAGAAGAGCCCAAATTCCTCCCTGCGGGTGGGTGGGGGCCTGGGCACACCAGCATGGAATGTAAGGCTGTTTAGAACTGCGTACCTTGAGGCCGTGTGAAGGCCGCACGAACGAGAGCTTTCGAGCGAACAGGGCAGCGCTTCGCCATCACCGTTGCACATTCACGGAGCTTAGTCAAACGAACGCATTTACTTCCTGGGGCTCCAACACAGCCGAGGAGTTGGAAGGCATACAGTGAGGGCCCTTTGACAGTTGTTACAACGAACGTGAGTGCACAGTGTCTCGTGAAATACCTTCCACGGTTGAAGCATTCCGTTAACGCATGCCCCTCCGCTCCCTCTGGCGCTCCGAGGTGTTCCTAACGGGGGAAATCTGGACTTTTGCTCGAGGCCGGGGTGGGGCGGGGGGACTCACAATTCTTCTGCCGGCGAGCTCCAGAGCGCTCCTGCTGAAGCTCCCAGCAAGGAACTGAGAGCAGCAGGCCTCACACGAGTCAACTCAGACTTCTTCTGTCACGAGTCAACTCAGACTTCTTATGTGAGGCCTTCCGGCAGCAAAGAGAAGGTGCGCGCGAGGAGTGTGCCTCAGGCAGCTTAGGACCCGCCACTGTCTCGTCTACCACGGAGGGGAACCAGGTTTGGCCAGGGTCGCCCAGCTTCATACCTGAGCTCCTACAGGTATCCTCAGCGGTTTCTGATTACCTCAAGGAAACACAACGGGAGGAACAGGGCCCTTCCGTGGAGGCCCTTTTGGGCACAGGGACCTCTGCGTGGGATCTACTGGGTAAGTATGGCAGTACCTCAGGTAGGCCTCAGTGACCAAGGCTCTCCGGCTCACGCCTAGCTGTGCAAAGCAGTGTGGCGAACGTACCTACTGCTCCTCAGGCTGGGCCCACAGCCTAGCTTTCGCTTCTGTGAGAGTGCTGTCCCGAGTCTCTTCCTGGAGCCAGTCGTCAGCGCGGTGTCTTTTGGCACTGCAGTTCTCTCTCAGTCAAGGAGGCCGTGCGACTGACTGGCAAAGGGAGTCCGCCCAGCGCTGCTTTCGCCAGTCTCTCTGACGACTGGGCCACTCTACCTGGGCAACCCAGAGAGGAGTACACTGCCCTAGCTATGAAAGTGAAGAGCTGTCTCCAGGGGCCTGCTTACGCTAAGGTTCCTCAGAAGCCAGAGGCCGCCGTTCCGGCACGGAGAGAGGTCATCCTGCGAAACTGGTGAATGGGCTCCTACCCTGTGTGTCCCCAGGGGCGTCGCAGGGTTAAGGCACTCCGTGGTGGAGTATGGCCTCATTGGAGACCCCTGCACACCCAAGTCCCCTGACGTGAAACACTGGAACTTCACCTTGAGGCCCGAGCTCACCTTTCGTTCGTTCGGCCGGAGCCGAACCTGGGGAGCCGTGGGAGGAGTTCCTAGAAAGGGATTGCCAGCACGGTTTTCGCTTTGGGAGAACACGCAGCCTCGGCCCACAACGACAGTCCTGCCGTGCAGAGACGTCGGGCCGCTAGTGCTGTTCCAGGCAGCTGTGAAGCCAAGCGCAAGGCGCCTGCAAACGGGGAGAAAGCGTCCTCTCCCCTCCGCGTCCCACGTTCAAGCTGAATGACGCAGCATGTTTCTCGGAAGGCTCTGCCGAGCTATCTAGTACAAGGGAGAGAGTGCCTGCCTCTGCCGAGAAAGGTTTTGACGTGGGGATTGCTGGACAGGCGGAAGAGCGTTCCCCAGGCCGTGCAAAGTTGAGGCCTTGGTGATTCTGGATGGTCCCAAGGGTCCAGAATTGTCCCTGGGAAAGCTGTCCTTTTCCCTCTTTTTCCGGCTGGAAGTACACCTCTGGCATCCGACTGCCGTTCGGCGACGTCCTGGGGGAGACGCCCCGGTTTCACTTGGGACGCACACTGGTGTTTCTCAGAAGAGCCCAAATTCCTCCCTGCGGGTGGGTGGGGGCCTGGGCACACCAGCATGGAATGTAAGGCTGTTTAGAACTGCGTACCTTGAGGCCGTGTGAAGGCCGCACGAACGAGAGCTTTCGAGCGAACAGGGCAGCGCTTCGCCATCACCGTTGCACATTCACGGAGCTTAGTCAAACGAACGCATTTACTTCCTGGGGCTCCAACACAGCCGAGGAGTTGGAAGGCATACAGTGAGGGCCCTTTGACAGTTGTTACAACGAACGTGAGTGCACAGTGTCTCGTGAAATACCTTCCACGGTTGAAGCATTCCGTTAACGCATGCCCCTCCGCTCCCTCTGGCGCTCCGAGGTGTTCCTAACGGGGGAAATCTGGACTTTTGCTCGAGGCCGGGGTGGGGCGGGGGGACTCACAATTCTTCTGCCGGCGAGCTCCAGAGCGCTCCTGCTGAAGCTCCCAGCAAGGAACTGAGAGCAGCAGGCCTCACACGAGTCAACTCAGACTTCTTCTGTCACGAGTCAACTCAGACTTCTTATGTGAGGCCTTCCGGCAGCAAAGAGAAGGTGCGCGCGAGGAGTGTGCCTCAGGCAGCTTAGGACCCGCCACTGTCTCGTCTACCACGGAGGGGAACCAGGTTTGGCCAGGGTCGCCCAGCTTCATACCTGAGCTCCTACAGGTATCCTCAGCGGTTTCTGATTACCTCAAGGAAACACAACGGGAGGAACAGGGCCCTTCCGTGGAGGCCCTTTTGGGCACAGGGACCTCTGCGTGGGATCTACTGGGTAAGTATGGCAGTACCTCAGGTAGGCCTCAGTGACCAAGGCTCTCCGGCTCACGCCTAGCTGTGCAAAGCAGTGTGGCGAACGTACCTACTGCTCCTCAGGCTGGGCCCACAGCCTAGCTTTCGCTTCTGTGAGAGTGCTGTCCCGAGTCTCTTCCTGGAGCCAGTCGTCAGCGCGGTGTCTTTTGGCACTGCAGTTCTCTCTCAGTCAAGGAGGCCGTGCGACTGACTGGCAAAGGGAGTCCGCCCAGCGCTGCTTTCGCCAGTCTCTCTGACGACTGGGCCACTCTACCTGGGCAACCCAGAGAGGAGTACACTGCCCTAGCTATGAAAGTGAAGAGCTGTCTCCAGGGGCCTGCTTACGCTAAGGTTCCTCAGAAGCCAGAGGCCGCCGTTCCGGCACGGAGAGAGGTCATCCTGCGAAACTGGTGAATGGGCTCCTACCCTGTGTGTCCCCAGGGGCGTCGCAGGGTTAAGGCACTCCGTGGTGGAGTGTGGCCTCATTGGAGACCCCTGCACACCCAAGTCCCCTGACGTGAAACACTGGAACTTCACCTTGAGGCCCGAGCTCACCTTTCGTTCGTTCGGCCGGAGCCGAACCTGGGGAGCCGTGGGAGGAGTTCCTAGAAAGGGATTGCCAGCACGGTTTTCGCTTTGGGAGAACACGCAGCCTCGGCCCACAACGACAGTCCTGCCGTGCAGAGACGTCGGGCCGCTAGTGCTGTTCCAGGCAGCTGTGAAGCCAAGCGCAAGGCGCCTGCAAACGGGGAGAAAGCGTCCTCTCCCCTCCGCGTCCCACGTTCAAGCTGAATGACGCAGCATGTTTCTCGGAAGGCTCTGCCGAGCTATCTAGTACAAGGGAGAGAGTGCCTGCCTCTGCCGAGAAAGGTTTTGACGTGGGGATTGCTGGACAGGCGGAAGAGCGTTCCCCAGGCCGTGCAAAGTTGAGGCCTTGGTGATTCTGGATGGTCCCAAGGGTCCAGAATTGTCCCTGGGAAAGCTGTCCTTTTCCCTCTTTTTCCGGCTGGAAGTACACCTCTGGCATCCGACTGCCGTTCGGCGACGTCCTGGGGGAGACGCCCCGGTTTCACTTGGGACGCACACTGGTGTTTCTCAGAAGAGCCCAAATTCCTCCCTGCGGGTGGGTGGGGGCCTGGGCACACCAGCATGGAATGTAAGGCTGTTTAGAACTGCGTACCTTGAGGCCGTGTGAAGGCCGCACGAACGAGAGCTTTCGAGCGAACAGGGCAGCGCTTCGCCATCACCGTTGCACATTCACGGAGCTTAGTCAAACGAACGCATTTACTTCCTGGGGCTCCAACACAGCCGAGGAGTTGGAAGGCATACAGTGAGGGCCCTTTGACAGTTGTTACAACGAACGTGAGTGCACAGTGTCTCGTGAAATACCTTCCACGGTTGAAGCATTCCGTTAACGCATGCCCCTCCGCTCCCTCTGGCGCTCCGAGGTGTTCCTAACGGGGGAAATCTGGACTTTTGCTCGAGGCCGGGGTGGGGCGGGGGGACTCACAATTCTTCTGCCGGCGAGCTCCAGAGCGCTCCTGCTGAAGCTCCCAGCAAGGAACTGAGAGCAGCAGGCCTCACACGAGTCAACTCAGACTTCTTCTGTCACGAGTCAACTCAGACTTCTTATGTGAGGCCTTCCGGCAGCAAAGAGAAGGTGCGCGCGAGGAGTGTGCCTCAGGCAGCTTAGGACCCGCCACTGTCTCGTCTACCACGGAGGGGAACCAGGTTTGGCCAGGGTCGCCCAGCTTCATACCTGAGCTCCTACAGGTATCCTCAGCGGTTTCTGATTACCTCAAGGAAACACAACGGGAGGAACAGGGCCCTTCCGTGGAGGCCCTTTTGGGCACAGGGACCTCTGCGTGGGATCTACTGGGTAAGTATGGCAGTACCTCAGGTAGGCCTCAGTGACCAAGGCTCTCCGGCTCACGCCTAGCTGTGCAAAGCAGTGTGGCGAACGTACGTACTGCTCCTCAGGCTGGGCCCACAGCCTAGCTTTCGCTTCTGTGAGAGTGCTGTCCCGAGTCTCTTCCTGGAGCCAGTCGTCAGCGCGGTGTCTTTTGGCACTGCAGTTCTCTCTCAGTCAAGGAGGCCGTGCGACTGACTGGCAAAGGGAGTCCGCCCAGCGCTGCTTTCGCCAGTCTCTCTGACGACTGGGCCACTCTACCTGGGCAACCCAGAGAGGAGTACACTGCCCTAGCTATGAAAGTGAAGAGCTGTCTCCAGGGGCCTGCTTACGCTAAGGTTCCTCAGAAGCCAGAGGCCGCCGTTCCGGCACGGAGAGAGGTCATCCTGCGAAACTGGTGAATGGGCTCCTACCCTGTGTGTCCCCAGGGGCGTCGCAGGGTTAAGGCACTCCGTGGTGGAGTGTGGCCTCATTGGAGACCCCTGCACACCCAAGTCCCCTGACGTGAAACACTGGAACTTCACCTTGAGGCCCGAGCTCACCTTTCGTTCGTTCGGCCGGAGCCGAACCTGGGGAGCCGTGGGAGGAGTTCCTAGAAAGGGATTGCCAGCACGGTTTTCGCTTTGGGAGAACACGCAGCCTCGGCCCACAACGACAGTCCTGCCGTGCAGAGACGTCGGGCCGCTAGTGCTGTTCCAGGCAGCTGTGAAGCCAAGCGCAGGGCGCCTGCAAACGGGGAGAAAGCGTCCTCTCCCCTCCGCGTCCCACGTTCAAGCTGAATGACGCAGCATGTTTCTCGGAAGGCTCTGCCGAGCTATCTAGTACAAGGGAGAGAGTGCCTGCCTCTGCCGAGAAAGGTTTTGACGTGGGGATTGCTGGACAGGCGGAAGAGCGTTCCCCAGGCCGTGCAAAGTTGAGGCCTTGGTGATTCTGGATGGTCCCAAGGGTCCAGAATTGTCCCTGGGAAAGCTGTCCTTTTCCCTCTTTTTCCGGCTGGAAGTACACCTCTGGCATCCGACTGCCGTTCGGCGACGTCCTGGGGGAGACGCCCCGGTTTCACTTGGGACGCACACTGGTGTTTCTCAGAAGAGCCCAAATTCCTCCCTGCGGGTGGGTGGGGGCCTGGGCACACCAGCATGGAATGTAAGGCTGTTTAGAACTGCGTACCTTGAGGCCGTGTGAAGGCCGCACGAACGAGAGCTTTCGAGCGAACAGGGCAGCGCTTCGCCATCACCGTTGCACATTCACGGAGCTTAGTCAAACGAACGCATTTACTTCCTGGGGCTCCAACACAGCCGAGGAGTTGGAAGGCATACAGTGAGGGCCCTTTGACAGTTGTTACAACGAACCTGAGTGCACAGTGTCTCGTGAAATACCTTCCACGGTTGAAGCATTCCGTTAACGCATGCCCCTCCGCTCCCTCTGGCGCTCCGAGGTGTTCCTAACGGGGGAAATCTGGACTTTTGCTCGAGGCCGGGGTGGGGCGGGGGGACTCACAATTCTTCTGCCGGCGAGCTCCAGAGCGCTCCTGCTGAAGCTCCCAGCAAGGAACTGAGAGCAGCAGGCCTCACACGAGTCAACTCAGACTTCTTCTGTCACGAGTCAACTCAGACTTCTTATGTGAGGCCTTCCGGCAGCAAAGAGAAGGTGCGCGCGAGGAGTGTGCCTCAGGCAGCTTAGGACCCGCCACTGTCTCGTCTACCACGGAGGGGAACCAGGTTTGGCCAGGGTCGCCCAGCTTCATACCTGAGCTCCTACAGGTATCCTCAGCGGTTTCTGATTACCTCAAGGAAACACAACGGGAGGAACAGGGCCCTTCCGTGGAGGCCCTTTTGGGCACAGGGACCTCTGCGTGGGATCTACTGGGTAAGTATGGCAGTACCTCAGGTAGGCCTCAGTGACCAAGGCTCTCCGGCTCACGCCTAGCTGTGCAAAGCAGTGTGGCGAACGTACCTACTGCTCCTCAGGCTGGGCCCACAGCCTAGCTTTCGCTTCTGTGAGAGTGCTGTCCCGAGTCTCTTCCTGGAGCCAGTCGTCAGCGCGGTGTCTTTTGGCACTGCAGTTCTCTCTCAGTCAAGGAGGCCGTGCGACTGACTGGCAAAGGGAGTCCGCCCAGCGCTGCTTTCGCCAGTCTCTCTGACGACTGGGCCACTCTACCTGGGCAACCCAGAGAGGAGTACACTGCCCTAGCTATGAAAGTGAAGAGCTGTCTCCAGGGGCCTGCTTACGCTAAGGTTCCTCAGAAGCCAGAGGCCGCCGTTCCGGCACGGAGAGAGGTCATCCTGCGAAACTGGTGAATGGGCTCCTACCCTGTGTGTCCCCAGGGGCGTCGCAGGGTTAAGGCACTCCGTGGTGGAGTGTGGCCTCATTGGAGACCCCTGCACACCCAAGTCCCCTGACGTGAAACACTGGAACTTCACCTTGAGGCCCGAGCTCACCTTTCGTTCGTTCGGCCGGAGCCGAACCTGGGGAGCCGTGGGAGGAGTTCCTAGAAAGGGATTGCCAGCACGGTTTTCGCTTTGGGAGAACACGCAGCCTCGGCCCACAACGACAGTCCTGCCGTGCAGAGACGTCGGGCCGCTAGTGCTGTTCCAGGCAGCTGTGAAGCCAAGCGCAAGGCGCCTGCAAACGGGGAGAAAGCGTCCTCTCCCCTCCGCGTCCCACGTTCAAGCTGAATGACGCAGCATGTTTCTCGGAAGGCTCTGCCGAGCTATCTAGTACAAGGGAGAGAGTGCCTGCCTCTGCCGAGAAAGGTTTTGACGTGGGGATTGCTGGACAGGCGGAAGAGCGTTCCCCAGGCCGTGCAAAGTTGAGGCCTTGGTGATTCTGGATGGTCCCAAGGGTCCAGAATTGTCCCTGGGAAAGCTGTCCTTTTCCCTCTTTTTCCGGCTGGAAGTACACCTCTGGCATCCGACTGCCGTTCGGCGACGTCCTGGGGGAGACGCCCCGGTTTCACTTGGGACGCACACTGGTGTTTCTCAGAAGAGCCCAAATTCCTCCCTGCGGGTGGGTGGGGGCCTGGGCACACCAGCATGGAATGTAAGGCTGTTTAGAACTGCGTACCTTGAGGCCGTGTGAAGGCCGCACGAACGAGAGCTTTCGAGCGAACAGGGCAGCGCTTCGCCATCACCGTTGCACATTCACGGAGCTTAGTCAAACGAACGCATTTACTTCCTGGGGCTCCAACACAGCCGAGGAGTTGGAAGGCATACAGTGAGGGCCCTTTGACAGTTGTTACAACGAACGTGAGTGCACAGTGTCTCGTGAAATACCTTCCACGGTTGAAGCATTCCGTTAACGCATGCCCCTCCGCTCCCTCTGGCGCTCCGAGGTGTTCCTAACGGGGGAAATCTGGACTTTTGCTCGAGGCCGGGGTGGGGCGGGGGGACTCACAATTCTTCTGCCGGCGAGCTCCAGAGCGCTCCTGCTGAAGCTCCCAGCAAGGAACTGAGAGCAGCAGGCCTCACACGAGTCAACTCAGACTTCTTCTGTCACGAGTCAACTCAGACTTCTTATGTGAGGCCTTCCGGCAGCAAAGAGAAGGTGCGCGCGAGGAGTGTGCCTCAGGCAGCTTAGGACCCGCCACTGTCTCGTCTACCACGGAGGGGAACCAGGTTTGGCCAGGGTCGCCCAGCTTCATACCTGAGCTCCTACAGGTATCCTCAGCGGTTTCTGATTACCTCAAGGAAACACAACGGGAGGAACAGGGCCCTTCCGTGGAGGCCCTTTTGGGCACAGGGACCTCTGCGTGGGATCTACTGCCTAAGTATGGCAGTACCTCAGGTAGGCCTCAGTGACCAAGGCTCTCCGGCTCACGCCTAGCTGTGCAACGCAGTGTGGCGAACGTACGTACTGCTCCTCAGGCTGGGCCCACAGCCTAGCTTTCGCTTCTGTGAGAGTGCTGTTCCGAGTCTCTTCCTGGAGCCAGTCGTCAGCGCGGTGTCTTTTGGCACTGCAGTTCTCTCTCAGTCAAGGAGGCCGTGCGACTGACTGGCAAAGGGAGTCCGCCCAGCGCTGCTTTCGCCAGTCTCTCTGACGACTGGGCCACTCTACCTGGGCAACCCAGAGAGGAGTACACTGCCCTAGCTATGAAAGTGAAGAGCTGTCTCCAGGGGCCTGCTTACGCTAAGGTTCCTCAGAAGCCAGAGGCCGCCGTTCCGGCACGGAGAGAGGTCATCCTGCGAAACTGGTGAATGGGCTCCTACCCTGTGTGTCCCCAGGGGCGTCGCAGGGTTAAGGCACTCCGTGGTGGAGTATGGCCTCATTGGAGACCCCTGCACACCCAAGTCCCCTGACGTGAAACACTGGAACTTCACCTTGAGGCCCGAGCTCACCTTTCGTTCGTTCGGCCGGAGCCGAACCTGGGGAGCCGTGGGAGGAGTTCCTAGAAAGGGATTGCCAGCACGGTTTTCGCTTTGGGAGAACACGCAGCCTCGGCCCACAACGACAGTCCTGCCGTGCAGAGACGTCGGGCCGCTAGTGCTGTTCCAGGCAGCTGTGAAGCCAAGCGCAAGGCGCCTGCAAACGGGGAGAAAGCGTCCTCTCCCCTCCGCGTCCCACGTTCAAGCTGAATGACGCAGCATGTTTCTCGGAAGGCTCTGCCGAGCTATCTAGTACAAGGGAGAGAGTGCCTGCCTCTGCCGAGAAAGGTTTTGACGTGGGGATTGCTGGACAGGCGGAAGAGCGTTCCCCAGGCCGTGCAAAGTTGAGGCCTTGGTGATTCTGGATGGTCCCAAGGGTCCAGAATTGTCCCTGGGAAAGCTGTCCTTTTCCCTCTTTTTCCGGCTGGAAGTACACCTCTGGCATCCGACTGCCGTTCGGCGACGTCCTGGGGGAGACGCCCCGGTTTCACTTGGGACGCACACTGGTGTTTCTCAGAAGAGCCCAAATTCCTCCCTGCGGGTGGGTGGGGGCCTGGGCACACCAGCATGGAATGTAAGGCTGTTTAGAACTGCGTACCTTGAGGCCGTGTGAAGGCCGCACGAACGAGAGCTTTCGAGCGAACAGGGCAGCGCTTCGCCATCACCGTTGCACATTCACGGAGCTTAGTCAAACGAACGCATTTACTTCCTGGGGCTCCAACACAGCCGAGGAGTTGGAAGGCATACAGTGAGGGCCCTTTGACAGTTGTTACAACGAACGTGAGTGCACAGTGTCTCGTGAAATACCTTCCACGGTTGAAGCATTCCGTTAACGCATGCCCCTCCGCTCCCTCTGGCGCTCCGAGGTGTTCCTAACGGGGGAAATCTGGAC
Organism: Grampus griseus; assembly: GCF_964374135.1. NCBI lineage: Eukaryota > Metazoa > Chordata > Mammalia > Artiodactyla > Delphinidae > Grampus > Grampus griseus. The sequence goes on along the minus strand of NW_028133273.1, from coordinate 412,120 downwards.
TTTTGCTCGAGGCCGGGGTGGGGCGGGGGGACTCACAATTCTTCTGCCGGCGAGCTCCAGAGCGCTCCTGCTGAAGCTCCCAGCAAGGAACTGAGAGCAGCAGGCCTCACACGAGTCAACTCAGACTTCTTCTGTCACGAGTCAACTCAGACTTCTTATGTGAGGCCTTCCGGCAGCAAAGAGAAGGTGCGCGCGAGGAGTGTGCCTCAGGCAGCTTAGGACCCGCCACTGTCTCGTCTACCACGGAGGGGAACCAGGTTTGGCCAGGGTCGCCCAGCTTCATACCTGAGCTCCTACAGGTATCCTCAGCGGTTTCTGATTACCTCAAGGAAACACAACGGGAGGAACAGGGCCCTTCCGTGGAGGCCCTTTTGGGCACAGGGACCTCTGCGTGGGATCTACTGGGTAAGTATGGCAGTACCTCAGGTAGGCCTCAGTGACCAAGGCTCTCCGGCTCACGCCTAGCTGTGCAAAGCAGTGTGGCGAACGTACCTACTGCTCCTCAGGCTGGGCCCACAGCCTAGCTTTCGCTTCTGTGAGAGTGCTGTCCCGAGTCTCTTCCTGGAGCCAGTCGTCAGCGCGGTGTCTTTTGGCACTGCAGTTCTCTCTCAGTCAAGGAGGCCGTGCGACTGACTGGCAAAGGGAGTCCGCCCAGCGCTGCTTTCGCCAGTCTCTCTGACGACTGGGCCACTCTACCTGGGCAACCCAGAGAGGAGTACACTGCCCTAGCTATGAAAGTGAAGAGCTGTCTCCAGGGGCCTGCTTACGCTAAGGTTCCTCAGAAGCCAGAGGCCGCCGTTCCGGCACGGAGAGAGGTCATCCTGCGAAACTGGTGAATGGGCTCCTACCCTGTGTGTCCCCAGGGGCGTCGCAGGGTTAAGGCACTCCGTGGTGGAGTGTGGCCTCATTGGAGACCCCTGCACACCCAAGTCCCCTGACGTGAAACACTGGAACTTCACCTTGAGGCCCGAGCTCACCTTTCGTTCGTTCGGCCGGAGCCGAACCTGGGGAGCCGTGGGAGGAGTTCCTAGAAAGGGATTGCCAGCACGGTTTTCGCTTTGGGAGAACACGCAGCCTCGGCCCACAACGACAGTCCTGCCGTGCAGAGACGTCGGGCCGCTAGTGCTGTTCCAGGCAGCTGTGAAGCCAAGCGCAGGGCGCCTGCAAACGGGGAGAAAGCGTCCTCTCCCCTCCGCGTCCCACGTTCAAGCTGAATGACGCAGCATGTTTCTCGGAAGGCTCTGCCGAGCTATCTAGTACAAGGGAGAGAGTGCCTGCCTCTGCCGAGAAAGGTTTTGACGTGGGGATTGCTGGACAGGCGGAAGAGCGTTCCCCAGGCCGTGCAAAGTTGAGGCCTTGGTGATTCTGGATGGTCCCAAGGGTCCAGAATTGTCCCTGGGAAAGCTGTCCTTTTCCCTCTTTTTCCGGCTGGAAGTACACCTCTGGCATCCGACTGCCGTTCGGCGACGTCCTGGGGGAGACGCCCCGGTTTCACTTGGGACGCACACTGGTGTTTCTCAGAAGAGCCCAAATTCCTCCCTGCGGGTGGGTGGGGGCCTGGGCACACCAGCATGGAATGTAAGGCTGTTTAGAACTGCGTACCTTGAGGCCGTGTGAAGGCCGCACGAACGAGAGCTTTCGAGCGAACAGGGCAGCGCTTCGCCATCACCGTTGCACATTCACGGAGCTTAGTCAAACGAACGCATTTACTTCCTGGGGCTCCAACACAGCCGAGGAGTTGGAAGGCATACAGTGAGGGCCCTTTGACAGTTGTTACAACGAACGTGAGTGCACAGTGTCTCGTGAAATACCTTCCACGGTTGAAGCATTCCGTTAACGCATGCCCCTCCGCTCCCTCTGGCGCTCCGAGGTGTTCCTAACGGGGGAAATCTGGACTTTTGCTCGAGGCCGGGGTGGGGCGGGGGGACTCACAATTCTTCTGCCGGCGAGCTCCAGAGCGCTCCTGCTGAAGCTCCCAGCAAGGAACTGAGAGCAGCAGGCCTCACACGAGTCAACTCAGACTTCTTCTGTCACGAGTCAACTCAGACTTCTTATGTGAGGCCTTCCGGCAGCAAAGAGAAGGTGCGCGCGAGGAGTGTGCCTCAGGCAGCTTAGGACCCGCCACTGTCTCGTCTACCACGGAGGGGAACCAGGTTTGGCCAGGGTCGCCCAGCTTCATACCTGAGCTCCTACAGGTATCCTCAGCGGTTTCTGATTACCTCAAGGAAACACAACGGGAGGAACAGGGCCCTTCCGTGGAGGCCCTTTTGGGCACAGGGACCTCTGCGTGGGATCTACTGGGTAAGTATGGCAGTACCTCAGGTAGGCCTCAGTGACCAAGGCTCTCCGGCTCACGCCTAGCTGTGCAAAGCAGTGTGGCGAACGTACCTACTGCTCCTCAGGCTGGGCCCACAGCCTAGCTTTCGCTTCTGTGAGAGTGCTGTCCCGAGTCTCTTCCTGGAGCCAGTCGTCAGCGCGGTGTCTTTTGGCACTGCAGTTCTCTCTCAGTCAAGGAGGCCGTGCGACTGACTGGCAAAGGGAGTCCGCCCAGCGCTGCTTTCGCCAGTCTCTCTGACGACTGGGCCACTCTACCTGGGCAACCCAGAGAGGAGTACACTGCCCTAGCTATGAAAGTGAAGAGCTGTCTCCAGGGGCCTGCTTACGCTAAGGTTCCTCAGAAGCCAGAGGCCGCCGTTCCGGCACGGAGAGAGGTCATCCTGCGAAACTGGTGAATGGGCTCCTACCCTGTGTGTCCCCAGGGGCGTCGCAGGGTTAAGGCACTCCGTGGTGGAGTGTGGCCTCATTGGAGACCCCTGCACACCCAAGTCCCCTGACGTGAAACACTGGAACTTCACCTTGAGGCCCGAGCTCACCTTTCGTTCGTTCGGCCGGAGCCGAACCTGGGGAGCCGTGGGAGGAGTTCCTAGAAAGGGATTGCCAGCACGGTTTTCGCTTTGGGAGAACACGCAGCCTCGGCCCACAACGACAGTCCTGCCGTGCAGAGACGTCGGGCCGCTAGTGCTGTTCCAGGCAGCTGTGAAGCCAAGCGCAAGGCGCCTGCAAACGGGGAGAAAGCGTCCTCTCCCCTCCGCGTCCCACGTTCAAGCTGAATGACGCAGCATGTTTCTCGGAAGGCTCTGCCGAGCTATCTAGTACAAGGGAGAGAGTGCCTGCCTCTGCCGAGAAAGGTTTTGACGTGGGGATTGCTGGACAGGCGGAAGAGCGTTCCCCAGGCCGTGCAAAGTTGAGGCCTTGGTGATTCTGGATGGTCCCAAGGGTCCAGAATTGTCCCTGGGAAAGCTGTCCTTTTCCCTCTTTTTCCGGCTGGAAGTACACCTCTGGCATCCGACTGCCGTTCGGCGACGTCCTGGGGGAGACGCCCCGGTTTCACTTGGGACGCACACTGGTGTTTCTCAGAAGAGCCCAAATTCCTCCCTGCGGGTGGGTGGGGGCCTGGGCACACCAGCATGGAATGTAAGGCTGTTTAGAACTGCGTACCTTGAGGCCGTGTGAAGGCCGCACGAACGAGAGCTTTCGAGCGAACAGGGCAGCGCTTCGCCATCACCGTTGCACATTCACGGAGCTTAGTCAAACGAACGCATTTACTTCCTGGGGCTCCAACACAGCCGAGGAGTTGGAAGGCATACAGTGAGGGCCCTTTGACAGTTGTTACAACGAACGTGAGTGCACAGTGTCTCGTGAAATACCTTCCACGGTTGAAGCATTCCGTTAACGCATGCCCCTCCGCTCCCTCTGGCGCTCCGAGGTGTTCCTAACGGGGGAAATCTGGACTTTTGCTCGAGGCCGGGGTGGGGCGGGGGGACTCACAATTCTTCTGCCGGCGAGCTCCAGAGCGCTCCTGCTGAAGCTCCCAGCAAGGAACTGAGAGCAGCAGGCCTCACACGAGTCAACTCAGACTTCTTCTGTCACGAGTCAACTCAGACTTCTTATGTGAGGCCTTCCGGCAGCAAAGAGAAGGTGCGCGCGAGGAGTGTGCCTCAGGCAGCTTAGGACCCGCCACTGTCTCGTCTACCACGGAGGGGAACCAGGTTTGGCCAGGGTCGCCCAGCTTCATACCTGAGCTCCTACAGGTATCCTCAGCGGTTTCTGATTACCTCAAGGAAACACAACGGGAGGAACAGGGCCCTTCCGTGGAGGCCCTTTTGGGCACAGGGACCTCTGCGTGGGATCTACTGGGTAAGTATGGCAGTACCTCAGGTAGGCCTCAGTGACCAAGGCTCTCCGGCTCACGCCTAGCTGTGCAAAGCAGTGTGGCGAACGTACCTACTGCTCCTCAGGCTGGGCCCACAGCCTAGCTTTCGCTTCTGTGAGAGTGCTGTCCCGAGTCTCTTCCTGGAGCCAGTCGTCAGCGCGGTGTCTTTTGGCACTGCAGTTCTCTCTCAGTCAAGGAGGCCGTGCGACTGACTGGCAAAGGGAGTCCGCCCAGCGCTGCTTTCGCCAGTCTCTCTGACGACTGGGCCACTCTACCTGGGCAACCCAGAGAGGAGTACACTGCCCTAGCTATGAAAGTGAAGAGCTGTCTCCAGGGGCCTGCTTACGCTAAGGTTCCTCAGAAGCCAGAGGCCGCCGTTCCGGCACGGAGAGAGGTCATCCTGCGAAACTGGTGAATGGGCTCCTACCCTGTGTGTCCCCAGGGGCGTCGCAGGGTTAAGGCACTCCGTGGTGGAGTATGGCCTCATTGGAGACCCCTGCACACCCAAGTCCCCTGACGTGAAACACTGGAACTTCACCTTGAGGCCCGAGCTCACCTTTCGTTCGTTCGGCCGGAGCCGAACCTGGGGAGCCGTGGGAGGAGTTCCTAGAAAGGGATTGCCAGCACGGTTTTCGCTTTGGGAGAACACGCAGCCTCGGCCCACAACGACAGTCCTGCCGTGCAGAGACGTCGGGCCGCTAGTGCTGTTCCAGGCAGCTGTGAAGCCAAGCGCAAGGCGCCTGCAAACGGGGAGAAAGCGTCCTCTCCCCTCCGCGTCCCACGTTCAAGCTGAATGACGCAGCATGTTTCTCGGAAGGCTCTGCCGAGCTATCTAGTACAAGGGAGAGAGTGCCTGCCTCTGCCGAGAAAGGTTTTGACGTGGGGATTGCTGGACAGGCGGAAGAGCGTTCCCCAGGCCGTGCAAAGTTGAGGCCTTGGTGATTCTGGATGGTCCCAAGGGTCCAGAATTGTCCCTGGGAAAGCTGTCCTTTTCCCTCTTTTTCCGGCTGGAAGTACACCTCTGGCATCCGACTGCCGTTCGGCGACGTCCTGGGGGAGACGCCCCGGTTTCACTTGGGACGCACACTGGTGTTTCTCAGAAGAGCCCAAATTCCTCCCTGCGGGTGGGTGGGGGCCTGGGCACACCAGCATGGAATGTAAGGCTGTTTAGAACTGCGTACCTTGAGGCCGTGTGAAGGCCGCACGAACGAGAGCTTTCGAGCGAACAGGGCAGCGCTTCGCCATCACCGTTGCACATTCACGGAGCTTAGTCAAACGAACGCATTTACTTCCTGGGGCTCCAACACAGCCGAGGAGTTGGAAGGCATACAGTGAGGGCCCTTTGACAGTTGTTACAACGAACGTGAGTGCACAGTGTCTCGTGAAATACCTTCCACGGTTGAAGCATTCCGTTAACGCATGCCCCTCCGCTCCCTCTGGCGCTCCGAGGTGTTCCTAACGGGGGAAATCTGGACTTTTGCTCGAGGCCGGGGTGGGGCGGGGGGACTCACAATTCTTCTGCCGGCGAGCTCCAGAGCGCTCCTGCTGAAGCTCCCAGCAAGGAACTGAGAGCAGCAGGCCTCACACGAGTCAACTCAGACTTCTTCTGTCACGAGTCAACTCAGACTTCTTATGTGAGGCCTTCCGGCAGCAAAGAGAAGGTGCGCGCGAGGAGTGTGCCTCAGGCAGCTTAGGACCCGCCACTGTCTCGTCTACCACGGAGGGGAACCAGGTTTGGCCAGGGTCGCCCAGCTTCATACCTGAGCTCCTACAGGTATCCTCAGCGGTTTCTGATTACCTCAAGGAAACACAACGGGAGGAACAGGGCCCTTCCGTGGAGGCCCTTTTGGGCACAGGGACCTCTGCGTGGGATCTACTGGGTAAGTATGGCAGTACCTCAGGTAGGCCTCAGTGACCAAGGCTCTCCGGCTCACGCCTAGCTGTGCAAAGCAGTGTGGCGAACGTACCTACTGCTCCTCAGGCTGGGCCCACAGCCTAGCTTTCGCTTCTGTGAGAGTGCTGTCCCGAGTCTCTTCCTGGAGCCAGTCGTCAGCGCGGTGTCTTTTGGCACTGCAGTTCTCTCTCAGTCAAGGAGGCCGTGCGACTGACTGGCAAAGGGAGTCCGCCCAGCGCTGCTTTCGCCAGTCTCTCTGACGACTGGGCCACTCTACCTGGGCAACCCAGAGAGGAGTACACTGCCCTAGCTATGAAAGTGAAGAGCTGTCTCCAGGGGCCTGCTTACGCTAAGGTTCCTCAGAAGCCAGAGGCCGCCGTTCCGGCACGGAGAGAGGTCATCCTGCGAAACTGGTGAATGGGCTCCTACCCTGTGTGTCCCCAGGGGCGTCGCAGGATTAAGGCACTCCGTGGTGGAGTATGGCCTCATTGGAGACCCCTGCACACCCAAGTCCCCTGACGTGAAACACTGGAACTTCACCTTGAGGCCCGAGCTCACCTTTCGTTCGTTCGGCCGGAGCCGAACCTGGGGAGCCGTGGGAGGAGTTCCTAGAAAGGGATTGCCAGCACGGTTTTCGCTTTGGGAGAACACGCAGCCTCGGCCCACAACGACAGTCCTGCCGTGCAGAGACGTCGGGCCGCTAGTGCTGTTCCAGGCAGCTGTGAAGCCAAGCGCAAGGCGCCTGCAAACGGGGAGAAAGCGTCCTCTCCCCTCCGCGTCCCACGTTCAAGCTGAATGACGCAGCATGTTTCTCGGAAGGCTCTGCCGAGCTATCTAGTACAAGGGAGAGAGTGCCTGCCTCTGCCGAGAAAGGTTTTGACGTGGGGATTGCTGGACAGGCGGAAGAGCGTTCCCCAGGCCGTGCAAAGTTGAGGCCTTGGTGATTCTGGATGGTCCCAAGGGTCCAGAATTGTCCCTGGGAAAGCTGTCCTTTTCCCTCTTTTTCCGGCTGGAAGTACACCTCTGGCATCCGACTGCCGTTCGGCGACGTCCTGGGGGAGACGCCCCGGTTTCACTTGGGACGCACACTGGTGTTTCTCAGAAGAGCCCAAATTCCTCCCTGCGGGTGGGTGGGGGCCTGGGCACACCAGCATGGAATGTAAGGCTGTTTAGAACTGCGTACCTTGAGGCCGTGTGAAGGCCGCACGAACGAGAGCTTTCGAGCGAACAGGGCAGCGCTTCGCCATCACCGTTGCACATTCACGGAGCTTAGTCAAACGAACGCATTTACTTCCTGGGGCTCCAACACAGCCGAGGAGTTGGAAGGCATACAGTGAGGGCCCTTTGACAGTTGTTACAACGAACGTGAGTGCACAGTGTCTCGTGAAATACCTTCCACGGTTGAAGCATTCCGTTAACGCATGCCCCTCCGCTCCCTCTGGCGCTCCGAGGTGTTCCTAACGGGGGAAATCTGGACTTTTGCTCGAGGCCGGGGTGGGGCGGGGGGACTCACAATTCTTCTGCCGGCGAGCTCCAGAGCGCTCCTGCTGAAGCTCCCAGCAAGGAACTGAGAGCAGCAGGCCTCACACGAGTCAACTCAGACTTCTTCTGTCACGAGTCAACTCAGACTTCTTATGTGAGGCCTTCCGGCAGCAAAGAGAAGGTGCGCGCGAGGAGTGTGCCTCAGGCAGCTTAGGACCCGCCACTGTCTCGTCTACCACGGAGGGGAACCAGGTTTGGCCAGGGTCGCCCAGCTTCATACCTGAGCTCCTACAGGTATCCTCAGCGGTTTCTGATTACCTCAAGGAAACACAACGGGAGGAACAGGGCCCTTCCGTGGAGGCCCTTTTGGGCACAGGGACCTCTGCGTGGGATCTACTGGGTAAGTATGGCAGTACCTCAGGTAGGCCTCAGTGACCAAGGCTCTCCGGCTCACGCCTAGCTGTGCAAAGCAGTGTGGCGAACGTACCTACTGCTCCTCAGGCTGGGCCCACAGCCTAGCTTTCGCTTCTGTGAGAGTGCTGTCCCGAGTCTCTTCCTGGAGCCAGTCGTCAGCGCGGTGTCTTTTGGCACTGCAGTTCTCTCTCAGTCAAGGAGGCCGTGCGACTGACTGGCAAAGGGAGTCCGCCCAGCGCTGCTTTCGCCAGTCTCTCTGACGACTGGGCCACTCTACCTGGGCAACCCAGAGAGGAGTACACTGCCCTAGCTATGAAAGTGAAGAGCTGTCTCCAGGGGCCTGCTTACGCTAAGGTTCCTCAGAAGCCAGAGGCCGCCGTTCCGGCACGGAGAGAGGTCATCCTGCGAAACTGGTGAATGGGCTCCTACCCTGTGTGTCCCCAGGGGCGTCGCAGGGTTAAGGCACTCCGTGGTGGAGTGTGGCCTCATTGGAGACCCCTGCACACCCAAGTCCCCTGACGTGAAACACTGGAACTTCACCTTGAGGCCCGAGCTCACCTTTCGTTCGTTCGGCCGGAGCCGAACCTGGGGAGCCGTGGGAGGAGTTCCTAGAAAGGGATTGCCAGCACGGTTTTCGCTTTGGGAGAACACGCAGCCTCGGCCCACAACGACAGTCCTGCCGTGCAGAGACGTCGGGCCGCTAGTGCTGTTCCAGGCAGCTGTGAAGCCAAGCGCAGGGCGCCTGCAAACGGGGAGAAAGCGTCCTCTCCCCTCCGCGTCCCACGTTCAAGCTGAATGACGCAGCATGTTTCTCGGAAGGCTCTGCCGAGCTATCTAGTACAAGGGAGAGAGTGCCTGCCTCTGCCGAGAAAGGTTTTGACGTGGGGATTGCTGGACAGGCGGAAGAGCGTTCCCCAGGCCGTGCAAAGTTGAGGCCTTGGTGATTCTGGATGGTCCCAAGGGTCCAGAATTGTCCCTGGGAAAGCTGTCCTTTTCCCTCTTTTTCCGGCTGGAAGTACACCTCTGGCATCCGACTGCCGTTCGGCGACGTCCTGGGGGAGACGCCCCGGTTTCACTTGGGACGCACACTGGTGTTTCTCAGAAGAGCCCAAATTCCTCCCTGCGGGTGGGTGGGGGCCTGGGCACACCAGCATGGAATGTAAGGCTGTTTAGAACTGCGTACCTTGAGGCCGTGTGAAGGCCGCACGAACGAGAGCTTTCGAGCGAACAGGGCAGCGCTTCGCCATCACCGTTGCACATTCACGGAGCTTAGTCAAACGAACGCATTTACTTCCTGGGGCTCCAACACAGCCGAGGAGTTGGAAGGCATACAGTGAGGGCCCTTTGACAGTTGTTACAACGAACGTGAGTGCACAGTGTCTCGTGAAATACCTTCCACGGTTGAAGCATTCCGTTAACGCATGCCCCTCCGCTCCCTCTGGCGCTCCGAGGTGTTCCTAACGGGGGAAATCTGGACTTTTGCTCGAGGCCGGGGTGGGGCGGGGGGACTCACAATTCTTCTGCCGGCGAGCTCCAGAGCGCTCCTGCTGAAGCTCCCAGCAAGGAACTGAGAGCAGCAGGCCTCACACGAGTCAACTCAGACTTCTTCTGTCACGAGTCAACTCAGACTTCTTATGTGAGGCCTTCCGGCAGCAAAGAGAAGGTGCGCGCGAGGAGTGTGCCTCAGGCAGCTTAGGACCCGCCACTGTCTCGTCTACCACGGAGGGGAACCAGGTTTGGCCAGGGTCGCCCAGCTTCATACCTGAGCTCCTACAGGTATCCTCAGCGGTTTCTGATTACCTCAAGGAAACACAACGGGAGGAACAGGGCCCTTCCGTGGAGGCCCTTTTGGGCACAGGGACCTCTGCGTGGGATCTACTGGGTAAGTATGGCAGTACCTCAGGTAGGCCTCAGTGACCAAGGCTCTCCGGCTCACGCCTAGCTGTGCAAAGCAGTGTGGCGAACGTACCTACTGCTCCTCAGGCTGGGCCCACAGCCTAGCTTTCGCTTCTGTGAGAGTGCTGTCCCGAGTCTCTTCCTGGAGCCAGTCGTCAGCGCGGTGTCTTTTGGCACTGCAGTTCTCTCTCAGTCAAGGAGGCCGTGCGACTGACTGGCAAAGGGAGTCCGCCCAGCGCTGCTTTCGCCAGTCTCTCTGACGACTGGGCCACTCTACCTGGGCAACCCAGAGAGGAGTACACTGCCCTAGCTATGAAAGTGAAGAGCTGTCTCCAGGGGCCTGCTTACGCTAAGGTTCCTCAGAAGCCAGAGGCCGCCGTTCCGGCACGGAGAGAGGTCATCCTGCGAAACTGGTGAATGGGCTCCTACCCTGTGTGTCCCCAGGGGCGTCGCAGGGTTAAGGCACTCCGTGGTGGAGTGTGGCCTCATTGGAGACCCCTGCACACCCAAGTCCCCTGACGTGAAACACTGGAACTTCACCTTGAGGCCCGAGCTCACCTTTCGTTCGTTCGGCCGGAGCCGAACCTGGGGAGCCGTGGGAGGAGTTCCTAGAAAGGGATTGCCAGCACGGTTTTCGCTTTGGGAGAACACGCAGCCTCGGCCCACAACGACAGTCCTGCCGTGCAGAGACGTCGGGCCGCTAGTGCTGTTCCAGGCAGCTGTGAAGCCAAGCGCAAGGCGCCTGCAAACGGGGAGAAAGCGTCCTCTCCCCTCCGCGTCCCACGTTCAAGCTGAATGACGCAGCATGTTTCTCGGAAGGCTCTGCCGAGCTATCTAGTACAAGGGAGAGAGTGCCTGCCTCTGCCGAGAAAGGTTTTGACGTGGGGATTGCTGGACAGGCGGAAGAGCGTTCCCCAGGCCGTGCAAAGTTGAGGCCTTGGTGATTCTGGATGGTCCCAAGGGTCCAGAATTGTCCCTGGGAAAGCTGTCCTTTTCCCTCTTTTTCCGGCTGGAAGTACACCTCTGGCATCCGACTGCCGTTCGGCGACGTCCTGGGGGAGACGCCCCGGTTTCACTTGGGACGCACACTGGTGTTTCTCAGAAGAGCCCAAATTCCTCCCTGCGGGTGGGTGGGGGCCTGGGCACACCAGCATGGAATGTAAGGCTGTTTAGAACTGCGTACCTTGAGGCCGTGTGAAGGCCGCACGAACGAGAGCTTTCGAGCGAACAGGGCAGCGCTTCGCCATCACCGTTGCACATTCACGGAGCTTAGTCAAACGAACGCATTTACTTCCTGGGGCTCCAACACAGCCGAGGAGTTGGAAGGCATACAGTGAGGGCCCTTTGACAGTTGTTACAACGAACGTGAGTGCACAGTGTCTCGTGAAATACCTTCCACGGTTGAAGCATTCCGTTAACGCATGCCCCTCCGCTCCCTCTGGCGCTCCGAGGTGTTCCTAACGGGGGAAATCTGGACTTTTGCTCGAGGCCGGGGTGGGGCGGGGGGACTCACAATTCTTCTGCCGGCGAGCTCCAGAGCGCTCCTGCTGAAGCTCCCAGCAAGGAACTGAGAGCAGCAGGCCTCACACGAGTCAACTCAGACTTCTTCTGTCACGAGTCAACTCAGACTTCTTATGTGAGGCCTTCCGGCAGCAAAGAGAAGGTGCGCGCGAGGAGTGTGCCTCAGGCAGCTTAGGACCCGCCACTGTCTCGTCTACCACGGAGGGGAACCAGGTTTGGCCAGGGTCGCCCAGCTTCATACCTGAGCTCCTACAGGTATCCTCAGCGGTTTCTGATTACCTCAAGGAAACACAACGGGAGGAACAGGGCCCTTCCGTGGAGGCCCTTTTGGGCACAGGGACCTCTGCGTGGGATCTACTGGGTAAGTATGGCAGTACCTCAGGTAGGCCTCAGTGACCAAGGCTCTCCGGCTCACGCCTAGCTGTGCAAAGCAGTGTGGCGAACGTACCTACTGCTCCTCAGGCTGGGCCCACAGCCTAGCTTTCGCTTCTGTGAGAGTGCTGTCCCGAGTCTCTTCCTGGAGCCAGTCGTCAGCGCGGTGTCTTTTGGCACTGCACTTCTCTCTCAGTCAAGGAGGCCGTGCGACTGACTGGCAAAGGGAGTCCGCCCAGCGCTGCTTTCGCCAGTCTCTCTGACGACTGGGCCACTCTACCTGGGCAACCCAGAGAGGAGTACACTGCCCTAGCTATGAAAGTGAAGAGCTGTCTCCAGGGGCCTGCTTACGCTAAGGTTCCTCAGAAGCCAGAGGCCGCCGTTCCGGCACGGAGAGAGGTCATCCTGCGAAACTGGTGAATGGGCTCCTACCCTGTGTGTCCCCAGGGGCGTCGCAGGGTTAAGGCACTCCGTGGTGGAGTATGGCCTCATTGGAGACCCCTGCACACCCAAGTCCCCTGACGTGAAACACTGGAACTTCACCTTGAGGCCCGAGCTCACCTTTCGTTCGTTCGGCCGGAGCCGAACCTGGGGAGCCGTGGGAGGAGTTCCTAGAAAGGGATTGCCAGCACGGTTTTCGCTTTGGGAGAACACGCAGCCTCGGCCCACAACGACAGTCCTGCCGTGCAGAGACGTCGGGCCGCTAGTGCTGTTCCAGGCAGCTGTGAAGCCAAGCGCAAGGCGCCTGCAAACGGGGAGAAAGCGTCCTCTCCCCTCCGCGTCCCACGTTCAAGCTGAATGACGCAGCATGTTTCTCGGAAGGCTCTGCCGAGCTATCTAGTACAAGGGAGAGAGTGCCTGCCTCTGCCGAGAAAGGTTTTGACGTGGGGATTGCTGGACAGGCGGAAGAGCGTTCCCCAGGCCGTGCAAAGTTGAGGCCTTGGTGATTCTGGATGGTCCCAAGGGTCCAGAATTGTCCCTGGGAAAGCTGTCCTTTTCCCTCTTTTTCCGGCTGGAAGTACACCTCTGGCATCCGACTGCCGTTCGGCGACGTCCTGGGGGAGACGCCCCGGTTTCACTTGGGACGCACACTGGTGTTTCTCAGAAGAGCCCAAATTCCTCCCTGCGGGTGGGTGGGGGCCTGGGCACACCAGCATGGAATGTAAGGCTGTTTAGAACTGCGTACCTTGAGGCCGTGTGAAGGCCGCACGAACGAGAGCTTTCGAGCGAACAGGGCAGCGCTTCGCCATCACCGTTGCACATTCACGGAGCTTAGTCAAACGAACGCATTTACTTCCTGGGGCTCCAACACAGCCGAGGAGTTGGAAGGCATACAGTGAGGGCCCTTTGACAGTTGTTACAACGAACGTGAGTGCACAGTGTCTCGTGAAATACCTTCCACGGTTGAAGCATTCCGTTAACGCATGCCCCTCCGCTCCCTCTGGCGCTCCGAGGTGTTCCTAACGGGGGAAATCTGGACTTTTGCTCGAGGCCGGGGTGGGGCGGGGGGACTCACAATTCTTCTGCCGGCGAGCTCCAGAGCGCTCCTGCTGAAGCTCCCAGCAAGGAACTGAGAGCAGCAGGCCTCACACGAGTCAACTCAGACTTCTTCTGTCACGAGTCAACTCAGACTTCTTATGTGAGGCCTTCCGGCAGCAAAGAGAAGGTGCGCGCGAGGAGTGTGCCTCAGGCAGCTTAGGACCCGCCACTGTCTCGTCTACCACGGAGGGGAACCAGGTTTGGCCAGGGTCGCCCAGCTTCATACCTGAGCTCCTACAGGTATCCTCAGCGGTTTCTGATTACCTCAAGGAAACACAACGGGAGGAACAGGGCCCTTCCGTGGAGGCCCTTTTGGGCACAGGGACCTCTGCGTGGGATCTACTGGGTAAGTATGGCAGTACCTCAGGTAGGCCTCAGTGACCAAGGCTCTCCGGCTCACGCCTAGCTGTGCAAAGCAGTGTGGCGAACGTACCTACTGCTCCTCAGGCTGGGCCCACAGCCTAGCTTTCGCTTCTGTGAGAGTGCTGTCCCGAGTCTCTTCCTGGAGCCAGTCGTCAGCGCGGTGTCTTTTGGCACTGCAGTTCTCTCTCAGTCAAGGAGGCCGTGCGACTGACTGGCAAAGGGAGTCCGCCCAGCGCTGCTTTCGCCAGTCTCTCTGACGACTGGGCCACTCTACCTGGGCAACCCAGAGAGGAGTACACTGCCCTAGCTATGAAAGTGAAGAGCTGTCTCCAGGGGCCTGCTTACGCTAAGGTTCCTCAGAAGCCAGAGGCCGCCGTTCCGGCACGGAGAGAGGTCATCCTGCGAAACTGGTGAATGGGCTCCTACCCTGTGTGTCCCCAGGGGCGTCGCAGGATTAAGGCACTCCGTGGTGGAGTATGGCCTCATTGGAGACCCCTGCACACCCAAGTCCCCTGACGTGAAACACTGGAACTTCACCTTGAGGCCCGAGCTCACCTTTCGTTCGTTCGGCCGGAGCCGAACCTGGGGAGCCGTGGGAGGAGTTCCTAGAAAGGGATTGCCAGCACGGTTTTCGCTTTGGGAGAACACGCAGCCTCGGCCCACAACGACAGTCCTGCCGTGCAGAGACGTCGGGCCGCTAGTGCTGTTCCAGGCAGCTGTGAAGCCAAGCGCAAGGCGCCTGCAAACGGGGAGAAAGCGTCCTCTCCCCTCCGCGTCCCACGTTCAAGCTGAATGACGCAGCATGTTTCTCGGAAGGCTCTGCCGAGCTATCTAGTACAAGGGAGAGAGTGCCTGCCTCTGCCGAGAAAGGTTTTGACGTGGGGATTGCTGGACAGGCGGAAGAGCGTTCCCCAGGCCGTGCAAAGTTGAGGCCTTGGTGATTCTGGATGGTCCCAAGGGTCCAGAATTGTCCCTGGGAAAGCTGTCCTTTTCCCTCTTTTTCCGGCTGGAAGTACACCTCTGGCATCCGACTGCCGTTCGGCGACGTCCTGGGGGAGACGCCCCGGTTTCACTTGGGACGCACACTGGTGTTTCTCAGAAGAGCCCAAATTCCTCCCTGCGGGTGGGTGGGGGCCTGGGCACACCAGCATGGAATGTAAGGCTGTTTAGAACTGCGTACCTTGAGGCCGTGTGAAGGCCGCACGAACGAGAGCTTTCGAGCGAACAGGGCAGCGCTTCGCCATCACCGTTGCACATTCACGGAGCTTAGTCAAACGAACGCATTTACTTCCTGGGGCTCCAACACAGCCGAGGAGTTGGAAGGCATACAGTGAGGGCCCTTTGACAGTTGTTACAACGAACGTGAGTGCACAGTGTCTCGTGAAATACCTTCCACGGTTGAAGCATTCCGTTAACGCATGCCCCTCCGCTCCCTCTGGCGCTCCGAGGTGTTCCTAACGGGGGAAATCTGGACTTTTGCTCGAGGCCGGGGTGGGGCGGGGGGACTCACAATTCTTCTGCCGGCGAGCTCCAGAGCGCTCCTGCTGAAGCTCCCAGCAAGGAACTGAGAGCAGCAGGCCTCACACGAGTCAACTCAGACTTCTTCTGTCACGAGTCAACTCAGACTTCTTATGTGAGGCCTTCCGGCAGCAAAGAGAAGGTGCGCGCGAGGAGTGTGCCTCAGGCAGCTTAGGACCCGCCACTGTCTCGTCTACCACGGAGGGGAACCAGGTTTGGCCAGGGTCGCCCAGCTTCATACCTGAGCTCCTACAGGTATCCTCAGCGGTTTCTGATTACCTCAAGGAAACACAACGGGAGGAACAGGGCCCTTCCGTGGAGGCCCTTTTGGGCACAGGGACCTCTGCGTGGGATCTACTGGGTAAGTATGGCAGTACCTCAGGTAGGCCTCAGTGACCAAGGCTCTCCGGCTCACGCCTAGCTGTGCAAAGCAGTGTGGCGAACGTACCTACTGCTCCTCAGGCTGGGCCCACAGCCTAGCTTTCGCTTCTGTGAGAGTGCTGTCCCGAGTCTCTTCCTGGAGCCAGTCGTCAGCGCGGTGTCTTTTGGCACTGCAGTTCTCTCTCAGTCAAGGAGGCCGTGCGACTGACTGGCAAAGGGAGTCCGCCCAGCGCTGCTTTCGCCAGTCTCTCTGACGACTGGGCCACTCTACCTGGGCAACCCAGAGAGGAGTACACTGCCCTAGCTATGAAAGTGAAGAGCTGTCTCCAGGGGCCTGCTTACGCTAAGGTTCCTCAGAAGCCAGAGGCCGCCGTTCCGGCACGGAGAGAGGTCATCCTGCGAAACTGGTGAATGGGCTCCTACCCTGTGTGTCCCCAGGGGCGTCGCAGGGTTAAGGCACTCCGTGGTGGAGTATGGCCTCATTGGAGACCCCTGCACACCCAAGTCCCCTGACGTGAAACACTGGAACTTCACCTTGAGGCCCGAGCTCACCTTTCGTTCGGCCGGAGCCGAACCTGGGGAGCCGTGGGAGGAGTTCCTAGAAAGGGATTGCCAGCACGGTTTTCGCTTTGGGAGAACACGCAGCCTCGGCCCACAACGACAGTCCTGCCGTGCAGAGACGTCGGGCCGCTAGTGCTGTTCCAGGCAGCTGTGAAGCCAAGCGCAGGGCGCCTGCAAACGGGGAGAAAGCGTCCTCTCCCCTCCGCGTCCCACGTTCAAGCTGAATGACGCAGCATGTTTCTCGGAAGGCTCTGCCGAGCTATCTAGTACAAGGGAGAGAGTGCCTGCCTCTGCCGAGAAAGGTTTTGACGTGGGGATTGCTGGACAGGCGGAAGAGCGTTCCCCAGGCCGTGCAAAGTTGAGGCCTTGGTGATTCTGGATGGTCCCAAGGGTCCAGAATTGTCCCTGGGAAAGCTGTCCTTTTCCCTCTTTTTCCGGCTGGAAGTACACCTCTGGCATCCGACTGCCGTTCGGCGACGTCCTGGGGGAGACGCCCCGGTTTCACTTGGGACGCACACTGGTGTTTCTCAGAAGAGCCCAAATTCCTCCCTGCGGGTGGGTGGGGGCCTGGGCACACCAGCATGGAATGTAAGGCTGTTTAGAACTGCGTACCTTGAGGCCGTGTGAAGGCCGCACGAACGAGAGCTTTCGAGCGAACAGGGCAGCGCTTCGCCATCACCGTTGCACATTCACGGAGCTTAGTCAAACGAACGCATTTACTTCCTGGGGCTCCAACACAGCCGAGGAGTTGGAAGGCATACAGTGAGGGCCCTTTGACAGTTGTTACAACGAACGTGAGTGCACAGTGTCTCGTGAAATACCTTCCACGGTTGAAGCATTCCGTTAACGCATGCCCCTCCGCTCCCTCTGGCGCTCCGAGGTGTTCCTAACGGGGGAAATCTGGACTTTTGCTCGAGGCCGGGGTGGGGCGGGGGGACTCACAATTCTTCTGCCGGCGAGCTCCAGAGCGCTCCTGCTGAAGCTCCCAGCAAGGAACTGAGAGCAGCAGGCCTCACACGAGTCCACTCAGACTTCTTCTGTCACGAGTCAACTCAGACTTCTTATGGGAGGCCTTCCGGCAGCAAAGAGAAGGTGCGCGCGAGGAGTGTGCCTCAGGCAGCTTAGGACCCGCCACTGTCTCGTCTACCACGGAGGGGAACCAGGTTTGGCCAGGGTCGCCCAGCTTCATACCTGAGCTCCTACAGGTATCCTCAGCGGTTTCTGATTACCTCAAGGAAACACAACGGGAGGAACAGGGCCCTTCCGTGGAGGCCCTTTTGGGCACAGGGACCTCTGCGTGGGATCTACTGGGTAAGTATGGCAGTACCTCAGGTAGGCCTCAGTGACCAAGGCTCTCCGGCTCACGCCTAGCTGTGCAAAGCAGTGTGGCGAACGTACGTACTGCTCCTCAGGCTGGGCCCACAGCCTAGCTTTCGCTTCTGTGAGAGTGCTGTCCCGAGTCTCTTCCTGGAGCCAGTCGTCAGCGCGGTGTCTTTTGGCACTGCAGTTCTCTCTCAGTCAAGGAGGCCGTGCGACTGACTGGCAAAGGGAGTCCGCCCAGCGCTGCTTTCGCCAGTCTCTCTGACGACTGGGCCACTCTACCTGGGCAACCCAGAGAGGAGTACACTGCCCTAGCTATGAAAGTGAAGAGCTGTCTCCAGGGGCCTGCTTACGCTAAGGTTCCTCAGAAGCCAGAGGCCGCCGTTCCGGCACGGAGAGAGGTCATCCTGCGAAACTGGTGAATGGGCTCCTACCCTGTGTGTCCCCAGGGGCGTCGCAGGGTTAAGGCACTCCGTGGTGGAGTGTGGCCTCATTGGAGACCCCTGCACACCCAAGTCCCCTGACGTGAAACACTGGAACTTCACCTTGAGGCCCGAGCTCACCTTTCGTTCGTTCGGCCGGAGCCGAACCTGGGGAGCCGTGGGAGGAGTTCCTAGAAAGGGATTGCCAGCACGGTTTTCGCTTTGGGAGAACACGCAGCCTCGGCCCACAACGACAGTCCTGCCGTGCAGAGACGTCGGGCCGCTAGTGCTGTTCCAGGCAGCTGTGAAGCCAAGCGCAAGGCGCCTGCAAACGGGGAGAAAGCGTCCTCTCCCCTCCGCGTCCCACGTTCAAGCTGAATGACGCAGCATGTTTCTCGGAAGGCTCTGCCGAGCTATCTAGTACAAGGGAGAGAGTGCCTGCCTCTGCCGAGAAAGGTTTTGACGTGGGGATTGCTGGACAGGCGGAAGAGCGTTCCCCAGGCCGTGCAAAGTTGAGGCCTTGGTGATTCTGGATGGTCCCAAGGGTCCAGAATTGTCCCTGGGAAAGCTGTCCTTTTCCCTCTTTTTCCGGCTGGAAGTACACCTCTGGCATCCGACTGCCGTTCGGCGACGTCCTGGGGGAGACGCCCCGGTTTCACTTGGGACGCACACTGGTGTTTCTCAGAAGAGCCCAAATTCCTCCCTGCGGGTGGGTGGGGGCCTGGGCACACCAGCATGGAATGTAAGGCTGTTTAGAACTGCGTACCTTGAGGCCGTGTGAAGGCCGCACGAACGAGAGCTTTCGAGCGAACAGGGCAGCGCTTCGCCATCACCGTTGCACATTCACGGAGCTTAGTCAAACGAACGCATTTACTTCCTGGGGCTCCAACACAGCCGAGGAGTTGGAAGGCATACAGTGAGGGCCCTTTGACAGTTGTTACAACGAACGTGAGTGCACAGTGTCTCGTGAAATACCTTCCACGGTTGAAGCATTCCGTTAACGCATGCCCCTCCGCTCCCTCTGGCGCTCCGAGGTGTTCCTAACGGGGGAAATCTGGACTTTTGCTCGAGGCCGGGGTGGGGCGGGGGGACTCACAATTCTTCTGCCGGCGAGCTCCAGAGCGCTCCTGCTGAAGCTCCCAGCAAGGAACTGAGAGCAGCAGGCCTCACACGAGTCAACTCAGACTTCTTCTGTCACGAGTCAACTCAGACTTCTTATGGGAGGCCTTCCGGCAGCAAAGAGAAGGTGCGCGCGAGGAGTGTGCCTCAGGCAGCTTAGGACCCGCCACTGTCTCGTCTACCACGGAGGGGAACCAGGTTTGGCCAGGGTCGCCCAGCTTCATACCTGAGCTCCTACAGGTATCCTCAGCGGTTTCTGATTACCTCAAGGAAACACAACGGGAGGAACAGGGCCCTTCCGTGGAGGCCCTTTTGGGCACAGGGACCTCTGCGTGGGATCTACTGCCTAAGTATGGCAGTACCTCAGGTAGGCCTCAGTGACCAAGGCTCTCCGGCTCACGCCTAGCTGTGCAAAGCAGTGTGGCGAACGTACCTACTGCTCCTCAGGCTGGGCCCACAGCCTAGCTTTCGCTTCTGTGAGAGTGCTGTCCCGAGTCTCTTCCTGGAGCCAGTCGTCAGCGCGGTGTCTTTTGGCACTGCAGTTCTCTCTCAGTCAAGGAGGCCGTGCGACTGACTGGCAAAGGGAGTCCGCCCAGCGCTGCTTTCGCCAGTCTCTCTGACGACTGGGCCACTCTACCTGGGCAACCCAGAGAGGAGTACACTGCCCTAGCTATGAAAGTGAAGAGCTGTCTCCAGGGGCCTGCTTACGCTAAGGTTCCTCAGAAGCCAGAGGCCGCCGTTCCGGCACGGAGAGAGGTCATCCTGCGAAACTGGTGAATGGGCTCCTACCCTGTGTGTCCCCAGGGGCGTCGCAGGGTTAAGGCACTCCGTGGTGGAGTATGGCCTCATTGGAGACCCCTGCACACCCAAGTCCCCTGACGTGAAACACTGGAACTTCACCTTGAGGCCCGAGCTCACCTTTCGTTCGTTCGGCCGGAGCCGAACCTGGGGAGCCGTGGGAGGAGTTCCTAGAAAGGGATTGCCAGCACGGTTTTCGCTTTGGGAGAACACGCAGCCTCGGCCCACAACGACAGTCCTGCCGTGCAGAGACGTCGGGCCGCTACTGCTGTTCCAGGCAGCTGTGAAGCCAAGCGCAAGGCGCCTGCAAACGGGGAGAAAGCGTCCTCTCCCCTCCGCGTCCCACGTTCAAGCTGAATGACGCAGCATGTTTCTCGGAAGGCTCTGCCGAGCTATCTAGTACAAGGGAGAGAGTGCCTGCCTCTGCCGAGAAAGGTTTTGACGTGGGGATTGCTGGACAGGCGGAAGAGCGTTCCCCAGGCCGTGCAAAGTTGAGGCCTTGGTGATTCTGGATGGTCCCAAGGGTCCAGAATTGTCCCTGGGAAAGCTGTCCTTTTCCCTCTTTTTCCGGCTGGAAGTACACCTCTGGCATCCGACTGCCGTTCGGCGACGTCCTGGGGGAGACGCCCCGGTTTCACTTGGGACGCACACTGGTGTTTCTCAGAAGAGCCCAAATTCCTCCCTGCGGGTGGGTGGGGGCCTGGGCACACCAGCATGGAATGTAAGGCTGTTTAGAACTGCGTACCTTGAGGCCGTGTGAAGGCCGCACGAACGAGAGCTTTCGAGCGAACAGGGCAGCGCTTCGCCATCACCGTTGCACATTCACGGAGCTTAGTCAAACGAACGCATTTACTTCCTGGGGCTCCAACACAGCCGAGGAGTTGGAAGGCATACAGTGAGGGCCCTTTGACAGTTGTTACAACGAACGTGAGTGCACAGTGTCTCGTGAAATACCTTCCACGGTTGAAGCATTCCGTTAACGCATGCCCCTCCGCTCCCTCTGGCGCTCCGAGGTGTTCCTAACGGGGGAAATCTGGACTTTTGCTCGAGGCCGGGGTGGGGCGGGGGGACTCACAATTCTTCTGCCGGCGAGCTCCAGAGCGCTCCTGCTGAAGCTCCCAGCAAGGAACTGAGAGCAGCAGGCCTCACACGAGTCAACTCAGACTTCTTCTGTCACGAGTCAACTCAGACTTCTTATGTGAGGCCTTCCGGCAGCAAAGAGAAGGTGCGCGCGAGGAGTGTGCCTCAGGCAGCTTAGGACCCGCCACTGTCTCGTCTACCACGGAGGGGAACCAGGTTTGGCCAGGGTCGCCCAGCTTCATACCTGAGCTCCTACAGGTATCCTCAGCGGTTTCTGATTACCTCAAGGAAACACAACGGGAGGAACAGGGCCCTTCCGTGGAGGCCCTTTTGGGCACAGGGACCTCTGCGTGGGATCTACTGGGTAAGTATGGCAGTACCTCAGGTAGGCCTCAGTGACCAAGGCTCTCCGGCTCACGCCTAGCTGTGCAAAGCAGTGTGGCGAACGTACCTACTGCTCCTCAGGCTGGGCCCACAGCCTAGCTTTCGCTTCTGTGAGAGTGCTGTCCCGAGTCTCTTCCTGGAGCCAGTCGTCAGCGCGGTGTCTTTTGGCACTGCAGTTCTCTCTCAGTCAAGGAGGCCGTGCGACTGACTGGCAAAGGGAGTCCGCCCAGCGCTGCTTTCGCCAGTCTCTCTGACGACTGGGCCACTCTACCTGGGCAACCCAGAGAGGAGTACACTGCCCTAGCTATGAAAGTGAAGAGCTGTCTCCAGGGGCCTGCTTACGCTAAGGTTCCTCAGAAGCCAGAGGCCGCCGTTCCGGCACGGAGAGAGGTCATCCTGCGAAACTGGTGAATGGGCTCCTACCCTGTGTGTCCCCAGGGGCGTCGCAGGGTTAAGGCACTCCGTGGTGGAGTATGGCCTCATTGGAGACCCCTGCACACCCAAGTCCCCTGACGTGAAACACTGGAACTTCACCTTGAGGCCCGAGCTCACCTTTCGTTCGTTCGGCCGGAGCCGAACCTGGGGAGCCGTGGGAGGAGTTCCTAGAAAGGGATTGCCAGCACGGTTTTCGCTTTGGGAGAACACGCAGCCTCGGCCCACAACGACAGTCCTGCCGTGCAGAGACGTCGGGCCGCTAGTGCTGTTCCAGGCAGCTGTGAAGCCAAGCGCAAGGCGCCTGCAAACGGGGAGAAAGCGTCCTCTCCCCTCCGCGTCCCACGTTCAAGCTGAATGACGCAGCATGTTTCTCGGAAGGCTCTGCCGAGCTATCTAGTACAAGGGAGAGAGTGCCTGCCTCTGCCGAGAAAGGTTTTGACGTGGGGATTGCTGGACAGGCGGAAGAGCGTTCCCCAGGCCGTGCAAAGTTGAGGCCTTGGTGATTCTGGATGGTCCCAAGGGTCCAGAATTGTCCCTGGGAAAGCTGTCCTTTTCCCTCTTTTTCCGGCTGGAAGTACACCTCTGGCATCCGACTGCCGTTCGGCGACGTCCTGGGGGAGACGCCCCGGTTTCACTTGGGACGCACACTGGTGTTTCTCAGAAGAGCCCAAATTCCTCCCTGCGGGTGGGTGGGGGCCTGGGCACACCAGCATGGAATGTAAGGCTGTTTAGAACTGCGTACCTTGAGGCCGTGTGAAGGCCGCACGAACGAGAGCTTTCGAGCGAACAGGGCAGCGCTTCGCCATCACCGTTGCACATTCACGGAGCTTAGTCAAACGAACGCATTTACTTCCTGGGGCTCCAACACAGCCGAGGAGTTGGAAGGCATACAGTGAGGGCCCTTTGACAGTTGTTACAACGAACGTGAGTGCACAGTGTCTCGTGAAATACCTTCCACGGTTGAAGCATTCCGTTAACGCATGCCCCTCCGCTCCCTCTGGCGCTCCGAGGTGTTCCTAACGGGGGAAATCTGGACTTTTGCTCGAGGCCGGGGTGGGGCGGGGGGACTCACAATTCTTCTGCCGGCGAGCTCCAGAGCGCTCCTGCTGAAGCTCCCAGCAAGGAACTGAGAGCAGCAGGCCTCACACGAGTCAACTCAGACTTCTTCTGTCACGAGTCAACTCAGACTTCTTATGTGAGGCCTTCCGGCAGCAAAGAGAAGGTGCGCGCGAGGAGTGTGCCTCAGGCAGCTTAGGACCCGCCACTGTCTCGTCTACCACGGAGGGGAACCAGGTTTGGCCAGGGTCGCCCAGCTTCATACCTGAGCTCCTACAGGTATCCTCAGCGGTTTCTGATTACCTCAAGGAAACACAACGGGAGGAACAGGGCCCTTCCGTGGAGGCCCTTTTGGGCACAGGGACCTCTGCGTGGGATCTACTGCCTAAGTATGGCAGTACCTCAGGTAGGCCTCAGTGACCAAGGCTCTCCGGCTCACGCCTAGCTGTGCAAAGCAGTGTGGCGAACGTACGTACTGCTCCTCAGGCTGGGCCCACAGCCTAGCTTTCGCTTCTGTGAGAGTGCTGTCCCGAGTCTCTTCCTGGAGCCAGTCGTCAGCGCGGTGTCTTTTGGCACTGCAGTTCTCTCTCAGTCAAGGAGGCCGTGCGACTGACTGGCAAAGGGAGTCCGCCCAGCGCTGCTTTCGCCAGTCTCTCTGACGACTGGGCCACTCTACCTGGGCAACCCAGAGAGGAGTACACTGCCCTAGCTATGAAAGTGAAGAGCTGTCTCCAGGGGCCTGCTTACGCTAAGGTTCCTCAGAAGCCAGAGGCCGCCGTTCCGGCACGGAGAGAGGTCATCCTGCGAAACTGGTGAATGGGCTCCTACCCTGTGTGTCCCCAGGGGCGTCGCAGGGTTAAGGCACTCCGTGGTGGAGTATGGCCTCATTGGAGACCCCTGCACACCCAAGTCCCCTGACGTGAAACACTGGAACTTCACCTTGAGGCCCGAGCTCACCTTTCGTTCGGCCGGAGCCGAACCTGGGGAGCCGTGGGAGGAGTTCCTAGAAAGGGATTGCCAGCACGGTTTTCGCTTTGGGAGAACACGCAGCCTCGGCCCACAACGACAGTCCTGCCGTGCAGAGACGTCGGGCCGCTAGTGCTGTTCCAGGCAGCTGTGAAGCCAAGCGCAGGGCGCCTGCAAACGGGGAGAAAGCGTCCTCTCCCCTCCGCGTCCCACGTTCAAGCTGAATGACGCAGCATGTTTCTCGGAAGGCTCTGCCGAGCTATCTAGTACAAGGGAGAGAGTGCCTGCCTCTGCCGAGAAAGGTTTTGACGTGGGGATTGCTGGACAGGCGGAAGAGCGTTCCCCAGGCCGTGCAAAGTTGAGGCCTTGGTGATTCTGGATGGTCCCAAGGGTCCAGAATTGTCCCTGGGAAAGCTGTCCTTTTCCCTCTTTTTCCGGCTGGAAGTACACCTCTGGCATCCGACTGCCGTTCGGCGACGTCCTGGGGGAGACGCCCCGGTTTCACTTGGGACGCACACTGGTGTTTCTCAGAAGAGCCCAAATTCCTCCCTGCGGGTGGGTGGGGGCCTGGGCACACCAGCATGGAATGTAAGGCTGTTTAGAACTGCGTACCTTGAGGCCGTGTGAAGGCCGCACGAACGAGAGCTTTCGAGCGAACAGGGCAGCGCTTCGCCATCACCGTTGCACATTCACGGAGCTTAGTCAAACGAACGCATTTACTTCCTGGGGCTCCAACACAGCCGAGGAGTTGGAAGGCATACAGTGAGGGCCCTTTGACAGTTGTTACAACGAACGTGAGTGCACAGTGTCTCGTGAAATACCTTCCACGGTTGAAGCATTCCGTTAACGCATGCCCCTCCGCTCCCTCTGGCGCTCCGAGGTGTTCCTAACGGGGGAAATCTGGACTTTTGCTCGAGGCCGGGGTGGGGCGGGGGGACTCACAATTCTTCTGCCGGCGAGCTCCAGAGCGCTCCTGCTGAAGCTCCCAGCAAGGAACTGAGAGCAGCAGGCCTCACACGAGTCCACTCAGACTTCTTCTGTCACGAGTCAACTCAGACTTCTTATGGGAGGCCTTCCGGCAGCAAAGAGAAGGTGCGCGCGAGGAGTGTGCCTCAGGCAGCTTAGGACCCGCCACTGTCTCGTCTACCACGGAGGGGAACCAGGTTTGGCCAGGGTCGCCCAGCTTCATACCTGAGCTCCTACAGGTATCCTCAGCGGTTTCTGATTACCTCAAGGAAACACAACGGGAGGAACAGGGCCCTTCCGTGGAGGCCCTTTTGGGCACAGGGACCTCTGCGTGGGATCTACTGGGTAAGTATGGCAGTACCTCAGGTAGGCCTCAGTGACCAAGGCTCTCCGGCTCACGCCTAGCTGTGCAAAGCAGTGTGGCGAACGTACGTACTGCTCCTCAGGCTGGGCCCACAGCCTAGCTTTCGCTTCTGTGAGAGTGCTGTCCCGAGTCTCTTCCTGGAGCCAGTCGTCAGCGCGGTGTCTTTTGGCACTGCAGTTCTCTCTCAGTCAAGGAGGCCGTGCGACTGACTGGCAAAGGGAGTCCGCCCAGCGCTGCTTTCGCCAGTCTCTCTGACGACTGGGCCACTCTACCTGGGCAACCCAGAGAGGAGTACACTGCCCTAGCTATGAAAGTGAAGAGCTGTCTCCAGGGGCCTGCTTACGCTAAGGTTCCTCAGAAGCCAGAGGCCGCCGTTCCGGCACGGAGAGAGGTCATCCTGCGAAACTGGTGAATGGGCTCCTACCCTGTGTGTCCCCAGGGGCGTCGCAGGGTTAAGGCACTCCGTGGTGGAGTATGGCCTCATTGGAGACCCCTGCACACCCAAGTCCCCTGACGTGAAACACTGGAACTTCACCTTGAGGCCCGAGCTCACCTTTCGTTCGTTCGGCCGGAGCCGAACCTGGGGAGCCGTGGGAGGAGTTCCTAGAAAGGGATTGCCAGCACGGTTTTCGCTTTGGGAGAACACGCAGCCTCGGCCCACAACGACAGTCCTGCCGTGCAGAGACGTCGGGCCGCTAGTGCTGTTCCAGGCAGCTGTGAAGCCAAGCGCAAGGCGCCTGCAAACGGGGAGAAAGCGTCCTCTCCCCTCCGCGTCCCACGTTCAAGCTGAATGACGCAGCATGTTTCTCGGAAGGCTCTGCCGAGCTATCTAGTACAAGGGAGAGAGTGCCTGCCTCTGCCGAGAAAGGTTTTGACGTGGGGATTGCTGGACAGGCGGAAGAGCGTTCCCCAGGCCGTGCAAAGTTGAGGCCTTGGTGATTCTGGATGGTCCCAAGGGTCCAGAATTGTCCCTGGGAAAGCTGTCCTTTTCCCTCTTTTTCCGGCTGGAAGTACACCTCTGGCATCCGACTGCCGTTCGGCGACGTCCTGGGGGAGACGCCCCGGTTTCACTTGGGACGCACACTGGTGTTTCTCAGAAGAGCCCAAATTCCTCCCTGCGGGTGGGTGGGGGCCTGGGCACACCAGCATGGAATGTAAGGCTGTTTAGAACTGCGTACCTTGAGGCCGTGTGAAGGCCGCACGAACGAGAGCTTTCGAGCGAACAGGGCAGCGCTTCGCCATCACCGTTGCACATTCACGGAGCTTAGTCAAACGAACGCATTTACTTCCTGGGGCTCCAACACAGCCGAGGAGTTGGAAGGCATACAGTGAGGGCCCTTTGACAGTTGTTACAACGAACGTGAGTGCACAGTGTCTCGTGAAATACCTTCCACGGTTGAAGCATTCCGTTAACGCATGCCCCTCCGCTCCCTCTGGCGCTCCGAGGTGTTCCTAACGGGGGAAATCTGGACTTTTGCTCGAGGCCGGGGTGGGGCGGGGGGACTCACAATTCTTCTGCCGGCGAGCTCCAGAGCGCTCCTGCTGAAGCTCCCAGCAAGGAACTGAGAGCAGCAGGCCTCACACGAGTCAACTCAGACTTCTTCTGTCACGAGTCAACTCAGACTTCTTATGTGAGGCCTTCCGGCAGCAAAGAGAAGGTGCGCGCGAGGAGTGTGCCTCAGGCAGCTTAGGACCCGCCACTGTCTCGTCTACCACGGAGGGGAACCAGGTTTGGCCAGGGTCGCCCAGCTTCATACCTGAGCTCCTACAGGTATCCTCAGCGGTTTCTGATTACCTCAAGGAAACACAACGGGAGGAACAGGGCCCTTCCGTGGAGGCCCTTTTGGGCACAGGGACCTCTGCGTGGGATCTACTGGGTAAGTATGGCAGTACCTCAGGTAGGCCTCAGTGACCAAGGCTCTCCGGCTCACGCCTAGCTGTGCAAAGCAGTGTGGCGAACGTACCTACTGCTCCTCAGGCTGGGCCCACAGCCTAGCTTTCGCTTCTGTGAGAGTGCTGTCCCGAGTCTCTTCCTGGAGCCAGTCGTCAGCGCGGTGTCTTTTGGCACTGCAGTTCTCTCTCAGTCAAGGAGGCCGTGCGACTGACTGGCAAAGGGAGTCCGCCCAGCGCTGCTTTCGCCAGTCTCTCTGACGACTGGGCCACTCTACCTGGGCAACCCAGAGAGGAGTACACTGCCCTAGCTATGAAAGTGAAGAGCTGTCTCCAGGGGCCTGCTTACGCTAAGGTTCCTCAGAAGCCAGAGGCCGCCGTTCCGGCACGGAGAGAGGTCATCCTGCGAAACTGGTGAATGGGCTCCTACCCTGTGTGTCCCCAGGGGCGTCGCAGGATTAAGGCACTCCGTGGTGGAGTATGGCCTCATTGGAGACCCCTGCACACCCAAGTCCCCTGACGTGAAACACTGGAACTTCACCTTGAGGCCCGAGCTCACCTTTCGTTCGTTCGGCCGGAGCCGAACCTGGGGAGCCGTGGGAGGAGTTCCTAGAAAGGGATTGCCAGCACGGTTTTCGCTTTGGGAGAACACGCAGCCTCGGCCCACAACGACAGTCCTGCCGTGCAGAGACGTCGGGCCGCTAGTGCTGTTCCAGGCAGCTGTGAAGCCAAGCGCAAGGCGCCTGCAAACGGGGAGAAAGCGTCCTCTCCCCTCCGCGTCCCACGTTCAAGCTGAATGACGCAGCATGTTTCTCGGAAGGCTCTGCCGAGCTATCTAGTACAAGGGAGAGAGTGCCTGCCTCTGCCGAGAAAGGTTTTGACGTGGGGATTGCTGGACAGGCGGAAGAGCGTTCCCCAGGCCGTGCAAAGTTGAGGCCTTGGTGATTCTGGATGGTCCCAAGGGTCCAGAATTGTCCCTGGGAAAGCTGTCCTTTTCCCTCTTTTTCCGGCTGGAAGTACACCTCTGGCATCCGACTGCCGTTCGGCGACGTCCTGGGGGAGACGCCCCGGTTTCACTTGGGACGCACACTGGTGTTTCTCAGAAGAGCCCAAATTCCTCCCTGCGGGTGGGTGGGGGCCTGGGCACACCAGCATGGAATGTAAGGCTGTTTAGAACTGCGTACCTTGAGGCCGTGTGAAGGCCGCACGAACGAGAGCTTTCGAGCGAACAGGGCAGCGCTTCGCCATCACCGTTGCACATTCACGGAGCTTAGTCAAACGAACGCATTTACTTCCTGGGGCTCCAACACAGCCGAGGAGTTGGAAGGCATACAGTGAGGGCCCTTTGACAGTTGTTACAACGAACGTGAGTGCACAGTGTCTCGTGAAATACCTTCCACGGTTGAAGCATTCCGTTAACGCATGCCCCTCCGCTCCCTCTGGCGCTCCGAGGTGTTCCTAACGGGGGAAATCTGGACTTTTGCTCGAGGCCGGGGTGGGGCGGGGGGACTCACAATTCTTCTGCCGGCGAGCTCCAGAGCGCTCCTGCTGAAGCTCCCAGCAAGGAACTGAGAGCAGCAGGCCTCACACGAGTCAACTCAGACTTCTTCTGTCACGAGTCAACTCAGACTTCTTATGTGAGGCCTTCCGGCAGCAAAGAGAAGGTGCGCGCGAGGAGTGTGCCTCAGGCAGCTTAGGACCCGCCACTGTCTCGTCTACCACGGAGGGGAACCAGGTTTGGCCAGGGTCGCCCAGCTTCATACCTGAGCTCCTACAGGTATCCTCAGCGGTTTCTGATTACCTCAAGGAAACACAACGGGAGGAACAGGGCCCTTCCGTGGAGGCCCTTTTGGGCACAGGGACCTCTGCGTGGGATCTACTGGGTAAGTATGGCAGTACCTCAGGTAGGCCTCAGTGACCAAGGCTCTCCGGCTCACGCCTAGCTGTGCAAAGCAGTGTGGCGAACGTACGTACTGCTCCTCAGGCTGGGCCCACAGCCTAGCTTTCGCTTCTGTGAGAGTGCTGTCCCGAGTCTCTTCCTGGAGCCAGTCGTCAGCGCGGTGTCTTTTGGCACTGCAGTTCTCTCTCAGTCAAGGAGGCCGTGCGACTGACTGGCAAAGGGAGTCCGCCCAGCGCTGCTTTCGCCAGTCTCTCTGACGACTGGGCCACTCTACCTGGGCAACCCAGAGAGGAGTACACTGCCCTAGCTATGAAAGTGAAGAGCTGTCTCCAGGGGCCTGCTTACGCTAAGGTTCCTCAGAAGCCAGAGGCCGCCGTTCCGGCACGGAGAGAGGTCATCCTGCGAAACTGGTGAATGGGCTCCTACCCTGTGTGTCCCCAGGGGCGTCGCAGGGTTAAGGCACTCCGTGGTGGAGTATGGCCTCATTGGAGACCCCTGCACACCCAAGTCCCCTGACGTGAAACACTGGAACTTCACCTTGAGGCCCGAGCTCACCTTTCGTTCGTTCGGCCGGAGCCGAACCTGGGGAGCCGTGGGAGGAGTTCCTAGAAAGGGATTGCCAGCACGGTTTTCGCTTTGGGAGAACACGCAGCCTCGGCCCACAACGACAGTCCTGCCGTGCAGAGACGTCGGGCCGCTACTGCTGTTCCAGGCAGCTGTGAAGCCAAGCGCAAGGCGCCTGCAAACGGGGAGAAAGCGTCCTCTCCCCTCCGCGTCCCACGTTCAAGCTGAATGACGCAGCATGTTTCTCGGAAGGCTCTGCCGAGCTATCTAGTACAAGGGAGAGAGTGCCTGCCTCTGCCGAGAAAGGTTTTGACGTGGGGATTGCTGGACAGGCGGAAGAGCGTTCCCCAGGCCGTGCAAAGTTGAGGCCTTGGTGATTCTGGATGGTCCCAAGGGTCCAGAATTGTCCCTGGGAAAGCTGTCCTTTTCCCTCTTTTTCCGGCTGGAAGTACACCTCTGGCATCCGACTGCCGTTCGGCGACGTCCTGGGGGAGACGCCCCGGTTTCACTTGGGACGCACACTGGTGTTTCTCAGAAGAGCCCAAATTCCTCCCTGCGGGTGGGTGGGGGCCTGGGCACACCAGCATGGAATGTAAGGCTGTTTAGAACTGCGTACCTTGAGGCCGTGTGAAGGCCGCACGAAGGAGAGCTTTCGAGCGAACAGGGCAGCGCTTCGCCATCACCGTTGCACATTCACGGAGCTTAGTCAAACGAACGCATTTACTTCCTGGGGCTCCAACACAGCCGAGGAGTTGGAAGGCATACAGTGAGGGCCCTTTGACAGTTGTTACAACGAACGTGAGTGCACAGTGTCTCGTGAAATACCTTCCACGGTTGAAGCATTCCGTTAACGCATGCCCCTCCGCTCCCTCTGGCGCTCCGAGGTGTTCCTAACGGGGGAAATCTGGACTTTTGCTCGAGGCCGGGGTGGGGCGGGGGGACTCACAATTCTTCTGCCGGCGAGCTCCAGAGCGCTCCTGCTGAAGCTCCCAGCAAGGAACTGAGAGCAGCAGGCCTCACACGAGTCAACTCAGACTTCTTCTGTCACGAGTCAACTCAGACTTCTTATGTGAGGCCTTCCGGCAGCAAAGAGAAGGTGCGCGCGAGGAGTGTGCCTCAGGCAGCTTAGGACCCGCCACTGTCTCGTCTACCACGGAGGGGAACCAGGTTTGGCCAGGGTCGCCCAGCTTCATACCTGAGCTCCTACAGGTATCCTCAGCGGTTTCTGATTACCTCAAGGAAACACAACGGGAGGAACAGGGCCCTTCCGTGGAGGCCCTTTTGGGCACAGGGACCTCTGCGTGGGATCTACTGGGTAAGTATGGCAGTACCTCAGGTAGGCCTCAGTGACCAAGGCTCTCCGGCTCACGCCTAGCTGTGCAAAGCAGTGTGGCGAACGTACCTACTGCTCCTCAGGCTGGGCCCACAGCCTAGCTTTCGCTTCTGTGAGAGTGCTGTCCCGAGTCTCTTCCTGGAGCCAGTCGTCAGCGCGGTGTCTTTTGGCACTGCAGTTCTCTCTCAGTCAAGGAGGCCGTGCGACTGACTGGCAAAGGGAGTCCGCCCAGCGCTGCTTTCGCCAGTCTCTCTGACGACTGGGCCACTCTACCTGGGCAACCCAGAGAGGAGTACACTGCCCTAGCTATGAAAGTGAAGAGCTGTCTCCAGGGGCCTGCTTACGCTAAGGTTCCTCAGAAGCCAGAGGCCGCCGTTCCGGCACGGAGAGAGGTCATCCTGCGAAACTGGTGAATGGGCTCCTACCCTGTGTGTCCCCAGGGGCGTCGCAGGATTAAGGCACTCCGTGGTGGAGTATGGCCTCATTGGAGACCCCTGCACACCCAAGTCCCCTGACGTGAAACACTGGAACTTCACCTTGAGGCCCGAGCTCACCTTTCGTTCGTTCGGCCGGAGCCGAACCTGGGGAGCCGTGGGAGGAGTTCCTAGAAAGGGATTGCCAGCACGGTTTTCGCTTTGGGAGAACACGCAGCCTCGGCCCACAACGACAGTCCTGCCGTGCAGAGACGTCGGGCCGCTAGTGCTGTTCCAGGCAGCTGTGAAGCCAAGCGCAAGGCGCCTGCAAACGGGGAGAAAGCGTCCTCTCCCCTCCGCGTCCCACGTTCAAGCTGAATGACGCAGCATGTTTCTCGGAAGGCTCTGCCGAGCTATCTAGTACAAGGGAGAGAGTGCCTGCCTCTGCCGAGAAAGGTTTTGACGTGGGGATTGCTGGACAGGCGGAAGAGCGTTCCCCAGGCCGTGCAAAGTTGAGGCCTTGGTGATTCTGGATGGTCCCAAGGGTCCAGAATTGTCCCTGGGAAAGCTGTCCTTTTCCCTCTTTTTCCGGCTGGAAGTACACCTCTGGCATCCGACTGCCGTTCGGCGACGTCCTGGGGGAGACGCCCCGGTTTCACTTGGGACGCACACTGGTGTTTCTCAGAAGAGCCCAAATTCCTCCCTGCGGGTGGGTGGGGGCCTGGGCACACCAGCATGGAATGTAAGGCTGTTTAGAACTGCGTACCTTGAGGCCGTGTGAAGGCCGCACGAAGGAGAGCTTTCGAGCGAACAGGGCAGCGCTTCGCCATCACCGTTGCACATTCACGGAGCTTAGTCAAACGAACGCATTTACTTCCTGGGGCTCCAACACAGCCGAGGAGTTGGAAGGCATACAGTGAGGGCCCTTTGACAGTTGTTACAACGAACGTGAGTGCACAGTGTCTCGTGAAATACCTTCCACGGTTGAAGCATTCCGTTAACGCATGCCCCTCCGCTCCCTCTGGCGCTCCGAGGTGTTCCTAACGGGGGAAATCTGGACTTTTGCTCGAGGCCGGGGTGGGGCGGGGGGACTCACAATTCTTCTGCCGGCGAGCTCCAGAGCGCTCCTGCTGAAGCTCCCAGCAAGGAACTGAGAGCAGCAGGCCTCACACGAGTCCACTCAGACTTCTTCTGTCACGAGTCAACTCAGACTTCTTATGTGAGGCCTTCCGGCAGCAAAGAGAAGGTGCGCGCGAGGAGTGTGCCTCAGGCAGCTTAGGACCCGCCACTGTCTCGTCTACCACGGAGGGGAACCAGGTTTGGCCAGGGTCGCCCAGCTTCATACCTGAGCTCCTACAGGTATCCTCAGCGGTTTCTGATTACCTCAAGGAAACACAACGGGAGGAACAGGGCCCTTCCGTGGAGGCCCTTTTGGGCACAGGGACCTCTGCGTGGGATCTACTGGGTAAGTATGGCAGTACCTCAGGTAAGCCTCAGTGACCAAGGCTCTCCGGCTCACGCCTAGCTGTGCAAAGCAGTGTGGCGAACGTACCTACTGCTCCTCAGGCTGGGCCCACAGCCTAGCTTTCGCTTCTGTGAGAGTGCTGTCCCGAGTCTCTTCCTGGAGCCAGTCGTCAGCGCGGTGTCTTTTGGCACTGCAGTTCTCTCTCAGTCAAGGAGGCCGTGCGACTGACTGGCAAAGGGAGTCCGCCCAGCGCTGCTTTCGCCAGTCTCTCTGACGACTGGGCCACTCTACCTGGGCAACCCAGAGAGGAGTACACTGCCCTAGCTATGAAAGTGAAGAGCTGTCTCCAGGGGCCTGCTTACGCTAAGGTTCCTCAGAAGCCAGAGGCCGCCGTTCCGGCACGGAGAGAGGTCATCCTGCGAAACTGGTGAATGGGCTCCTACCCTGTGTGTCCCCAGGGGCGTCGCAGGGTTAAGGCACTCCGTGGTGGAGTATGGCCTCATTGGAGACCCCTGCACACCCAAGTCCCCTGACGTGAAACACTGGAACTTCACCTTGAGGCCCGAGCTCACCTTTCGTTCGTTCGGCCGGAGCCGAACCTGGGGAGCCGTGGGAGGAGTTCCTAGAAAGGGATTGCCAGCACGGTTTTCGCTTTGGGAGAACACGCAGCCTCGGCCCACAACGACAGTCCTGCCGTGCAGAGACGTCGGGCCGCTAGTGCTGTTCCAGGCAGCTGTGAAGCCAAGCGCAAGGCGCCTGCAAACGGGGAGAAAGCGTCCTCTCCCCTCCGCGTCCCACGTTCAAGCTGAATGACGCAGCATGTTTCTCGGAAGGCTCTGCCGAGCTATCTAGTACAAGGGAGAGAGTGCCTGCCTCTGCCGAGAAAGGTTTTGACGTGGGGATTGCTGGACAGGCGGAAGAGCGTTCCCCAGGCCGTGCAAAGTTGAGGCCTTGGTGATTCTGGATGGTCCCAAGGGTCCAGAATTGTCCCTGGGAAAGCTGTCCTTTTCCCTCTTTTTCCGGCTGGAAGTACACCTCTGGCATCCGACTGCCGTTCGGCGACGTCCTGGGGGAGACGCCCCGGTTTCACTTGGGACGCACACTGGTGTTTCTCAGAAGAGCCCAAATTCCTCCCTGCGGGTGGGTGGGGGCCTGGGCACACCAGCATGGAATGTAAGGCTGTTTAGAACTGCGTACCTTGAGGCCGTGTGAAGGCCGCACGAACGAGAGCTTTCGAGCGAACAGGGCAGCGCTTCGCCATCACCGTTGCACATTCACGGAGCTTAGTCAAACGAACGCATTTACTTCCTGGGGCTCCAACACAGCCGAGGAGTTGGAAGGCATACAGTGAGGGCCCTTTGACAGTTGTTACAACGAACGTGAGTGCACAGTGTCTCGTGAAATACCTTCCACGGTTGAAGCATTCCGTTAACGCATGCCCCTCCGCTCCCTCTGGCGCTCCGAGGTGTTCCTAACGGGGGAAATCTGGACTTTTGCTCGAGGCCGGGGTGGGGCGGGGGGACTCACAATTCTTCTGCCGGCGAGCTCCAGAGCGCTCCTGCTGAAGCTCCCAGCAAGGAACTGAGAGCAGCAGGCCTCACACGAGTCAACTCAGACTTCTTCTGTCACGAGTCAACTCAGACTTCTTATGTGAGGCCTTCCGGCAGCAAAGAGAAGGTGCGCGCGAGGAGTGTGCCTCAGGCAGCTTAGGACCCGCCACTGTCTCGTCTACCACGGAGGGGAACCAGGTTTGGCCAGGGTCGCCCAGCTTCATACCTGAGCTCCTACAGGTATCCTCAGCGGTTTCTGATTACCTCAAGGAAACACAACGGGAGGAACAGGGCCCTTCCGTGGAGGCCCTTTTGGGCACAGGGACCTCTGCGTGGGATCTACTGGGTAAGTATGGCAGTACCTCAGGTAGGCCTCAGTGACCAAGGCTCTCCGGCTCACGCCTAGCTGTGCAAAGCAGTGTGGCGAACGTACGTACTGCTCCTCAGGCTGGGCCCACAGCCTAGCTTTCGCTTCTGTGAGAGTGCTGTCCCGAGTCTCTTCCTGGAGCCAGTCGTCAGCGCGGTGTCTTTTGGCACTGCAGTTCTCTCTCAGTCAAGGAGGCCGTGCGACTGACTGGCAAAGGGAGTCCGCCCAGCGCTGCTTTCGCCAGTCTCTCTGACGACTGGGCCACTCTACCTGGGCAACCCAGAGAGGAGTACACTGCCCTAGCTATGAAAGTGAAGAGCTGTCTCCAGGGGCCTGCTTACGCTAAGGTTCCTCAGAAGCCAGAGGCCGCCGTTCCGGCACGGAGAGAGGTCATCCTGCGAAACTGGTGAATGGGCTCCTACCCTGTGTGTCCCCAGGGGCGTCGCAGGGTTAAGGCACTCCGTGGTGGAGTATGGCCTCATTGGAGACCCCTGCACACCCAAGTCCCCTGACGTGAAACACTGGAACTTCACCTTGAGGCCCGAGCTCACCTTTCGTTCGTTCGGCCGGAGCCGAACCTGGGGAGCCGTGGGAGGAGTTCCTAGAAAGGGATTGCCAGCACGGTTTTCGCTTTGGGAGAACACGCAGCCTCGGCCCACAACGACAGTCCTGCCGTGCAGAGACGTCGGGCCGCTAGTGCTGTTCCAGGCAGCTGTGAAGCCAAGCGCAAGGCGCCTGCAAACGGGGAGAAAGCGTCCTCTCCCCTCCGCGTCCCACGTTCAAGCTGAATGACGCAGCATGTTTCTCGGAAGGCTCTGCCGAGCTATCTAGTACAAGGGAGAGAGTGCCTGCCTCTGCCGAGAAAGGTTTTGACGTGGGGATTGCTGGACAGGCGGAAGAGCGTTCCCCAGGCCGTGCAAAGTTGAGGCCTTGGTGATTCTGGATGGTCCCAAGGGTCCAGAATTGTCCCTGGGAAAGCTGTCCTTTTCCCTCTTTTTCCGGCTGGAAGTACACCTCTGGCATCCGACTGCCGTTCGGCGACGTCCTGGGGGAGACGCCCCGGTTTCACTTGGGACGCACACTGGTGTTTCTCAGAAGAGCCCAAATTCCTCCCTGCGGGTGGGTGGGGGCCTGGGCACACCAGCATGGAATGTAAGGCTGTTTAGAACTGCGTACCTTGAGGCCGTGTGAAGGCCGCACGAACGAGAGCTTTCGAGCGAACAGGGCAGCGCTTCGCCATCACCGTTGCACATTCACGGAGCTTAGTCAAACGAACGCATTTACTTCCTGGGGCTCCAACACAGCCGAGGAGTTGGAAGGCATACAGTGAGGGCCCTTTGACAGTTGTTACAACGAACGTGAGTGCACAGTGTCTCGTGAAATACCTTCCACGGTTGAAGCATTCCGTTCACGCATGCCCCTCCGCTCCCTCTGGCGCTCCGAGGTGTTCCTAACGGGGGAAATCTGGACTTTTGCTCGAGGCCGGGGTGGGGCGGGGGGACTCACAATTCTTCTGCCGGCGAGCTCCAGAGCGCTCCTGCTGAAGCTCCCAGCAAGGAACTGAGAGCAGCAGGCCTCACACGAGTCCACTCAGACTTCTTCTGTCACGAGTCAACTCAGACTTCTTATGTGAGGCCTTCCGGCAGCAAAGAGAAGGTGCGCGCGAGGAGTGTGCCTCAGGCAGCTTAGGACCCGCCACTGTCTCGTCTACCACGGAGGGGAACCAGGTTTGGCCAGGGTCGCCCAGCTTCATACCTGAGCTCCTACAGGTATCCTCAGCGGTTTCTGATTACCTCAAGGAAACACAACGGGAGGAACAGGGCCCTTCCGTGGAGGCCCTTTTGGGCACAGGGACCTCTGCGTGGGATCTACTGGGTAAGTATGGCAGTACCTCAGGTAAGCCTCAGTGACCAAGGCTCTCCGGCTCACGCCTAGCTGTGCAAAGCAGTGTGGCGAACGTACCTACTGCTCCTCAGGCTGGGCCCACAGCCTAGCTTTCGCTTCTGTGAGAGTGCTGTCCCGAGTCTCTTCCTGGAGCCAGTCGTCAGCGCGGTGTCTTTTGGCACTGCAGTTCTCTCTCAGTCAAGGAGGCCGTGCGACTGACTGGCAAAGGGAGTCCGCCCAGCGCTGCTTTCGCCAGTCTCTCTGACGACTGGGCCACTCTACCTGGGCAACCCAGAGAGGAGTACACTGCCCTAGCTATGAAAGTGAAGAGCTGTCTCCAGGGGCCTGCTTACGCTAAGGTTCCTCAGAAGCCAGAGGCCGCCGTTCCGGCACGGAGAGAGGTCATCCTGCGAAACTGGTGAATGGGCTCCTACCCTGTGTGTCCCCAGGGGCGTCGCAGGGTTAAGGCACTCCGTGGTGGAGTATGGCCTCATTGGAGACCCCTGCACACCCAAGTCCCCTGACGTGAAACACTGGAACTTCACCTTGAGGCCCGAGCTCACCTTTCGTTCGTTCGGCCGGAGCCGAACCTGGGGAGCCGTGGGAGGAGTTCCTAGAAAGGGATTGCCAGCACGGTTTTCGCTTTGGGAGAACACGCAGCCTCGGCCCACAACGACAGTCCTGCCGTGCAGAGACGTCGGGCCGCTACTGCTGTTCCAGGCAGCTGTGAAGCCAAGCGCAAGGCGCCTGCAAACGGGGAGAAAGCGTCCTCTCCCCTCCGCGTCCCACGTTCAAGCTGAATGACGCAGCATGTTTCTCGGAAGGCTCTGCCGAGCTATCTAGTACAAGGGAGAGAGTGCCTGCCTCTGCCGAGAAAGGTTTTGACGTGGGGATTGCTGGACAGGCGGAAGAGCGTTCCCCAGGCCGTGCAAAGTTGAGGCCTTGGTGATTCTGGATGGTCCCAAGGGTCCAGAATTGTCCCTGGGAAAGCTGTCCTTTTCCCTCTTTTTCCGGCTGGAAGTACACCTCTGGCATCCGACTGCCGTTCGGCGACGTCCTGGGGGAGACGCCCCGGTTTCACTTGGGACGCACACTGGTGTTTCTCAGAAGAGCCCAAATTCCTCCCTGCGGGTGGGTGGGGGCCTGGGCACACCAGCATGGAATGTAAGGCTGTTTAGAACTGCGTACCTTGAGGCCGTGTGAAGGCCGCACGAAGGAGAGCTTTCGAGCGAACAGGGCAGCGCTTCGCCATCACCGTTGCACATTCACGGAGCTTAGTCAAACGAACGCATTTACTTCCTGGGGCTCCAACACAGCCGAGGAGTTGGAAGGCATACAGTGAGGGCCCTTTGACAGTTGTTACAACGAACGTGAGTGCACAGTGTCTCGTGAAATACCTTCCACGGTTGAAGCATTCCGTTAACGCATGCCCCTCCGCTCCCTCTGGCGCTCCGAGGTGTTCCTAACGGGGGAAATCTGGACTTTTGCTCGAGGCCGGGGTGGGGCGGGGGGACTCACAATTCTTCTGCCGGCGAGCTCCAGAGCGCTCCTGCTGAAGCTCCCAGCAAGGAACTGAGAGCAGCAGGCCTCACACGAGTCAACTCAGACTTCTTCTGTCACGAGTCAACTCAGACTTCTTATGTGAGGCCTTCTGGCAGCAAAGAGAAGGTGCGCGCGAGGAGTGTGCCTCAGGCAGCTTAGGACCCGCCACTGTCTCGTCTACCACGGAGGGGAACCAGGTTTGGCCAGGGTCGCCCAGCTTCATACCTGAGCTCCTACAGGTATCCTCAGCGGTTTCTGATTACCTCAAGGAAACACAACGGGAGGAACAGGGCCCTTCCGTGGAGGCCCTTTTGGGCACAGGGACCTCTGCGTGGGATCTACTGGGTAAGTATGGCAGTACCTCAGGTAGGCCTCAGTGACCAAGGCTCTCCGGCTCACGCCTAGCTGTGCAACGCAGTGTGGCGAACGTACGTACTGCTCCTCAGGCTGGGCCCACAGCCTAGCTTTCGCTTCTGTGAGAGTGCTGTCCCGAGTCTCTTCCTGGAGCCAGTCGTCAGCGCGGTGTCTTTTGGCACTGCAGTTCTCTCTCAGTCAAGGAGGCCGTGCGACTGACTGGCAAAGGGAGTCCGCCCAGCGCTGCTTTCGCCAGTCTCTCTGACGACTGGGCCACTCTACCTGGGCAACCCAGAGAGGAGTACACTGCCCTAGCTATGAAAGTGAAGAGCTGTCTCCAGGGGCCTGCTTACGCTAAGGTTCCTCAGAAGCCAGAGGCCGCCGTTCCGGCACGGAGAGAGGTCATCCTGCGAAACTGGTGAATGGGCTCCTACCCTGTGTGTCCCCAGGGGCGTCGCAGGGTTAAGGCACTCCGTGGTGGAGTATGGCCTCATTGGAGACCCCTGCACACCCAAGTCCCCTGACGTGAAACACTGGAACTTCACCTTGAGGCCCGAGCTCACCTTTCGTTCGTTCGGCCGGAGCCGAACCTGGGGAGCCGTGGGAGGAGTTCCTAGAAAGGGATTGCCAGCACGGTTTTCGCTTTGGGAGAACACGCAGCCTCGGCCCACAACGACAGTCCTGCCGTGCAGAGACGTCGGGCCGCTAGTGCTGTTCCAGGCAGCTGTGAAGCCAAGCGCAAGGCGCCTGCAAACGGGGAGAAAGCGTCCTCTCCCCTCCGCGTCCCACGTTCAAGCTGAATGACGCAGCATGTTTCTCGGAAGGCTCTGCCGAGCTATCTAGTACAAGGGAGAGAGTGCCTGCCTCTGCCGAGAAAGGTTTTGACGTGGGGATTGCTGGACAGGCGGAAGAGCGTTCCCCAGGCCGTGCAAAGTTGAGGCCTTGGTGATTCTGGATGGTCCCAAGGGTCCAGAATTGTCCCTGGGAAAGCTGTCCTTTTCCCTCTTTTTCCGGCTGGAAGTACACCTCTGGCATCCGACTGCCGTTCGGCGACGTCCTGGGGGAGACGCCCCGGTTTCACTTGGGACGCACACTGGTGTTTCTCAGAAGAGCCCAAATTCCTCCCTGCGGGTGGGTGGGGGCCTGGGCACACCAGCATGGAATGTAAGGCTGTTTAGAACTGCGTACCTTGAGGCCGTGTGAAGGCCGCACGAACGAGAGCTTTCGAGCGAACAGGGCAGCGCTTCGCCATCACCGTTGCACATTCACGGAGCTTAGTCAAACGAACGCATTTACTTCCTGGGGCTCCAACACAGCCGAGGAGTTGGAAGGCATACAGTGAGGGCCCTTTGACAGTTGTTACAACGAACGTGAGTGCACAGTGTCTCGTGAAATACCTTCCACGGTTGAAGCATTCCGTTAACGCATGCCCCTCCGCTCCCTCTGGCGCTCCGAGGTGTTCCTAACGGGGGAAATCTGGACTTTTGCTCGAGGCCGGGGTGGGGCGGGGGGACTCACAATTCTTCTGCCGGCGAGCTCCAGAGCGCTCCTGCTGAAGCTCCCAGCAAGGAACTGAGAGCAGCAGGCCTCACACGAGTCAACTCAGACTTCTTCTGTCACGAGTCAACTCAGACTTCTTATGTGAGGCCTTCCGGCAGCAAAGAGAAGGTG
Organism: Grampus griseus; assembly: GCF_964374135.1. NCBI lineage: Eukaryota > Metazoa > Chordata > Mammalia > Artiodactyla > Delphinidae > Grampus > Grampus griseus. Next base: position 372,123 of record NW_028133273.1, on the reverse strand, counting down.
CGCGCGAGGAGTGTGCCTCAGGCAGCTTAGGACCCGCCACTGTCTCGTCTACCACGGAGGGGAACCAGGTTTGGCCAGGGTCGCCCAGCTTCATACCTGAGCTCCTACAGGTATCCTCAGCGGTTTCTGATTACCTCAAGGAAACACAACGGGAGGAACAGGGCCCTTCCGTGGAGGCCCTTTTGGGCACAGGGACCTCTGCGTGGGATCTACTGGGTAAGTATGGCAGTACCTCAGGTAGGCCTCAGTGACCAAGGCTCTCCGGCTCACGCCTAGCTGTGCAAAGCAGTGTGGCGAACGTACCTACTGCTCCTCAGGCTGGGCCCACAGCCTAGCTTTCGCTTCTGTGAGAGTGCTGTCCCGAGTCTCTTCCTGGAGCCAGTCGTCAGCGCGGTGTCTTTTGGCACTGCAGTTCTCTCTCAGTCAAGGAGGCCGTGCGACTGACTGGCAAAGGGAGTCCGCCCAGCGCTGCTTTCGCCAGTCTCTCTGACGACTGGGCCACTCTACCTGGGCAACCCAGAGAGGAGTACACTGCCCTAGCTATGAAAGTGAAGAGCTGTCTCCAGGGGCCTGCTTACGCTAAGGTTCCTCAGAAGCCAGAGGCCGCCGTTCCGGCACGGAGAGAGGTCATCCTGCGAAACTGGTGAATGGGCTCCTACCCTGTGTGTCCCCAGGGGCGTCGCAGGGTTAAGGCACTCCGTGGTGGAGTATGGCCTCATTGGAGACCCCTGCACACCCAAGTCCCCTGACGTGAAACACTGGAACTTCACCTTGAGGCCCGAGCTCACCTTTCGTTCGTTCGGCCGGAGCCGAACCTGGGGAGCCGTGGGAGGAGTTCCTAGAAAGGGATTGCCAGCACGGTTTTCGCTTTGGGAGAACACGCAGCCTCGGCCCACAACGACAGTCCTGCCGTGCAGAGACGTCGGGCCGCTAGTGCTGTTCCAGGCAGCTGTGAAGCCAAGCGCAAGGCGCCTGCAAACGGGGAGAAAGCGTCCTCTCCCCTCCGCGTCCCACGTTCAAGCTGAATGACGCAGCATGTTTCTCGGAAGGCTCTGCCGAGCTATCTAGTACAAGGGAGAGAGTGCCTGCCTCTGCCGAGAAAGGTTTTGACGTGGGGATTGCTGGACAGGCGGAAGAGCGTTCCCCAGGCCGTGCAAAGTTGAGGCCTTGGTGATTCTGGATGGTCCCAAGGGTCCAGAATTGTCCCTGGGAAAGCTGTCCTTTTCCCTCTTTTTCCGGCTGGAAGTACACCTCTGGCATCCGACTGCCGTTCGGCGACGTCCTGGGGGAGACGCCCCGGTTTCACTTGGGACGCACACTGGTGTTTCTCAGAAGAGCCCAAATTCCTCCCTGCGGGTGGGTGGGGGCCTGGGCACACCAGCATGGAATGTAAGGCTGTTTAGAACTGCGTACCTTGAGGCCGTGTGAAGGCCGCACGAACGAGAGCTTTCGAGCGAACAGGGCAGCGCTTCGCCATCACCGTTGCACATTCACGGAGCTTAGTCAAACGAACGCATTTACTTCCTGGGGCTCCAACACAGCCGAGGAGTTGGAAGGCATACAGTGAGGGCCCTTTGACAGTTGTTACAACGAACGTGAGTGCACAGTGTCTCGTGAAATACCTTCCACGGTTGAAGCATTCCGTTCACGCATGCCCCTCCGCTCCCTCTGGCGCTCCGAGGTGTTCCTAACGGGGGAAATCTGGACTTTTGCTCGAGGCCGGGGTGGGGCGGGGGGACTCACAATTCTTCTGCCGGCGAGCTCCAGAGCGCTCCTGCTGAAGCTCCCAGCAAGGAACTGAGAGCAGCAGGCCTCACACGAGTCCACTCAGACTTCTTCTGTCACGAGTCAACTCAGACTTCTTATGTGAGGCCTTCCGGCAGCAAAGAGAAGGTGCGCGCGAGGAGTGTGCCTCAGGCAGCTTAGGACCCGCCACTGTCTCGTCTACCACGGAGGGGAACCAGGTTTGGCCAGGGTCGCCCAGCTTCATACCTGAGCTCCTACAGGTATCCTCAGCGGTTTCTGATTACCTCAAGGAAACACAACGGGAGGAACAGGGCCCTTCCGTGGAGGCCCTTTTGGGCACAGGGACCTCTGCGTGGGATCTACTGGGTAAGTATGGCAGTACCTCAGGTAAGCCTCAGTGACCAAGGCTCTCCGGCTCACGCCTAGCTGTGCAACGCAGTGTGGCGAACGTACCTACTGCTCCTCAGGCTGGGCCCACAGCCTAGCTTTCGCTTCTGTGAGAGTGCTGTCCCGAGTCTCTTCCTGGAGCCAGTCGTCAGCGCGGTGTCTTTTGGCACTGCAGTTCTCTCTCAGTCAAGGAGGCCGTGCGACTGACTGGCAAAGGGAGTCCGCCCAGCGCTGCTTTCGCCAGTCTCTCTGACGACTGGGCCACTCTACCTGGGCAACCCAGAGAGGAGTACACTGCCCTAGCTATGAAAGTGAAGAGCTGTCTCCAGGGGCCTGCTTACGCTAAGGTTCCTCAGAAGCCAGAGGCCGCCGTTCCGGCACGGAGAGAGGTCATCCTGCGAAACTGGTGAATGGGCTCCTACCCTGTGTGTCCCCAGGGGCGTCGCAGGGTTAAGGCACTCCGTGGTGGAGTATGGCCTCATTGGAGACCCCTGCACACCCAAGTCCCCTGACGTGAAACACTGGAACTTCACCTTGAGGCCCGAGCTCACCTTTCGTTCGTTCGGCCGGAGCCGAACCTGGGGAGCCGTGGGAGGAGTTCCTAGAAAGGGATTGCCAGCACGGTTTTCGCTTTGGGAGAACACGCAGCCTCGGCCCACAACGACAGTCCTGCCGTGCAGAGACGTCGGGCCGCTAGTGCTGTTCCAGGCAGCTGTGAAGCCAAGCGCAAGGCGCCTGCAAACGGGGAGAAAGCGTCCTCTCCCCTCCGCGTCCCACGTTCAAGCTGAATGACGCAGCATGTTTCTCGGAAGGCTCTGCCGAGCTATCTAGTACAAGGGAGAGAGTGCCTGCCTCTGCCGAGAAAGGTTTTGACGTGGGGATTGCTGGACAGGCGGAAGAGCGTTCCCCAGGCCGTGCAAAGTTGAGGCCTTGGTGATTCTGGATGGTCCCAAGGGTCCAGAATTGTCCCTGGGAAAGCTGTCCTTTTCCCTCTTTTTCCGGCTGGAAGTACACCTCTGGCATCCGACTGCCGTTCGGCGACGTCCTGGGGGAGACGCCCCGGTTTCACTTGGGACGCACACTGGTGTTTCTCAGAAGAGCCCAAATTCCTCCCTGCGGGTGGGTGGGGGCCTGGGCACACCAGCATGGAATGTAAGGCTGTTTAGAACTGCGTACCTTGAGGCCGTGTGAAGGCCGCACGAACGAGAGCTTTCGAGCGAACAGGGCAGCGCTTCGCCATCACCGTTGCACATTCACGGAGCTTAGTCAAACGAACGCATTTACTTCCTGGGGCTCCAACACAGCCGAGGAGTTGGAAGGCATACAGTGAGGGCCCTTTGACAGTTGTTACAACGAACGTGAGTGCACAGTGTCTCGTGAAATACCTTCCACGGTTGAAGCATTCCGTTAACGCATGCCCCTCCGCTCCCTCTGGCGCTCCGAGGTGTTCCTAACGGGGGAAATCTGGACTTTTGCTCGAGGCCGGGGTGGGGCGGGGGGACTCACAATTCTTCTGCCGGCGAGCTCCAGAGCGCTCCTGCTGAAGCTCCCAGCAAGGAACTGAGAGCAGCAGGCCTCACACGAGTCAACTCAGACTTCTTCTGTCACGAGTCAACTCAGACTTCTTATGTGAGGCCTTCCGGCAGCAAAGAGAAGGTGCGCGCGAGGAGTGTGCCTCAGGCAGCTTAGGACCCGCCACTGTCTCGTCTACCACGGAGGGGAACCAGGTTTGGCCAGGGTCGCCCAGCTTCATACCTGAGCTCCTACAGGTATCCTCAGCGGTTTCTGATTACCTCAAGGAAACACAACGGGAGGAACAGGGCCCTTCCGTGGAGGCCCTTTTGGGCACAGGGACCTCTGCGTGGGATCTACTGGGTAAGTATGGCAGTACCTCAGGTAGGCCTCAGTGACCAAGGCTCTCCGGCTCACGCCTAGCTGTGCAAAGCAGTGTGGCGAACGTACCTACTGCTCCTCAGGCTGGGCCCACAGCCTAGCTTTCGCTTCTGTGAGAGTGCTGTCCCGAGTCTCTTCCTGGAGCCAGTCGTCAGCGCGGTGTCTTTTGGCACTGCAGTTCTCTCTCAGTCAAGGAGGCCGTGCGACTGACTGGCAAAGGGAGTCCGCCCAGCGCTGCTTTCGCCAGTCTCTCTGACGACTGGGCCACTCTACCTGGGCAACCCAGAGAGGAGTACACTGCCCTAGCTATGAAAGTGAAGAGCTGTCTCCAGGGGCCTGCTTACGCTAAGGTTCCTCAGAAGCCAGAGGCCGCCGTTCCGGCACGGAGAGAGGTCATCCTGCGAAACTGGTGAATGGGCTCCTACCCTGTGTGTCCCCAGGGGCGTCGCAGGGTTAAGGCACTCCGTGGTGGAGTATGGCCTCATTGGAGACCCCTGCACACCCAAGTCCCCTGACGTGAAACACTGGAACTTCACCTTGAGGCCCGAGCTCACCTTTCGTTCGTTCGGCCGGAGCCGAACCTGGGGAGCCGTGGGAGGAGTTCCTAGAAAGGGATTGCCAGCACGGTTTTCGCTTTGGGAGAACACGCAGCCTCGGCCCACAACGACAGTCCTGCCGTGCAGAGACGTCGGGCCGCTAGTGCTGTTCCAGGCAGCTGTGAAGCCAAGCGCAAGGCGCCTGCAAACGGGGAGAAAGCGTCCTCTCCCCTCCGCGTCCCACGTTCAAGCTGAATGACGCAGCATGTTTCTCGGAAGGCTCTGCCGAGCTATCTAGTACAAGGGAGAGAGTGCCTGCCTCTGCCGAGAAAGGTTTTGACGTGGGGATTGCTGGACAGGCGGAAGAGCGTTCCCCAGGCCGTGCAAAGTTGAGGCCTTGGTGATTCTGGATGGTCCCAAGGGTCCAGAATTGTCCCTGGGAAAGCTGTCCTTTTCCCTCTTTTTCCGGCTGGAAGTACACCTCTGGCATCCGACTGCCGTTCGGCGACGTCCTGGGGGAGACGCCCCGGTTTCACTTGGGACGCACACTGGTGTTTCTCAGAAGAGCCCAAATTCCTCCCTGCGGGTGGGTGGGGGCCTGGGCACACCAGCATGGAATGTAAGGCTGTTTAGAACTGCGTACCTTGAGGCCGTGTGAAGGCCGCACGAAGGAGAGCTTTCGAGCGAACAGGGCAGCGCTTCGCCATCACCGTTGCACATTCACGGAGCTTAGTCAAACGAACGCATTTACTTCCTGGGGCTCCAACACAGCCGAGGAGTTGGAAGGCATACAGTGAGGGCCCTTTGACAGTTGTTACAACGAACGTGAGTGCACAGTGTCTCGTGAAATACCTTCCACGGTTGAAGCATTCCGTTAACGCATGCCCCTCCGCTCCCTCTGGCGCTCCGAGGTGTTCCTAACGGGGGAAATCTGGACTTTTGCTCGAGGCCGGGGTGGGGCGGGGGGACTCACAATTCTTCTGCCGGCGAGCTCCAGAGCGCTCCTGCTGAAGCTCCCAGCAAGGAACTGAGAGCAGCAGGCCTCACACGAGTCAACTCAGACTTCTTCTGTCACGAGTCAACTCAGACTTCTTATGTGAGGCCTTCCGGCAGCAAAGAGAAGGTGCGCGCGAGGAGTGTGCCTCAGGCAGCTTAGGACCCGCCACTGTCTCGTCTACCACGGAGGGGAACCAGGTTTGGCCAGGGTCGCCCAGCTTCATACCTGAGCTCCTACAGGTATCCTCAGCGGTTTCTGATTACCTCAAGGAAACACAACGGGAGGAACAGGGCCCTTCCGTGGAGGCCCTTTTGGGCACAGGGACCTCTGCGTGGGATCTACTGGGTAAGTATGGCAGTACCTCAGGTAGGCCTCAGTGACCAAGGCTCTCCGGCTCACGCCTAGCTGTGCAAAGCAGTGTGGTGAACGTACGTACTGCTCCTCAGGCTGGGCCCACAGCCTAGCTTTCGCTTCTGTGAGAGTGCTGTCCCGAGTCTCTTCCTGGAGCCAGTCGTCAGCGCGGTGTCTTTTGGCACTGCAGTTCTCTCTCAGTCAAGGAGGCCGTGCGACTGACTGGCAAAGGGAGTCCGCCCAGCGCTGCTTTCGCCAGTCTCTCTGACGACTGGGCCACTCTACCTGGGCAACCCAGAGAGGAGTACACTGCCCTAGCTATGAAAGTGAAGAGCTGTCTCCAGGGGCCTGCTTACGCTAAGGTTCCTCAGAAGCCAGAGGCCGCCGTTCCGGCACGGAGAGAGGTCATCCTGCGAAACTGGTGAATGGGCTCCTACCCTGTGTGTCCCCAGGGGCGTCGCAGGGTTAAGGCACTCCGTGGTGGAGTATGGCCTCATTGGAGACCCCTGCACACCCAAGTCCCCTGACGTGAAACACTGGAACTTCACCTTGAGGCCCGAGCTCACCTTTCGTTCGTTCGGCCGGAGCCGAACCTGGGGAGCCGTGGGAGGAGTTCCTAGAAAGGGATTGCCAGCACGGTTTTCGCTTTGGGAGAACACGCAGCCTCGGCCCACAACGACAGTCCTGCCGTGCAGAGACGTCGGGCCGCTAGTGCTGTTCCAGGCAGCTGTGAAGCCAAGCGCAAGGCGCCTGCAAACGGGGAGAAAGCGTCCTCTCCCCTCCGCGTCCCACGTTCAAGCTGAATGACGCAGCATGTTTCTCGGAAGGCTCTGCCGAGCTATCTAGTACAAGGGAGAGAGTGCCTGCCTCTGCCGAGAAAGGTTTTGACGTGGGGATTGCTGGACAGGCGGAAGAGCGTTCCCCAGGCCGTGCAAAGTTGAGGCCTTGGTGATTCTGGATGGTCCCAAGGGTCCAGAATTGTCCCTGGGAAAGCTGTCCTTTTCCCTCTTTTTCCGGCTGGAAGTACACCTCTGGCATCCGACTGCCGTTCGGCGACGTCCTGGGGGAGACGCCCCGGTTTCACTTGGGACGCACACTGGTGTTTCTCAGAAGAGCCCAAATTCCTCCCTGCGGGTGGGTGGGGGCCTGGGCACACCAGCATGGAATGTAAGGCTGTTTAGAACTGCGTACCTTGAGGCCGTGTGAAGGCCGCACGAACGAGAGCTTTCGAGCGAACAGGGCAGCGCTTCGCCATCACCGTTGCACATTCACGGAGCTTAGTCAAACGAACGCATTTACTTCCTGGGGCTCCAACACAGCCGAGGAGTTGGAAGGCATACAGTGAGGGCCCTTTGACAGTTGTTACAACGAACGTGAGTGCACAGTGTCTCGTGAAATACCTTCCACGGTTGAAGCATTCCGTTAACGCATGCCCCTCCGCTCCCTCTGGCGCTCCGAGGTGTTCCTAACGGGGGAAATCTGGACTTTTGCTCGAGGCCGGGGTGGGGCGGGGGGACTCACAATTCTTCTGCCGGCGAGCTCCAGAGCGCTCCTGCTGAAGCTCCCAGCAAGGAACTGAGAGCAGCAGGCCTCACACGAGTCAACTCAGACTTCTTCTGTCACGAGTCAACTCAGACTTCTTATGTGAGGCCTTCCGGCAGCAAAGAGAAGGTGCGCGCGAGGAGTGTGCCTCAGGCAGCTTAGGACCCGCCACTGTCTCGTCTACCACGGAGGGGAACCAGGTTTGGCCAGGGTCGCCCAGCTTCATACCTGAGCTCCTACAGGTATCCTCAGCGGTTTCTGATTACCTCAAGGAAACACAACGGGAGGAACAGGGCCCTTCCGTGGAGGCCCTTTTGGGCACAGGGACCTCTGCGTGGGATCTACTGGGTAAGTATGGCAGTACCTCAGGTAGGCCTCAGTGACCAAGGCTCTCCGGCTCACGCCTAGCTGTGCAACGCAGTGTGGCGAACGTACGTACTGCTCCTCAGGCTGGGCCCACAGCCTAGCTTTCGCTTCTGTGAGAGTGCTGTCCCGAGTCTCTTCCTGGAGCCAGTCGTCAGCGCGGTGTCTTTTGGCACTGCAGTTCTCTCTCAGTCAAGGAGGCCGTGCGACTGACTGGCAAAGGGAGTCCGCCCAGCGCTGCTTTCGCCAGTCTCTCTGACGACTGGGCCACTCTACCTGGGCAACCCAGAGAGGAGTACACTGCCCTAGCTATGAAAGTGAAGAGCTGTCTCCAGGGGCCTGCTTACGCTAAGGTTCCTCAGAAGCCAGAGGCCGCCGTTCCGGCACGGAGAGAGGTCATCCTGCGAAACTGGTGAATGGGCTCCTACCCTGTGTGTCCCCAGGGGCGTCGCAGGGTTAAGGCACTCCGTGGTGGAGTATGGCCTCATTGGAGACCCCTGCACACCCAAGTCCCCTGACGTGAAACACTGGAACTTCACCTTGAGGCCCGAGCTCACCTTTCGTTCGTTCGGCCGGAGCCGAACCTGGGGAGCCGTGGGAGGAGTTCCTAGAAAGGGATTGCCAGCACGGTTTTCGCTTTGGGAGAACACGCAGCCTCGGCCCACAACGACAGTCCTGCCGTGCAGAGACGTCGGGCCGCTAGTGCTGTTCCAGGCAGCTGTGAAGCCAAGCGCAAGGCGCCTGCAAACGGGGAGAAAGCGTCCTCTCCCCTCCGCGTCCCACGTTCAAGCTGAATGACGCAGCATGTTTCTCGGAAGGCTCTGCCGAGCTATCTAGTACAAGGGAGAGAGTGCCTGCCTCTGCCGAGAAAGGTTTTGACGTGGGGATTGCTGGACAGGCGGAAGAGCGTTCCCCAGGCCGTGCAAAGTTGAGGCCTTGGTGATTCTGGATGGTCCCAAGGGTCCAGAATTGTCCCTGGGAAAGCTGTCCTTTTCCCTCTTTTTCCGGCTGGAAGTACACCTCTGGCATCCGACTGCCGTTCGGCGACGTCCTGGGGGAGACGCCCCGGTTTCACTTGGGACGCACACTGGTGTTTCTCAGAAGAGCCCAAATTCCTCCCTGCGGGTGGGTGGGGGCCTGGGCACACCAGCATGGAATGTAAGGCTGTTTAGAACTGCGTACCTTGAGGCCGTGTGAAGGCCGCACGAACGAGAGCTTTCGAGCGAACAGGGCAGCGCTTCGCCATCACCGTTGCACATTCACGGAGCTTAGTCAAACGAACGCATTTACTTCCTGGGGCTCCAACACAGCCGAGGAGTTGGAAGGCATACAGTGAGGGCCCTTTGACAGTTGTTACAACGAACGTGAGTGCACAGTGTCTCGTGAAATACCTTCCACGGTTGAAGCATTCCGTTAACGCATGCCCCTCCGCTCCCTCTGGCGCTCCGAGGTGTTCCTAACGGGGGAAATCTGGACTTTTGCTCGAGGCCGGGGTGGGGCGGGGGGACTCACAATTCTTCTGCCGGCGAGCTCCAGAGCGCTCCTGCTGAAGCTCCCAGCAAGGAACTGAGAGCAGCAGGCCTCACACGAGTCAACTCAGACTTCTTCTGTCACGAGTCAACTCAGACTTCTTATGTGAGGCCTTCCGGCAGCAAAGAGAAGGTGCGCGCGAGGAGTGTGCCTCAGGCAGCTTAGGACCCGCCACTGTCTCGTCTACCACGGAGGGGAACCAGGTTTGGCCAGGGTCGCCCAGCTTCATACCTGAGCTCCTACAGGTATCCTCAGCGGTTTCTGATTACCTCAAGGAAACACAACGGGAGGAACAGGGCCCTTCCGTGGAGGCCCTTTTGGGCACAGGGACCTCTGCGTGGGATCTACTGGGTAAGTATGGCAGTACCTCAGGTAGGCCTCAGTGACCAAGGCTCTCCGGCTCACGCCTAGCTGTGCAACGCAGTGTGGCGAACGTACGTACTGCTCCTCAGGCTGGGCCCACAGCCTAGCTTTCGCTTCTGTGAGAGTGCTGTCCCGAGTCTCTTCCTGGAGCCAGTCGTCAGCGCGGTGTCTTTTGGCACTGCAGTTCTCTCTCAGTCAAGGAGGCCGTGCGACTGACTGGCAAAGGGAGTCCGCCCAGCGCTGCTTTCGCCAGTCTCTCTGACGACTGGGCCACTCTACCTGGGCAACCCAGAGAGGAGTACACTGCCCTAGCTATGAAAGTGAAGAGCTGTCTCCAGGGGCCTGCTTACGCTAAGGTTCCTCAGAAGCCAGAGGCCGCCGTTCCGGCACGGAGAGAGGTCATCCTGCGAAACTGGTGAATGGGCTCCTACCCTGTGTGTCCCCAGGGGCGTCGCAGGGTTAAGGCACTCCGTGGTGGAGTATGGCCTCATTGGAGACCCCTGCACACCCAAGTCCCCTGACGTGAAACACTGGAACTTCACCTTGAGGCCCGAGCTCACCTTTCGTTCGTTCGGCCGGAGCCGAACCTGGGGAGCCGTGGGAGGAGTTCCTAGAAAGGGATTGCCAGCACGGTTTTCGCTTTGGGAGAACACGCAGCCTCGGCCCACAACGACAGTCCTGCCGTGCAGAGACGTCGGGCCGCTAGTGCTGTTCCAGGCAGCTGTGAAGCCAAGCGCAAGGCGCCTGCAAACGGGGAGAAAGCGTCCTCTCCCCTCCGCGTCCCACGTTCAAGCTGAATGACGCAGCATGTTTCTCGGAAGGCTCTGCCGAGCTATCTAGTACAAGGGAGAGAGTGCCTGCCTCTGCCGAGAAAGGTTTTGACGTGGGGATTGCTGGACAGGCGGAAGAGCGTTCCCCAGGCCGTGCAAAGTTGAGGCCTTGGTGATTCTGGATGGTCCCAAGGGTCCAGAATTGTCCCTGGGAAAGCTGTCCTTTTCCCTCTTTTTCCGGCTGGAAGTACACCTCTGGCATCCGACTGCCGTTCGGCGACGTCCTGGGGGAGACGCCCCGGTTTCACTTGGGACGCACACTGGTGTTTCTCAGAAGAGCCCAAATTCCTCCCTGCGGGTGGGTGGGGGCCTGGGCACACCAGCATGGAATGTAAGGCTGTTTAGAACTGCGTACCTTGAGGCCGTGTGAAGGCCGCACGAACGAGAGCTTTCGAGCGAACAGGGCAGCGCTTCGCCATCACCGTTGCACATTCACGGAGCTTAGTCAAACGAACGCATTTACTTCCTGGGGCTCCAACACAGCCGAGGAGTTGGAAGGCATACAGTGAGGGCCCTTTGACAGTTGTTACAACGAACGTGAGTGCACAGTGTCTCGTGAAATACCTTCCACGGTTGAAGCATTCCGTTAACGCATGCCCCTCCGCTCCCTCTGGCGCTCCGAGGTGTTCCTAACGGGGGAAATCTGGACTTTTGCTCGAGGCCGGGGTGGGGCGGGGGGACTCACAATTCTTCTGCCGGCGAGCTCCAGAGCGCTCCTGCTGAAGCTCCCAGCAAGGAACTGAGAGCAGCAGGCCTCACACGAGTCAACTCAGACTTCTTCTGTCACGAGTCAACTCAGACTTCTTATGTGAGGCCTTCCGGCAGCAAAGAGAAGGTGCGCGCGAGGAGTGTGCCTCAGGCAGCTTAGGACCCGCCACTGTCTCGTCTACCACGGAGGGGAACCAGGTTTGGCCAGGGTCGCCCAGCTTCATACCTGAGCTCCTACAGGTATCCTCAGCGGTTTCTGATTACCTCAAGGAAACACAACGGGAGGAACAGGGCCCTTCCGTGGAGGCCCTTTTGGGCACAGGGACCTCTGCGTGGGATCTACTGGGTAAGTATGGCAGTACCTCAGGTAGGCCTCAGTGACCAAGGCTCTCCGGCTCACGCCTAGCTGTGCAACGCAGTGTGGCGAACGTACGTACTGCTCCTCAGGCTGGGCCCACAGCCTAGCTTTCGCTTCTGTGAGAGTGCTGTCCCGAGTCTCTTCCTGGAGCCAGTCGTCAGCGCGGTGTCTTTTGGCACTGCAGTTCTCTCTCAGTCAAGGAGGCCGTGCGACTGACTGGCAAAGGGAGTCCGCCCAGCGCTGCTTTCGCCAGTCTCTCTGACGACTGGGCCACTCTACCTGGGCAACCCAGAGAGGAGTACACTGCCCTAGCTATGAAAGTGAAGAGCTGTCTCCAGGGGCCTGCTTACGCTAAGGTTCCTCAGAAGCCAGAGGCCGCCGTTCCGGCACGGAGAGAGGTCATCCTGCGAAACTGGTGAATGGGCTCCTACCCTGTGTGTCCCCAGGGGCGTCGCAGGGTTAAGGCACTCCGTGGTGGAGTATGGCCTCATTGGAGACCCCTGCACACCCAAGTCCCCTGACGTGAAACACTGGAACTTCACCTTGAGGCCCGAGCTCACCTTTCGTTCGTTCGGCCGGAGCCGAACCTGGGGAGCCGTGGGAGGAGTTCCTAGAAAGGGATTGCCAGCACGGTTTTCGCTTTGGGAGAACACGCAGCCTCGGCCCACAACGACAGTCCTGCCGTGCAGAGACGTCGGGCCGCTAGTGCTGTTCCAGGCAGCTGTGAAGCCAAGCGCAAGGCGCCTGCAAACGGGGAGAAAGCGTCCTCTCCCCTCCGCGTCCCACGTTCAAGCTGAATGACGCAGCATGTTTCTCGGAAGGCTCTGCCGAGCTATCTAGTACAAGGGAGAGAGTGCCTGCCTCTGCCGAGAAAGGTTTTGACGTGGGGATTGCTGGACAGGCGGAAGAGCGTTCCCCAGGCCGTGCAAAGTTGAGGCCTTGGTGATTCTGGATGGTCCCAAGGGTCCAGAATTGTCCCTGGGAAAGCTGTCCTTTTCCCTCTTTTTCCGGCTGGAAGTACACCTCTGGCATCCGACTGCCGTTCGGCGACGTCCTGGGGGAGACGCCCCGGTTTCACTTGGGACGCACACTGGTGTTTCTCAGAAGAGCCCAAATTCCTCCCTGCGGGTGGGTGGGGGCCTGGGCACACCAGCATGGAATGTAAGGCTGTTTAGAACTGCGTACCTTGAGGCCGTGTGAAGGCCGCACGAACGAGAGCTTTCGAGCGAACAGGGCAGCGCTTCGCCATCACCGTTGCACATTCACGGAGCTTAGTCAAACGAACGCATTTACTTCCTGGGGCTCCAACACAGCCGAGGAGTTGGAAGGCATACAGTGAGGGCCCTTTGACAGTTGTTACAACGAACGTGAGTGCACAGTGTCTCGTGAAATACCTTCCACGGTTGAAGCATTCCGTTAACGCATGCCCCTCCGCTCCCTCTGGCGCTCCGAGGTGTTCCTAACGGGGGAAATCTGGACTTTTGCTCGAGGCCGGGGTGGGGCGGGGGGACTCACAATTCTTCTGCCGGCGAGCTCCAGAGCGCTCCTGCTGAAGCTCCCAGCAAGGAACTGAGAGCAGCAGGCCTCACACGAGTCAACTCAGACTTCTTCTGTCACGAGTCAACTCAGACTTCTTATGTGAGGCCTTCCGGCAGCAAAGAGAAGGTGCGCGCGAGGAGTGTGCCTCAGGCAGCTTAGGACCCGCCACTGTCTCGTCTACCACGGAGGGGAACCAGGTTTGGCCAGGGTCGCCCAGCTTCATACCTGAGCTCCTACAGGTATCCTCAGCGGTTTCTGATTACCTCAAGGAAACACAACGGGAGGAACAGGGCCCTTCCGTGGAGGCCCTTTTGGGCACAGGGACCTCTGCGTGGGATCTACTGCCTAAGTATGGCAGTACCTCAGGTAGGCCTCAGTGACCAAGGCTCTCCGGCTCACGCCTAGCTGTGCAACGCAGTGTGGCGAACGTACGTACTGCTCCTCAGGCTGGGCCCACAGCCTAGCTTTCGCTTCTGTGAGAGTGCTGTCCCGAGTCTCTTCCTGGAGCCAGTCGTCAGCGCGGTGTCTTTTGGCACTGCAGTTCTCTCTCAGTCAAGGAGGCCGTGCGACTGACTGGCAAAGGGAGTCCGCCCAGCGCTGCTTTCGCCAGTCTCTCTGACGACTGGGCCACTCTACCTGGGCAACCCAGAGAGGAGTACACTGCCCTAGCTATGAAAGTGAAGAGCTGTCTCCAGGGGCCTGCTTACGCTAAGGTTCCTCAGAAGCCAGAGGCCGCCGTTCCGGCACGGAGAGAGGTCATCCTGCGAAACTGGTGAATGGGCTCCTACCCTGTGTGTCCCCAGGGGCGTCGCAGGGTTAAGGCACTCCGTGGTGGAGTGTGGCCTCATTGGAGACCCCTGCACACCCAAGTCCCCTGACGTGAAACACTGGAACTTCACCTTGAGGCCCGAGCTCACCTTTCGTTCGTTCGGCCGGAGCCGAACCTGGGGAGCCGTGGGAGGAGTTCCTAGAAAGGGATTGCCAGCACGGTTTTCGCTTTGGGAGAACACGCAGCCTCGGCCCACAACGACAGTCCTGCCGTGCAGAGACGTCGGGCCGCTAGTGCTGTTCCAGGCAGCTGTGAAGCCAAGCGCAGGGCGCCTGCAAACGGGGAGAAAGCGTCCTCTCCCCTCCGCGTCCCACGTTCAAGCTGAATGACGCAGCATGTTTCTCGGAAGGCTCTGCCGAGCTATCTAGTACAAGGGAGAGAGTGCCTGCCTCTGCCGAGAAAGGTTTTGACGTGGGGATTGCTGGACAGGCGGAAGAGCGTTCCCCAGGCCGTGCAAAGTTGAGGCCTTGGTGATTCTGGATGGTCCCAAGGGTCCAGAATTGTCCCTGGGAAAGCTGTCCTTTTCCCTCTTTTTCCGGCTGGAAGTACACCTCTGGCATCCGACTGCCGTTCGGCGACGTCCTGGGGGAGACGCCCCGGTTTCACTTGGGACGCACACTGGTGTTTCTCAGAAGAGCCCAAATTCCTCCCTGCGGGTGGGTGGGGGCCTGGGCACACCAGCATGGAATGTAAGGCTGTTTAGAACTGCGTACCTTGAGGCCGTGTGAAGGCCGCACGAACGAGAGCTTTCGAGCGAACAGGGCAGCGCTTCGCCATCACCGTTGCACATTCACGGAGCTTAGTCAAACGAACGCATTTACTTCCTGGGGCTCCAACACAGCCGAGGAGTTGGAAGGCATACAGTGAGGGCCCTTTGACAGTTGTTACAACGAACGTGAGTGCACAGTGTCTCGTGAAATACCTTCCACGGTTGAAGCATTCCGTTAACGCATGCCCCTCCGCTCCCTCTGGCGCTCCGAGGTGTTCCTAACGGGGGAAATCTGGACTTTTGCTCGAGGCCGGGGTGGGGCGGGGGGACTCACAATTCTTCTGCCGGCGAGCTCCAGAGCGCTCCTGCTGAAGCTCCCAGCAAGGAACTGAGAGCAGCAGGCCTCACACGAGTCAACTCAGACTTCTTCTGTCACGAGTCAACTCAGACTTCTTATGTGAGGCCTTCCGGCAGCAAAGAGAAGGTGCGCGCGAGGAGTGTGCCTCAGGCAGCTTAGGACCCGCCACTGTCTCGTCTACCACGGAGGGGAACCAGGTTTGGCCAGGGTCGCCCAGCTTCATACCTGAGCTCCTACAGGTATCCTCAGCGGTTTCTGATTACCTCAAGGAAACACAACGGGAGGAACAGGGCCCTTCCGTGGAGGCCCTTTTGGGCACAGGGACCTCTGCGTGGGATCTACTGGGTAAGTATGGCAGTACCTCAGGTAGGCCTCAGTGACCAAGGCTCTCCGGCTCACGCCTAGCTGTGCAAAGCAGTGTGGCGAACGTACCTACTGCTCCTCAGGCTGGGCCCACAGCCTAGCTTTCGCTTCTGTGAGAGTGCTGTCCCGAGTCTCTTCCTGGAGCCAGTCGTCAGCGCGGTGTCTTTTGGCACTGCAGTTCTCTCTCAGTCAAGGAGGCCGTGCGACTGACTGGCAAAGGGAGTCCGCCCAGCGCTGCTTTCGCCAGTCTCTCTGACGACTGGGCCACTCTACCTGGGCAACCCAGAGAGGAGTACACTGCCCTAGCTATGAAAGTGAAGAGCTGTCTCCAGGGGCCTGCTTACGCTAAGGTTCCTCAGAAGCCAGAGGCCGCCGTTCCGGCACGGAGAGAGGTCATCCTGCGAAACTGGTGAATGGGCTCCTACCCTGTGTGTCCCCAGGGGCGTCGCAGGGTTAAGGCACTCCGTGGTGGAGTATGGCCTCATTGGAGACCCCTGCACACCCAAGTCCCCTGACGTGAAACACTGGAACTTCACCTTGAGGCCCGAGCTCACCTTTCGTTCGTTCGGCCGGAGCCGAACCTGGGGAGCCGTGGGAGGAGTTCCTAGAAAGGGATTGCCAGCACGGTTTTCGCTTTGGGAGAACACGCAGCCTCGGCCCACAACGACAGTCCTGCCGTGCAGAGACGTCGGGCCGCTAGTGCTGTTCCAGGCAGCTGTGAAGCCAAGCGCAAGGCGCCTGCAAACGGGGAGAAAGCGTCCTCTCCCCTCCGCGTCCCACGTTCAAGCTGAATGACGCAGCATGTTTCTCGGAAGGCTCTGCCGAGCTATCTAGTACAAGGGAGAGAGTGCCTGCCTCTGCCGAGAAAGGTTTTGACGTGGGGATTGCTGGACAGGCGGAAGAGCGTTCCCCAGGCCGTGCAAAGTTGAGGCCTTGGTGATTCTGGATGGTCCCAAGGGTCCAGAATTGTCCCTGGGAAAGCTGTCCTTTTCCCTCTTTTTCCGGCTGGAAGTACACCTCTGGCATCCGACTGCCGTTCGGCGACGTCCTGGGGGAGACGCCCCGGTTTCACTTGGGACGCACACTGGTGTTTCTCAGAAGAGCCCAAATTCCTCCCTGCGGGTGGGTGGGGGCCTGGGCACACCAGCATGGAATGTAAGGCTGTTTAGAACTGCGTACCTTGAGGCCGTGTGAAGGCCGCACGAACGAGAGCTTTCGAGCGAACAGGGCAGCGCTTCGCCATCACCGTTGCACATTCACGGAGCTTAGTCAAACGAACGCATTTACTTCCTGGGGCTCCAACACAGCCGAGGAGTTGGAAGGCATACAGTGAGGGCCCTTTGACAGTTGTTACAACGAACGTGAGTGCACAGTGTCTCGTGAAATACCTTCCACGGTTGAAGCATTCCGTTAACGCATGCCCCTCCGCTCCCTCTGGCGCTCCGAGGTGTTCCTAACGGGGGAAATCTGGACTTTTGCTCGAGGCCGGGGTGGGGCGGGGGGACTCACAATTCTTCTGCCGGCGAGCTCCAGAGCGCTCCTGCTGAAGCTCCCAGCAAGGAACTGAGAGCAGCAGGCCTCACACGAGTCAACTCAGACTTCTTCTGTCACGAGTCAACTCAGACTTCTTATGTGAGGCCTTCCGGCAGCAAAGAGAAGGTGCGCGCGAGGAGTGTGCCTCAGGCAGCTTAGGACCCGCCACTGTCTCGTCTACCACGGAGGGGAACCAGGTTTGGCCAGGGTCGCCCAGCTTCATACCTGAGCTCCTACAGGTATCCTCAGCGGTTTCTGATTACCTCAAGGAAACACAACGGGAGGAACAGGGCCCTTCCGTGGAGGCCCTTTTGGGCACAGGGACCTCTGCGTGGGATCTACTGGGTAAGTATGGCAGTACCTCAGGTAGGCCTCAGTGACCAAGGCTCTCCGGCTCACGCCTAGCTGTGCAACGCAGTGTGGCGAACGTACGTACTGCTCCTCAGGCTGGGCCCACAGCCTAGCTTTCGCTTCTGTGAGAGTGCTGTCCCGAGTCTCTTCCTGGAGCCAGTCGTCAGCGCGGTGTCTTTTGGCACTGCAGTTCTCTCTCAGTCAAGGAGGCCGTGCGACTGACTGGCAAAGGGAGTCCGCCCAGCGCTGCTTTCGCCAGTCTCTCTGACGACTGGGCCACTCTACCTGGGCAACCCAGAGAGGAGTACACTGCCCTAGCTATGAAAGTGAAGAGCTGTCTCCAGGGGCCTGCTTACGCTAAGGTTCCTCAGAAGCCAGAGGCCGCCGTTCCGGCACGGAGAGAGGTCATCCTGCGAAACTGGTGAATGGGCTCCTACCCTGTGTGTCCCCAGGGGCGTCGCAGGGTTAAGGCACTCCGTGGTGGAGTATGGCCTCATTGGAGACCCCTGCACACCCAAGTCCCCTGACGTGAAACACTGGAACTTCACCTTGAGGCCCGAGCTCACCTTTCGTTCGTTCGGCCGGAGCCGAACCTGGGGAGCCGTGGGAGGAGTTCCTAGAAAGGGATTGCCAGCACGGTTTTCGCTTTGGGAGAACACGCAGCCTCGGCCCACAACGACAGTCCTGCCGTGCAGAGACGTCGGGCCGCTAGTGCTGTTCCAGGCAGCTGTGAAGCCAAGCGCAAGGCGCCTGCAAACGGGGAGAAAGCGTCCTCTCCCCTCCGCGTCCCACGTTCAAGCTGAATGACGCAGCATGTTTCTCGGAAGGCTCTGCCGAGCTATCTAGTACAAGGGAGAGAGTGCCTGCCTCTGCCGAGAAAGGTTTTGACGTGGGGATTGCTGGACAGGCGGAAGAGCGTTCCCCAGGCCGTGCAAAGTTGAGGCCTTGGTGATTCTGGATGGTCCCAAGGGTCCAGAATTGTCCCTGGGAAAGCTGTCCTTTTCCCTCTTTTTCCGGCTGGAAGTACACCTCTGGCATCCGACTGCCGTTCGGCGACGTCCTGGGGGAGACGCCCCGGTTTCACTTGGGACGCACACTGGTGTTTCTCAGAAGAGCCCAAATTCCTCCCTGCGGGTGGGTGGGGGCCTGGGCACACCAGCATGGAATGTAAGGCTGTTTAGAACTGCGTACCTTGAGGCCGTGTGAAGGCCGCACGAACGAGAGCTTTCGAGCGAACAGGGCAGCGCTTCGCCATCACCGTTGCACATTCACGGAGCTTAGTCAAACGAACGCATTTACTTCCTGGGGCTCCAACACAGCCGAGGAGTTGGAAGGCATACAGTGAGGGCCCTTTGACAGTTGTTACAACGAACGTGAGTGCACAGTGTCTCGTGAAATACCTTCCACGGTTGAAGCATTCCGTTAACGCATGCCCCTCCGCTCCCTCTGGCGCTCCGAGGTGTTCCTAACGGGGGAAATCTGGACTTTTGCTCGAGGCCGGGGTGGGGCGGGGGGACTCACAATTCTTCTGCCGGCGAGCTCCAGAGCGCTCCTGCTGAAGCTCCCAGCAAGGAACTGAGAGCAGCAGGCCTCACACGAGTCAACTCAGACTTCTTCTGTCACGAGTCAACTCAGACTTCTTATGTGAGGCCTTCCGGCAGCAAAGAGAAGGTGCGCGCGAGGAGTGTGCCTCAGGCAGCTTAGGACCCGCCACTGTCTCGTCTACCACGGAGGGGAACCAGGTTTGGCCAGGGTCGCCCAGCTTCATACCTGAGCTCCTACAGGTATCCTCAGCGGTTTCTGATTACCTCAAGGAAACACAACGGGAGGAACAGGGCCCTTCCGTGGAGGCCCTTTTGGGCACAGGGACCTCTGCGTGGGATCTACTGGGTAAGTATGGCAGTACCTCAGGTAGGCCTCAGTGACCAAGGCTCTCCGGCTCACGCCTAGCTGTGCAAAGCAGTGTGGCGAACGTACCTACTGCTCCTCAGGCTGGGCCCACAGCCTAGCTTTCGCTTCTGTGAGAGTGCTGTCCCGAGTCTCTTCCTGGAGCCAGTCGTCAGCGCGGTGTCTTTTGGCACTGCAGTTCTCTCTCAGTCAAGGAGGCCGTGCGACTGACTGGCAAAGGGAGTCCGCCCAGCGCTGCTTTCGCCAGTCTCTCTGACGACTGGGCCACTCTACCTGGGCAACCCAGAGAGGAGTACACTGCCCTAGCTATGAAAGTGAAGAGCTGTCTCCAGGGGCCTGCTTACGCTAAGGTTCCTCAGAAGCCAGAGGCCGCCGTTCCGGCACGGAGAGAGGTCATCCTGCGAAACTGGTGAATGGGCTCCTACCCTGTGTGTCCCCAGGGGCGTCGCAGGGTTAAGGCACTCCGTGGTGGAGTATGGCCTCATTGGAGACCCCTGCACACCCAAGTCCCCTGACGTGAAACACTGGAACTTCACCTTGAGGCCCGAGCTCACCTTTCGTTCGTTCGGCCGGAGCCGAACCTGGGGAGCCGTGGGAGGAGTTCCTAGAAAGGGATTGCCAGCACGGTTTTCGCTTTGGGAGAACACGCAGCCTCGGCCCACAACGACAGTCCTGCCGTGCAGAGACGTCGGGCCGCTACTGCTGTTCCAGGCAGCTGTGAAGCCAAGCGCAAGGCGCCTGCAAACGGGGAGAAAGCGTCCTCTCCCCTCCGCGTCCCACGTTCAAGCTGAATGACGCAGCATGTTTCTCGGAAGGCTCTGCCGAGCTATCTAGTACAAGGGAGAGAGTGCCTGCCTCTGCCGAGAAAGGTTTTGACGTGGGGATTGCTGGACAGGCGGAAGAGCGTTCCCCAGGCCGTGCAAAGTTGAGGCCTTGGTGATTCTGGATGGTCCCAAGGGTCCAGAATTGTCCCTGGGAAAGCTGTCCTTTTCCCTCTTTTTCCGGCTGGAAGTACACCTCTGGCATCCGACTGCCGTTCGGCGACGTCCTGGGGGAGACGCCCCGGTTTCACTTGGGACGCACACTGGTGTTTCTCAGAAGAGCCCAAATTCCTCCCTGCGGGTGGGTGGGGGCCTGGGCACACCAGCATGGAATGTAAGGCTGTTTAGAACTGCGTACCTTGAGGCCGTGTGAAGGCCGCACGAACGAGAGCTTTCGAGCGAACAGGGCAGCGCTTCGCCATCACCGTTGCACATTCACGGAGCTTAGTCAAACGAACGCATTTACTTCCTGGGGCTCCAACACAGCCGAGGAGTTGGAAGGCATACAGTGAGGGCCCTTTGACAGTTGTTACAACGAACGTGAGTGCACAGTGTCTCGTGAAATACCTTCCACGGTTGAAGCATTCCGTTAACGCATGCCCCTCCGCTCCCTCTGGCGCTCCGAGGTGTTCCTAACGGGGGAAATCTGGACTTTTGCTCGAGGCCGGGGTGGGGCGGGGGGACTCACAATTCTTCTGCCGGCGAGCTCCAGAGCGCTCCTGCTGAAGCTCCCAGCAAGGAACTGAGAGCAGCAGGCCTCACACGAGTCAACTCAGACTTCTTCTGTCACGAGTCAACTCAGACTTCTTATGTGAGGCCTTCCGGCAGCAAAGAGAAGGTGCGCGCGAGGAGTGTGCCTCAGGCAGCTTAGGACCCGCCACTGTCTCGTCTACCACGGAGGGGAACCAGGTTTGGCCAGGGTCGCCCAGCTTCATACCTGAGCTCCTACAGGTATCCTCAGCGGTTTCTGATTACCTCAAGGAAACACAACGGGAGGAACAGGGCCCTTCCGTGGAGGCCCTTTTGGGCACAGGGACCTCTGCGTGGGATCTACTGCCTAAGTATGGCAGTACCTCAGGTAGGCCTCAGTGACCAAGGCTCTCCGGCTCACGCCTAGCTGTGCAACGCAGTGTGGCGAACGTACGTACTGCTCCTCAGGCTGGGCCCACAGCCTAGCTTTCGCTTCTGTGAGAGTGCTGTCCCGAGTCTCTTCCTGGAGCCAGTCGTCAGCGCGGTGTCTTTTGGCACTGCAGTTCTCTCTCAGTCAAGGAGGCCGTGCGACTGACTGGCAAAGGGAGTCCGCCCAGCGCTGCTTTCGCCAGTCTCTCTGACGACTGGGCCACTCTACCTGGGCAACCCAGAGAGGAGTACACTGCCCTAGCTATGAAAGTGAAGAGCTGTCTCCAGGGGCCTGCTTACGCTAAGGTTCCTCAGAAGCCAGAGGCCGCCGTTCCGGCACGGAGAGAGGTCATCCTGCGAAACTGGTGAATGGGCTCCTACCCTGTGTGTCCCCAGGGGCGTCGCAGGGTTAAGGCACTCCGTGGTGGAGTGTGGCCTCATTGGAGACCCCTGCACACCCAAGTCCCCTGACGTGAAACACTGGAACTTCACCTTGAGGCCCGAGCTCACCTTTCGTTCGTTCGGCCGGAGCCGAACCTGGGGAGCCGTGGGAGGAGTTCCTAGAAAGGGATTGCCAGCACGGTTTTCGCTTTGGGAGAACACGCAGCCTCGGCCCACAACGACAGTCCTGCCGTGCAGAGACGTCGGGCCGCTAGTGCTGTTCCAGGCAGCTGTGAAGCCAAGCGCAGGGCGCCTGCAAACGGGGAGAAAGCGTCCTCTCCCCTCCGCGTCCCACGTTCAAGCTGAATGACGCAGCATGTTTCTCGGAAGGCTCTGCCGAGCTATCTAGTACAAGGGAGAGAGTGCCTGCCTCTGCCGAGAAAGGTTTTGACGTGGGGATTGCTGGACAGGCGGAAGAGCGTTCCCCAGGCCGTGCAAAGTTGAGGCCTTGGTGATTCTGGATGGTCCCAAGGGTCCAGAATTGTCCCTGGGAAAGCTGTCCTTTTCCCTCTTTTTCCGGCTGGAAGTACACCTCTGGCATCCGACTGCCGTTCGGCGACGTCCTGGGGGAGACGCCCCGGTTTCACTTGGGACGCACACTGGTGTTTCTCAGAAGAGCCCAAATTCCTCCCTGCGGGTGGGTGGGGGCCTGGGCACACCAGCATGGAATGTAAGGCTGTTTAGAACTGCGTACCTTGAGGCCGTGTGAAGGCCGCACGAACGAGAGCTTTCGAGCGAACAGGGCAGCGCTTCGCCATCACCGTTGCACATTCACGGAGCTTAGTCAAACGAACGCATTTACTTCCTGGGGCTCCAACACAGCCGAGGAGTTGGAAGGCATACAGTGAGGGCCCTTTGACAGTTGTTACAACGAACGTGAGTGCACAGTGTCTCGTGAAATACCTTCCACGGTTGAAGCATTCCGTTAACGCATGCCCCTCCGCTCCCTCTGGCGCTCCGAGGTGTTCCTAACGGGGGAAATCTGGACTTTTGCTCGAGGCCGGGGTGGGGCGGGGGGACTCACAATTCTTCTGCCGGCGAGCTCCAGAGCGCTCCTGCTGAAGCTCCCAGCAAGGAACTGAGAGCAGCAGGCCTCACACGAGTCAACTCAGACTTCTTCTGTCACGAGTCAACTCAGACTTCTTATGTGAGGCCTTCCGGCAGCAAAGAGAAGGTGCGCGCGAGGAGTGTGCCTCAGGCAGCTTAGGACCCGCCACTGTCTCGTCTACCACGGAGGGGAACCAGGTTTGGCCAGGGTCGCCCAGCTTCATACCTGAGCTCCTACAGGTATCCTCAGCGGTTTCTGATTACCTCAAGGAAACACAACGGGAGGAACAGGGCCCTTCCGTGGAGGCCCTTTTGGGCACAGGGACCTCTGCGTGGGATCTACTGGGTAAGTATGGCAGTACCTCAGGTAGGCCTCAGTGACCAAGGCTCTCCGGCTCACGCCTAGCTGTGCAAAGCAGTGTGGCGAACGTACCTACTGCTCCTCAGGCTGGGCCCACAGCCTAGCTTTCGCTTCTGTGAGAGTGCTGTCCCGAGTCTCTTCCTGGAGCCAGTCGTCAGCGCGGTGTCTTTTGGCACTGCAGTTCTCTCTCAGTCAAGGAGGCCGTGCGACTGACTGGCAAAGGGAGTCCGCCCAGCGCTGCTTTCGCCAGTCTCTCTGACGACTGGGCCACTCTACCTGGGCAACCCAGAGAGGAGTACACTGCCCTAGCTATGAAAGTGAAGAGCTGTCTCCAGGGGCCTGCTTACGCTAAGGTTCCTCAGAAGCCAGAGGCCGCCGTTCCGGCACGGAGAGAGGTCATCCTGCGAAACTGGTGAATGGGCTCCTACCCTGTGTGTCCCCAGGGGCGTCGCAGGGTTAAGGCACTCCGTGGTGGAGTATGGCCTCATTGGAGACCCCTGCACACCCAAGTCCCCTGACGTGAAACACTGGAACTTCACCTTGAGGCCCGAGCTCACCTTTCGTTCGTTCGGCCGGAGCCGAACCTGGGGAGCCGTGGGAGGAGTTCCTAGAAAGGGATTGCCAGCACGGTTTTCGCTTTGGGAGAACACGCAGCCTCGGCCCACAACGACAGTCCTGCCGTGCAGAGACGTCGGGCCGCTAGTGCTGTTCCAGGCAGCTGTGAAGCCAAGCGCAAGGCGCCTGCAAACGGGGAGAAAGCGTCCTCTCCCCTCCGCGTCCCACGTTCAAGCTGAATGACGCAGCATGTTTCTCGGAAGGCTCTGCCGAGCTATCTAGTACAAGGGAGAGAGTGCCTGCCTCTGCCGAGAAAGGTTTTGACGTGGGGATTGCTGGACAGGCGGAAGAGCGTTCCCCAGGCCGTGCAAAGTTGAGGCCTTGGTGATTCTGGATGGTCCCAAGGGTCCAGAATTGTCCCTGGGAAAGCTGTCCTTTTCCCTCTTTTTCCGGCTGGAAGTACACCTCTGGCATCCGACTGCCGTTCGGCGACGTCCTGGGGGAGACGCCCCGGTTTCACTTGGGACGCACACTGGTGTTTCTCAGAAGAGCCCAAATTCCTCCCTGCGGGTGGGTGGGGGCCTGGGCACACCAGCATGGAATGTAAGGCTGTTTAGAACTGCGTACCTTGAGGCCGTGTGAAGGCCGCACGAACGAGAGCTTTCGAGCGAACAGGGCAGCGCTTCGCCATCACCGTTGCACATTCACGGAGCTTAGTCAAACGAACGCATTTACTTCCTGGGGCTCCAACACAGCCGAGGAGTTGGAAGGCATACAGTGAGGGCCCTTTGACAGTTGTTACAACGAACGTGAGTGCACAGTGTCTCGTGAAATACCTTCCACGGTTGAAGCATTCCGTTAACGCATGCCCCTCCGCTCCCTCTGGCGCTCCGAGGTGTTCCTAACGGGGGAAATCTGGACTTTTGCTCGAGGCCGGGGTGGGGCGGGGGGACTCACAATTCTTCTGCCGGCGAGCTCCAGAGCGCTCCTGCTGAAGCTCCCAGCAAGGAACTGAGAGCAGCAGGCCTCACACGAGTCAACTCAGACTTCTTCTGTCACGAGTCAACTCAGACTTCTTATGTGAGGCCTTCCGGCAGCAAAGAGAAGGTGCGCGCGAGGAGTGTGCCTCAGGCAGCTTAGGACCCGCCACTGTCTCGTCTACCACGGAGGGGAACCAGGTTTGGCCAGGGTCGCCCAGCTTCATACCTGAGCTCCTACAGGTATCCTCAGCGGTTTCTGATTACCTCAAGGAAACACAACGGGAGGAACAGGGCCCTTCCGTGGAGGCCCTTTTGGGCACAGGGACCTCTGCGTGGGATCTACTGCCTAAGTATGGCAGTACCTCAGGTAGGCCTCAGTGACCAAGGCTCTCCGGCTCACGCCTAGCTGTGCAAAGCAGTGTGGCGAACGTACGTACTGCTCCTCAGGCTGGGCCCACAGCCTAGCTTTCGCTTCTGTGAGAGTGCTGTCCCGAGTCTCTTCCTGGAGCCAGTCGTCAGCGCGGTGTCTTTTGGCACTGCAGTTCTCTCTCAGTCAAGGAGGCCGTGCGACTGACTGGCAAAGGGAGTCCGCCCAGCGCTGCTTTCGCCAGTCTCTCTGACGACTGGGCCACTCTACCTGGGCAACCCAGAGAGGAGTACACTGCCCTAGCTATGAAAGTGAAGAGCTGTCTCCAGGGGCCTGCTTACGCTAAGGTTCCTCAGAAGCCAGAGGCCGCCGTTCCGGCACGGAGAGAGGTCATCCTGCGAAACTGGTGAATGGGCTCCTACCCTGTGTGTCCCCAGGGGCGTCGCAGGGTTAAGGCACTCCGTGGTGGAGTATGGCCTCATTGGAGACCCCTGCACACCCAAGTCCCCTGACGTGAAACACTGGAACTTCACCTTGAGGCCCGAGCTCACCTTTCGTTCGTTCGGCCGGAGCCGAACCTGGGGAGCCGTGGGAGGAGTTCCTAGAAAGGGATTGCCAGCACGGTTTTCGCTTTGGGAGAACACGCAGCCTCGGCCCACAACGACAGTCCTGCCGTGCAGAGACGTCGGGCCGCTAGTGCTGTTCCAGGCAGCTGTGAAGCCAAGCGCAAGGCGCCTGCAAACGGGGAGAAAGCGTCCTCTCCCCTCCGCGTCCCACGTTCAAGCTGAATGACGCAGCATGTTTCTCGGAAGGCTCTGCCGAGCTATCTAGTACAAGGGAGAGAGTGCCTGCCTCTGCCGAGAAAGGTTTTGACGTGGGGATTGCTGGACAGGCGGAAGAGCGTTCCCCAGGCCGTGCAAAGTTGAGGCCTTGGTGATTCTGGATGGTCCCAAGGGTCCAGAATTGTCCCTGGGAAAGCTGTCCTTTTCCCTCTTTTTCCGGCTGGAAGTACACCTCTGGCATCCGACTGCCGTTCGGCGACGTCCTGGGGGAGACGCCCCGGTTTCACTTGGGACGCACACTGGTGTTTCTCAGAAGAGCCCAAATTCCTCCCTGCGGGTGGGTGGGGGCCTGGGCACACCAGCATGGAATGTAAGGCTGTTTAGAACTGCGTACCTTGAGGCCGTGTGAAGGCCGCACGAACGAGAGCTTTCGAGCGAACAGGGCAGCGCTTCGCCATCACCGTTGCACATTCACGGAGCTTAGTCAAACGAACGCATTTACTTCCTGGGGCTCCAACACAGCCGAGGAGTTGGAAGGCATACAGTGAGGGCCCTTTGACAGTTGTTACAACGAACGTGAGTGCACAGTGTCTCGTGAAATACCTTCCACGGTTGAAGCATTCCGTTAACGCATGCCCCTCCGCTCCCTCTGGCGCTCCGAGGTGTTCCTAACGGGGGAAATCTGGACTTTTGCTCGAGGCCGGGGTGGGGCGGGGGGACTCACAATTCTTCTGCCGGCGAGCTCCAGAGCGCTCCTGCTGAAGCTCCCAGCAAGGAACTGAGAGCAGCAGGCCTCACACGAGTCAACTCAGACTTCTTCTGTCACGAGTCAACTCAGACTTCTTATGTGAGGCCTTCCGGCAGCAAAGAGAAGGTGCGCGCGAGGAGTGTGCCTCAGGCAGCTTAGGACCCGCCACTGTCTCGTCTACCACGGAGGGGAACCAGGTTTGGCCAGGGTCGCCCAGCTTCATACCTGAGCTCCTACAGGTATCCTCAGCGGTTTCTGATTACCTCAAGGAAACACAACGGGAGGAACAGGGCCCTTCCGTGGAGGCCCTTTTGGGCACAGGGACCTCTGCGTGGGATCTACTGGGTAAGTATGGCAGTACCTCAGGTAGGCCTCAGTGACCAAGGCTCTCCGGCTCACGCCTAGCTGTGCAAAGCAGTGTGGCGAACGTACCTACTGCTCCTCAGGCTGGGCCCACAGCCTAGCTTTCGCTTCTGTGAGAGTGCTGTCCCGAGTCTCTTCCTGGAGCCAGTCGTCAGCGCGGTGTCTTTTGGCACTGCAGTTCTCTCTCAGTCAAGGAGGCCGTGCGACTGACTGGCAAAGGGAGTCCGCCCAGCGCTGCTTTCGCCAGTCTCTCTGACGACTGGGCCACTCTACCTGGGCAACCCAGAGAGGAGTACACTGCCCTAGCTATGAAAGTGAAGAGCTGTCTCCAGGGGCCTGCTTACGCTAAGGTTCCTCAGAAGCCAGAGGCCGCCGTTCCGGCACGGAGAGAGGTCATCCTGCGAAACTGGTGAATGGGCTCCTACCCTGTGTGTCCCCAGGGGCGTCGCAGGGTTAAGGCACTCCGTGGTGGAGTGTGGCCTCATTGGAGACCCCTGCACACCCAAGTCCCCTGACGTGAAACACTGGAACTTCACCTTGAGGCCCGAGCTCACCTTTCGTTCGTTCGGCCGGAGCCGAACCTGGGGAGCCGTGGGAGGAGTTCCTAGAAAGGGATTGCCAGCACGGTTTTCGCTTTGGGAGAACACGCAGCCTCGGCCCACAACGACAGTCCTGCCGTGCAGAGACGTCGGGCCGCTAGTGCTGTTCCAGGCAGCTGTGAAGCCAAGCGCAGGGCGCCTGCAAACGGGGAGAAAGCGTCCTCTCCCCTCCGCGTCCCACGTTCAAGCTGAATGACGCAGCATGTTTCTCGGAAGGCTCTGCCGAGCTATCTAGTACAAGGGAGAGAGTGCCTGCCTCTGCCGAGAAAGGTTTTGACGTGGGGATTGCTGGACAGGCGGAAGAGCGTTCCCCAGGCCGTGCAAAGTTGAGGCCTTGGTGATTCTGGATGGTCCCAAGGGTCCAGAATTGTCCCTGGGAAAGCTGTCCTTTTCCCTCTTTTTCCGGCTGGAAGTACACCTCTGGCATCCGACTGCCGTTCGGCGACGTCCTGGGGGAGACGCCCCGGTTTCACTTGGGACGCACACTGGTGTTTCTCAGAAGAGCCCAAATTCCTCCCTGCGGGTGGGTGGGGGCCTGGGCACACCAGCATGGAATGTAAGGCTGTTTAGAACTGCGTACCTTGAGGCCGTGTGAAGGCCGCACGAACGAGAGCTTTCGAGCGAACAGGGCAGCGCTTCGCCATCACCGTTGCACATTCACGGAGCTTAGTCAAACGAACGCATTTACTTCCTGGGGCTCCAACACAGCCGAGGAGTTGGAAGGCATACAGTGAGGGCCCTTTGACAGTTGTTACAACGAACGTGAGTGCACAGTGTCTCGTGAAATACCTTCCACGGTTGAAGCATTCCGTTCACGCATGCCCCTCCGCTCCCTCTGGCGCTCCGAGGTGTTCCTAACGGGGGAAATCTGGACTTTTGCTCGAGGCCGGGGTGGGGCGGGGGGACTCACAATTCTTCTGCCGGCGAGCTCCAGAGCGCTCCTGCTGAAGCTCCCAGCAAGGAACTGAGAGCAGCAGGCCTCACACGAGTCAACTCAGACTTCTTCTGTCACGAGTCAACTCAGACTTCTTATGTGAGGCCTTCCGGCAGCAAAGAGAAGGTGCGCGCGAGGAGTGTGCCTCAGGCAGCTTAGGACCCGCCACTGTCTCGTCTACCACGGAGGGGAACCAGGTTTGGCCAGGGTCGCCCAGCTTCATACCTGAGCTCCTACAGGTATCCTCAGCGGTTTCTGATTACCTCAAGGAAACACAACGGGAGGAACAGGGCCCTTCCGTGGAGGCCCTTTTGGGCACAGGGACCTCTGCGTGGGATCTACTGGGTAAGTATGGCAGTACCTCAGGTAGGCCTCAGTGACCAAGGCTCTCCGGCTCACGCCTAGCTGTGCAAAGCAGTGTGGCGAACGTACCTACTGCTCCTCAGGCTGGGCCCACAGCCTAGCTTTCGCTTCTGTGAGAGTGCTGTCCCGAGTCTCTTCCTGGAGCCAGTCGTCAGCGCGGTGTCTTTTGGCACTGCAGTTCTCTCTCAGTCAAGGAGGCCGTGCGACTGACTGGCAAAGGGAGTCCGCCCAGCGCTGCTTTCGCCAGTCTCTCTGACGACTGGGCCACTCTACCTGGGCAACCCAGAGAGGAGTACACTGCCCTAGCTATGAAAGTGAAGAGCTGTCTCCAGGGGCCTGCTTACGCTAAGGTTCCTCAGAAGCCAGAGGCCGCCGTTCCGGCACGGAGAGAGGTCATCCTGCGAAACTGGTGAATGGGCTCCTACCCTGTGTGTCCCCAGGGGCGTCGCAGGGTTAAGGCACTCCGTGGTGGAGTGTGGCCTCATTGGAGACCCCTGCACACCCAAGTCCCCTGACGTGAAACACTGGAACTTCACCTTGAGGCCCGAGCTCACCTTTCGTTCGTTCGGCCGGAGCCGAACCTGGGGAGCCGTGGGAGGAGTTCCTAGAAAGGGATTGCCAGCACGGTTTTCGCTTTGGGAGAACACGCAGCCTCGGCCCACAACGACAGTCCTGCCGTGCAGAGACGTCGGGCCGCTAGTGCTGTTCCAGGCAGCTGTGAAGCCAAGCGCAAGGCGCCTGCAAACGGGGAGAAAGCGTCCTCTCCCCTCCGCGTCCCACGTTCAAGCTGAATGACGCAGCATGTTTCTCGGAAGGCTCTGCCGAGCTATCTAGTACAAGGGAGAGAGTGCCTGCCTCTGCCGAGAAAGGTTTTGACGTGGGGATTGCTGGACAGGCGGAAGAGCGTTCCCCAGGCCGTGCAAAGTTGAGGCCTTGGTGATTCTGGATGGTCCCAAGGGTCCAGAATTGTCCCTGGGAAAGCTGTCCTTTTCCCTCTTTTTCCGGCTGGAAGTACACCTCTGGCATCCGACTGCCGTTCGGCGACGTCCTGGGGGAGACGCCCCGGTTTCACTTGGGACGCACACTGGTGTTTCTCAGAAGAGCCCAAATTCCTCCCTGCGGGTGGGTGGGGGCCTGGGCACACCAGCATGGAATGTAAGGCTGTTTAGAACTGCGTACCTTGAGGCCGTGTGAAGGCCGCACGAACGAGAGCTTTCGAGCGAACAGGGCAGCGCTTCGCCATCACCGTTGCACATTCACGGAGCTTAGTCAAACGAACGCATTTACTTCCTGGGGCTCCAACACAGCCGAGGAGTTGGAAGGCATACAGTGAGGGCCCTTTGACAGTTGTTACAACGAACGTGAGTGCACAGTGTCTCGTGAAATACCTTCCACGGTTGAAGCATTCCGTTAACGCATGCCCCTCCGCTCCCTCTGGCGCTCCGAGGTGTTCCTAACGGGGGAAATCTGGACTTTTGCTCGAGGCCGGGGTGGGGCGGGGGGACTCACAATTCTTCTGCCGGCGAGCTCCAGAGCGCTCCTGCTGAAGCTCCCAGCAAGGAACTGAGAGCAGCAGGCCTCACAGGAGTCAACTCAGACTTCTTCTGTCACGAGTCAACTCAGACTTCTTATGTGAGGCCTTCCGGCAGCAAAGAGAAGGTGCGCGCGAGGAGTGTGCCTCAGGCAGCTTAGGACCCGCCACTGTCTCGTCTACCACGGAGGGGAACCAGGTTTGGCCAGGGTCGCCCAGCTTCATACCTGAGCTCCTACAGGTATCCTCAGCGGTTTCTGATTACCTCAAGGAAACACAACGGGAGGAACAGGGCCCTTCCGTGGAGGCCCTTTTGGGCACAGGGACCTCTGCGTGGGATCTACTGGGTAAGTATGGCAGTACCTCAGGTAGGCCTCAGTGACCAAGGCTCTCCGGCTCACGCCTAGCTGTGCAACGCAGTGTGGCGAACGTACCTACTGCTCCTCAGGCTGGGCCCACAGCCTAGCTTTCGCTTCTGTGAGAGTGCTGTCCCGAGTCTCTTCCTGGAGCCAGTCGTCAGCGCGGTGTCTTTTGGCACTGCAGTTCTCTCTCAGTCAAGGAGGCCGTGCGACTGACTGGCAAAGGGAGTCCGCCCAGCGCTGCTTTCGCCAGTCTCTCTGACGACTGGGCCACTCTACCTGGGCAACCCAGAGAGGAGTACACTGCCCTAGCTATGAAAGTGAAGAGCTGTCTCCAGGGGCCTGCTTACGCTAAGGTTCCTCAGAAGCCAGAGGCCGCCGTTCCGGCACGGAGAGAGGTCATCCTGCGAAACTGGTGAATGGGCTCCTACCCTGTGTGTCCCCAGGGGCGT
Organism: Grampus griseus; assembly: GCF_964374135.1. Lineage (NCBI taxonomy): Eukaryota > Metazoa > Chordata > Mammalia > Artiodactyla > Delphinidae > Grampus > Grampus griseus. The sequence continues at coordinate 341,107 of NW_028133273.1, read as the reverse complement.
CGCAGGGTTAAGGCACTCCGTGGTGGAGTATGGCCTCATTGGAGACCCCTGCACACCCAAGTCCCCTGACGTGAAACACTGGAACTTCACCTTGAGGCCCGAGCTCACCTTTCGTTCGTTCGGCCGGAGCCGAACCTGGGGAGCCGTGGGAGGAGTTCCTAGAAAGGGATTGCCAGCACGGTTTTCGCTTTGGGAGAACACGCAGCCTCGGCCCACAACGACAGTCCTGCCGTGCAGAGACGTCGGGCCGCTAGTGCTGTTCCAGGCAGCTGTGAAGCCAAGCGCAAGGCGCCTGCAAACGGGGAGAAAGCGTCCTCTCCCCTCCGCGTCCCACGTTCAAGCTGAATGACGCAGCATGTTTCTCGGAAGGCTCTGCCGAGCTATCTAGTACAAGGGAGAGAGTGCCTGCCTCTGCCGAGAAAGGTTTTGACGTGGGGATTGCTGGACAGGCGGAAGAGCGTTCCCCAGGCCGTGCAAAGTTGAGGCCTTGGTGATTCTGGATGGTCCCAAGGGTCCAGAATTGTCCCTGGGAAAGCTGTCCTTTTCCCTCTTTTTCCGGCTGGAAGTACACCTCTGGCATCCGACTGCCGTTCGGCGACGTCCTGGGGGAGACGCCCCGGTTTCACTTGGGACGCACACTGGTGTTTCTCAGAAGAGCCCAAATTCCTCCCTGCGGGTGGGTGGGGGCCTGGGCACACCAGCATGGAATGTAAGGCTGTTTAGAACTGCGTACCTTGAGGCCGTGTGAAGGCCGCACGAACGAGAGCTTTCGAGCGAACAGGGCAGCGCTTCGCCATCACCGTTGCACATTCACGGAGCTTAGTCAAACGAACGCATTTACTTCCTGGGGCTCCAACACAGCCGAGGAGTTGGAAGGCATACAGTGAGGGCCCTTTGACAGTTGTTACAACGAACGTGAGTGCACAGTGTCTCGTGAAATACCTTCCACGGTTGAAGCATTCCGTTAACGCATGCCCCTCCGCTCCCTCTGGCGCTCCGAGGTGTTCCTAACGGGGGAAATCTGGACTTTTGCTCGAGGCCGGGGTGGGGCGGGGGGACTCACAATTCTTCTGCCGGCGAGCTCCAGAGCGCTCCTGCTGAAGCTCCCAGCAAGGAACTGAGAGCAGCAGGCCTCACACGAGTCAACTCAGACTTCTTCTGTCACGAGTCAACTCAGACTTCTTATGTGAGGCCTTCCGGCAGCAAAGAGAAGGTGCGCGCGAGGAGTGTGCCTCAGGCAGCTTAGGACCCGCCACTGTCTCGTCTACCACGGAGGGGAACCAGGTTTGGCCAGGGTCGCCCAGCTTCATACCTGAGCTCCTACAGGTATCCTCAGCGGTTTCTGATTACCTCAAGGAAACACAACGGGAGGAACAGGGCCCTTCCGTGGAGGCCCTTTTGGGCACAGGGACCTCTGCGTGGGATCTACTGGGTAAGTATGGCAGTACCTCAGGTAGGCCTCAGTGACCAAGGCTCTCCGGCTCACGCCTAGCTGTGCAAAGCAGTGTGGCGAACGTACCTACTGCTCCTCAGGCTGGGCCCACAGCCTAGCTTTCGCTTCTGTGAGAGTGCTGTCCCGAGTCTCTTCCTGGAGCCAGTCGTCAGCGCGGTGTCTTTTGGCACTGCAGTTCTCTCTCAGTCAAGGAGGCCGTGCGACTGACTGGCAAAGGGAGTCCGCCCAGCGCTGCTTTCGCCAGTCTCTCTGACGACTGGGCCACTCTACCTGGGCAACCCAGAGAGGAGTACACTGCCCTAGCTATGAAAGTGAAGAGCTGTCTCCAGGGGCCTGCTTACGCTAAGGTTCCTCAGAAGCCAGAGGCCGCCGTTCCGGCACGGAGAGAGGTCATCCTGCGAAACTGGTGAATGGGCTCCTACCCTGTGTGTCCCCAGGGGCGTCGCAGGGTTAAGGCACTCCGTGGTGGAGTGTGGCCTCATTGGAGACCCCTGCACACCCAAGTCCCCTGACGTGAAACACTGGAACTTCACCTTGAGGCCCGAGCTCACCTTTCGTTCGTTCGGCCGGAGCCGAACCTGGGGAGCCGTGGGAGGAGTTCCTAGAAAGGGATTGCCAGCACGGTTTTCGCTTTGGGAGAACACGCAGCCTCGGCCCACAACGACAGTCCTGCCGTGCAGAGACGTCGGGCCGCTAGTGCTGTTCCAGGCAGCTGTGAAGCCAAGCGCAAGGCGCCTGCAAACGGGGAGAAAGCGTCCTCTCCCCTCCGCGTCCCACGTTCAAGCTGAATGACGCAGCATGTTTCTCGGAAGGCTCTGCCGAGCTATCTAGTACAAGGGAGAGAGTGCCTGCCTCTGCCGAGAAAGGTTTTGACGTGGGGATTGCTGGACAGGCGGAAGAGCGTTCCCCAGGCCGTGCAAAGTTGAGGCCTTGGTGATTCTGGATGGTCCCAAGGGTCCAGAATTGTCCCTGGGAAAGCTGTCCTTTTCCCTCTTTTTCCGGCTGGAAGTACACCTCTGGCATCCGACTGCCGTTCGGCGACGTCCTGGGGGAGACGCCCCGGTTTCACTTGGGACGCACACTGGTGTTTCTCAGAAGAGCCCAAATTCCTCCCTGCGGGTGGGTGGGGGCCTGGGCACACCAGCATGGAATGTAAGGCTGTTTAGAACTGCGTACCTTGAGGCCGTGTGAAGGCCGCACGAACGAGAGCTTTCGAGCGAACAGGGCAGCGCTTCGCCATCACCGTTGCACATTCACGGAGCTTAGTCAAACGAACGCATTTACTTCCTGGGGCTCCAACACAGCCGAGGAGTTGGAAGGCATACAGTGAGGGCCCTTTGACAGTTGTTACAACGAACGTGAGTGCACAGTGTCTCGTGAAATACCTTCCACGGTTGAAGCATTCCGTTAACGCATGCCCCTCCGCTCCCTCTGGCGCTCCGAGGTGTTCCTAACGGGGGAAATCTGGACTTTTGCTCGAGGCCGGGGTGGGGCGGGGGGACTCACAATTCTTCTGCCGGCGAGCTCCAGAGCGCTCCTGCTGAAGCTCCCAGCAAGGAACTGAGAGCAGCAGGCCTCACAGGAGTCAACTCAGACTTCTTCTGTCACGAGTCAACTCAGACTTCTTATGTGAGGCCTTCCGGCAGCAAAGAGAAGGTGCGCGCGAGGAGTGTGCCTCAGGCAGCTTAGGACCCGCCACTGTCTCGTCTACCACGGAGGGGAACCAGGTTTGGCCAGGGTCGCCCAGCTTCATACCTGAGCTCCTACAGGTATCCTCAGCGGTTTCTGATTACCTCAAGGAAACACAACGGGAGGAACAGGGCCCTTCCGTGGAGGCCCTTTTGGGCACAGGGACCTCTGCGTGGGATCTACTGGGTAAGTATGGCAGTACCTCAGGTAGGCCTCAGTGACCAAGGCTCTCCGGCTCACGCCTAGCTGTGCAAAGCAGTGTGGCGAACGTACCTACTGCTCCTCAGGCTGGGCCCACAGCCTAGCTTTCGCTTCTGTGAGAGTGCTGTCCCGAGTCTCTTCCTGGAGCCAGTCGTCAGCGCGGTGTCTTTTGGCACTGCAGTTCTCTCTCAGTCAAGGAGGCCGTGCGACTGACTGGCAAAGGGAGTCCGCCCAGCGCTGCTTTCGCCAGTCTCTCTGACGACTGGGCCACTCTACCTGGGCAACCCAGAGAGGAGTACACTGCCCTAGCTATGAAAGTGAAGAGCTGTCTCCAGGGGCCTGCTTACGCTAAGGTTCCTCAGAAGCCAGAGGCCGCCGTTCCGGCACGGAGAGAGGTCATCCTGCGAAACTGGTGAATGGGCTCCTACCCTGTGTGTCCCCAGGGGCGTCGCAGGGTTAAGGCACTCCGTGGTGGAGTATGGCCTCATTGGAGACCCCTGCACACCCAAGTCCCCTGACGTGAAACACTGGAACTTCACCTTGAGGCCCGAGCTCACCTTTCGTTCGTTCGGCCGGAGCCGAACCTGGGGAGCCGTGGGAGGAGTTCCTAGAAAGGGATTGCCAGCACGGTTTTCGCTTTGGGAGAACACGCAGCCTCGGCCCACAACGACAGTCCTGCCGTGCAGAGACGTCGGGCCGCTAGTGCTGTTCCAGGCAGCTGTGAAGCCAAGCGCAAGGCGCCTGCAAACGGGGAGAAAGCGTCCTCTCCCCTCCGCGTCCCACGTTCAAGCTGAATGACGCAGCATGTTTCTCGGAAGGCTCTGCCGAGCTATCTAGTACAAGGGAGAGAGTGCCTGCCTCTGCCGAGAAAGGTTTTGACGTGGGGATTGCTGGACAGGCGGAAGAGCGTTCCCCAGGCCGTGCAAAGTTGAGGCCTTGGTGATTCTGGATGGTCCCAAGGGTCCAGAATTGTCCCTGGGAAAGCTGTCCTTTTCCCTCTTTTTCCGGCTGGAAGTACACCTCTGGCATCCGACTGCCGTTCGGCGACGTCCTGGGGGAGACGCCCCGGTTTCACTTGGGACGCACACTGGTGTTTCTCAGAAGAGCCCAAATTCCTCCCTGCGGGTGGGTGGGGGCCTGGGCACACCAGCATGGAATGTAAGGCTGTTTAGAACTGCGTACCTTGAGGCCGTGTGAAGGCCGCACGAACGAGAGCTTTCGAGCGAACAGGGCAGCGCTTCGCCATCACCGTTGCACATTCACGGAGCTTAGTCAAACGAACGCATTTACTTCCTGGGGCTCCAACACAGCCGAGGAGTTGGAAGGCATACAGTGAGGGCCCTTTGACAGTTGTTACAACGAACGTGAGTGCACAGTGTCTCGTGAAATACCTTCCACGGTTGAAGCATTCCGTTAACGCATGCCCCTCCGCTCCCTCTGGCGCTCCGAGGTGTTCCTAACGGGGGAAATCTGGACTTTTGCTCGAGGCCGGGGTGGGGCGGGGGGACTCACAATTCTTCTGCCGGCGAGCTCCAGAGCGCTCCTGCTGAAGCTCCCAGCAAGGAACTGAGAGCAGCAGGCCTCACACGAGTCAACTCAGACTTCTTCTGTCACGAGTCAACTCAGACTTCTTATGTGAGGCCTTCCGGCAGCAAAGAGAAGGTGCGCGCGAGGAGTGTGCCTCAGGCAGCTTAGGACCCGCCACTGTCTCGTCTACCACGGAGGGGAACCAGGTTTGGCCAGGGTCGCCCAGCTTCATACCTGAGCTCCTACAGGTATCCTCAGCGGTTTCTGATTACCTCAAGGAAACACAACGGGAGGAACAGGGCCCTTCCGTGGAGGCCCTTTTGGGCACAGGGACCTCTGCGTGGGATCTACTGGGTAAGTATGGCAGTACCTCAGGTAGGCCTCAGTGACCAAGGCTCTCCGGCTCACGCCTAGCTGTGCAAAGCAGTGTGGCGAACGTACCTACTGCTCCTCAGGCTGGGCCCACAGCCTAGCTTTCGCTTCTGTGAGAGTGCTGTCCCGAGTCTCTTCCTGGAGCCAGTCGTCAGCGCGGTGTCTTTTGGCACTGCAGTTCTCTCTCAGTCAAGGAGGCCGTGCGACTGACTGGCAAAGGGAGTCCGCCCAGCGCTGCTTTCGCCAGTCTCTCTGACGACTGGGCCACTCTACCTGGGCAACCCAGAGAGGAGTACACTGCCCTAGCTATGAAAGTGAAGAGCTGTCTCCAGGGGCCTGCTTACGCTAAGGTTCCTCAGAAGCCAGAGGCCGCCGTTCCGGCACGGAGAGAGGTCATCCTGCGAAACTGGTGAATGGGCTCCTACCCTGTGTGTCCCCAGGGGCGTCGCAGGGTTAAGGCACTCCGTGGTGGAGTATGGCCTCATTGGAGACCCCTGCACACCCAAGTCCCCTGACGTGAAACACTGGAACTTCACCTTGAGGCCCGAGCTCACCTTTCGTTCGTTCGGCCGGAGCCGAACCTGGGGAGCCGTGGGAGGAGTTCCTAGAAAGGGATTGCCAGCACGGTTTTCGCTTTGGGAGAACACGCAGCCTCGGCCCACAACGACAGTCCTGCCGTGCAGAGACGTCGGGCCGCTAGTGCTGTTCCAGGCAGCTGTGAAGCCAAGCGCAAGGCGCCTGCAAACGGGGAGAAAGCGTCCTCTCCCCTCCGCGTCCCACGTTCAAGCTGAATGACGCAGCATGTTTCTCGGAAGGCTCTGCCGAGCTATCTAGTACAAGGGAGAGAGTGCCTGCCTCTGCCGAGAAAGGTTTTGACGTGGGGATTGCTGGACAGGCGGAAGAGCGTTCCCCAGGCCGTGCAAAGTTGAGGCCTTGGTGATTCTGGATGGTCCCAAGGGTCCAGAATTGTCCCTGGGAAAGCTGTCCTTTTCCCTCTTTTTCCGGCTGGAAGTACACCTCTGGCATCCGACTGCCGTTCGGCGACGTCCTGGGGGAGACGCCCCGGTTTCACTTGGGACGCACACTGGTGTTTCTCAGAAGAGCCCAAATTCCTCCCTGCGGGTGGGTGGGGGCCTGGGCACACCAGCATGGAATGTAAGGCTGTTTAGAACTGCGTACCTTGAGGCCGTGTGAAGGCCGCACGAACGAGAGCTTTCGAGCGAACAGGGCAGCGCTTCGCCATCACCGTTGCACATTCACGGAGCTTAGTCAAACGAACGCATTTACTTCCTGGGGCTCCAACACAGCCGAGGAGTTGGAAGGCATACAGTGAGGGCCCTTTGACAGTTGTTACAACGAACGTGAGTGCACAGTGTCTCGTGAAATACCTTCCACGGTTGAAGCATTCCGTTAACGCATGCCCCTCCGCTCCCTCTGGCGCTCCGAGGTGTTCCTAACGGGGGAAATCTGGACTTTTGCTCGAGGCCGGGGTGGGGCGGGGGGACTCACAATTCTTCTGCCGGCGAGCTCCAGAGCGCTCCTGCTGAAGCTCCCAGCAAGGAACTGAGAGCAGCAGGCCTCACACGAGTCAACTCAGACTTCTTCTGTCACGAGTCAACTCAGACTTCTTATGTGAGGCCTTCCGGCAGCAAAGAGAAGGTGCGCGCGAGGAGTGTGCCTCAGGCAGCTTAGGACCCGCCACTGTCTCGTCTACCACGGAGGGGAACCAGGTTTGGCCAGGGTCGCCCAGCTTCATACCTGAGCTCCTACAGGTATCCTCAGCGGTTTCTGATTACCTCAAGGAAACACAACGGGAGGAACAGGGCCCTTCCGTGGAGGCCCTTTTGGGCACAGGGACCTCTGCGTGGGATCTACTGCCTAAGTATGGCAGTACCTCAGGTAGGCCTCAGTGACCAAGGCTCTCCGGCTCACGCCTAGCTGTGCAACGCAGTGTGGCGAACGTACGTACTGCTCCTCAGGCTGGGCCCACAGCCTAGCTTTCGCTTCTGTGAGAGTGCTGTCCCGAGTCTCTTCCTGGAGCCAGTCGTCAGCGCGGTGTCTTTTGGCACTGCAGTTCTCTCTCAGTCAAGGAGGCCGTGCGACTGACTGGCAAAGGGAGTCCGCCCAGCGCTGCTTTCGCCAGTCTCTCTGACGACTGGGCCACTCTACCTGGGCAACCCAGAGAGGAGTACACTGCCCTAGCTATGAAAGTGAAGAGCTGTCTCCAGGGGCCTGCTTACGCTAAGGTTCCTCAGAAGCCAGAGGCCGCCGTTCCGGCACGGAGAGAGGTCATCCTGCGAAACTGGTGAATGGGCTCCTACCCTGTGTGTCCCCAGGGGCGTCGCAGGGTTAAGGCACTCCGTGGTGGAGTATGGCCTCATTGGAGACCCCTGCACACCCAAGTCCCCTGACGTGAAACACTGGAACTTCACCTTGAGGCCCGAGCTCACCTTTCGTTCGTTCGGCCGGAGCCGAACCTGGGGAGCCGTGGGAGGAGTTCCTAGAAAGGGATTGCCAGCACGGTTTTCGCTTTGGGAGAACACGCAGCCTCGGCCCACAACGACAGTCCTGCCGTGCAGAGACGTCGGGCCGCTAGTGCTGTTCCAGGCAGCTGTGAAGCCAAGCGCAAGGCGCCTGCAAACGGGGAGAAAGCGTCCTCTCCCCTCCGCGTCCCACGTTCAAGCTGAATGACGCAGCATGTTTCTCGGAAGGCTCTGCCGAGCTATCTAGTACAAGGGAGAGAGTGCCTGCCTCTGCCGAGAAAGGTTTTGACGTGGGGATTGCTGGACAGGCGGAAGAGCGTTCCCCAGGCCGTGCAAAGTTGAGGCCTTGGTGATTCTGGATGGTCCCAAGGGTCCAGAATTGTCCCTGGGAAAGCTGTCCTTTTCCCTCTTTTTCCGGCTGGAAGTACACCTCTGGCATCCGACTGCCGTTCGGCGACGTCCTGGGGGAGACGCCCCGGTTTCACTTGGGACGCACACTGGTGTTTCTCAGAAGAGCCCAAATTCCTCCCTGCGGGTGGGTGGGGGCCTGGGCACACCAGCATGGAATGTAAGGCTGTTTAGAACTGCGTACCTTGAGGCCGTGTGAAGGCCGCACGAAGGAGAGCTTTCGAGCGAACAGGGCAGCGCTTCGCCATCACCGTTGCACATTCACGGAGCTTAGTCAAACGAACGCATTTACTTCCTGGGGCTCCAACACAGCCGAGGAGTTGGAAGGCATACAGTGAGGGCCCTTTGACAGTTGTTACAACGAACGTGAGTGCACAGTGTCTCGTGAAATACCTTCCACGGTTGAAGCATTCCGTTAACGCATGCCCCTCCGCTCCCTCTGGCGCTCCGAGGTGTTCCTAACGGGGGAAATCTGGACTTTTGCTCGAGGCCGGGGTGGGGCGGGGGGACTCACAATTCTTCTGCCGGCGAGCTCCAGAGCGCTCCTGCTGAAGCTCCCAGCAAGGAACTGAGAGCAGCAGGCCTCACACGAGTCAACTCAGACTTCTTCTGTCACGAGTCAACTCAGACTTCTTATGTGAGGCCTTCCGGCAGCAAAGAGAAGGTGCGCGCGAGGAGTGTGCCTCAGGCAGCTTAGGACCCGCCACTGTCTCGTCTACCACGGAGGGGAACCAGGTTTGGCCAGGGTCGCCCAGCTTCATACCTGAGCTCCTACAGGTATCCTCAGCGGTTTCTGATTACCTCAAGGAAACACAACGGGAGGAACAGGGCCCTTCCGTGGAGGCCCTTTTGGGCACAGGGACCTCTGCGTGGGATCTACTGGGTAAGTATGGCAGTACCTCAGGTAGGCCTCAGTGACCAAGGCTCTCCGGCTCACGCCTAGCTGTGCAACGCAGTGTGGCGAACGTACCTACTGCTCCTCAGGCTGGGCCCACAGCCTAGCTTTCGCTTCTGTGAGAGTGCTGTCCCGAGTCTCTTCCTGGAGCCAGTCGTCAGCGCGGTGTCTTTTGGCACTGCAGTTCTCTCTCAGTCAAGGAGGCCGTGCGACTGACTGGCAAAGGGAGTCCGCCCAGCGCTGCTTTCGCCAGTCTCTCTGACGACTGGGCCACTCTACCTGGGCAACCCAGAGAGGAGTACACTGCCCTAGCTATGAAAGTGAAGAGCTGTCTCCAGGGGCCTGCTTACGCTAAGGTTCCTCAGAAGCCAGAGGCCGCCGTTCCGGCACGGAGAGAGGTCATCCTGCGAAACTGGTGAATGGGCTCCTACCCTGTGTGTCCCCAGGGGCGTCGCAGGGTTAAGGCACTCCGTGGTGGAGTGTGGCCTCATTGGAGACCCCTGCACACCCAAGTCCCCTGACGTGAAACACTGGAACTTCACCTTGAGGCCCGAGCTCACCTTTCGTTCGTTCGGCCGGAGCCGAACCTGGGGAGCCGTGGGAGGAGTTCCTAGAAAGGGATTGCCAGCACGGTTTTCGCTTTGGGAGAACACGCAGCCTCGGCCCACAACGACAGTCCTGCCGTGCAGAGACGTCGGGCCGCTAGTGCTGTTCCAGGCAGCTGTGAAGCCAAGCGCAGGGCGCCTGCAAACGGGGAGAAAGCGTCCTCTCCCCTCCGCGTCCCACGTTCAAGCTGAATGACGCAGCATGTTTCTCGGAAGGCTCTGCCGAGCTATCTAGTACAAGGGAGAGAGTGCCTGCCTCTGCCGAGAAAGGTTTTGACGTGGGGATTGCTGGACAGGCGGAAGAGCGTTCCCCAGGCCGTGCAAAGTTGAGGCCTTGGTGATTCTGGATGGTCCCAAGGGTCCAGAATTGTCCCTGGGAAAGCTGTCCTTTTCCCTCTTTTTCCGGCTGGAAGTACACCTCTGGCATCCGACTGCCGTTCGGCGACGTCCTGGGGGAGACGCCCCGGTTTCACTTGGGACGCACACTGGTGTTTCTCAGAAGAGCCCAAATTCCTCCCTGCGGGTGGGTGGGGGCCTGGGCACACCAGCATGGAATGTAAGGCTGTTTAGAACTGCGTACCTTGAGGCCGTGTGAAGGCCGCACGAACGAGAGCTTTCGAGCGAACAGGGCAGCGCTTCGCCATCACCGTTGCACATTCACGGAGCTTAGTCAAACGAACGCATTTACTTCCTGGGGCTCCAACACAGCCGAGGAGTTGGAAGGCATACAGTGAGGGCCCTTTGACAGTTGTTACAACGAACGTGAGTGCACAGTGTCTCGTGAAATACCTTCCACGGTTGAAGCATTCCGTTAACGCATGCCCCTCCGCTCCCTCTGGCGCTCCGAGGTGTTCCTAACGGGGGAAATCTGGACTTTTGCTCGAGGCCGGGGTGGGGCGGGGGGACTCACAATTCTTCTGCCGGCGAGCTCCAGAGCGCTCCTGCTGAAGCTCCCAGCAAGGAACTGAGAGCAGCAGGCCTCACACGAGTCAACTCAGACTTCTTCTGTCACGAGTCAACTCAGACTTCTTATGTGAGGCCTTCCGGCAGCAAAGAGAAGGTGCGCGCGAGGAGTGTGCCTCAGGCAGCTTAGGACCCGCCACTGTCTCGTCTACCACGGAGGGGAACCAGGTTTGGCCAGGGTCGCCCAGCTTCATACCTGAGCTCCTACAGGTATCCTCAGCGGTTTCTGATTACCTCAAGGAAACACAACGGGAGGAACAGGGCCCTTCCGTGGAGGCCCTTTTGGGCACAGGGACCTCTGCGTGGGATCTACTGCCTAAGTATGGCAGTACCTCAGGTAGGCCTCAGTGACCAAGGCTCTCCGGCTCACGCCTAGCTGTGCAACGCAGTGTGGCGAACGTACGTACTGCTCCTCAGGCTGGGCCCACAGCCTAGCTTTCGCTTCTGTGAGAGTGCTGTCCCGAGTCTCTTCCTGGAGCCAGTCGTCAGCGCGGTGTCTTTTGGCACTGCAGTTCTCTCTCAGTCAAGGAGGCCGTGCGACTGACTGGCAAAGGGAGTCCGCCCAGCGCTGCTTTCGCCAGTCTCTCTGACGACTGGGCCACTCTACCTGGGCAACCCAGAGAGGAGTACACTGCCCTAGCTATGAAAGTGAAGAGCTGTCTCCAGGGGCCTGCTTACGCTAAGGTTCCTCAGAAGCCAGAGGCCGCCGTTCCGGCACGGAGAGAGGTCATCCTGCGAAACTGGTGAATGGGCTCCTACCCTGTGTGTCCCCAGGGGCGTCGCAGGGTTAAGGCACTCCGTGGTGGAGTATGGCCTCATTGGAGACCCCTGCACACCCAAGTCCCCTGACGTGAAACACTGGAACTTCACCTTGAGGCCCGAGCTCACCTTTCGTTCGTTCGGCCGGAGCCGAACCTGGGGAGCCGTGGGAGGAGTTCCTAGAAAGGGATTGCCAGCACGGTTTTCGCTTTGGGAGAACACGCAGCCTCGGCCCACAACGACAGTCCTGCCGTGCAGAGACGTCGGGCCGCTAGTGCTGTTCCAGGCAGCTGTGAAGCCAAGCGCAAGGCGCCTGCAAACGGGGAGAAAGCGTCCTCTCCCCTCCGCGTCCCACGTTCAAGCTGAATGACGCAGCATGTTTCTCGGAAGGCTCTGCCGAGCTATCTAGTACAAGGGAGAGAGTGCCTGCCTCTGCCGAGAAAGGTTTTGACGTGGGGATTGCTGGACAGGCGGAAGAGCGTTCCCCAGGCCGTGCAAAGTTGAGGCCTTGGTGATTCTGGATGGTCCCAAGGGTCCAGAATTGTCCCTGGGAAAGCTGTCCTTTTCCCTCTTTTTCCGGCTGGAAGTACACCTCTGGCATCCGACTGCCGTTCGGCGACGTCCTGGGGGAGACGCCCCGGTTTCACTTGGGACGCACACTGGTGTTTCTCAGAAGAGCCCAAATTCCTCCCTGCGGGTGGGTGGGGGCCTGGGCACACCAGCATGGAATGTAAGGCTGTTTAGAACTGCGTACCTTGAGGCCGTGTGAAGGCCGCACGAACGAGAGCTTTCGAGCGAACAGGGCAGCGCTTCGCCATCACCGTTGCACATTCACGGAGCTTAGTCAAACGAACGCATTTACTTCCTGGGGCTCCAACACAGCCGAGGAGTTGGAAGGCATACAGTGAGGGCCCTTTGACAGTTGTTACAACGAACGTGAGTGCACAGTGTCTCGTGAAATACCTTCCACGGTTGAAGCATTCCGTTAACGCATGCCCCTCCGCTCCCTCTGGCGCTCCGAGGTGTTCCTAACGGGGGAAATCTGGACTTTTGCTCGAGGCCGGGGTGGGGCGGGGGGACTCACAATTCTTCTGCCGGCGAGCTCCAGAGCGCTCCTGCTGAAGCTCCCAGCAAGGAACTGAGAGCAGCAGGCCTCACACGAGTCAACTCAGACTTCTTCTGTCACGAGTCAACTCAGACTTCTTATGTGAGGCCTTCCGGCAGCAAAGAGAAGGTGCGCGCGAGGAGTGTGCCTCAGGCAGCTTAGGACCCGCCACTGTCTCGTCTACCACGGAGGGGAACCAGGTTTGGCCAGGGTCGCCCAGCTTCATACCTGAGCTCCTACAGGTATCCTCAGCGGTTTCTGATTACCTCAAGGAAACACAACGGGAGGAACAGGGCCCTTCCGTGGAGGCCCTTTTGGGCACAGGGACCTCTGCGTGGGATCTACTGGGTAAGTATGGCAGTACCTCAGGTAGGCCTCAGTGACCAAGGCTCTCCGGCTCACGCCTAGCTGTGCAACGCAGTGTGGCGAATGTACCTACTGCTCCTCAGGCTGGGCCCACAGCCTAGCTTTCGCTTCTGTGAGAGTGCTGTCCCGAGTCTCTTCCTGGAGCCAGTCGTCAGCGCGGTGTCTTTTGGCACTGCAGTTCTCTCTCAGTCAAGGAGGCCGTGCGACTGACTGGCAAAGGGAGTCCGCCCAGCGCTGCTTTCGCCAGTCTCTCTGACGACTGGGCCACTCTACCTGGGCAACCCAGAGAGGAGTACACTGCCCTAGCTATGAAAGTGAAGAGCTGTCTCCAGGGGCCTGCTTACGCTAAGGTTCCTCAGAAGCCAGAGGCCGCCGTTCCGGCACGGAGAGAGGTCATCCTGCGAAACTGGTGAATGGGCTCCTACCCTGTGTGTCCCCAGGGGCGTCGCAGGGTTAAGGCACTCCGTGGTGGAGTGTGGCCTCATTGGAGACCCCTGCACACCCAAGTCCCCTGACGTGAAACACTGGAACTTCACCTTGAGGCCCGAGCTCACCTTTCGTTCGTTCGGCCGGAGCCGAACCTGGGGAGCCGTGGGAGGAGTTCCTAGAAAGGGATTGCCAGCACGGTTTTCGCTTTGGGAGAACACGCAGCCTCGGCCCACAACGACAGTCCTGCCGTGCAGAGACGTCGGGCCGCTAGTGCTGTTCCAGGCAGCTGTGAAGCCAAGCGCAGGGCGCCTGCAAACGGGGAGAAAGCGTCCTCTCCCCTCCGCGTCCCACGTTCAAGCTGAATGACGCAGCATGTTTCTCGGAAGGCTCTGCCGAGCTATCTAGTACAAGGGAGAGAGTGCCTGCCTCTGCCGAGAAAGGTTTTGACGTGGGGATTGCTGGACAGGCGGAAGAGCGTTCCCCAGGCCGTGCAAAGTTGAGGCCTTGGTGATTCTGGATGGTCCCAAGGGTCCAGAATTGTCCCTGGGAAAGCTGTCCTTTTCCCTCTTTTTCCGGCTGGAAGTACACCTCTGGCATCCGACTGCCGTTCGGCGACGTCCTGGGGGAGACGCCCCGGTTTCACTTGGGACGCACACTGGTGTTTCTCAGAAGAGCCCAAATTCCTCCCTGCGGGTGGGTGGGGGCCTGGGCACACCAGCATGGAATGTAAGGCTGTTTAGAACTGCGTACCTTGAGGCCGTGTGAAGGCCGCACGAACGAGAGCTTTCGAGCGAACAGGGCAGCGCTTCGCCATCACCGTTGCACATTCACGGAGCTTAGTCAAACGAACGCATTTACTTCCTGGGGCTCCAACACAGCCGAGGAGTTGGAAGGCATACAGTGAGGGCCCTTTGACAGTTGTTACAACGAACGTGAGTGCACAGTGTCTCGTGAAATACCTTCCACGGTTGAAGCATTCCGTTAACGCATGCCCCTCCGCTCCCTCTGGCGCTCCGAGGTGTTCCTAACGGGGGAAATCTGGACTTTTGCTCGAGGCCGGGGTGGGGCGGGGGGACTCACAATTCTTCTGCCGGCGAGCTCCAGAGCGCTCCTGCTGAAGCTCCCAGCAAGGAACTGAGAGCAGCAGGCCTCACACGAGTCAACTCAGACTTCTTCTGTCACGAGTCAACTCAGACTTCTTATGTGAGGCCTTCCGGCAGCAAAGAGAAGGTGCGCGCGAGGAGTGTGCCTCAGGCAGCTTAGGACCCGCCACTGTCTCGTCTACCACGGAGGGGAACCAGGTTTGGCCAGGGTCGCCCAGCTTCATACCTGAGCTCCTACAGGTATCCTCAGCGGTTTCTGATTACCTCAAGGAAACACAACGGGAGGAACAGGGCCCTTCCGTGGAGGCCCTTTTGGGCACAGGGACCTCTGCGTGGGATCTACTGCCTAAGTATGGCAGTACCTCAGGTAGGCCTCAGTGACCAAGGCTCTCCGGCTCACGCCTAGCTGTGCAACGCAGTGTGGCGAACGTACGTACTGCTCCTCAGGCTGGGCCCACAGCCTAGCTTTCGCTTCTGTGAGAGTGCTGTCCCGAGTCTCTTCCTGGAGCCAGTCGTCAGCGCGGTGTCTTTTGGCACTGCAGTTCTCTCTCAGTCAAGGAGGCCGTGCGACTGACTGGCAAAGGGAGTCCGCCCAGCGCTGCTTTCGCCAGTCTCTCTGACGACTGGGCCACTCTACCTGGGCAACCCAGAGAGGAGTACACTGCCCTAGCTATGAAAGTGAAGAGCTGTCTCCAGGGGCCTGCTTACGCTAAGGTTCCTCAGAAGCCAGAGGCCGCCGTTCCGGCACGGAGAGAGGTCATCCTGCGAAACTGGTGAATGGGCTCCTACCCTGTGTGTCCCCAGGGGCGTCGCAGGGTTAAGGCACTCCGTGGTGGAGTATGGCCTCATTGGAGACCCCTGCACACCCAAGTCCCCTGACGTGAAACACTGGAACTTCACCTTGAGGCCCGAGCTCACCTTTCGTTCGTTCGGCCGGAGCCGAACCTGGGGAGCCGTGGGAGGAGTTCCTAGAAAGGGATTGCCAGCACGGTTTTCGCTTTGGGAGAACACGCAGCCTCGGCCCACAACGACAGTCCTGCCGTGCAGAGACGTCGGGCCGCTAGTGCTGTTCCAGGCAGCTGTGAAGCCAAGCGCAAGGCGCCTGCAAACGGGGAGAAAGCGTCCTCTCCCCTCCGCGTCCCACGTTCAAGCTGAATGACGCAGCATGTTTCTCGGAAGGCTCTGCCGAGCTATCTAGTACAAGGGAGAGAGTGCCTGCCTCTGCCGAGAAAGGTTTTGACGTGGGGATTGCTGGACAGGCGGAAGAGCGTTCCCCAGGCCGTGCAAAGTTGAGGCCTTGGTGATTCTGGATGGTCCCAAGGGTCCAGAATTGTCCCTGGGAAAGCTGTCCTTTTCCCTCTTTTTCCGGCTGGAAGTACACCTCTGGCATCCGACTGCCGTTCGGCGACGTCCTGGGGGAGACGCCCCGGTTTCACTTGGGACGCACACTGGTGTTTCTCAGAAGAGCCCAAATTCCTCCCTGCGGGTGGGTGGGGGCCTGGGCACACCAGCATGGAATGTAAGGCTGTTTAGAACTGCGTACCTTGAGGCCGTGTGAAGGCCGCACGAACGAGAGCTTTCGAGCGAACAGGGCAGCGCTTCGCCATCACCGTTGCACATTCACGGAGCTTAGTCAAACGAACGCATTTACTTCCTGGGGCTCCAACACAGCCGAGGAGTTGGAAGGCATACAGTGAGGGCCCTTTGACAGTTGTTACAACGAACGTGAGTGCACAGTGTCTCGTGAAATACCTTCCACGGTTGAAGCATTCCGTTAACGCATGCCCCTCCGCTCCCTCTGGCGCTCCGAGGTGTTCCTAACGGGGGAAATCTGGACTTTTGCTCGAGGCCGGGGTGGGGCGGGGGGACTCACAATTCTTCTGCCGGCGAGCTCCAGAGCGCTCCTGCTGAAGCTCCCAGCAAGGAACTGAGAGCAGCAGGCCTCACACGAGTCAACTCAGACTTCTTCTGTCACGAGTCAACTCAGACTTCTTATGTGAGGCCTTCCGGCAGCAAAGAGAAGGTGCGCGCGAGGAGTGTGCCTCAGGCAGCTTAGGACCCGCCACTGTCTCGTCTACCACGGAGGGGAACCAGGTTTGGCCAGGGTCGCCCAGCTTCATACCTGAGCTCCTACAGGTATCCTCAGCGGTTTCTGATTACCTCAAGGAAACACAACGGGAGGAACAGGGCCCTTCCGTGGAGGCCCTTTTGGGCACAGGGACCTCTGCGTGGGATCTACTGGGTAAGTATGGCAGTACCTCAGGTAGGCCTCAGTGACCAAGGCTCTCCGGCTCACGCCTAGCTGTGCAAAGCAGTGTGGCGAACGTACCTACTGCTCCTCAGGCTGGGCCCACAGCCTAGCTTTCGCTTCTGTGAGAGTGCTGTCCCGAGTCTCTTCCTGGAGCCAGTCGTCAGCGCGGTGTCTTTTGGCACTGCAGTTCTCTCTCAGTCAAGGAGGCCGTGCGACTGACTGGCAAAGGGAGTCCGCCCAGCGCTGCTTTCGCCAGTCTCTCTGACGACTGGGCCACTCTACCTGGGCAACCCAGAGAGGAGTACACTGCCCTAGCTATGAAAGTGAAGAGCTGTCTCCAGGGGCCTGCTTACGCTAAGGTTCCTCAGAAGCCAGAGGCCGCCGTTCCGGCACGGAGAGAGGTCATCCTGCGAAACTGGTGAATGGGCTCCTACCCTGTGTGTCCCCAGGGGCGTCGCAGGGTTAAGGCACTCCGTGGTGGAGTATGGCCTCATTGGAGACCCCTGCACACCCAAGTCCCCTGACGTGAAACACTGGAACTTCACCTTGAGGCCCGAGCTCACCTTTCGTTCGTTCGGCCGGAGCCGAACCTGGGGAGCCGTGGGAGGAGTTCCTAGAAAGGGATTGCCAGCACGGTTTTCGCTTTGGGAGAACACGCAGCCTCGGCCCACAACGACAGTCCTGCCGTGCAGAGACGTCGGGCCGCTAGTGCTGTTCCAGGCAGCTGTGAAGCCAAGCACAAGGCGCCTGCAAACGGGGAGAAAGCGTCCTCTCCCCTCCGCGTCCCACGTTCAAGCTGAATGACGCAGCATGTTTCTCGGAAGGCTCTGCCGAGCTATCTAGTACAAGGGAGAGAGTGCCTGCCTCTGCCGAGAAAGGTTTTGACGTGGGGATTGCTGGACAGGCGGAAGAGCGTTCCCCAGGCCGTGCAAAGTTGAGGCCTTGGTGATTCTGGATGGTCCCAAGGGTCCAGAATTGTCCCTGGGAAAGCTGTCCTTTTCCCTCTTTTTCCGGCTGGAAGTACACCTCTGGCATCCGACTGCCGTTCGGCGACGTCCTGGGGGAGACGCCCCGGTTTCACTTGGGACGCACACTGGTGTTTCTCAGAAGAGCCCAAATTCCTCCCTGCGGGTGGGTGGGGGCCTGGGCACACCAGCATGGAATGTAAGGCTGTTTAGAACTGCGTACCTTGAGGCCGTGTGAAGGCCGCACGAACGAGAGCTTTCGAGCGAACAGGGCAGCGCTTCGCCATCACCGTTGCACATTCACGGAGCTTAGTCAAACGAACGCATTTACTTCCTGGGGCTCCAACACAGCCGAGGAGTTGGAAGGCATACAGTGAGGGCCCTTTGACAGTTGTTACAACGAACGTGAGTGCACAGTGTCTCGTGAAATACCTTCCACGGTTGAAGCATTCCGTTAACGCATGCCCCTCCGCTCCCTCTGGCGCTCCGAGGTGTTCCTAACGGGGGAAATCTGGACTTTTGCTCGAGGCCGGGGTGGGGCGGGGGGACTCACAATTCTTCTGCCGGCGAGCTCCAGAGCGCTCCTGCTGAAGCTCCCAGCAAGGAACTGAGAGCAGCAGGCCTCACACGAGTCAACTCAGACTTCTTCTGTCACGAGTCAACTCAGACTTCTTATGTGAGGCCTTCCGGCAGCAAAGAGAAGGTGCGCGCGAGGAGTGTGCCTCAGGCAGCTTAGGACCCGCCACTGTCTCGTCTACCACGGAGGGGAACCAGGTTTGGCCAGGGTCGCCCAGCTTCATACCTGAGCTCCTACAGGTATCCTCAGCGGTTTCTGATTACCTCAAGGAAACACAACGGGAGGAACAGGGCCCTTCCGTGGAGGCCCTTTTGGGCACAGGGACCTCTGCGTGGGATCTACTGCCTAAGTATGGCAGTACCTCAGGTAGGCCTCAGTGACCAAGGCTCTCCGGCTCACGCCTAGCTGTGCAACGCAGTGTGGCGAACGTACGTACTGCTCCTCAGGCTGGGCCCACAGCCTAGCTTTCGCTTCTGTGAGAGTGCTGTCCCGAGTCTCTTCCTGGAGCCAGTCGTCAGCGCGGTGTCTTTTGGCACTGCAGTTCTCTCTCAGTCAAGGAGGCCGTGCGACTGACTGGCAAAGGGAGTCCGCCCAGCGCTGCTTTCGCCAGTCTCTCTGACGACTGGGCCACTCTACCTGGGCAACCCAGAGAGGAGTACACTGCCCTAGCTATGAAAGTGAAGAGCTGTCTCCAGGGGCCTGCTTACGCTAAGGTTCCTCAGAAGCCAGAGGCCGCCGTTCCGGCACGGAGAGAGGTCATCCTGCGAAACTGGTGAATGGGCTCCTACCCTGTGTGTCCCCAGGGGCGTCGCAGGGTTAAGGCACTCCGTGGTGGAGTATGGCCTCATTGGAGACCCCTGCACACCCAAGTCCCCTGACGTGAAACACTGGAACTTCACCTTGAGGCCCGAGCTCACCTTTCGTTCGTTCGGCCGGAGCCGAACCTGGGGAGCCGTGGGAGGAGTTCCTAGAAAGGGATTGCCAGCACGGTTTTCGCTTTGGGAGAACACGCAGCCTCGGCCCACAACGACAGTCCTGCCGTGCAGAGACGTCGGGCCGCTAGTGCTGTTCCAGGCAGCTGTGAAGCCAAGCGCAAGGCGCCTGCAAACGGGGAGAAAGCGTCCTCTCCCCTCCGCGTCCCACGTTCAAGCTGAATGACGCAGCATGTTTCTCGGAAGGCTCTGCCGAGCTATCTAGTACAAGGGAGAGAGTGCCTGCCTCTGCCGAGAAAGGTTTTGACGTGGGGATTGCTGGACAGGCGGAAGAGCGTTCCCCAGGCCGTGCAAAGTTGAGGCCTTGGTGATTCTGGATGGTCCCAAGGGTCCAGAATTGTCCCTGGGAAAGCTGTCCTTTTCCCTCTTTTTCCGGCTGGAAGTACACCTCTGGCATCCGACTGCCGTTCGGCGACGTCCTGGGGGAGACGCCCCGGTTTCACTTGGGACGCACACTGGTGTTTCTCAGAAGAGCCCAAATTCCTCCCTGCGGGTGGGTGGGGGCCTGGGCACACCAGCATGGAATGTAAGGCTGTTTAGAACTGCGTACCTTGAGGCCGTGTGAAGGCCGCACGAACGAGAGCTTTCGAGCGAACAGGGCAGCGCTTCGCCATCACCGTTGCACATTCACGGAGCTTAGTCAAACGAACGCATTTACTTCCTGGGGCTCCAACACAGCCGAGGAGTTGGAAGGCATACAGTGAGGGCCCTTTGACAGTTGTTACAACGAACGTGAGTGCACAGTGTCTCGTGAAATACCTTCCACGGTTGAAGCATTCCGTTAACGCATGCCCCTCCGCTCCCTCTGGCGCTCCGAGGTGTTCCTAACGGGGGAAATCTGGACTTTTGCTCGAGGCCGGGGTGGGGCGGGGGGACTCACAATTCTTCTGCCGGCGAGCTCCAGAGCGCTCCTGCTGAAGCTCCCAGCAAGGAACTGAGAGCAGCAGGCCTCACACGAGTCAACTCAGACTTCTTCTGTCACGAGTCAACTCAGACTTCTTATGTGAGGCCTTCCGGCAGCAAAGAGAAGGTGCGCGCGAGGAGTGTGCCTCAGGCAGCTTAGGACCCGCCACTGTCTCGTCTACCACGGAGGGGAACCAGGTTTGGCCAGGGTCGCCCAGCTTCATACCTGAGCTCCTACAGGTATCCTCAGCGGTTTCTGATTACCT
Organism: Grampus griseus; assembly: GCF_964374135.1. NCBI lineage: Eukaryota > Metazoa > Chordata > Mammalia > Artiodactyla > Delphinidae > Grampus > Grampus griseus. The sequence goes on along the minus strand of NW_028133273.1, from coordinate 320,795 downwards.
CAAGGAAACACAACGGGAGGAACAGGGCCCTTCCGTGGAGGCCCTTTTGGGCACAGGGACCTCTGCGTGGGATCTACTGGGTAAGTATGGCAGTACCTCAGGTAGGCCTCAGTGACCAAGGCTCTCCGGCTCACGCCTAGCTGTGCAAAGCAGTGTGGCGAACGTACCTACTGCTCCTCAGGCTGGGCCCACAGCCTAGCTTTCGCTTCTGTGAGAGTGCTGTCCCGAGTCTCTTCCTGGAGCCAGTCGTCAGCGCGGTGTCTTTTGGCACTGCAGTTCTCTCTCAGTCAAGGAGGCCGTGCGACTGACTGGCAAAGGGAGTCCGCCCAGCGCTGCTTTCGCCAGTCTCTCTGACGACTGGGCCACTCTACCTGGGCAACCCAGAGAGGAGTACACTGCCCTAGCTATGAAAGTGAAGAGCTGTCTCCAGGGGCCTGCTTACGCTAAGGTTCCTCAGAAGCCAGAGGCCGCCGTTCCGGCACGGAGAGAGGTCATCCTGCGAAACTGGTGAATGGGCTCCTACCCTGTGTGTCCCCAGGGGCGTCGCAGGGTTAAGGCACTCCGTGGTGGAGTGTGGCCTCATTGGAGACCCCTGCACACCCAAGTCCCCTGACGTGAAACACTGGAACTTCACCTTGAGGCCCGAGCTCACCTTTCGTTCGTTCGGCCGGAGCCGAACCTGGGGAGCCGTGGGAGGAGTTCCTAGAAAGGGATTGCCAGCACGGTTTTCGCTTTGGGAGAACACGCAGCCTCGGCCCACAACGACAGTCCTGCCGTGCAGAGACGTCGGGCCGCTAGTGCTGTTCCAGGCAGCTGTGAAGCCAAGCGCAGGGCGCCTGCAAACGGGGAGAAAGCGTCCTCTCCCCTCCGCGTCCCACGTTCAAGCTGAATGACGCAGCATGTTTCTCGGAAGGCTCTGCCGAGCTATCTAGTACAAGGGAGAGAGTGCCTGCCTCTGCCGAGAAAGGTTTTGACGTGGGGATTGCTGGACAGGCGGAAGAGCGTTCCCCAGGCCGTGCAAAGTTGAGGCCTTGGTGATTCTGGATGGTCCCAAGGGTCCAGAATTGTCCCTGGGAAAGCTGTCCTTTTCCCTCTTTTTCCGGCTGGAAGTACACCTCTGGCATCCGACTGCCGTTCGGCGACGTCCTGGGGGAGACGCCCCGGTTTCACTTGGGACGCACACTGGTGTTTCTCAGAAGAGCCCAAATTCCTCCCTGCGGGTGGGTGGGGGCCTGGGCACACCAGCATGGAATGTAAGGCTGTTTAGAACTGCGTACCTTGAGGCCGTGTGAAGGCCGCACGAACGAGAGCTTTCGAGCGAACAGGGCAGCGCTTCGCCATCACCGTTGCACATTCACGGAGCTTAGTCAAACGAACGCATTTACTTCCTGGGGCTCCAACACAGCCGAGGAGTTGGAAGGCATACAGTGAGGGCCCTTTGACAGTTGTTACAACGAACGTGAGTGCACAGTGTCTCGTGAAATACCTTCCACGGTTGAAGCATTCCGTTAACGCATGCCCCTCCGCTCCCTCTGGCGCTCCGAGGTGTTCCTAACGGGGGAAATCTGGACTTTTGCTCGAGGCCGGGGTGGGGCGGGGGGACTCACAATTCTTCTGCCGGCGAGCTCCAGAGCGCTCCTGCTGAAGCTCCCAGCAAGGAACTGAGAGCAGCAGGCCTCACACGAGTCAACTCAGACTTCTTCTGTCACGAGTCAACTCAGACTTCTTATGTGAGGCCTTCCGGCAGCAAAGAGAAGGTGCGCGCGAGGAGTGTGCCTCAGGCAGCTTAGGACCCGCCACTGTCTCGTCTACCACGGAGGGGAACCAGGTTTGGCCAGGGTCGCCCAGCTTCATACCTGAGCTCCTACAGGTATCCTCAGCGGTTTCTGATTACCTCAAGGAAACACAACGGGAGGAACAGGGCCCTTCCGTGGAGGCCCTTTTGGGCACAGGGACCTCTGCGTGGGATCTACTGGGTAAGTATGGCAGTACCTCAGGTAGGCCTCAGTGACCAAGGCTCTCCAGCTCACGCCTAGCTGTGCAAAGCAGTGTGGCGAACGTACCTACTGCTCCTCAGGCTGGGCCCACAGCCTAGCTTTCGCTTCTGTGAGAGTGCTGTCCCGAGTCTCTTCCTGGAGCCAGTCGTCAGCGCGGTGTCTTTTGGCACTGCAGTTCTCTCTCAGTCAAGGAGGCCGTGCGACTGACTGGCAAAGGGAGTCCGCCCAGCGCTGCTTTCGCCAGTCTCTCTGACGACTGGGCCACTCTACCTGGGCAACCCAGAGAGGAGTACACTGCCCTAGCTATGAAAGTGAAGAGCTGTCTCCAGGGGCCTGCTTACGCTAAGGTTCCTCAGAAGCCAGAGGCCGCCGTTCCGGCACGGAGAGAGGTCATCCTGCGAAACTGGTGAATGGGCTCCTACCCTGTGTGTCCCCAGGGGCGTCGCAGGGTTAAGGCACTCCGTGGTGGAGTATGGCCTCATTGGAGACCCCTGCACACCCAAGTCCCCTGACGTGAAACACTGGAACTTCACCTTGAGGCCCGAGCTCACCTTTCGTTCGTTCGGCCGGAGCCGAACCTGGGGAGCCGTGGGAGGAGTTCCTAGAAAGGGATTGCCAGCACGGTTTTCGCTTTGGGAGAACACGCAGCCTCGGCCCACAACGACAGTCCTGCCGTGCAGAGACGTCGGGCCGCTAGTGCTGTTCCAGGCAGCTGTGAAGCCAAGCGCAGGGCGCCTGCAAACGGGGAGAAAGCGTCCTCTCCCCTCCGCGTCCCACGTTCAAGCTGAATGACGCAGCATGTTTCTCGGAAGGCTCTGCCGAGCTATCTAGTACAAGGGAGAGAGTGCCTGCCTCTGCCGAGAAAGGTTTTGACGTGGGGATTGCTGGACAGGCGGAAGAGCGTTCCCCAGGCCGTGCAAAGTTGAGGCCTTGGTGATTCTGGATGGTCCCAAGGGTCCAGAATTGTCCCTGGGAAAGCTGTCCTTTTCCCTCTTTTTCCGGCTGGAAGTACACCTCTGGCATCCGACTGCCGTTCGGCGACGTCCTGGGGGAGACGCCCCGGTTTCACTTGGGACGCACACTGGTGTTTCTCAGAAGAGCCCAAATTCCTCCCTGCGGGTGGGTGGGGGCCTGGGCACACCAGCATGGAATGTAAGGCTGTTTAGAACTGCGTACCTTGAGGCCGTGTGAAGGCCGCACGAACGAGAGCTTTCGAGCGAACAGGGCAGCGCTTCGCCATCACCGTTGCACATTCACGGAGCTTAGTCAAACGAACGCATTTACTTCCTGGGGCTCCAACACAGCCGAGGAGTTGGAAGGCATACAGTGAGGGCCCTTTGACAGTTGTTACAACGAACGTGAGTGCACAGTGTCTCGTGAAATACCTTCCACGGTTGAAGCATTCCGTTAACGCATGCCCCTCCGCTCCCTCTGGCGCTCCGAGGTGTTCCTAACGGGGGAAATCTGGACTTTTGCTCGAGGCCGGGGTGGGGCGGGGGGACTCACAATTCTTCTGCCGGCGAGCTCCAGAGCGCTCCTGCTGAAGCTCCCAGCAAGGAACTGAGAGCAGCAGGCCTCACACGAGTCAACTCAGACTTCTTCTGTCACGAGTCAACTCAGACTTCTTATGTGAGGCCTTCCGGCAGCAAAGAGAAGGTGCGCGCGAGGAGTGTGCCTCAGGCAGCTTAGGACCCGCCACTGTCTCGTCTACCACGGAGGGGAACCAGGTTTGGCCAGGGTCGCCCAGCTTCATACCTGAGCTCCTACAGGTATCCTCAGCGGTTTCTGATTACCTCAAGGAAACACAACGGGAGGAACAGGGCCCTTCCGTGGAGGCCCTTTTGGGCACAGGGACCTCTGCGTGGGATCTACTGGGTAAGTATGGCAGTACCTCAGGTAGGCCTCAGTGACCAAGGCTCTCCGGCTCACGCCTAGCTGTGCAAAGCAGTGTGGCGAACGTACCTACTGCTCCTCAGGCTGGGCCCACAGCCTAGCTTTCGCTTCTGTGAGAGTGCTGTCCCGAGTCTCTTCCTGGAGCCAGTCGTCAGCGCGGTGTCTTTTGGCACTGCAGTTCTCTCTCAGTCAAGGAGGCCGTGCGACTGACTGGCAAAGGGAGTCCGCCCAGCGCTGCTTTCGCCAGTCTCTCTGACGACTGGGCCACTCTACCTGGGCAACCCAGAGAGGAGTACACTGCCCTAGCTATGAAAGTGAAGAGCTGTCTCCAGGGGCCTGCTTACGCTAAGGTTCCTCAGAAGCCAGAGGCCGCCGTTCCGGCACGGAGAGAGGTCATCCTGCGAAACTGGTGAATGGGCTCCTACCCTGTGTGTCCCCAGGGGCGTCGCAGGGTTAAGGCACTCCGTGGTGGAGTGTGGCCTCATTGGAGACCCCTGCACACCCAAGTCCCCTGACGTGAAACACTGGAACTTCACCTTGAGGCCCGAGCTCACCTTTCGTTCGTTCGGCCGGAGCCGAACCTGGGGAGCCGTGGGAGGAGTTCCTAGAAAGGGATTGCCAGCACGGTTTTCGCTTTGGGAGAACACGCAGCCTCGGCCCACAACGACAGTCCTGCCGTGCAGAGACGTCGGGCCGCTAGTGCTGTTCCAGGCAGCTGTGAAGCCAAGCGCAGGGCGCCTGCAAACGGGGAGAAAGCGTCCTCTCCCCTCCGCGTCCCACGTTCAAGCTGAATGACGCAGCATGTTTCTCGGAAGGCTCTGCCGAGCTATCTAGTACAAGGGAGAGAGTGCCTGCCTCTGCCGAGAAAGGTTTTGACGTGGGGATTGCTGGACAGGCGGAAGAGCGTTCCCCAGGCCGTGCAAAGTTGAGGCCTTGGTGATTCTGGATGGTCCCAAGGGTCCAGAATTGTCCCTGGGAAAGCTGTCCTTTTCCCTCTTTTTCCGGCTGGAAGTACACCTCTGGCATCCGACTGCCGTTCGGCGACGTCCTGGGGGAGACGCCCCGGTTTCACTTGGGACGCACACTGGTGTTTCTCAGAAGAGCCCAAATTCCTCCCTGCGGGTGGGTGGGGGCCTGGGCACACCAGCATGGAATGTAAGGCTGTTTAGAACTGCGTACCTTGAGGCCGTGTGAAGGCCGCACGAACGAGAGCTTTCGAGCGAACAGGGCAGCGCTTCGCCATCACCGTTGCACATTCACGGAGCTTAGTCAAACGAACGCATTTACTTCCTGGGGCTCCAACACAGCCGAGGAGTTGGAAGGCATACAGTGAGGGCCCTTTGACAGTTGTTACAACGAACGTGAGTGCACAGTGTCTCGTGAAATACCTTCCACGGTTGAAGCATTCCGTTAACGCATGCCCCTCCGCTCCCTCTGGCGCTCCGAGGTGTTCCTAACGGGGGAAATCTGGACTTTTGCTCGAGGCCGGGGTGGGGCGGGGGGACTCACAATTCTTCTGCCGGCGAGCTCCAGAGCGCTCCTGCTGAAGCTCCCAGCAAGGAACTGAGAGCAGCAGGCCTCACACGAGTCAACTCAGACTTCTTCTGTCACGAGTCAACTCAGACTTCTTATGTGAGGCCTTCCGGCAGCAAAGAGAAGGTGCGCGCGAGGAGTGTGCCTCAGGCAGCTTAGGACCCGCCACTGTCTCGTCTACCACGGAGGGGAACCAGGTTTGGCCAGGGTCGCCCAGCTTCATACCTGAGCTCCTACAGGTATCCTCAGCGGTTTCTGATTACCTCAAGGAAACACAACGGGAGGAACAGGGCCCTTCCGTGGAGGCCCTTTTGGGCACAGGGACCTCTGCGTGGGATCTACTGGGTAAGTATGGCAGTACCTCAGGTAGGCCTCAGTGACCAAGGCTCTCCAGCTCACGCCTAGCTGTGCAAAGCAGTGTGGCGAACGTACCTACTGCTCCTCAGGCTGGGCCCACAGCCTAGCTTTCGCTTCTGTGAGAGTGCTGTCCCGAGTCTCTTCCTGGAGCCAGTCGTCAGCGCGGTGTCTTTTGGCACTGCAGTTCTCTCTCAGTCAAGGAGGCCGTGCGACTGACTGGCAAAGGGAGTCCGCCCAGCGCTGCTTTCGCCAGTCTCTCTGACGACTGGGCCACTCTACCTGGGCAACCCAGAGAGGAGTACACTGCCCTAGCTATGAAAGTGAAGAGCTGTCTCCAGGGGCCTGCTTACGCTAAGGTTCCTCAGAAGCCAGAGGCCGCCGTTCCGGCACGGAGAGAGGTCATCCTGCGAAACTGGTGAATGGGCTCCTACCCTGTGTGTCCCCAGGGGCGTCGCAGGGTTAAGGCACTCCGTGGTGGAGTATGGCCTCATTGGAGACCCCTGCACACCCAAGTCCCCTGACGTGAAACACTGGAACTTCACCTTGAGGCCCGAGCTCACCTTTCGTTCGTTCGGCCGGAGCCGAACCTGGGGAGCCGTGGGAGGAGTTCCTAGAAAGGGATTGCCAGCACGGTTTTCGCTTTGGGAGAACACGCAGCCTCGGCCCACAACGACAGTCCTGCCGTGCAGAGACGTCGGGCCGCTAGTGCTGTTCCAGGCAGCTGTGAAGCCAAGCGCAGGGCGCCTGCAAACGGGGAGAAAGCGTCCTCTCCCCTCCGCGTCCCACGTTCAAGCTGAATGACGCAGCATGTTTCTCGGAAGGCTCTGCCGAGCTATCTAGTACAAGGGAGAGAGTGCCTGCCTCTGCCGAGAAAGGTTTTGACGTGGGGATTGCTGGACAGGCGGAAGAGCGTTCCCCAGGCCGTGCAAAGTTGAGGCCTTGGTGATTCTGGATGGTCCCAAGGGTCCAGAATTGTCCCTGGGAAAGCTGTCCTTTTCCCTCTTTTTCCGGCTGGAAGTACACCTCTGGCATCCGACTGCCGTTCGGCGACGTCCTGGGGGAGACGCCCCGGTTTCACTTGGGACGCACACTGGTGTTTCTCAGAAGAGCCCAAATTCCTCCCTGCGGGTGGGTGGGGGCCTGGGCACACCAGCATGGAATGTAAGGCTGTTTAGAGCTGCGTACCTTGAGGCCGTGTGAAGGCCGCACGAACGAGAGCTTTCGAGCGAACAGGGCAGCGCTTCGCCATCACCGTTGCACATTCACGGAGCTTAGTCAAACGAACGCATTTACTTCCTGGGGCTCCAACACAGCCGAGGAGTTGGAAGGCATACAGTGAGGGCCCTTTGACAGTTGTTACAACGAACGTGAGTGCACAGTGTCTCGTGAAATACCTTCCACGGTTGAAGCATTCCGTTAACGCATGCCCCTCCGCTCCCTCTGGCGCTCCGAGGTGTTCCTAACGGGGGAAATCTGGACTTTTGCTCGAGGCCGGGGTGGGGCGGGGGGACTCACAATTCTTCTGCCGGCGAGCTCCAGAGCGCTCCTGCTGAAGCTCCCAGCAAGGAACTGAGAGCAGCAGGCCTCACACGAGTCAACTCAGACTTCTTCTGTCACGAGTCAACTCAGACTTCTTATGTGAGGCCTTCCGGCAGCAAAGAGAAGGTGCGCGCGAGGAGTGTGCCTCAGGCAGCTTAGGACCCGCCACTGTCTCGTCTACCACGGAGGGGAACCAGGTTTGGCCAGGGTCGCCCAGCTTCATACCTGAGCTCCTACAGGTATCCTCAGCGGTTTCTGATTACCTCAAGGAAACACAACGGGAGGAACAGGGCCCTTCCGTGGAGGCCCTTTTGGGCACAGGGACCTCTGCGTGGGATCTACTGGGTAAGTATGGCAGTACCTCAGGTAGGCCTCAGTGACCAAGGCTCTCCGGCTCACGCCTAGCTGTGCAAAGCAGTGTGGCGAACGTACCTACTGCTCCTCAGGCTGGGCCCACAGCCTAGCTTTCGCTTCTGTGAGAGTGCTGTCCCGAGTCTCTTCCTGGAGCCAGTCGTCAGCGCGGTGTCTTTTGGCACTGCAGTTCTCTCTCAGTCAAGGAGGCCGTGCGACTGACTGGCAAAGGGAGTCCGCCCAGCGCTGCTTTCGCCAGTCTCTCTGACGACTGGGCCACTCTACCTGGGCAACCCAGAGAGGAGTACACTGCCCTAGCTATGAAAGTGAAGAGCTGTCTCCAGGGGCCTGCTTACGCTAAGGTTCCTCAGAAGCCAGAGGCCGCCGTTCCGGCACGGAGAGAGGTCATCCTGCGAAACTGGTGAATGGGCTCCTACCCTGTGTGTCCCCAGGGGCGTCGCAGGGTTAAGGCACTCCGTGGTGGAGTATGGCCTCATTGGAGACCCCTGCACACCCAAGTCCCCTGACGTGAAACACTGGAACTTCACCTTGAGGCCCGAGCTCACCTTTCGTTCGGCCGGAGCCGAACCTGGGGAGCCGTGGGAGGAGTTCCTAGAAAGGGATTGCCAGCACGGTTTTCGCTTTGGGAGAACACGCAGCCTCGGCCCACAACGACAGTCCTGCCGTGCAGAGACGTCGGGCCGCTAGTGCTGTTCCAGGCAGCTGTGAAGCCAAGCGCAGGGCGCCTGCAAACGGGGAGAAAGCGTCCTCTCCCCTCCGCGTCCCACGTTCAAGCTGAATGACGCAGCATGTTTCTCGGAAGGCTCTGCCGAGCTATCTAGTACAAGGGAGAGAGTGCCTGCCTCTGCCGAGAAAGGTTTTGACGTGGGGATTGCTGGACAGGCGGAAGAGCGTTCCCCAGGCCGTGCAAAGTTGAGGCCTTGGTGATTCTGGATGGTCCCAAGGGTCCAGAATTGTCCCTGGGAAAGCTGTCCTTTTCCCTCTTTTTCCGGCTGGAAGTACACCTCTGGCATCCGACTGCCGTTCGGCGACGTCCTGGGGGAGACGCCCCGGTTTCACTTGGGACGCACACTGGTGTTTCTCAGAAGAGCCCAAATTCCTCCCTGCGGGTGGGTGGGGGCCTGGGCACACCAGCATGGAATGTAAGGCTGTTTAGAACTGCGTACCTTGAGGCCGTGTGAAGGCCGCACGAACGAGAGCTTTCGAGCGAACAGGGCAGCGCTTCGCCATCACCGTTGCACATTCACGGAGCTTAGTCAAACGAACGCATTTACTTCCTGGGGCTCCAACACAGCCGAGGAGTTGGAAGGCATACAGTGAGGGCCCTTTGACAGTTGTTACAACGAACGTGAGTGCACAGTGTCTCGTGAAATACCTTCCACGGTTGAAGCATTCCGTTAACGCATGCCCCTCCGCTCCCTCTGGCGCTCCGAGGTGTTCCTAACGGGGGAAATCTGGACTTTTGCTCGAGGCCGGGGTGGGGCGGGGGGACTCACAATTCTTCTGCCGGCGAGCTCCAGAGCGCTCCTGCTGAAGCTCCCAGCAAGGAACTGAGAGCAGCAGGCCTCACACGAGTCAACTCAGACTTCTTCTGTCACGAGTCAACTCAGACTTCTTATGTGAGGCCTTCCGGCAGCAAAGAGAAGGTGCGCGCGAGGAGTGTGCCTCAGGCAGCTTAGGACCCGCCACTGTCTCGTCTACCACGGAGGGGAACCAGGTTTGGCCAGGGTCGCCCAGCTTCATACCTGAGCTCCTACAGGTATCCTCAGCGGTTTCTGATTACCTCAAGGAAACACAACGGGAGGAACAGGGCCCTTCCGTGGAGGCCCTTTTGGGCACAGGGACCTCTGCGTGGGATCTACTGCCTAAGTATGGCAGTACCTCAGGTAGGCCTCAGTGACCAAGGCTCTCCGGCTCACGCCTAGCTGTGTAAAGCAGTGTGGCGAACGTACCTACTGCTCCTCAGGCTGGGCCCACAGCCTAGCTTTCGCTTCTGTGAGAGTGCTGTCCCGAGTCTCTTCCTGGAGCCAGTCGTCAGCGCGGTGTCTTTTGGCACTGCAGTTCTCTCTCAGTCAAGGAGGCCGTGCGACTGACTGGCAAAGGGAGTCCGCCCAGCGCTGCTTTCGCCAGTCTCTCTGACGACTGGGCCACTCTACCTGGGCAACCCAGAGAGGAGTACACTGCCCTAGCTATGAAAGTGAAGAGCTGTCTCCAGGGGCCTGCTTACGCTAAGGTTCCTCAGAAGCCAGAGGCCGCCGTTCCGGCACGGAGAGAGGTCATCCTGCGAAACTGGTGAATGGGCTCCTACCCTGTGTGTCCCCAGGGGCGTCGCAGGGTTAAGGCACTCCGTGGTGGAGTATGGCCTCATTGGAGACCCCTGCACACCCAAGTCCCCTGACGTGAAACACTGGAACTTCACCTTGAGGCCCGAGCTCACCTTTCGTTCGTTCGGCCGGAGCCGAACCTGGGGAGCCGTGGGAGGAGTTCCTAGAAAGGGATTGCCAGCACGGTTTTCGCTTTGGGAGAACACGCAGCCTCGGCCCACAACGACAGTCCTGCCGTGCAGAGACGTCGGGCCGCTAGTGCTGTTCCAGGCAGCTGTGAAGCCAAGCGCAGGGCGCCTGCAAACGGGGAGAAAGCGTCCTCTCCCCTCCGCGTCCCACGTTCAAGCTGAATGACGCAGCATGTTTCTCGGAAGGCTCTGCCGAGCTATCTAGTACAAGGGAGAGAGTGCCTGCCTCTGCCGAGAAAGGTTTTGACGTGGGGATTGCTGGACAGGCGGAAGAGCGTTCCCCAGGCCGTGCAAAGTTGAGGCCTTGGTGATTCTGGATGGTCCCAAGGGTCCAGAATTGTCCCTGGGAAAGCTGTCCTTTTCCCTCTTTTTCCGGCTGGAAGTACACCTCTGGCATCCGACTGCCGTTCGGCGACGTCCTGGGGGAGACGCCCCGGTTTCACTTGGGACGCACACTGGTGTTTCTCAGAAGAGCCCAAATTCCTCCCTGCGGGTGGGTGGGGGCCTGGGCACACCAGCATGGAATGTAAGGCTGTTTAGAACTGCGTACCTTGAGGCCGTGTGAAGGCCGCACGAACGAGAGCTTTCGAGCGAACAGGGCAGCGCTTCGCCATCACCGTTGCACATTCACGGAGCTTAGTCAAACGAACGCATTTACTTCCTGGGGCTCCAACACAGCCGAGGAGTTGGAAGGCATACAGTGAGGGCCCTTTGACAGTTGTTACAACGAACGTGAGTGCACAGTGTCTCGTGAAATACCTTCCACGGTTGAAGCATTCCGTTAACGCATGCCCCTCCGCTCCCTCTGGCGCTCCGAGGTGTTCCTAACGGGGGAAATCTGGACTTTTGCTCGAGGCCGGGGTGGGGCGGGGGGACTCACAATTCTTCTGCCGGCGAGCTCCAGAGCGCTCCTGCTGAAGCTCCCAGCAAGGAACTGAGAGCAGCAGGCCTCACACGAGTCAACTCAGACTTCTTCTGTCACGAGTCAACTCAGACTTCTTATGTGAGGCCTTCCGGCAGCAAAGAGAAGGTGCGCGCGAGGAGTGTGCCTCAGGCAGCTTAGGACCCGCCACTGTCTCGTCTACCACGGAGGGGAACCAGGTTTGGCCAGGGTCGCCCAGCTTCATACCTGAGCTCCTACAGGTATCCTCAGCGGTTTCTGATTACCTCAAGGAAACACAACGGGAGGAACAGGGCCCTTCCGTGGAGGCCCTTTTGGGCACAGGGACCTCTGCGTGGGATCTACTGGGTAAGTATGGCAGTACCTCAGGTAGGCCTCAGTGACCAAGGCTCTCCGGCTCACGCCTAGCTGTGCAAAGCAGTGTGGCGAACGTACCTACTGCTCCTCAGGCTGGGCCCACAGCCTAGCTTTCGCTTCTGTGAGAGTGCTGTCCCGAGTCTCTTCCTGGAGCCAGTCGTCAGCGCGGTGTCTTTTGGCACTGCAGTTCTCTCTCAGTCAAGGAGGCCGTGCGACTGACTGGCAAAGGGAGTCCGCCCAGCGCTGCTTTCGCCAGTCTCTCTGACGACTGGGCCACTCTACCTGGGCAACCCAGAGAGGAGTACACTGCCCTAGCTATGAAAGTGAAGAGCTGTCTCCAGGGGCCTGCTTACGCTAAGGTTCCTCAGAAGCCAGAGGCCGCCGTTCCGGCACGGAGAGAGGTCATCCTGCGAAACTGGTGAATGGGCTCCTACCCTGTGTGTCCCCAGGGGCGTCGCAGGGTTAAGGCACTCCGTGGTGGAGTATGGCCTCATTGGAGACCCCTGCACACCCAAGTCCCCTGACGTGAAACACTGGAACTTCACCTTGAGGCCCGAGCTCACCTTTCGTTCGTTCGGCCGGAGCCGAACCTGGGGAGCCGTGGGAGGAGTTCCTAGAAAGGGATTGCCAGCACGGTTTTCGCTTTGGGAGAACACGCAGCCTCGGCCCACAACGACAGTCCTGCCGTGCAGAGACGTCGGGCCGCTAGTGCTGTTCCAGGCAGCTGTGAAGCCAAGCGCAAGGCGCCTGCAAACGGGGAGAAAGCGTCCTCTCCCCTCCGCGTCCCACGTTCAAGCTGAATGACGCAGCATGTTTCTCGGAAGGCTCTGCCGAGCTATCTAGTACAAGGGAGAGAGTGCCTGCCTCTGCCGAGAAAGGTTTTGACGTGGGGATTGCTGGACAGGCGGAAGAGCGTTCCCCAGGCCGTGCAAAGTTGAGGCCTTGGTGATTCTGGATGGTCCCAAGGGTCCAGAATTGTCCCTGGGAAAGCTGTCCTTTTCCCTCTTTTTCCGGCTGGAAGTACACCTCTGGCATCCGACTGCCGTTCGGCGACGTCCTGGGGGAGACGCCCCCGTTTCACTTGGGACGCACACTGGTGTTTCTCAGAAGAGCCCAAATTCCTCCCTGCGGGTGGGTGGGGGCCTGGGCACACCAGCATGGAATGTAAGGCTGTTTAGAACTGCGTACCTTGAGGCCGTGTGAAGGCCGCACGAACGAGAGCTTTCGAGCGAACAGGGCAGCGCTTCGCCATCACCGTTGCACATTCACGGAGCTTAGTCAAACGAACGCATTTACTTCCTGGGGCTCCAACACAGCCGAGGAGTTGGAAGGCATACAGTGAGGGCCCTTTGACAGTTGTTACAACGAACGTGAGTGCACAGTGTCTCGTGAAATACCTTCCACGGTTGAAGCATTCCGTTAACGCATGCCCCTCCGCTCCCTCTGGCGCTCCGAGGTGTTCCTAACGGGGGAAATCTGGACTTTTGCTCGAGGCCGGGGTGGGGCGGGGGGACTCACAATTCTTCTGCCGGCGAGCTCCAGAGCGCTCCTGCTGAAGCTCCCAGCAAGGAACTGAGAGCAGCAGGCCTCACACGAGTCAACTCAGACTTCTTCTGTCACGAGTCAACTCAGACTTCTTATGTGAGGCCTTCCGGCAGCAAAGAGAAGGTGCGCGCGAGGAGTGTGCCTCAGGCAGCTTAGGACCCGCCACTGTCTCGTCTACCACGGAGGGGAACCAGGTTTGGCCAGGGTCGCCCAGCTTCATACCTGAGCTCCTACAGGTATCCTCAGCGGTTTCTGATTACCTCAAGGAAACACAACGGGAGGAACAGGGCCCTTCCGTGGAGGCCCTTTTGGGCACAGGGACCTCTGCGTGGGATCTACTGGGTAAGTATGGCAGTACCTCAGGTAGGCCTCAGTGACCAAGTCTCTCCGGCTCACGCCTAGCTGTGCAAAGCAGTGTGGCGAACGTACCTACTGCTCCTCAGGCTGGGCCCACAGCCTAGCTTTCGCTTCTGTGAGAGTGCTGTCCCGAGTCTCTTCCTGGAGCCAGTCGTCAGCGCGGTGTCTTTTGGCACTGCAGTTCTCTCTCAGTCAAGGAGGCCGTGCGACTGACTGGCAAAGGGAGTCCGCCCAGCGCTGCTTTCGCCAGTCTCTCTGACGACTGGGCCACTCTACCTGGGCAACCCAGAGAGGAGTACACTGCCCTAGCTATGAAAGTGAAGAGCTGTCTCCAGGGGCCTGCTTACGCTAAGGTTCCTCAGAAGCCAGAGGCCGCCGTTCCGGCACGGAGAGAGGTCATCCTGCGAAACTGGTGAATGGGCTCCTACCCTGTGTGTCCCCAGGGGCGTCGCAGGGTTAAGGCACTCCGTGGTGGAGTATGGCCTCATTGGAGACCCCTGCACACCCAAGTCCCCTGACGTGAAACACTGGAACTTCACCTTGAGGCCCGAGCTCACCTTTCGTTCGGCCGGAGCCGAACCTGGGGAGCCGTGGGAGGAGTTCCTAGAAAGGGATTGCCAGCACGGTTTTCGCTTTGGGAGAACACGCAGCCTCGGCCCACAACGACAGTCCTGCCGTGCAGAGACGTCGGGCCGCTAGTGCTGTTCCAGGCAGCTGTGAAGCCAAGCGCAGGGCGCCTGCAAACGGGGAGAAAGCGTCCTCTCCCCTCCGCGTCCCACGTTCAAGCTGAATGACGCAGCATGTTTCTCGGAAGGCTCTGCCGAGCTATCTAGTACAAGGGAGAGAGTGCCTGCCTCTGCCGAGAAAGGTTTTGACGTGGGGATTGCTGGACAGGCGGAAGAGCGTTCCCCAGGCCGTGCAAAGTTGAGGCCTTGGTGATTCTGGATGGTCCCAAGGGTCCAGAATTGTCCCTGGGAAAGCTGTCCTTTTCCCTCTTTTTCCGGCTGGAAGTACACCTCTGGCATCCGACTGCCGTTCGGCGACGTCCTGGGGGAGACGCCCCGGTTTCACTTGGGACGCACACTGGTGTTTCTCAGAAGAGCCCAAATTCCTCCCTGCGGGTGGGTGGGGGCCTGGGCACACCAGCATGGAATGTAAGGCTGTTTAGAACTGCGTACCTTGAGGCCGTGTGAAGGCCGCACGAACGAGAGCTTTCGAGCGAACAGGGCAGCGCTTCGCCATCACCGTTGCACATTCACGGAGCTTAGTCAAACGAACGCATTTAATTCCTGGGGCTCCAACACAGCCGAGGAGTTGGAAGGCATACAGTGAGGGCCCTTTGACAGTTGTTACAACGAACGTGAGTGCACAGTGTCTCGTGAAATACCTTCCACGGTTGAAGCATTCCGTTAACGCATGCCCCTCCGCTCCCTCTGGCGCTCCGAGGTGTTCCTAACGGGGGAAATCTGGACTTTTGCTCGAGGCCGGGGTGGGGCGGGGGGACTCACAATTCTTCTGCCGGCGAGCTCCAGAGCGCTCCTGCTGAAGCTCCCAGCAAGGAACTGAGAGCAGCAGGCCTCACACGAGTCAACTCAGACTTCTTCTGTCACGAGTCAACTCAGACTTCTTATGTGAGGCCTTCCGGCAGCAAAGAGAAGGTGCGCGCGAGGAGTGTGCCTCAGGCAGCTTAGGACCCGCCACTGTCTCGTCTACCACGGAGGGGAACCAGGTTTGGCCAGGGTCGCCCAGCTTCATACCTGAGCTCCTACAGGTATCCTCAGCGGTTTCTGATTACCTCAAGGAAACACAACGGGAGGAACAGGGCCCTTCCGTGGAGGCCCTTTTGGGCACAGGGACCTCTGCGTGGGATCTACTGGGTAAGTATGGCAGTACCTCAGGTAGGCCTCAGTGACCAAGGCTCTCCGGCTCACGCCTAGCTGTGCAAAGCAGTGTGGCGAACGTACGTACTGCTCCTCAGGCTGGGCCCACAGCCTAGCTTTCGCTTCTGTGAGAGTGCTGTCCCGAGTCTCTTCCTGGAGCCAGTCGTCAGCGCGGTGTCTTTTGGCACTGCAGTTCTCTCTCAGTCAAGGAGGCCGTGCGACTGACTGGCAAAGGGAGTCCGCCCAGCGCTGCTTTCGCCAGTCTCTCTGACGACTGGGCCACTCTACCTGGGCAACCCAGAGAGGAGTACACTGCCCTAGCTATGAAAGTGAAGAGCTGTCTCCAGGGGCCTGCTTACGCTAAGGTTCCTCAGAAGCCAGAGGCCGCCGTTCCGGCACGGAGAGAGGTCATCCTGCGAAACTGGTGAATGGGCTCCTACCCTGTGTGTCCCCAGGGGCGTCGCAGGGTTAAGGCACTCCGTGGTGGAGTGTGGCCTCATTGGAGACCCCTGCACACCCAAGTCCCCTGACGTGAAACACTGGAACTTCACCTTGAGGCCCGAGCTCACCTTTCGTTCGGCCGGAGCCGAACCTGGGGAGCCGTGGGAGGAGTTCCTAGAAAGGGATTGCCAGCACGGTTTTCGCTTTGGGAGAACACGCAGCCTCGGCCCACAACGACAGTCCTGCCGTGCAGAGACGTCGGGCCGCTAGTGCTGTTCCAGGCAGCTGTGAAGCCAAGCGCAGGGCGCCTGCAAACGGGGAGAAAGCGTCCTCTCCCCTCCGCGTCCCACGTTCAAGCTGAATGACGCAGCATGTTTCTCGGAAGGCTCTGCCGAGCTATCTAGTACAAGGGAGAGAGTGCCTGCCTCTGCCGAGAAAGGTTTTGACGTGGGGATTGCTGGACAGGCGGAAGAGCGTTCCCCAGGCCGTGCAAAGTTGAGGCCTTGGTGATTCTGGATGGTCCCAAGGGTCCAGAATTGTCCCTGGGAAAGCTGTCCTTTTCCCTCTTTTTCCGGCTGGAAGTACACCTCTGGCATCCGACTGCCGTTCGGCGACGTCCTGGGGGAGACGCCCCGGTTTCACTTGGGACGCACACTGGTGTTTCTCAGAAGAGCCCAAATTCCTCCCTGCGGGTGGGTGGGGCCTGGGCACACCAGCATGGAATGTAAGGCTGTTTAGAGCTGCGTACCTTGAGGCCGTGTGAAGGCCGCACGAACGAGAGCTTTCGAGCGAACAGGGCAGCGCTTCGCCATCACCGTTGCACATTCACGGAGCTTAGTCAAACGAACGCATTTACTTCCTGGGGCTCCAACACAGCCGAGGAGTTGGAAGGCATACAGTGAGGGCCCTTTGACAGTTGTTACAACGAACGTGAGTGCACAGTGTCTCGTGAAATACCTTCCACGGTTGAAGCATTCCGTTAACGCATGCCCCTCCGCTCCCTCTGGCGCTCCGAGGTGTTCCTAACGGGGGAAATCTGGACTTTTGCTCGAGGCCGGGGTGGGGCGGGGGGACTCACAATTCTTCTGCCGGCGAGCTCCAGAGCGCTCCTGCTGAAGCTCCCAGCAAGGAACTGAGAGCAGCAGGCCTCACACGAGTCAACTCAGACTTCTTCTGTCACGAGTCAACTCAGACTTCTTATGTGAGGCCTTCCGGCAGCAAAGAGAAGGTGCGCGCGAGGAGTGTGCCTCAGGCAGCTTAGGACCCGCCACTGTCTCGTCTACCACGGAGGGGAACCAGGTTTGGCCAGGGTCGCCCAGCTTCATACCTGAGCTCCTACAGGTATCCTCAGCGGTTTCTGATTACCTCAAGGAAACACAACGGGAGGAACAGGGCCCTTCCGTGGAGGCCCTTTTGGGCACAGGGACCTCTGCGTGGGATCTACTGGGTAAGTATGGCAGTACCTCAGGTAGGCCTCAGTGACCAAGGCTCTCCGGCTCACGCCTAGCTGTGCAAAGCAGTGTGGCGAACGTACCTACTGCTCCTCAGGCTGGGCCCACAGCCTAGCTTTCGCTTCTGTGAGAGTGCTGTCCCGAGTCTCTTCCTGGAGCCAGTCGTCAGCGCGGTGTCTTTTGGCACTGCAGTTCTCTCTCAGTCAAGGAGGCCGTGCGACTGACTGGCAAAGGGAGTCCGCCCAGCGCTGCTTTCGCCAGTCTCTCTGACGACTGGGCCACTCTACCTGGGCAACCCAGAGAGGAGTACACTGCCCTAGCTATGAAAGTGAAGAGCTGTCTCCAGGGGCCTGCTTACGCTAAGGTTCCTCAGAAGCCAGAGGCCGCCGTTCCGGCACGGAGAGAGGTCATCCTGCGAAACTGGTGAATGGGCTCCTACCCTGTGTGTCCCCAGGGGCGTCGCAGGGTTAAGGCACTCCGTGGTGGAGTGTGGCCTCATTGGAGACCCCTGCACACCCAAGTCCCCTGACGTGAAACACTGGAACTTCACCTTGAGGCCCGAGCTCACCTTTCGTTCGTTCGGCCGGAGCCGAACCTGGGGAGCCGTGGGAGGAGTTCCTAGAAAGGGATTGCCAGCACGGTTTTCGCTTTGGGAGAACACGCAGCCTCGGCCCACAACGACAGTCCTGCCGTGCAGAGACGTCGGGCCGCTAGTGCTGTTCCAGGCAGCTGTGAAGCCAAGCGCAGGGCGCCTGCAAACGGGGAGAAAGCGTCCTCTCCCCTCCGCGTCCCACGTTCAAGCTGAATGACGCAGCATGTTTCTCGGAAGGCTCTGCCGAGCTATCTAGTACAAGGGAGAGAGTGCCTGCCTCTGCCGAGAAAGGTTTTGACGTGGGGATTGCTGGACAGGCGGAAGAGCGTTCCCCAGGCCGTGCAAAGTTGAGGCCTTGGTGATTCTGGATGGTCCCAAGGGTCCAGAATTGTCCCTGGGAAAGCTGTCCTTTTCCCTCTTTTTCCGGCTGGAAGTACACCTCTGGCATCCGACTGCCGTTCGGCGACGTCCTGGGGGAGACGCCCCGGTTTCACTTGGGACGCACACTGGTGTTTCTCAGAAGAGCCCAAATTCCTCCCTGCGGGTGGGTGGGGGCCTGGGCACACCAGCATGGAATGTAAGGCTGTTTAGAACTGCGTACCTTGAGGCCGTGTGAAGGCCGCACGAACGAGAGCTTTCGAGCGAACAGGGCAGCGCTTCGCCATCACCGTTGCACATTCACGGAGCTTAGTCAAACGAACGCATTTACTTCCTGGGGCTCCAACACAGCCGAGGAGTTGGAAGGCATACAGTGAGGGCCCTTTGACAGTTGTTACAACGAACGTGAGTGCACAGTGTCTCGTGAAATACCTTCCACGGTTGAAGCATTCCGTTAACGCATGCCCCTCCGCTCCCTCTGGCGCTCCGAGGTGTTCCTAACGGGGGAAATCTGGACTTTTGCTCGAGGCCGGGGTGGGGCGGGGGGACTCACAATTCTTCTGCCGGCGAGCTCCAGAGCGCTCCTGCTGAAGCTCCCAGCAAGGAACTGAGAGCAGCAGGCCTCACACGAGTCAACTCAGACTTCTTCTGTCACGAGTCAACTCAGACTTCTTATGTGAGGCCTTCCGGCAGCAAAGAGAAGGTGCGCGCGAGGAGTGTGCCTCAGGCAGCTTAGGACCCGCCACTGTCTCGTCTACCACGGAGGGGAACCAGGTTTGGCCAGGGTCGCCCAGCTTCATACCTGAGCTCCTACAGGTATCCTCAGCGGTTTCTGATTACCTCAAGGAAACACAACGGGAGGAACAGGGCCCTTCCGTGGAGGCCCTTTTGGGCACAGGGACCTCTGCGTGGGATCTACTGGGTAAGTATGGCAGTACCTCAGGTAGGCCTCAGTGACCAAGGCTCTCCGGCTCACGCCTAGCTGTGCAAAGCAGTGTGGCGAACGTACCTACTGCTCCTCAGGCTGGGCCCACAGCCTAGCTTTCGCTTCTGTGAGAGTGCTGTCCCGAGTCTCTTCCTGGAGCCAGTCGTCAGCGCGGTGTCTTTTGGCACTGCAGTTCTCTCTCAGTCAAGGAGGCCGTGCGACTGACTGGCAAAGGGAGTCCGCCCAGCGCTGCTTTCGCCAGTCTCTCTGACGACTGGGCCACTCTACCTGGGCAACCCAGAGAGGAGTACACTGCCCTAGCTATGAAAGTGAAGAGCTGTCTCCAGGGGCCTGCTTACGCTAAGGTTCCTCAGAAGCCAGAGGCCGCCGTTCCGGCACGGAGAGAGGTCATCCTGCGAAACTGGTGAATGGGCTCCTACCCTGTGTGTCCCCAGGGGCGTCGCAGGGTTAAGGCACTCCGTGGTGGAGTATGGCCTCATTGGAGACCCCTGCACACCCAAGTCCCCTGACGTGAAACACTGGAACTTCACCTTGAGGCCCGAGCTCACCTTTCGTTCGTTCGGCCGGAGCCGAACCTGGGGAGCCGTGGGAGGAGTTCCTAGAAAGGGATTGCCAGCACGGTTTTCGCTTTGGGAGAACACGCAGCCTCGGCCCACAACGACAGTCCTGCCGTGCAGAGACGTCGGGCCGCTAGTGCTGTTCCAGGCAGCTGTGAAGCCAAGCGCAGGGCGCCTGCAAACGGGGAGAAAGCGTCCTCTCCCCTCCGCGTCCCACGTTCAAGCTGAATGACGCAGCATGTTTCTCGGAAGGCTCTGCCGAGCTATCTAGTACAAGGGAGAGAGTGCCTGCCTCTGCCGAGAAAGGTTTTGACGTGGGGATTGCTGGACAGGCGGAAGAGCGTTCCCCAGGCCGTGCAAAGTTGAGGCCTTGGTGATTCTGGATGGTCCCAAGGGTCCAGAATTGTCCCTGGGAAAGCTGTCCTTTTCCCTCTTTTTCCGGCTGGAAGTACACCTCTGGCATCCGACTGCCGTTCGGCGACGTCCTGGGGGAGACGCCCCGGTTTCACTTGGGACGCACACTGGTGTTTCTCAGAAGAGCCCAAATTCCTCCCTGCGGGTGGGTGGGGGCCTGGGCACACCAGCATGGAATGTAAGGCTGTTTAGAGCTGCGTACCTTGAGGCCGTGTGAAGGCCGCACGAACGAGAGCTTTCGAGCGAACAGGGCAGCGCTTCGCCATCACCGTTGCACATTCACGGAGCTTAGTCAAACGAACGCATTTACTTCCTGGGGCTCCAACACAGCCGAGGAGTTGGAAGGCATACAGTGAGGGCCCTTTGACAGTTGTTACAACGAACGTGAGTGCACAGTGTCTCGTGAAATACCTTCCACGGTTGAAGCATTCCGTTAACGCATGCCCCTCCGCTCCCTCTGGCGCTCCGAGGTGTTCCTAACGGGGGAAATCTGGACTTTTGCTCGAGGCCGGGGTGGGGCGGGGGGACTCACAATTCTTCTGCCGGCGAGCTCCAGAGCGCTCCTGCTGAAGCTCCCAGCAAGGAACTGAGAGCAGCAGGCCTCACACGAGTCAACTCAGACTTCTTCTGTCACGAGTCAACTCAGACTTCTTATGTGAGGCCTTCCGGCAGCAAAGAGAAGGTGCGCGCGAGGAGTGTGCCTCAGGCAGCTTAGGACCCGCCACTGTCTCGTCTACCACGGAGGGGAACCAGGTTTGGCCAGGGTCGCCCAGCTTCATACCTGAGCTCCTACAGGTATCCTCAGCGGTTTCTGATTACCTCAAGGAAACACAACGGGAGGAACAGGGCCCTTCCGTGGAGGCCCTTTTGGGCACAGGGACCTCTGCGTGGGATCTACTGCCTAAGTATGGCAGTACCTCAGGTAGGCCTCAGTGACCAAGGCTCTCCGGCTCACGCCTAGCTGTGTAAAGCAGTGTGGCGAACGTACCTACTGCTCCTCAGGCTGGGCCCACAGCCTAGCTTTCGCTTCTGTGAGAGTGCTGTCCCGAGTCTCTTCCTGGAGCCAGTCGTCAGCGCGGTGTCTTTTGGCACTGCAGTTCTCTCTCAGTCAAGGAGGCCGTGCGACTGACTGGCAAAGGGAGTCCGCCCAGCGCTGCTTTCGCCAGTCTCTCTGACGACTGGGCCACTCTACCTGGGCAACCCAGAGAGGAGTACACTGCCCTAGCTATGAAAGTGAAGAGCTGTCTCCAGGGGCCTGCTTACGCTAAGGTTCCTCAGAAGCCAGAGGCCGCCGTTCCGGCACGGAGAGAGGTCATCCTGCGAAACTGGTGAATGGGCTCCTACCCTGTGTGTCCCCAGGGGCGTCGCAGGGTTAAGGCACTCCGTGGTGGAGTATGGCCTCATTGGAGACCCCTGCACACCCAAGTCCCCTGACGTGAAACACTGGAACTTCACCTTGAGGCCCGAGCTCACCTTTCGTTCGTTCGGCCGGAGCCGAACCTGGGGAGCCGTGGGAGGAGTTCCTAGAAAGGGATTGCCAGCACGGTTTTCGCTTTGGGAGAACACGCAGCCTCGGCCCACAACGACAGTCCTGCCGTGCAGAGACGTCGGGCCGCTAGTGCTGTTCCAGGCAGCTGTGAAGCCAAGCGCAGGGCGCCTGCAAACGGGGAGAAAGCGTCCTCTCCCCTCCGCGTCCCACGTTCAAGCTGAATGACGCAGCATGTTTCTCGGAAGGCTCTGCCGAGCTATCTAGTACAAGGGAGAGAGTGCCTGCCTCTGCCGAGAAAGGTTTTGACGTGGGGATTGCTGGACAGGCGGAAGAGCGTTCCCCAGGCCGTGCAAAGTTGAGGCCTTGGTGATTCTGGATGGTCCCAAGGGTCCAGAATTGTCCCTGGGAAAGCTGTCCTTTTCCCTCTTTTTCCGGCTGGAAGTACACCTCTGGCATCCGACTGCCGTTCGGCGACGTCCTGGGGGAGACGCCCCGGTTTCACTTGGGACGCACACTGGTGTTTCTCAGAAGAGCCCAAATTCCTCCCTGCGGGTGGGTGGGGGCCTGGGCACACCAGCATGGAATGTAAGGCTGTTTAGAACTGCGTACCTTGAGGCCGTGTGAAGGCCGCACGAACGAGAGCTTTCGAGCGAACAGGGCAGCGCTTCGCCATCACCGTTGCACATTCACGGAGCTTAGTCAAACGAACGCATTTACTTCCTGGGGCTCCAACACAGCCGAGGAGTTGGAAGGCATACAGTGAGGGCCCTTTGACAGTTGTTACAACGAACGTGAGTGCACAGTGTCTCGTGAAATACCTTCCACGGTTGAAGCATTCCGTTAACGCATGCCCCTCCGCTCCCTCTGGCGCTCCGAGGTGTTCCTAACGGGGGAAATCTGGACTTTTGCTCGAGGCCGGGGTGGGGCGGGGGGACTCACAATTCTTCTGCCGGCGAGCTCCAGAGCGCTCCTGCTGAAGCTCCCAGCAAGGAACTGAGAGCAGCAGGCCTCACACGAGTCAACTCAGACTTCTTCTGTCACGAGTCAACTCAGACTTCTTATGTGAGGCCTTCCGGCAGCAAAGAGAAGGTGCGCGCGAGGAGTGTGCCTCAGGCAGCTTAGGACCCGCCACTGTCTCGTCTACCACGGAGGGGAACCAGGTTTGGCCAGGGTCGCCCAGCTTCATACCTGAGCTCCTACAGGTATCCTCAGCGGTTTCTGATTACCTCAAGGAAACACAACGGGAGGAACAGGGCCCTTCCGTGGAGGCCCTTTTGGGCACAGGGACCTCTGCGTGGGATCTACTGGGTAAGTATGGCAGTA
Source organism: Grampus griseus (assembly GCF_964374135.1). NCBI lineage: Eukaryota > Metazoa > Chordata > Mammalia > Artiodactyla > Delphinidae > Grampus > Grampus griseus. Next base: position 297,961 of record NW_028133273.1, on the reverse strand, counting down.
CCTCAGGTAGGCCTCAGTGACCAAGGCTCTCCGGCTCACGCCTAGCTGTGCAAAGCAGTGTGGCGAACGTACCTACTGCTCCTCAGGCTGGGCCCACAGCCTAGCTTTCGCTTCTGTGAGAGTGCTGTCCCGAGTCTCTTCCTGGAGCCAGTCGTCAGCGCGGTGTCTTTTGGCACTGCAGTTCTCTCTCAGTCAAGGAGGCCGTGCGACTGACTGGCAAAGGGAGTCCGCCCAGCGCTGCTTTCGCCAGTCTCTCTGACGACTGGGCCACTCTACCTGGGCAACCCAGAGAGGAGTACACTGCCCTAGCTATGAAAGTGAAGAGCTGTCTCCAGGGGCCTGCTTACGCTAAGGTTCCTCAGAAGCCAGAGGCCGCCGTTCCGGCACGGAGAGAGGTCATCCTGCGAAACTGGTGAATGGGCTCCTACCCTGTGTGTCCCCAGGGGCGTCGCAGGGTTAAGGCACTCCGTGGTGGAGTATGGCCTCATTGGAGACCCCTGCACACCCAAGTCCCCTGACGTGAAACACTGGAACTTCACCTTGAGGCCCGAGCTCACCTTTCGTTCGTTCGGCCGGAGCCGAACCTGGGGAGCCGTGGGAGGAGTTCCTAGAAAGGGATTGCCAGCACGGTTTTCGCTTTGGGAGAACACGCAGCCTCGGCCCACAACGACAGTCCTGCCGTGCAGAGACGTCGGGCCGCTAGTGCTGTTCCAGGCAGCTGTGAAGCCAAGCGCAAGGCGCCTGCAAACGGGGAGAAAGCGTCCTCTCCCCTCCGCGTCCCACGTTCAAGCTGAATGACGCAGCATGTTTCTCGGAAGGCTCTGCCGAGCTATCTAGTACAAGGGAGAGAGTGCCTGCCTCTGCCGAGAAAGGTTTTGACGTGGGGATTGCTGGACAGGCGGAAGAGCGTTCCCCAGGCCGTGCAAAGTTGAGGCCTTGGTGATTCTGGATGGTCCCAAGGGTCCAGAATTGTCCCTGGGAAAGCTGTCCTTTTCCCTCTTTTTCCGGCTGGAAGTACACCTCTGGCATCCGACTGCCGTTCGGCGACGTCCTGGGGGAGACGCCCCGGTTTCACTTGGGACGCACACTGGTGTTTCTCAGAAGAGCCCAAATTCCTCCCTGCGGGTGGGTGGGGGCCTGGGCACACCAGCATGGAATGTAAGGCTGTTTAGAACTGCGTACCTTGAGGCCGTGTGAAGGCCGCACGAAGGAGAGCTTTCGAGCGAACAGGGCAGCGCTTCGCCATCACCGTTGCACATTCACGGAGCTTAGTCAAACGAACGCATTTACTTCCTGGGGCTCCAACACAGCCGAGGAGTTGGAAGGCATACAGTGAGGGCCCTTTGACAGTTGTTACAACGAACGTGAGTGCACAGTGTCTCGTGAAATACCTTCCACGGTTGAAGCATTCCGTTAACGCATGCCCCTCCGCTCCCTCTGGCGCTCCGAGGTGTTCCTAACGGGGGAAATCTGGACTTTTGCTCGAGGCCGGGGTGGGGCGGGGGGACTCACAATTCTTCTGCCGGCGAGCTCCAGAGCGCTCCTGCTGAAGCTCCCAGCAAGGAACTGAGAGCAGCAGGCCTCACACGAGTCAACTCAGACTTCTTCTGTCACGAGTCAACTCAGACTTCTTATGTGAGGCCTTCCGGCAGCAAAGAGAAGGTGCGCGCGAGGAGTGTGCCTCAGGCAGCTTAGGACCCGCCACTGTCTCGTCTACCACGGAGGGGAACCAGGTTTGGCCAGGGTCGCCCAGCTTCATACCTGAGCTCCTACAGGTATCCTCAGCGGTTTCTGATTACCTCAAGGAAACACAACGGGAGGAACAGGGCCCTTCCGTGGAGGCCCTTTTGGGCACAGGGACCTCTGCGTGGGATCTACTGCCTAAGTATGGCAGTACCTCAGGTAGGCCTCAGTGACCAAGGCTCTCCGGCTCACGCCTAGCTGTGTAAAGCAGTGTGGCGAACGTACGTACTGCTCCTCAGGCTGGGCCCACAGCCTAGCTTTCGCTTCTGTGAGAGTGCTGTCCCGAGTCTCTTCCTGGAGCCAGTCGTCAGCGCGGTGTCTTTTGGCACTGCAGTTCTCTCTCAGTCAAGGAGGCCGTGCGACTGACTGGCAAAGGGAGTCCGCCCAGCGCTGCTTTCGCCAGTCTCTCTGACGACTGGGCCACTCTACCTGGGCAACCCAGAGAGGAGTACACTGCCCTAGCTATGAAAGTGAAGAGCTGTCTCCAGGGGCCTGCTTACGCTAAGGTTCCTCAGAAGCCAGAGGCCGCCGTTCCGGCACGGAGAGAGGTCATCCTGCGAAACTGGTGAATGGGCTCCTACCCTGTGTGTCCCCAGGGGCGTCGCAGGGTTAAGGCACTCCGTGGTGGAGTATGGCCTCATTGGAGACCCCTGCACACCCAAGTCCCCTGACGTGAAACACTGGAACTTCACCTTGAGGCCCGAGCTCACCTTTCGTTCGTTCGGCCGGAGCCGAACCTGGGGAGCCGTGGGAGGAGTTCCTAGAAAGGGATTGCCAGCACGGTTTTCGCTTTGGGAGAACACGCAGCCTCGGCCCACAACGACAGTCCTGCCGTGCAGAGACGTCGGGCCGCTAGTGCTGTTCCAGGCAGCTGTGAAGCCAAGCGCAGGGCGCCTGCAAACGGGGAGAAAGCGTCCTCTCCCCTCCGCGTCCCACGTTCAAGCTGAATGACGCAGCATGTTTCTCGGAAGGCTCTGCCGAGCTATCTAGTACAAGGGAGAGAGTGCCTGCCTCTGCCGAGAAAGGTTTTGACGTGGGGATTGCTGGACAGGCGGAAGAGCGTTCCCCAGGCCGTGCAAAGTTGAGGCCTTGGTGATTCTGGATGGTCCCAAGGGTCCAGAATTGTCCCTGGGAAAGCTGTCCTTTTCCCTCTTTTTCCGGCTGGAAGTACACCTCTGGCATCCGACTGCCGTTCGGCGACGTCCTGGGGGAGACGCCCCGGTTTCACTTGGGACGCACACTGGTGTTTCTCAGAAGAGCCCAAATTCCTCCCTGCGGGTGGGTGGGGGCCTGGGCACACCAGCATGGAATGTAAGGCTGTTTAGAGCTGCGTACCTTGAGGCCGTGTGAAGGCCGCACGAACGAGAGCTTTCGAGCGAACAGGGCAGCGCTTCGCCATCACCGTTGCACATTCACGGAGCTTAGTCAAACGAACGCATTTACTTCCTGGGGCTCCAACACAGCCGAGGAGTTGGAAGGCATACAGTGAGGGCCCTTTGACAGTTGTTACAACGAACGTGAGTGCACAGTGTCTCGTGAAATACCTTCCACGGTTGAAGCATTCCGTTAACGCATGCCCCTCCGCTCCCTCTGGCGCTCCGAGGTGTTCCTAACGGGGGAAATCTGGACTTTTGCTCGAGGCCGGGGTGGGGCGGGGGGACTCACAATTCTTCTGCCGGCGAGCTCCAGAGCGCTCCTGCTGAAGCTCCCAGCAAGGAACTGAGAGCAGCAGGCCTCACACGAGTCAACTCAGACTTCTTCTGTCACGAGTCAACTCAGACTTCTTATGTGAGGCCTTCCGGCAGCAAAGAGAAGGTGCGCGCGAGGAGTGTGCCTCAGGCAGCTTAGGACCCGCCACTGTCTCGTCTACCACGGAGGGGAACCAGGTTTGGCCAGGGTCGCCCAGCTTCATACCTGAGCTCCTACAGGTATCCTCAGCGGTTTCTGATTACCTCAAGGAAACACAACGGGAGGAACAGGGCCCTTCCGTGGAGGCCCTTTTGGGCACAGGGACCTCTGCGTGGGATCTACTGGGTAAGTATGGCAGTACCTCAGGTAGGCCTCAGTGACCAAGGCTCTCCGGCTCACGCCTAGCTGTGCAAAGCAGTGTGGCGAACGTACCTACTGCTCCTCAGGCTGGGCCCACAGCCTAGCTTTCGCTTCTGTGAGAGTGCTGTCCCGAGTCTCTTCCTGGAGCCAGTCGTCAGCGCGGTGTCTTTTGGCACTGCAGTTCTCTCTCAGTCAAGGAGGCCGTGCGACTGACTGGCAAAGGGAGTCCGCCCAGCGCTGCTTTCGCCAGTCTCTCTGACGACTGGGCCACTCTACCTGGGCAACCCAGAGAGGAGTACACTGCCCTAGCTATGAAAGTGAAGAGCTGTCTCCAGGGGCCTGCTTACGCTAAGGTTCCTCAGAAGCCAGAGGCCGCCGTTCCGGCACGGAGAGAGGTCATCCTGCGAAACTGGTGAATGGGCTCCTACCCTGTGTGTCCCCAGGGGCGTCGCAGGGTTAAGGCACTCCGTGGTGGAGTATGGCCTCATTGGAGACCCCTGCACACCCAAGTCCCCTGACGTGAAACACTGGAACTTCACCTTGAGGCCCGAGCTCACCTTTCGTTCGTTCGGCCGGAGCCGAACCTGGGGAGCCGTGGGAGGAGTTCCTAGAAAGGGATTGCCAGCACGGTTTTCGCTTTGGGAGAACACGCAGCCTCGGCCCACAACGACAGTCCTGCCGTGCAGAGACGTCGGGCCGCTAGTGCTGTTCCAGGCAGCTGTGAAGCCAAGCGCAGGGCGCCTGCAAACGGGGAGAAAGCGTCCTCTCCCCTCCGCGTCCCACGTTCAAGCTGAATGACGCAGCATGTTTCTCGGAAGGCTCTGCCGAGCTATCTAGTACAAGGGAGAGAGTGCCTGCCTCTGCCGAGAAAGGTTTTGACGTGGGGATTGCTGGACAGGCGGAAGAGCGTTCCCCAGGCCGTGCAAAGTTGAGGCCTTGGTGATTCTGGATGGTCCCAAGGGTCCAGAATTGTCCCTGGGAAAGCTGTCCTTTTCCCTCTTTTTCCGGCTGGAAGTACACCTCTGGCATCCGACTGCCGTTCGGCGACGTCCTGGGGGAGACGCCCCGGTTTCACTTGGGACGCACACTGGTGTTTCTCAGAAGAGCCCAAATTCCTCCCTGCGGGTGGGTGGGGGCCTGGGCACACCAGCATGGAATGTAAGGCTGTTTAGAGCTGCGTACCTTGAGGCCGTGTGAAGGCCGCACGAACGAGAGCTTTCGAGCGAACAGGGCAGCGCTTCGCCATCACCGTTGCACATTCACGGAGCTTAGTCAAACGAACGCATTTACTTCCTGGGGCTCCAACACAGCCGAGGAGTTGGAAGGCATACAGTGAGGGCCCTTTGACAGTTGTTACAACGAACGTGAGTGCACAGTGTCTCGTGAAATACCTTCCACGGTTGAAGCATTCCGTTAACGCATGCCCCTCCGCTCCCTCTGGCGCTCCGAGGTGTTCCTAACGGGGGAAATCTGGACTTTTGCTCGAGGCCGGGGTGGGGCGGGGGGACTCACAATTCTTCTGCCGGCGAGCTCCAGAGCGCTCCTGCTGAAGCTCCCAGCAAGGAACTGAGAGCAGCAGGCCTCACACGAGTCAACTCAGACTTCTTCTGTCACGAGTCAACTCAGACTTCTTATGTGAGGCCTTCCGGCAGCAAAGAGAAGGTGCGCGCGAGGAGTGTGCCTCAGGCAGCTTAGGACCCGCCACTGTCTCGTCTACCACGGAGGGGAACCAGGTTTGGCCAGGGTCGCCCAGCTTCATACCTGAGCTCCTACAGGTATCCTCAGCGGTTTCTGATTACCTCAAGGAAACACAACGGGAGGAACAGGGCCCTTCCGTGGAGGCCCTTTTGGGCACAGGGACCTCTGCGTGGGATCTACTGGGTAAGTATGGCAGTACCTCAGGTAGGCCTCAGTGACCAAGGCTCTCCGGCTCACGCCTAGCTGTGCAAAGCAGTGTGGCGAACGTACCTACTGCTCCTCAGGCTGGGCCCACAGCCTAGCTTTCGCTTCTGTGAGAGTGCTGTCCCGAGTCTCTTCCTGGAGCCAGTCGTCAGCGCGGTGTCTTTTGGCACTGCAGTTCTCTCTCAGTCAAGGAGGCCGTGCGACTGACTGGCAAAGGGAGTCCGCCCAGCGCTGCTTTCGCCAGTCTCTCTGACGACTGGGCCACTCTACCTGGGCAACCCAGAGAGGAGTACACTGCCCTAGCTATGAAAGTGAAGAGCTGTCTCCAGGGGCCTGCTTACGCTAAGGTTCCTCAGAAGCCAGAGGCCGCCGTTCCGGCACGGAGAGAGGTCATCCTGCGAAACTGGTGAATGGGCTCCTACCCTGTGTGTCCCCAGGGGCGTCGCAGGGTTAAGGCACTCCGTGGTGGAGTATGGCCTCATTGGAGACCCCTGCACACCCAAGTCCCCTGACGTGAAACACTGGAACTTCACCTTGAGGCCCGAGCTCACCTTTCGTTCGTTCGGCCGGAGCCGAACCTGGGGAGCCGTGGGAGGAGTTCCTAGAAAGGGATTGCCAGCACGGTTTTCGCTTTGGGAGAACACGCAGCCTCGGCCCACAACGACAGTCCTGCCGTGCAGAGACGTCGGGCCGCTAGTGCTGTTCCAGGCAGCTGTGAAGCCAAGCGCAAGGCGCCTGCAAACGGGGAGAAAGCGTCCTCTCCCCTCCGCGTCCCACGTTCAAGCTGAATGACGCAGCATGTTTCTCGGAAGGCTCTGCCGAGCTATCTAGTACAAGGGAGAGAGTGCCTGCCTCTGCCGAGAAAGGTTTTGACGTGGGGATTGCTGGACAGGCGGAAGAGCGTTCCCCAGGCCGTGCAAAGTTGAGGCCTTGGTGATTCTGGATGGTCCCAAGGGTCCAGAATTGTCCCTGGGAAAGCTGTCCTTTTCCCTCTTTTTCCGGCTGGAAGTACACCTCTGGCATCCGACTGCCGTTCGGCGACGTCCTGGGGGAGACGCCCCGGTTTCACTTGGGACGCACACTGGTGTTTCTCAGAAGAGCCCAAATTCCTCCCTGCGGGTGGGTGGGGGCCTGGGCACACCAGCATGGAATGTAAGGCTGTTTAGAACTGCGTACCTTGAGGCCGTGTGAAGGCCGCACGAACGAGAGCTTTCGAGCGAACAGGGCAGCGCTTCGCCATCACCGTTGCACATTCACGGAGCTTAGTCAAACGAACGCATTTACTTCCTGGGGCTCCAACACAGCCGAGGAGTTGGAAGGCATACAGTGAGGGCCCTTTGACAGTTGTTACAACGAACGTGAGTGCACAGTGTCTCGTGAAATACCTTCCACGGTTGAAGCATTCCGTTAACGCATGCCCCTCCGCTCCCTCTGGCGCTCCGAGGTGTTCCTAACGGGGGAAATCTGGACTTTTGCTCGAGGCCGGGGTGGGGCGGGGGGACTCACAATTCTTCTGCCGGCGAGCTCCAGAGCGCTCCTGCTGAAGCTCCCAGCAAGGAACTGAGAGCAGCAGGCCTCACACGAGTCAACTCAGACTTCTTCTGTCACGAGTCAACTCAGACTTCTTATGTGAGGCCTTCCGGCAGCAAAGAGAAGGTGCGCGCGAGGAGTGTGCCTCAGGCAGCTTAGGACCCGCCACTGTCTCGTCTACCACGGAGGGGAACCAGGTTTGGCCAGGGTCGCCCAGCTTCATACCTGAGCTCCTACAGGTATCCTCAGCGGTTTCTGATTACCTCAAGGAAACACAACGGGAGGAACAGGGCCCTTCCGTGGAGGCCCTTTTGGGCACAGGGACCTCTGCGTGGGATCTACTGGGTAAGTATGGCAGTACCTCAGGTAGGCCTCAGTGACCAAGGCTCTCCGGCTCACGCCTAGCTGTGCAAAGCAGTGTGGCGAACGTACCTACTGCTCCTCAGGCTGGGCCCACAGCCTAGCTTTCGCTTCTGTGAGAGTGCTGTCCCGAGTCTCTTCCTGGAGCCAGTCGTCAGCGCGGTGTCTTTTGGCACTGCAGTTCTCTCTCAGTCAAGGAGGCCGTGCGACTGACTGGCAAAGGGAGTCCGCCCAGCGCTGCTTTCGCCAGTCTCTCTGACGACTGGGCCACTCTACCTGGGCAACCCAGAGAGGAGTACACTGCCCTAGCTATGAAAGTGAAGAGCTGTCTCCAGGGGCCTGCTTACGCTAAGGTTCCTCAGAAGCCAGAGGCCGCCGTTCCGGCACGGAGAGAGGTCATCCTGCGAAACTGGTGAATGGGCTCCTACCCTGTGTGTCCCCAGGGGCGTCGCAGGGTTAAGGCACTCCGTGGTGGAGTATGGCCTCATTGGAGACCCCTGCACACCCAAGTCCCCTGACGTGAAACACTGGAACTTCACCTTGAGGCCCGAGCTCACCTTTCGTTCGTTCGGCCGGAGCCGAACCTGGGGAGCCGTGGGAGGAGTTCCTAGAAAGGGATTGCCAGCACGGTTTTCGCTTTGGGAGAACACGCAGCCTCGGCCCACAACGACAGTCCTGCCGTGCAGAGACGTCGGGCCGCTAGTGCTGTTCCAGGCAGCTGTGAAGCCAAGCGCAGGGCGCCTGCAAACGGGGAGAAAGCGTCCTCTCCCCTCCGCGTCCCACGTTCAAGCTGAATGACGCAGCATGTTTCTCGGAAGGCTCTGCCGAGCTATCTAGTACAAGGGAGAGAGTGCCTGCCTCTGCCGAGAAAGGTTTTGACGTGGGGATTGCTGGACAGGCGGAAGAGCGTTCCCCAGGCCGTGCAAAGTTGAGGCCTTGGTGATTCTGGATGGTCCCAAGGGTCCAGAATTGTCCCTGGGAAAGCTGTCCTTTTCCCTCTTTTTCCGGCTGGAAGTACACCTCTGGCATCCGACTGCCGTTCGGCGACGTCCTGGGGGAGACGCCCCGGTTTCACTTGGGACGCACACTGGTGTTTCTCAGAAGAGCCCAAATTCCTCCCTGCGGGTGGGTGGGGGCCTGGGCACACCAGCATGGAATGTAAGGCTGTTTAGAGCTGCGTACCTTGAGGCCGTGTGAAGGCCGCACGAACGAGAGCTTTCGAGCGAACAGGGCAGCGCTTCGCCATCACCGTTGCACATTCACGGAGCTTAGTCAAACGAACGCATTTACTTCCTGGGGCTCCAACACAGCCGAGGAGTTGGAAGGCATACAGTGAGGGCCCTTTGACAGTTGTTACAACGAACGTGAGTGCACAGTGTCTCGTGAAATACCTTCCACGGTTGAAGCATTCCGTTAACGCATGCCCCTCCGCTCCCTCTGGCGCTCCGAGGTGTTCCTAACGGGGGAAATCTGGACTTTTGCTCGAGGCCGGGGTGGGGCGGGGGGACTCACAATTCTTCTGCCGGCGAGCTCCAGAGCGCTCCTGCTGAAGCTCCCAGCAAGGAACTGAGAGCAGCAGGCCTCACACGAGTCAACTCAGACTTCTTCTGTCACGAGTCAACTCAGACTTCTTATGTGAGGCCTTCCGGCAGCAAAGAGAAGGTGCGCGCGAGGAGTGTGCCTCAGGCAGCTTAGGACCCGCCACTGTCTCGTCTACCACGGAGGGGAACCAGGTTTGGCCAGGGTCGCCCAGCTTCATACCTGAGCTCCTACAGGTATCCTCAGCGGTTTCTGATTACCTCAAGGAAACACAACGGGAGGAACAGGGCCCTTCCGTGGAGGCCCTTTTGGGCACAGGGACCTCTGCGTGGGATCTACTGGGTAAGTATGGCAGTACCTCAGGTAGGCCTCAGTGACCAAGGCTCTCCGGCTCACGCCTAGCTGTGCAAAGCAGTGTGGCGAACGTACCTACTGCTCCTCAGGCTGGGCCCACAGCCTAGCTTTCGCTTCTGTGAGAGTGCTGTCCCGAGTCTCTTCCTGGAGCCAGTCGTCAGCGCGGTGTCTTTTGGCACTGCAGTTCTCTCTCAGTCAAGGAGGCCGTGCGACTGACTGGCAAAGGGAGTCCGCCCAGCGCTGCTTTCGCCAGTCTCTCTGACGACTGGGCCACTCTACCTGGGCAACCCAGAGAGGAGTACACTGCCCTAGCTATGAAAGTGAAGAGCTGTCTCCAGGGGCCTGCTTACGCTAAGGTTCCTCAGAAGCCAGAGGCCGCCGTTCCGGCACGGAGAGAGGTCATCCTGCGAAACTGGTGAATGGGCTCCTACCCTGTGTGTCCCCAGGGGCGTCGCAGGGTTAAGGCACTCCGTGGTGGAGTGTGGCCTCATTGGAGACCCCTGCACACCCAAGTCCCCTGACGTGAAACACTGGAACTTCACCTTGAGGCCCGAGCTCACCTTTCGTTCGTTCGGCCGGAGCCGAACCTGGGGAGCCGTGGGAGGAGTTCCTAGAAAGGGATTGCCAGCACGGTTTTCGCTTTGGGAGAACACGCAGCCTCGGCCCACAACGACAGTCCTGCCGTGCAGAGACGTCGGGCCGCTAGTGCTGTTCCAGGCAGCTGTGAAGCCAAGCGCAAGGCGCCTGCAAACGGGGAGAAAGCGTCCTCTCCCCTCCGCGTCCCACGTTCAAGCTGAATGACGCAGCATGTTTCTCGGAAGGCTCTGCCGAGCTATCTAGTACAAGGGAGAGAGTGCCTGCCTCTGCCGAGAAAGGTTTTGACGTGGGGATTGCTGGACAGGCGGAAGAGCGTTCCCCAGGCCGTGCAAAGTTGAGGCCTTGGTGATTCTGGATGGTCCCAAGGGTCCAGAATTGTCCCTGGGAAAGCTGTCCTTTTCCCTCTTTTTCCGGCTGGAAGTACACCTCTGGCATCCGACTGCCGTTCGGCGACGTCCTGGGGGAGACGCCCCGGTTTCACTTGGGACGCACACTGGTGTTTCTCAGAAGAGCCCAAATTCCTCCCTGCGGGTGGGTGGGGGCCTGGGCACACCAGCATGGAATGTAAGGCTGTTTAGAACTGCGTACCTTGAGGCCGTGTGAAGGCCGCACGAACGAGAGCTTTCGAGCGAACAGGGCAGCGCTTCGCCATCACCGTTGCACATTCACGGAGCTTAGTCAAACGAACGCATTTACTTCCTGGGGCTCCAACACAGCCGAGGAGTTGGAAGGCATACAGTGAGGGCCCTTTGACAGTTGTTACAACGAACGTGAGTGCACAGTGTCTCGTGAAATACCTTCCACGGTTGAAGCATTCCGTTAACGCATGCCCCTCCGCTCCCTCTGGCGCTCCGAGGTGTTCCTAACGGGGGAAATCTGGACTTTTGCTCGAGGCCGGGGTGGGGCGGGGGGACTCACAATTCTTCTGCCGGCGAGCTCCAGAGCGCTCCTGCTGAAGCTCCCAGCAAGGAACTGAGAGCAGCAGGCCTCACACGAGTCAACTCAGACTTTTTCTGTCACGAGTCAACTCAGACTTCTTATGTGAGGCCTTCCGGCAGCAAAGAGAAGGTGCGCGCGAGGAGTGTGCCTCAGGCAGCTTAGGACCCGCCACTGTCTCGTCTACCACGGAGGGGAACCAGGTTTGGCCAGGGTCGCCCAGCTTCATACCTGAGCTCCTACAGGTATCCTCAGCGGTTTCTGATTACCTCAAGGAAACACAACGGGAGGAACAGGGCCCTTCCGTGGAGGCCCTTTTGGGCACAGGGACCTCTGCGTGGGATCTACTGGGTAAGTATGGCAGTACCTCAGGTAGGCCTCAGTGACCAAGGCTCTCCGGCTCATGCCTAGCTGTGCAAAGCAGTGTGGCGAACGTACCTACTGCTCCTCAGGCTGGGCCCACAGCCTAGCTTTCGCTTCTGTGAGAGTGCTGTCCCGAGTCTCTTCCTGGAGCCAGTCGTCAGCGCGGTGTCTTTTGGCACTGCAGTTCTCTCTCAGTCAAGGAGGCCGTGCGACTGACTGGCAAAGGGAGTCCGCCCAGCGCTGCTTTCGCCAGTCTCTCTGACGACTGGGCCACTCTACCTGGGCAACCCAGAGAGGAGTACACTGCCCTAGCTATGAAAGTGAAGAGCTGTCTCCAGGGGCCTGCTTACGCTAAGGTTCCTCAGAAGCCAGAGGCCGCCGTTCCGGCACGGAGAGAGGTCATCCTGCGAAACTGGTGAATGGGCTCCTACCCTGTGTGTCCCCAGGGGCGTCGCAGGGTTAAGGCACTCCGTGGTGGAGTATGGCCTCATTGGAGACCCCTGCACACCCAAGTCCCCTGACGTGAAACACTGGAACTTCACCTTGAGGCCCGAGCTCACCTTTCGTTCGTTCGGCCGGAGCCGAACCTGGGGAGCCGTGGGAGGAGTTCCTAGAAAGGGATTGCCAGCACGGTTTTCGCTTTGGGAGAACACGCAGCCTCGGCCCACAACGACAGTCCTGCCGTGCAGAGACGTCGGGCCGCTAGTGCTGTTCCAGGCAGCTGTGAAGCCAAGCGCAGGGCGCCTGCAAACGGGGAGAAAGCGTCCTCTCCCCTCCGCGTCCCACGTTCAAGCTGAATGACGCAGCATGTTTCTCGGAAGGCTCTGCCGAGCTATCTAGTACAAGGGAGAGAGTGCCTGCCTCTGCCGAGAAAGGTTTTGACGTGGGGATTGCTGGACAGGCGGAAGAGCGTTCCCCAGGCCGTGCAAAGTTGAGGCCTTGGTGATTCTGGATGGTCCCAAGGGTCCAGAATTGTCCCTGGGAAAGCTGTCCTTTTCCCTCTTTTTCCGGCTGGAAGTACACCTCTGGCATCCGACTGCCGTTCGGCGACGTCCTGGGGGAGACGCCCCGGTTTCACTTGGGACGCACACTGGTGTTTCTCAGAAGAGCCCAAATTCCTCCCTGCGGGTGGGTGGGGGCCTGGGCACACCAGCATGGAATGTAAGGCTGTTTAGAACTGCGTACCTTGAGGCCGTGTGAAGGCCGCACGAAGGAGAGCTTTCGAGCGAACAGGGCAGCGCTTCGCCATCACCGTTGCACATTCACGGAGCTTAGTCAAACGAACGCATTTACTTCCTGGGGCTCCAACACAGCCGAGGAGTTGGAAGGCATACAGTGAGGGCCCTTTGACAGTTGTTACAACGAACGTGAGTGCACAGTGTCTCGTGAAATACCTTCCACGGTTGAAGCATTCCGTTAACGCATGCCCCTCCGCTCCCTCTGGCGCTCCGAGGTGTTCCTAACGGGGGAAATCTGGACTTTTGCTCGAGGCCGGGGTGGGGCGGGGGGACTCACAATTCTTCTGCCGGCGAGCTCCAGAGCGCTCCTGCTGAAGCTCCCAGCAAGGAACTGAGAGCAGCAGGCCTCACACGAGTCAACTCAGACTTCTTCTGTCACGAGTCAACTCAGACTTCTTATGTGAGGCCTTCCGGCAGCAAAGAGAAGGTGCGCGCGAGGAGTGTGCCTCAGGCAGCTTAGGACCCGCCACTGTCTCGTCTACCACGGAGGGGAACCAGGTTTGGCCAGGGTCGCCCAGCTTCATACCTGAGCTCCTACAGGTATCCTCAGCGGTTTCTGATTACCTCAAGGAAACACAACGGGAGGAACAGGGCCCTTCCGTGGAGGCCCTTTTGGGCACAGGGACCTCTGCGTGGGATCTACTGGGTAAGTATGGCAGTACCTCAGGTAGGCCTCAGTGACCAAGGCTCTCCGGCTCACGCCTAGCTGTGCAAAGCAGTGTGGCGAACGTACCTACTGCTCCTCAGGCTGGGCCCACAGCCTAGCTTTCGCTTCTGTGAGAGTGCTGTCCCGAGTCTCTTCCTGGAGCCAGTCGTCAGCGCGGTGTCTTTTGGCACTGCAGTTCTCTCTCAGTCAAGGAGGCCGTGCGACTGACTGGCAAAGGGAGTCCGCCCAGCGCTGCTTTCGCCAGTCTCTCTGACGACTGGGCCACTCTACCTGGGCAACGCAGAGAGGAGTACACTGCCCTAGCTATGAAAGTGAAGAGCTGTCTCCAGGGGCCTGCTTACGCTAAGGTTCCTCAGAAGCCAGAGGCCGCCGTTCCGGCACGGAGAGAGGTCATCCTGCGAAACTGGTGAATGGGCTCCTACCCTGTGTGTCCCCAGGGGCGTCGCAGGGTTAAGGCACTCCGTGGTGGAGTATGGCCTCATTGGAGACCCCTGCACACCCAAGTCCCCTGACGTGAAACACTGGAACTTCACCTTGAGGCCCGAGCTCACCTTTCGTTCGTTCGGCCGGAGCCGAACCTGGGGAGCCGTGGGAGGAGTTCCTAGAAAGGGATTGCCAGCACGGTTTTCGCTTTGGGAGAACACGCAGCCTCGGCCCACAACGACAGTCCTGCCGTGCAGAGACGTCGGGCCGCTAGTGCTGTTCCAGGCAGCTGTGAAGCCAAGCGCAGGGCGCCTGCAAACGGGGAGAAAGCGTCCTCTCCCCTCCGCGTCCCACGTTCAAGCTGAATGACGCAGCATGTTTCTCGGAAGGCTCTGCCGAGCTATCTAGTACAAGGGAGAGAGTGCCTGCCTCTGCCGAGAAAGGTTTTGACGTGGGGATTGCTGGACAGGCGGAAGAGCGTTCCCCAGGCCGTGCAAAGTTGAGGCCTTGGTGATTCTGGATGGTCCCAAGGGTCCAGAATTGTCCCTGGGAAAGCTGTCCTTTTCCCTCTTTTTCCGGCTGGAAGTACACCTCTGGCATCCGACTGCCGTTCGGCGACGTCCTGGGGGAGACGCCCCGGTTTCACTTGGGACGCACACTGGTGTTTCTCAGAAGAGCCCAAATTCCTCCCTGCGGGTGGGTGGGGGCCTGGGCACACCAGCATGGAATGTAAGGCTGTTTAGAACTGCGTACCTTGAGGCCGTGTGAAGGCCGCACGAACGAGAGCTTTCGAGCGAACAGGGCAGCGCTTCGCCATCACCGTTGCACATTCACGGAGCTTAGTCAAACGAACGCATTTACTTCCTGGGGCTCCAACACAGCCGAGGAGTTGGAAGGCATACAGTGAGGGCCCTTTGACAGTTGTTACAACGAACGTGAGTGCACAGTGTCTCGTGAAATACCTTCCACGGTTGAAGCATTCCGTTAACGCATGCCCCTCCGCTCCCTCTGGCGCTCCGAGGTGTTCCTAACGGGGGAAATCTGGACTTTTGCTCGAGGCCGGGGTGGGGCGGGGGGACTCACAATTCTTCTGCCGGCGAGCTCCAGAGCGCTCCTGCTGAAGCTCCCAGCAAGGAACTGAGAGCAGCAGGCCTCACACGAGTCAACTCAGACTTCTTCTGTCACGAGTCAACTCAGACTTCTTATGTGAGGCCTTCCGGCAGCAAAGAGAAGGTGCGCGCGAGGAGTGTGCCTCAGGCAGCTTAGGACCCGCCACTGTCTCGTCTACCACGGAGGGGAACCAGGTTTGGCCAGGGTCGCCCAGCTTCATACCTGAGCTCCTACAGGTATCCTCAGCGGTTTCTGATTACCTCAAGGAAACACAACGGGAGGAACAGGGCCCTTCCGTGGAGGCCCTTTTGGGCACAGGGACCTCTGCGTGGGATCTACTGGGTAAGTATGGCAGTACCTCAGGTAGGCCTCAGTGACCAAGGCTCTCCGGCTCACGCCTAGCTGTGCAAAGCAGTGTGGCGAACGTACGTACTGCTCCTCAGGCTGGGCCCACAGCCTAGCTTTCGCTTCTGTGAGAGTGCTGTCCCGAGTCTCTTCCTGGAGCCAGTCGTCAGCGCGGTGTCTTTTGGCACTGCAGTTCTCTCTCAGTCAAGGAGGCCGTGCGACTGACTGGCAAAGGGAGTCCGCCCAGCGCTGCTTTCGCCAGTCTCTCTGACGACTGGGCCACTCTACCTGGGCAACCCAGAGAGGAGTACACTGCCCTAGCTATGAAAGTGAAGAGCTGTCTCCAGGGGCCTGCTTACGCTAAGGTTCCTCAGAAGCCAGAGGCCGCCGTTCCGGCACGGAGAGAGGTCATCCTGCGAAACTGGTGAATGGGCTCCTACCCTGTGTGTCCCCAGGGGCGTCGCAGGGTTAAGGCACTCCGTGGTGGAGTATGGCCTCATTGGAGACCCCTGCACACCCAAGTCCCCTGACGTGAAACACTGGAACTTCACCTTGAGGCCCGAGCTCACCTTTCGTTCGTTCGGCCGGAGCCGAACCTGGGGAGCCGTGGGAGGAGTTCCTAGAAAGGGATTGCCAGCACGGTTTTCGCTTTGGGAGAACACGCAGCCTCGGCCCACAACGACAGTCCTGCCGTGCAGAGACGTCGGGCCGCTAGTGCTGTTCCAGGCAGCTGTGAAGCCAAGCGCAGGGCGCCTGCAAACGGGGAGAAAGCGTCCTCTCCCCTCCGCGTCCCACGTTCAAGCTGAATGACGCAGCATGTTTCTCGGAAGGCTCTGCCGAGCTATCTAGTACAAGGGAGAGAGTGCCTGCCTCTGCCGAGAAAGGTTTTGACGTGGGGATTGCTGGACAGGCGGAAGAGCGTTCCCCAGGCCGTGCAAAGTTGAGGCCTTGGTGATTCTGGATGGTCCCAAGGGTCCAGAATTGTCCCTGGGAAAGCTGTCCTTTTCCCTCTTTTTCCGGCTGGAAGTACACCTCTGGCATCCGACTGCCGTTCGGCGACGTCCTGGGGGAGACGCCCCGGTTTCACTTGGGACGCACACTGGTGTTTCTCAGAAGAGCCCAAATTCCTCCCTGCGGGTGGGTGGGGGCCTGGGCACACCAGCATGGAATGTAAGGCTGTTTAGAACTGCGTACCTTGAGGCCGTGTGAAGGCCGCACGAACGAGAGCTTTCGAGCGAACAGGGCAGAGCTTCGCCATCACCGTTGCACATTCACGGAGCTTAGTCAAACGAACGCATTTACTTCCTGGGGCTCCAACACAGCCGAGGAGTTGGAAGGCATACAGTGAGGGCCCTTTGACAGTTGTTACAACGAACGTGAGTGCACAGTGTCTCGTGAAATACCTTCCACGGTTGAAGCATTCCGTTAACGCATGCCCCTCCGCTCCCTCTGGCGCTCCGAGGTGTTCCTAACGGGGGAAATCTGGACTTTTGCTCGAGGCCGGGGTGGGGCGGGGGGACTCACAATTCTTCTGCCGGCGAGCTCCAGAGCGCTCCTGCTGAAGCTCCCAGCAAGGAACTGAGAGCAGCAGGCCTCACACGAGTCAACTCAGACTTCTTCTGTCACGAGTCAACTCAGACTTCTTATGTGAGGCCTTCCGGCAGCAAAGAGAAGGTGCGCGCGAGGAGTGTGCCTCAGGCAGCTTAGGACCCGCCACTGTCTCGTCTACCACGGAGGGGAACCAGGTTTGGCCAGGGTCGCCCAGCTTCATACCTGAGCTCCTACAGGTATCCTCAGCGGTTTCTGATTACCTCAAGGAAACACAACGGGAGGAACAGGGCCCTTCCGTGGAGGCCCTTTTGGGCACAGGGACCTCTGCGTGGGATCTACTGGGTAAGTATGGCAGTACCTCAGGTAGGCCTCAGTGACCAAGGCTCTCCGGCTCACGCCTAGCTGTGCAAAGCAGTGTGGCGAACGTACGTACTGCTCCTCAGGCTGGGCCCACAGCCTAGCTTTCGCTTCTGTGAGAGTGCTGTCCCGAGTCTCTTCCTGGAGCCAGTCGTCAGCGCGGTGTCTTTTGGCACTGCAGTTCTCTCTCAGTCAAGGAGGCCGTGCGACTGACTGGCAAAGGGAGTCCGCCCAGCGCTGCTTTCGCCAGTCTCTCTGACGACTGGGCCACTCTACCTGGGCAACCCAGAGAGGAGTACACTGCCCTAGCTATGAAAGTGAAGAGCTGTCTCCAGGGGCCTGCTTACGCTAAGGTTCCTCAGAAGCCAGAGGCCGCCGTTCCGGCACGGAGAGAGGTCATCCTGCGAAACTGGTGAATGGGCTCCTACCCTGTGTGTCCCCAGGGGCGTCGCAGGGTTAAGGCACTCCGTGGTGGAGTATGGCCTCATTGGAGACCCCTGCACACCCAAGTCCCCTGACGTGAAACACTGGAACTTCACCTTGAGGCCCGAGCTCACCTTTCGTTCGTTCGGCCGGAGCCGAACCTGGGGAGCCGTGGGAGGAGTTCCTAGAAAGGGATTGCCAGCACGGTTTTCGCTTTGGGAGAACACGCAGCCTCGGCCCACAACGACAGTCCTGCCGTGCAGAGACGTCGGGCCGCTAGTGCTGTTCCAGGCAGCTGTGAAGCCAAGCGCAGGGCGCCTGCAAACGGGGAGAAAGCGTCCTCTCCCCTCCGCGTCCCACGTTCAAGCTGAATGACGCAGCATGTTTCTCGGAAGGCTCTGCCGAGCTATCTAGTACAAGGGAGAGAGTGCCTGCCTCTGCCGAGAAAGGTTTTGACGTGGGGATTGCTGGACAGGCGGAAGAGCGTTCCCCAGGCCGTGCAAAGTTGAGGCCTTGGTGATTCTGGATGGTCCCAAGGGTCCAGAATTGTCCCTGGGAAAGCTGTCCTTTTCCCTCTTTTTCCGGCTGGAAGTACACCTCTGGCATCCGACTGCCGTTCGGCGACGTCCTGGGGGAGACGCCCCGGTTTCACTTGGGACGCACACTGGTGTTTCTCAGAAGAGCCCAAATTCCTCCCTGCGGGTGGGTGGGGGCCTGGGCACACCAGCATGGAATGTAAGGCTGTTTAGAACTGCGTACCTTGAGGCCGTGTGAAGGCCGCACGAACGAGAGCTTTCGAGCGAACAGGGCAGCGCTTCGCCATCACCGTTGCACATTCACGGAGCTTAGTCAAACGAACGCATTTACTTCCTGGGGCTCCAACACAGCCGAGGAGTTGGAAGGCATACAGTGAGGGCCCTTTGACAGTTGTTACAACGAACGTGAGTGCACAGTGTCTCGTGAAATACCTTCCACGGTTGAAGCATTCCGTTAACGCATGCCCCTCCGCTCCCTCTGGCGCTCCGAGGTGTTCCTAACGGGGGAAATCTGGACTTTTGCTCGAGGCCGGGGTGGGGCGGGGGTCTCACAATTCTTCTGCCGGCGAGCTCCAGAGCGCTCCTGCTGAAGCTCCCAGCAAGGAACTGAGAGCAGCAGGCCTCACACGAGTCAACTCAGACTTCTTCTGTCACGAGTCAACTCAGACTTCTTATGTGAGGCCTTCCGGCAGCAAAGAGAAGGTGCGCGCGAGGAGTGTGCCTCAGGCAGCTTAGGACCCGCCACTGTCTCGTCTACCACGGAGGGGAACCAGGTTTGGCCAGGGTCGCCCAGCTTCATACCTGAGCTCCTACAGGTATCCTCAGCGGTTTCTGATTACCTCAAGGAAACACAACGGGAGGAACAGGGCCCTTCCGTGGAGGCCCTTTTGGGCACAGGGACCTCTGCGTGGGATCTACTGGGTAAGTATGGCAGTACCTCAGGTAGGCCTCAGTGACCAAGGCTCTCCGGCTCACGCCTAGCTGTGCAAAGCAGTGTGGCGAACGTACCTACTGCTCCTCAGGCTGGGCCCACAGCCTAGCTTTCGCTTCTGTGAGAGTGCTGTCCCGAGTCTCTTCCTGGAGCCAGTCGTCAGCGCGGTGTCTTTTGGCACTGCAGTTCTCTCTCAGTCAAGGAGGCCGTGCGACTGACTGGCAAAGGGAGTCCGCCCAGCGCTGCTTTCGCCAGTCTCTCTGACGACTGGGCCACTCTACCTGGGCAACCCAGAGAGGAGTACACTGCCCTAGCTATGAAAGTGAAGAGCTGTCTCCAGGGGCCTGCTTACGCTAAGGTTCCTCAGAAGCCAGAGGCCGCCGTTCCGGCACGGAGAGAGGTCATCCTGCGAAACTGGTGAATGGGCTCCTACCCTGTGTGTCCCCAGGGGCGTCGCAGGGTTAAGGCACTCCGTGGTGGAGTATGGCCTCATTGGAGACCCCTGCACACCCAAGTCCCCTGACGTGAAACACTGGAACTTCACCTTGAGGCCCGAGCTCACCTTTCGTTCGTTCGGCCGGAGCCGAACCTGGGGAGCCGTGGGAGGAGTTCCTAGAAAGGGATTGCCAGCACGGTTTTCGCTTTGGGAGAACACGCAGCCTCGGCCCACAACGACAGTCCTGCCGTGCAGAGACGTCGGGCCGCTAGTGCTGTTCCAGGCAGCTGTGAAGCCAAGCGCAGGGCGCCTGCAAACGGGGAGAAAGCGTCCTCTCCCCTCCGCGTCCCACGTTCAAGCTGAATGACGCAGCATGTTTCTCGGAAGGCTCTGCCGAGCTATCTAGTACAAGGGAGAGAGTGCCTGCCTCTGCCGAGAAAGGTTTTGACGTGGGGATTGCTGGACAGGCGGAAGAGCGTTCCCCAGGCCGTGCAAAGTTGAGGCCTTGGTGATTCTGGATGGTCCCAAGGGTCCAGAATTGTCCCTGGGAAAGCTGTCCTTTTCCCTCTTTTTCCGGCTGGAAGTACACCTCTGGCATCCGACTGCCGTTCGGCGACGTCCTGGGGGAGACGCCCCGGTTTCACTTGGGACGCACACTGGTGTTTCTCAGAAGAGCCCAAATTCCTCCCTGCGGGTGGGTGGGGGCCTGGGCACACCAGCATGGAATGTAAGGCTGTTTAGAACTGCGTACCTTGAGGCCGTGTGAAGGCCGCACGAAGGAGAGCTTTCGAGCGAACAGGGCAGCGCTTCGCCATCACCGTTGCACATTCACGGAGCTTAGTCAAACGAACGCATTTACTTCCTGGGGCTCCAACACAGCCGAGGAGTTGGAAGGCATACAGTGAGGGCCCTTTGACAGTTGTTACAACGAACGTGAGTGCACAGTGTCTCGTGAAATACCTTCCACGGTTGAAGCATTCCGTTAACGCATGCCCCTCCGCTCCCTCTGGCGCTCCGAGGTGTTCCTAACGGGGGAAATCTGGACTTTTGCTCGAGGCCGGGGTGGGGCGGGGGGACTCACAATTCTTCTGCCGGCGAGCTCCAGAGCGCTCCTGCTGAAGCTCCCAGCAAGGAACTGAGAGCAGCAGGCCTCACACGAGTCAACTCAGACTTCTTCTGTCACGAGTCAACTCAGACTTCTTATGTGAGGCCTTCCGGCAGCAAAGAGAAGGTGCGCGCGAGGAGTGTGCCTCAGGCAGCTTAGGACCCGCCACTGTCTCGTCTACCACGGAGGGGAACCAGGTTTGGCCAGGGTCGCCCAGCTTCATACCTGAGCTCCTACAGGTATCCTCAGCGGTTTCTGATTACCTCAAGGAAACACAACGGGAGGAACAGGGCCCTTCCGTGGAGGCCCTTTTGGGCACAGGGACCTCTGCGTGGGATCTACTGCCTAAGTATGGCAGTACCTCAGGTAGGCCTCAGTGACCAAGGCTCTCCGGCTCACGCCTAGCTGTGCAAAGCAGTGTGGCGAACGTACCTACTGCTCCTCAGGCTGGGCCCACAGCCTAGCTTTCGCTTCTGTGAGAGTGCTGTCCCGAGTCTCTTCCTGGAGCCAGTCGTCAGCGCGGTGTCTTTTGGCACTGCAGTTCTCTCTCAGTCAAGGAGGCCGTGCGACTGACTGGCAAAGGGAGTCCGCCCAGCGCTGCTTTCGCCAGTCTCTCTGACGACTGGGCCACTCTACCTGGGCAACCCAGAGAGGAGTACACTGCCCTAGCTATGAAAGTGAAGAGCTGTCTCCAGGGGCCTGCTTACGCTAAGGTTCCTCAGAAGCCAGAGGCCGCCGTTCCGGCACGGAGAGAGGTCATCCTGCGAAACTGGTGAATGGGCTCCTACCCTGTGTGTCCCCAGGGGCGTCGCAGGGTTAAGGCACTCCGTGGTGGAGTATGGCCTCATTGGAGACCCCTGCACACCCAAGTCCCCTGACGTGAAACACTGGAACTTCACCTTGAGGCCCGAGCTCACCTTTCGTTCGTTCGGCCGGAGCCGAACCTGGGGAGCCGTGGGAGGAGTTCCTAGAAAGGGATTGCCAGCACGGTTTTCGCTTTGGGAGAACACGCAGCCTCGGCCCACAACGACAGTCCTGCCGTGCAGAGACGTCGGGCCGCTAGTGCTGTTCCAGGCAGCTGTGAAGCC
This sequence comes from Grampus griseus, assembly GCF_964374135.1. Lineage (NCBI taxonomy): Eukaryota > Metazoa > Chordata > Mammalia > Artiodactyla > Delphinidae > Grampus > Grampus griseus. The sequence continues at coordinate 276,378 of NW_028133273.1, read as the reverse complement.
AAGCGCAGGGCGCCTGCAAACGGGGAGAAAGCGTCCTCTCCCCTCCGCGTCCCACGTTCAAGCTGAATGACGCAGCATGTTTCTCGGAAGGCTCTGCCGAGCTATCTAGTACAAGGGAGAGAGTGCCTGCCTCTGCCGAGAAAGGTTTTGACGTGGGGATTGCTGGACAGGCGGAAGAGCGTTCCCCAGGCCGTGCAAAGTTGAGGCCTTGGTGATTCTGGATGGTCCCAAGGGTCCAGAATTGTCCCTGGGAAAGCTGTCCTTTTCCCTCTTTTTCCGGCTGGAAGTACACCTCTGGCATCCGACTGCCGTTCGGCGACGTCCTGGGGGAGACGCCCCGGTTTCACTTGGGACGCACACTGGTGTTTCTCAGAAGAGCCCAAATTCCTCCCTGCGGGTGGGTGGGGGCCTGGGCACACCAGCATGGAATGTAAGGCTGTTTAGAACTGCGTACCTTGAGGCCGTGTGAAGGCCGCACGAACGAGAGCTTTCGAGCGAACAGGGCAGCGCTTCGCCATCACCGTTGCACATTCACGGAGCTTAGTCAAACGAACGCATTTACTTCCTGGGGCTCCAACACAGCCGAGGAGTTGGAAGGCATACAGTGAGGGCCCTTTGACAGTTGTTACAACGAACGTGAGTGCACAGTGTCTCGTGAAATACCTTCCACGGTTGAAGCATTCCGTTAACGCATGCCCCTCCGCTCCCTCTGGCGCTCCGAGGTGTTCCTAACGGGGGAAATCTGGACTTTTGCTCGAGGCCGGGGTGGGGCGGGGGGACTCACAATTCTTCTGCCGGCGAGCTCCAGAGCGCTCCTGCTGAAGCTCCCAGCAAGGAACTGAGAGCAGCAGGCCTCACACGAGTCAACTCAGACTTCTTCTGTCACGAGTCAACTCAGACTTCTTATGTGAGGCCTTCCGGCAGCAAAGAGAAGGTGCGCGCGAGGAGTGTGCCTCAGGCAGCTTAGGACCCGCCACTGTCTCGTCTACCACGGAGGGGAACCAGGTTTGGCCAGGGTCGCCCAGCTTCATACCTGAGCTCCTACAGGTATCCTCAGCGGTTTCTGATTACCTCAAGGAAACACAACGGGAGGAACAGGGCCCTTCCGTGGAGGCCCTTTTGGGCACAGGGACCTCTGCGTGGGATCTACTGGGTAAGTATGGCAGTACCTCAGGTAGGCCTCAGTGACCAAGGCTCTCCGGCTCACGCCTAGCTGTGCAAAGCAGTGTGGCGAACGTACCTACTGCTCCTCAGGCTGGGCCCACAGCCTAGCTTTCGCTTCTGTGAGAGTGCTGTCCCGAGTCTCTTCCTGGAGCCAGTCGTCAGCGCGGTGTCTTTTGGCACTGCAGTTCTCTCTCAGTCAAGGAGGCCGTGCGACTGACTGGCAAAGGGAGTCCGCCCAGCGCTGCTTTCGCCAGTCTCTCTGACGACTGGGCCACTCTACCTGGGCAACCCAGAGAGGAGTACACTGCCCTAGCTATGAAAGTGAAGAGCTGTCTCCAGGGGCCTGCTTACGCTAAGGTTCCTCAGAAGCCAGAGGCCGCCGTTCCGGCACGGAGAGAGGTCATCCTGCGAAACTGGTGAATGGGCTCCTACCCTGTGTGTCCCCAGGGGCGTCGCAGGGTTAAGGCACTCCGTGGTGGAGTATGGCCTCATTGGAGACCCCTGCACACCCAAGTCCCCTGACGTGAAACACTGGAACTTCACCTTGAGGCCCGAGCTCACCTTTCGTTCGTTCGGCCGGAGCCGAACCTGGGGAGCCGTGGGAGGAGTTCCTAGAAAGGGATTGCCAGCACGGTTTTCGCTTTGGGAGAACACGCAGCCTCGGCCCACAACGACAGTCCTGCCGTGCAGAGACGTCGGGCCGCTAGTGCTGTTCCAGGCAGCTGTGAAGCCAAGCGCAGGGCGCCTGCAAACGGGGAGAAAGCGTCCTCTCCCCTCCGCGTCCCACGTTCAAGCTGAATGACGCAGCATGTTTCTCGGAAGGCTCTGCCGAGCTATCTAGTACAAGGGAGAGAGTGCCTGCCTCTGCCGAGAAAGGTTTTGACGTGGGGATTGCTGGACAGGCGGAAGAGCGTTCCCCAGGCCGTGCAAAGTTGAGGCCTTGGTGATTCTGGATGGTCCCAAGGGTCCAGAATTGTCCCTGGGAAAGCTGTCCTTTTCCCTCTTTTTCCGGCTGGAAGTACACCTCTGGCATCCGACTGCCGTTCGGCGACGTCCTGGGGGAGACGCCCCGGTTTCACTTGGGACGCACACTGGTGTTTCTCAGAAGAGCCCAAATTCCTCCCTGCGGGTGGGTGGGGGCCTGGGCACACCAGCATGGAATGTAAGGCTGTTTAGAACTGCGTACCTTGAGGCCGTGTGAAGGCCGCACGAACGAGAGCTTTCGAGCGAACAGGGCAGCGCTTCGCCATCACCGTTGCACATTCACGGAGCTTAGTCAAACGAACGCATTTACTTCCTGGGGCTCCAACACAGCCGAGGAGTTGGAAGGCATACAGTGAGGGCCCTTTGACAGTTGTTACAACGAACGTGAGTGCACAGTGTCTCGTGAAATACCTTCCACGGTTGAAGCATTCCGTTAACGCATGCCCCTCCGCTCCCTCTGGCGCTCCGAGGTGTTCCTAACGGGGGAAATCTGGACTTTTGCTCGAGGCCGGGGTGGGGCGGGGGTCTCACAATTCTTCTGCCGGCGAGCTCCAGAGCGCTCCTGCTGAAGCTCCCAGCAAGGAACTGAGAGCAGCAGGCCTCACACGAGTCCACTCAGACTTCTTCTGTCACGAGTCAACTCAGACTTCTTATGTGAGGCCTTCCGGCAGCAAAGAGAAGGTGCGCGCGAGGAGTGTGCCTCAGGCAGCTTAGGACCCGCCACTGTCTCGTCTACCACGGAGGGGAACCAGGTTTGGCCAGGGTCGCCCAGCTTCATACCTGAGCTCCTACAGGTATCCTCAGCGGTTTCTGATTACCTCAAGGAAACACAACGGGAGGAACAGGGCCCTTCCGTGGAGGCCCTTTTGGGCACAGGGACCTCTGCGTGGGATCTACTGGGTAAGTATGGCAGTACCTCAGGTAGGCCTCAGTGACCAAGGCTCTCCGGCTCACGCCTAGCTGTGCAAAGCAGTGTGGCGAACGTACGTACTGCTCCTCAGGCTGGGCCCACAGCCTAGCTTTCGCTTCTGTGAGAGTGCTGTCCCGAGTCTCTTCCTGGAGCCAGTCGTCAGCGCGGTGTCTTTTGGCACTGCAGTTCTCTCTCAGTCAAGGAGGCCGTGCGACTGACTGGCAAAGGGAGTCCGCCCAGCGCTGCTTTCGCCAGTCTCTCTGACGACTGGGCCACTCTACCTGGGCAACCCAGAGAGGAGTACACTGCCCTAGCTATGAAAGTGAAGAGCTGTCTCCAGGGGCCTGCTTACGCTAAGGTTCCTCAGAAGCCAGAGGCCGCCGTTCCGGCACGGAGAGAGGTCATCCTGCGAAACTGGTGAATGGGCTCCTACCCTGTGTGTCCCCAGGGGCGTCGCAGGGTTAAGGCACTCCGTGGTGGAGTATGGCCTCATTGGAGACCCCTGCACACCCAAGTCCCCTGACGTGAAACACTGGAACTTCACCTTGAGGCCCGAGCTCACCTTTCGTTCGTTCGGCCGGAGCCGAACCTGGGGAGCCGTGGGAGGAGTTCCTAGAAAGGGATTGCCAGCACGGTTTTCGCTTTGGGAGAACACGCAGCCTCGGCCCACAACGACAGTCCTGCCGTGCAGAGACGTCGGGCCGCTAGTGCTGTTCCAGGCAGCTGTGAAGCCAAGCGCAGGGCGCCTGCAAACGGGGAGAAAGCGTCCTCTCCCCTCCGCGTCCCACGTTCAAGCTGAATGACGCAGCATGTTTCTCGGAAGGCTCTGCCGAGCTATCTAGTACAAGGGAGAGAGTGCCTGCCTCTGCCGAGAAAGGTTTTGACGTGGGGATTGCTGGACAGGCGGAAGAGCGTTCCCCAGGCCGTGCAAAGTTGAGGCCTTGGTGATTCTGGATGGTCCCAAGGGTCCAGAATTGTCCCTGGGAAAGCTGTCCTTTTCCCTCTTTTTCCGGCTGGAAGTACACCTCTGGCATCCGACTGCCGTTCGGCGACGTCCTGGGGGAGACGCCCCGGTTTCACTTGGGACGCACACTGGTGTTTCTCAGAAGAGCCCAAATTCCTCCCTGCGGGTGGGTGGGGGCCTGGGCACACCAGCATGGAATGTAAGGCTGTTTAGAACTGCGTACCTTGAGGCCGTGTGAAGGCCGCACGAACGAGAGCTTTCGAGCGAACAGGGCAGCGCTTCGCCATCACCGTTGCACATTCACGGAGCTTAGTCAAACGAACGCATTTACTTCCTGGGGCTCCAACACAGCCGAGGAGTTGGAAGGCATACAGTGAGGGCCCTTTGACAGTTGTTACAACGAACGTGAGTGCACAGTGTCTCGTGAAATACCTTCCACGGTTGAAGCATTCCGTTAACGCATGCCCCTCCGCTCCCTCTGGCGCTCCGAGGTGTTCCTAACGGGGGAAATCTGGACTTTTGCTCGAGGCCGGGGTGGGGCGGGGGGACTCACAATTCTTCTGCCGGCGAGCTCCAGAGCGCTCCTGCTGAAGCTCCCAGCAAGGAACTGAGAGCAGCAGGCCTCACACGAGTCAACTCAGACTTCTTCTGTCACGAGTCAACTCAGACTTCTTATGTGAGGCCTTCCGGCAGCAAAGAGAAGGTGCGCGCGAGGAGTGTGCCTCAGGCAGCTTAGGACCCGCCACTGTCTCGTCTACCACGGAGGGGAACCAGGTTTGGCCAGGGTCGCCCAGCTTTATACCTGAGCTCCTACAGGTATCCTCAGCGGTTTCTGATTACCTCAAGGAAACACAACGGGAGGAACAGGGCCCTTCCGTGGAGGCCCTTTTGGGCACAGGGACCTCTGCGTGGGATCTACTGGGTAAGTATGGCAGTACCTCAGGTAGGCCTCAGTGACCAAGGCTCTCCGGCTCACGCCTAGCTGTGCAAAGCAGTGTGGCGAACGTACGTACTGCTCCTCAGGCTGGGCCCACAGCCTAGCTTTCGCTTCTGTGAGAGTGCTGTCCCGAGTCTCTTCCTGGAGCCAGTCGTCAGCGCGGTGTCTTTTGGCACTGCAGTTCTCTCTCAGTCAAGGAGGCCGTGCGACTGACTGGCAAAGGGAGTCCGCCCAGCGCTGCTTTCGCCAGTCTCTCTGACGACTGGGCCACTCTACCTGGGCAACCCAGAGAGGAGTACACTGCCCTAGCTATGAAAGTGAAGAGCTGTCTCCAGGGGCCTGCTTACGCTAAGGTTCCTCAGAAGCCAGAGGCCGCCGTTCCGGCACGGAGAGAGGTCATCCTGCGAAACTGGTGAATGGGCTCCTACCCTGTGTGTCCCCAGGGGCGTCGCAGGGTTAAGGCACTCCGTGGTGGAGTATGGCCTCATTGGAGACCCCTGCACACCCAAGTCCCCTGACGTGAAACACTGGAACTTCACCTTGAGGCCCGAGCTCACCTTTCGTTCGTTCGGCCGGAGCCGAACCTGGGGAGCCGTGGGAGGAGTTCCTAGAAAGGGATTGCCAGCACGGTTTTCGCTTTGGGAGAACACGCAGCCTCGGCCCACAACGACAGTCCTGCCGTGCAGAGACGTCGGGCCGCTAGTGCTGTTCCAGGCAGCTGTGAAGCCAAGCGCAAGGCGCCTGCAAACGGGGAGAAAGCGTCCTCTCCCCTCCGCGTCCCACGTTCAAGCTGAATGACGCAGCATGTTTCTCGGAAGGCTCTGCCGAGCTATCTAGTACAAGGGAGAGAGTGCCTGCCTCTGCCGAGAAAGGTTTTGACGTGGGGATTGCTGGACAGGCGGAAGAGCGTTCCCCAGGCCGTGCAAAGTTGAGGCCTTGGTGATTCTGGATGGTCCCAAGGGTCCAGAATTGTCCCTGGGAAAGCTGTCCTTTTCCCTCTTTTTCCGGCTGGAAGTACACCTCTGGCATCCGACTGCCGTTCGGCGACGTCCTGGGGGAGACGCCCCGGTTTCACTTGGGACGCACACTGGTGTTTCTCAGAAGAGCCCAAATTCCTCCCTGCGGGTGGGTGGGGGCCTGGGCACACCAGCATGGAATGTAAGGCTGTTTAGAACTGCGTACCTTGAGGCCGTGTGAAGGCCGCACGAACGAGAGCTTTCGAGCGAACAGGGCAGCGCTTCGCCATCACCGTTGCACATTCACGGAGCTTAGTCAAACGAACGCATTTACTTCCTGGGGCTCCAACACAGCCGAGGAGTTGGAAGGCATACAGTGAGGGCCCTTTGACAGTTGTTACAACGAACGTGAGTGCACAGTGTCTCGTGAAATACCTTCCACGGTTGAAGCATTCCGTTAACGCATGCCCCTCCGCTCCCTCTGGCGCTCCGAGGTGTTCCTAACGGGGGATATCTGGACTTTTGCTCGAGGCCGGGGTGGGGCGGGGGGACTCACAATTCTTCTGCCGGCGAGCTCCAGAGCGCTCCTGCTGAAGCTCCCAGCAAGGAACTGAGAGCAGCAGGCCTCACACGAGTCCACTCAGACTTCTTCTGTCACGAGTCAACTCAGACTTCTTATGTGAGGCCTTCCGGCAGCAAAGAGAAGGTGCGCGCGAGGAGTGTGCCTCAGGCAGCTTAGGACCCGCCACTGTCTCGTCTACCACGGAGGGGAACCAGGTTTGGCCAGGGTCGCCCAGCTTCATACCTGAGCTCCTACAGGTATCCTCAGCGGTTTCTGATTACCTCAAGGAAACACAACGGGAGGAACAGGGCCCTTCCGTGGAGGCCCTTTTGGGCACAGGGACCTCTGCGTGGGATCTACTGGGTAAGTATGGCAGTACCTCAGGTAGGCCTCAGTGACCAAGGCTCTCCGGCTCACGCCTAGCTGTGCAAAGCAGTGTGGCGAACGTACCTACTGCTCCTCAGGCTGGGCCCACAGCCTAGCTTTCGCTTCTGTGAGAGTGCTGTCCCGAGTCTCTTCCTGGAGCCAGTCGTCAGCGCGGTGTCTTTTGGCACTGCAGTTCTCTCTCAGTCAAGGAGGCCGTGCGACTGACTGGCAAAGGGAGTCCGCCCAGCGCTGCTTTCGCCAGTCTCTCTGACGACTGGGCCACTCTACCTGGGCAACCCAGAGAGGAGTACACTGCCCTAGCTATGAAAGTGAAGAGCTGTCTCCAGGGGCCTGCTTACGCTAAGGTTCCTCAGAAGCCAGAGGCCGCCGTTCCGGCACGGAGAGAGGTCATCCTGCGAAACTGGTGAATGGGCTCCTACCCTGTGTGTCCCCAGGGGCGTCGCAGGGTTAAGGCACTCCGTGGTGGAGTATGGCCTCATTGGAGACCCCTGCACACCCAAGTCCCCTGACGTGAAACACTGGAACTTCACCTTGAGGCCCGAGCTCACCTTTCGTTCGTTCGGCCGGAGCCGAACCTGGGGAGCCGTGGGAGGAGTTCCTAGAAAGGGATTGCCAGCACGGTTTTCGCTTTGGGAGAACACGCAGCCTCGGCCCACAACGACAGTCCTGCCGTGCAGAGACGTCGGGCCGCTAGTGCTGTTCCAGGCAGCTGTGAAGCCAAGCGCAAGGCGCCTGCAAACGGGGAGAAAGCGTCCTCTCCCCTCCGCGTCCCACGTTGAAGCTGAATGACGCAGCATGTTTCTCGGAAGGCTCTGCCGAGCTATCTAGTACAAGGGAGAGAGTGCCTGCCTCTGCCGAGAAAGGTTTTGACGTGGGGATTGCTGGACAGGCGGAAGAGCGTTCCCCAGGCCGTGCAAAGTTGAGGCCTTGGTGATTCTGGATGGTCCCAAGGGTCCAGAATTGTCCCTGGGAAAGCTGTCCTTTTCCCTCTTTTTCCGGCTGGAAGTACACCTCTGGCATCCGACTGCCGTTCGGCGACGTCCTGGGGGAGACGCCCCGGTTTCACTTGGGACGCACACTGGTGTTTCTCAGAAGAGCCCAAATTCCTCCCTGCGGGTGGGTGGGGGCCTGGGCACACCAGCATGGAATGTAAGGCTGTTTAGAACTGCGTACCTTGAGGCCGTGTGAAGGCCGCACGAACGAGAGCTTTCGAGCGAACAGGGCAGCGCTTCGCCATCACCGTTGCACATTCACGGAGCTTAGTCAAACGAACGCATTTACTTCCTGGGGCTCCAACACAGCCGAGGAGTTGGAAGGCATACAGTGAGGGCCCTTTGACAGTTGTTACAACGAACGTGAGTGCACAGTGTCTCGTGAAATACCTTCCACGGTTGAAGCATTCCGTTAACGCATGCCCCTCCGCTCCCTCTGGCGCTCCGAGGTGTTCCTAACGGGGGAAATCTGGACTTTTGCTCGAGGCCGGGGTGGGGCGGGGGGACTCACAATTCTTCTGCCGGCGAGCTCCAGAGCGCTCCTGCTGAAGCTCCCAGCAAGGAACTGAGAGCAGCAGGCCTCACACGAGTCAACTCAGACTTCTTCTGTCACGAGTCAACTCAGACTTCTTATGTGAGGCCTTCCGGCAGCAAAGAGAAGGTGCGCGCGAGGAGTGTGCCTCAGGCAGCTTAGGACCCGCCACTGTCTCGTCTACCACGGAGGGGAACCAGGTTTGGCCAGGGTCGCCCAGCTTCATACCTGAGCTCCTACAGGTATCCTCAGCGGTTTCTGATTACCTCAAGGAAACACAACGGGAGGAACAGGGCCCTTCCGTGGAGGCCCTTTTGGGCACAGGGACCTCTGCGTGGGATCTACTGGGTAAGTATGGCAGTACCTCAGGTAGGCCTCAGTGACCAAGGCTCTCCGGCTCACGCCTAGCTGTGCAAAGCAGTGTGGCGAACGTACCTACTGCTCCTCAGGCTGGGCCCACAGCCTAGCTTTCGCTTCTGTGAGAGTGCTGTCCCGAGTCTCTTCCTGGAGCCAGTCGTCAGCGCGGTGTCTTTTGGCACTGCAGTTCTCTCTCAGTCAAGGAGGCCGTGCGACTGACTGGCAAAGGGAGTCCGCCCAGCGCTGCTTTCGCCAGTCTCTCTGACGACTGGGCCACTCTACCTGGGCAACCCAGAGAGGAGTACACTGCCCTAGCTATGAAAGTGAAGAGCTGTCTCCAGGGGCCTGCTTACGCTAAGGTTCCTCAGAAGCCAGAGGCCGCCGTTCCGGCACGGAGAGAGGTCATCCTGCGAAACTGGTGAATGGGCTCCTACCCTGTGTGTCCCCAGGGGCGTCGCAGGGTTAAGGCACTCCGTGGTGGAGTATGGCCTCATTGGAGACCCCTGCACACCCAAGTCCCCTGACGTGAAACACTGGAACTTCACCTTGAGGCCCGAGCTCACCTTTCGTTCGTTCGGCCGGAGCCGAACCTGGGGAGCCGTGGGAGGAGTTCCTAGAAAGGGATTGCCAGCACGGTTTTCGCTTTGGGAGAACACGCAGCCTCGGCCCACAACGACAGTCCTGCCGTGCAGAGACGTCGGGCCGCTAGTGCTGTTCCAGGCAGCTGTGAAGCCAAGCGCAAGGCGCCTGCAAACGGGGAGAAAGCGTCCTCTCCCCTCCGCGTCCCACGTTCAAGCTGAATGACGCAGCATGTTTCTCGGAAGGCTCTGCCGAGCTATCTAGTACAAGGGAGAGAGTGCCTGCCTCTGCCGAGAAAGGTTTTGACGTGGGGATTGCTGGACAGGCGGAAGAGCGTTCCCCAGGCCGTGCAAAGTTGAGGCCTTGGTGATTCTGGATGGTCCCAAGGGTCCAGAATTGTCCCTGGGAAAGCTGTCCTTTTCCCTCTTTTTCCGGCTGGAAGTACACCTCTGGCATCCGACTGCCGTTCGGCGACGTCCTGGGGGAGACGCCCCGGTTTCACTTGGGACGCACACTGGTGTTTCTCAGAAGAGCCCAAATTCCTCCCTGCGGGTGGGTGGGGGCCTGGGCACACCAGCATGGAATGTAAGGCTGTTTAGAACTGCGTACCTTGAGGCCGTGTGAAGGCCGCACGAACGAGAGCTTTCGAGCGAACAGGGCAGCGCTTCGCCATCACCGTTGCACATTCACGGAGCTTAGTCAAACGAACGCATTTACTTCCTGGGGCTCCAACACAGCCGAGGAGTTGGAAGGCATACAGTGAGGGCCCTTTGACAGTTGTTACAACGAACGTGAGTGCACAGTGTCTCGTGAAATACCTTCCACGGTTGAAGCATTCCGTTCACGCATGCCCCTCCGCTCCCTCTGGCGCTCCGAGGTGTTCCTAACGGGGGAAATCTGGACTTTTGCTCGAGGCCGGGGTGGGGCGGGGGGACTCACAATTCTTCTGCCGGCGAGCTCCAGAGCGCTCCTGCTGAAGCTCCCAGCAAGGAACTGAGAGCAGCAGGCCTCACACGAGTCCACTCAGACTTCTTCTGTCACGAGTCAACTCAGACTTCTTATGTGAGGCCTTCCGGCAGCAAAGAGAAGGTGCGCGCGAGGAGTGTGCCTCAGGCAGCTTAGGACCCGCCACTGTCTCGTCTACCACGGAGGGGAACCAGGTTTGGCCAGGGTCGCCCAGCTTCATACCTGAGCTCCTACAGGTATCCTCAGCGGTTTCTGATTACCTCAAGGAAACACAACGGGAGGAACAGGGCCCTTCCGTGGAGGCCCTTTTGGGCACAGGGACCTCTGCGTGGGATCTACTGGGTAAGTATGGCAGTACCTCAGGTAGGCCTCAGTGACCAAGGCTCTCCGGCTCACGCCTAGCTGTGCAAAGCAGTGTGGCGAACGTACCTACTGCTCCTCAGGCTGGGCCCACAGCCTAGCTTTCGCTTCTGTGAGAGTGCTGTCCCGAGTCTCTTCCTGGAGCCAGTCGTCAGCGCGGTGTCTTTTGGCACTGCAGTTCTCTCTCAGTCAAGGAGGCCGTGCGACTGACTGGCAAAGGGAGTCCGCCCAGCGCTGCTTTCGCCAGTCTCTCTGACGACTGGGCCACTCTACCTGGGCAACCCAGAGAGGAGTACACTGCCCTAGCTATGAAAGTGAAGAGCTGTCTCCAGGGGCCTGCTTACGCTAAGGTTCCTCAGAAGCCAGAGGCCGCCGTTCCGGCACGGAGAGAGGTCATCCTGCGAAACTGGTGAATGGGCTCCTACCCTGTGTGTCCCCAGGGGCGTCGCAGGGTTAAGGCACTCCGTGGTGGAGTATGGCCTCATTGGAGACCCCTGCACACCCAAGTCCCCTGACGTGAAACACTGGAACTTCACCTTGAGGCCCGAGCTCACCTTTCGTTCGTTCGGCCGGAGCCGAACCTGGGGAGCCGTGGGAGGAGTTCCTAGAAAGGGATTGCCAGCACGGTTTTCGCTTTGGGAGAACACGCAGCCTCGGCCCACAACGACAGTCCTGCCGTGCAGAGACGTCGGGCCGCTAGTGCTGTTCCAGGCAGCTGTGAAGCCAAGCGCAAGGCGCCTGCAAACGGGGAGAAAGCGTCCTCTCCCCTCCGCGTCCCACGTTCAAGCTGAATGACGCAGCATGTTTCTCGGAAGGCTCTGCCGAGCTATCTAGTACAAGGGAGAGAGTGCCTGCCTCTGCCGAGAAAGGTTTTGACGTGGGGATTGCTGGACAGGCGGAAGAGCGTTCCCCAGGCCGTGCAAAGTTGAGGCCTTGGTGATTCTGGATGGTCCCAAGGGTCCAGAATTGTCCCTGGGAAAGCTGTCCTTTTCCCTCTTTTTCCGGCTGGAAGTACACCTCTGGCATCCGACTGCCGTTCGGCGACGTCCTGGGGGAGACGCCCCGGTTTCACTTGGGACGCACACTGGTGTTTCTCAGAAGAGCCCAAATTCCTCCCTGCGGGTGGGTGGGGGCCTGGGCACACCAGCATGGAATGTAAGGCTGTTTAGAACTGCGTACCTTGAGGCCGTGTGAAGGCCGCACGAACGAGAGCTTTCGAGCGAACAGGGCAGCGCTTCGCCATCACCGTTGCACATTCACGGAGCTTAGTCAAACGAACGCATTTACTTCCTGGGGCTCCAACACAGCCGAGGAGTTGGAAGGCATACAGTGAGGGCCCTTTGACAGTTGTTACAACGAACGTGAGTGCACAGTGTCTCGTGAAATACCTTCCACGGTTGAAGCATTCCGTTCACGCATGCCCCTCCGCTCCCTCTGGCGCTCCGAGGTGTTCCTAACGGGGGAAATCTGGACTTTTGCTCGAGGCCGGGGTGGGGCGGGGGGACTCACAATTCTTCTGCCGGCGAGCTCCAGAGCGCTCCTGCTGAAGCTCCCAGCAAGGAACTGAGAGCAGCAGGCCTCACACGAGTCCACTCAGACTTCTTCTGTCACGAGTCAACTCAGACTTCTTATGTGAGGCCTTCCGGCAGCAAAGAGAAGGTGCGCGCGAGGAGTGTGCCTCAGGCAGCTTAGGACCCGCCACTGTCTCGTCTACCACGGAGGGGAACCAGGTTTGGCCAGGGTCGCCCAGCTTCATACCTGAGCTCCTACAGGTATCCTCAGCGGTTTCTGATTACCTCAAGGAAACACAACGGGAGGAACAGGGCCCTTCCGTGGAGGCCCTTTTGGGCACAGGGACCTCTGCGTGGGATCTACTGGGTAAGTATGGCAGTACCTCAGGTAGGCCTCAGTGACCAAGGCTCTCCGGCTCACGCCTAGCTGTGCAAAGCAGTGTGGCGAACGTACCTACTGCTCCTCAGGCTGGGCCCACAGCCTAGCTTTCGCTTCTGTGAGAGTGCTGTCCCGAGTCTCTTCCTGGAGCCAGTCGTCAGCGCGGTGTCTTTTGGCACTGCAGTTCTCTCTCAGTCAAGGAGGCCGTGCGACTGACTGGCAAAGGGAGTCCGCCCAGCGCTGCTTTCGCCAGTCTCTCTGACGACTGGGCCACTCTACCTGGGCAACCCAGAGAGGAGTACACTGCCCTAGCTATGAAAGTGAAGAGCTGTCTCCAGGGGCCTGCTTACGCTAAGGTTCCTCAGAAGCCAGAGGCCGCCGTTCCGGCACGGAGAGAGGTCATCCTGCGAAACTGGTGAATGGGCTCCTACCCTGTGTGTCCCCAGGGGCGTCGCAGGGTTAAGGCACTCCGTGGTGGAGTATGGCCTCATTGGAGACCCCTGCACACCCAAGTCCCCTGACGTGAAACACTGGAACTTCACCTTGAGGCCCGAGCTCACCTTTCGTTCGTTCGGCCGGAGCCGAACCTGGGGAGCCGTGGGAGGAGTTCCTAGAAAGGGATTGCCAGCACGGTTTTCGCTTTGGGAGAACACGCAGCCTCGGCCCACAACGACAGTCCTGCCGTGCAGAGACGTCGGGCCGCTAGTGCTGTTCCAGGCAGCTGTGAAGCCAAGCGCAAGGCGCCTGCAAACGGGGAGAAAGCGTCCTCTCCCCTCCGCGTCCCACGTTCAAGCTGAATGACGCAGCATGTTTCTCGGAAGGCTCTGCCGAGCTATCTAGTACAAGGGAGAGAGTGCCTGCCTCTGCCGAGAAAGGTTTTGACGTGGGGATTGCTGGACAGGCGGAAGAGCGTTCCCCAGGCCGTGCAAAGTTGAGGCCTTGGTGATTCTGGATGGTCCCAAGGGTCCAGAATTGTCCCTGGGAAAGCTGTCCTTTTCCCTCTTTTTCCGGCTGGAAGTACACCTCTGGCATCCGACTGCCGTTCGGCGACGTCCTGGGGGAGACGCCCCGGTTTCACTTGGGACGCACACTGGTGTTTCTCAGAAGAGCCCAAATTCCTCCCTGCGGGTGGGTGGGGGCCTGGGCACACCAGCATGGAATGTAAGGCTGTTTAGAACTGCGTACCTTGAGGCCGTGTGAAGGCCGCACGAACGAGAGCTTTCGAGCGAACAGGGCAGCGCTTCGCCATCACCGTTGCACATTCACGGAGCTTAGTCAAACGAACGCATTTACTTCCTGGGGCTCCAACACAGCCGAGGAGTTGGAAGGCATACAGTGAGGGCCCTTTGACAGTTGTTACAACGAACGTGAGTGCACAGTGTCTCGTGAAATACCTTCCACGGTTGAAGCATTCCGTTAACGCATGCCCCTCCGCTCCCTCTGGCGCTCCGAGGTGTTCCTAACGGGGGAAATCTGGACTTTTGCTCGAGGCCGGGGTGGGGCGGGGGGACTCACAATTCTTCTGCCGGCGAGCTCCAGAGCGCTCCTGCTGAAGCTCCCAGCAAGGAACTGAGAGCAGCAGGCCTCACACGAGTCAACTCAGACTTCTTCTGTCACGAGTCAACTCAGACTTCTTATGTGAGGCCTTCCGGCAGCAAAGAGAAGGTGCGCGCGAGGAGTGTGCCTCAGGCAGCTTAGGACCCGCCACTGTCTCGTCTACCACGGAGGGGAACCAGGTTTGGCCAGGGTCGCCCAGCTTCATACCTGAGCTCCTACAGGTATCCTCAGCGGTTTCTGATTACCTCAAGGAAACACAACGGGAGGAACAGGGCCCTTCCGTGGAGGCCCTTTTGGGCACAGGGACCTCTGCGTGGGATCTACTGGGTAAGTATGGCAGTACCTCAGGTAGGCCTCAGTGACCAAGGCTCTCCGGCTCACGCCTAGCTGTGCAAAGCAGTGTGGCGAACGTACCTACTGCTCCTCAGGCTGGGCCCACAGCCTAGCTTTCGCTTCTGTGAGAGTGCTGTCCCGAGTCTCTTCCTGGAGCCAGTCGTCAGCGCGGTGTCTTTTGGCACTGCAGTTCTCTCTCAGTCAAGGAGGCCGTGCGACTGACTGGCAAAGGGAGTCCGCCCAGCGCTGCTTTCGCCAGTCTCTCTGACGACTGGGCCACTCTACCTGGGCAACCCAGAGAGGAGTACACTGCCCTAGCTATGAAAGTGAAGAGCTGTCTCCAGGGGCCTGCTTACGCTAAGGTTCCTCAGAAGCCAGAGGCCGCCGTTCCGGCACGGAGAGAGGTCATCCTGCGAAACTGGTGAATGGGCTCCTACCCTGTGTGTCCCCAGGGGCGTCGCAGGGTTAAGGCACTCCGTGGTGGAGTATGGCCTCATTGGAGACCCCTGCACACCCAAGTCCCCTGACGTGAAACACTGGAACTTCACCTTGAGGCCCGAGCTCACCTTTCGTTCGTTCGGCCGGAGCCGAACCTGGGGAGCCGTGGGAGGAGTTCCTAGAAAGGGATTGCCAGCACGGTTTTCGCTTTGGGAGAACACGCAGCCTCGGCCCACAACGACAGTCCTGCCGTGCAGAGACGTCGGGCCGCTAGTGCTGTTCCAGGCAGCTGTGAAGCCAAGCGCAAGGCGCCTGCAAACGGGGAGAAAGCGTCCTCTCCCCTCCGCGTCCCACGTTCAAGCTGAATGACGCAGCATGTTTCTCGGAAGGCTCTGCCGAGCTATCTAGTACAAGGGAGAGAGTGCCTGCCTCTGCCGAGAAAGGTTTTGACGTGGGGATTGCTGGACAGGCGGAAGAGCGTTCCCCAGGCCGTGCAAAGTTGAGGCCTTGGTGATTCTGGATGGTCCCAAGGGTCCAGAATTGTCCCTGGGAAAGCTGTCCTTTTCCCTCTTTTTCCGGCTGGAAGTACACCTCTGGCATCCGACTGCCGTTCGGCGACGTCCTGGGGGAGACGCCCCGGTTTCACTTGGGACGCACACTGGTGTTTCTCAGAAGAGCCCAAATTCCTCCCTGCGGGTGGGTGGGGGCCTGGGCACACCAGCATGGAATGTAAGGCTGTTTAGAACTGCGTACCTTGAGGCCGTGTGAAGGCCGCACGAACGAGAGCTTTCGAGCGAACAGGGCAGCGCTTCGCCATCACCGTTGCACATTCACGGAGCTTAGTCAAACGAACGCATTTACTTCCTGGGGCTCCAACACAGCCGAGGAGTTGGAAGGCATACAGTGAGGGCCCTTTGACAGTTGTTACAACGAACGTGAGTGCACAGTGTCTCGTGAAATACCTTCCACGGTTGAAGCATTCCGTTCACGCATGCCCCTCCGCTCCCTCTGGCGCTCCGAGGTGTTCCTAACGGGGGAAATCTGGACTTTTGCTCGAGGCCGGGGTGGGGCGGGGGGACTCACAATTCTTCTGCCGGCGAGCTCCAGAGCGCTCCTGCTGAAGCTCCCAGCAAGGAACTGAGAGCAGCAGGCCTCACACGAGTCAACTCAGACTTCTTCTGTCACGAGTCAACTCAGACTTCTTATGTGAGGCCTTCCGGCAGCAAAGAGAAGGTGCGCGCGAGGAGTGTGCCTCAGGCAGCTTAGGACCCGCCACTGTCTCGTCTACCACGGAGGGGAACCAGGTTTGGCCAGGGTCGCCCAGCTTCATACCTGAGCTCCTACAGGTATCCTCAGCGGTTTCTGATTACCTCAAGGAAACACAACGGGAGGAACAGGGCCCTTCCGTGGAGGCCCTTTTGGGCACAGGGACCTCTGCGTGGGATCTACTGGGTAAGTATGGCAGTACCTCAGGTAGGCCTCAGTGACCAAGGCTCTCCGGCTCACGCCTAGCTGTGCAAAGCAGTGTGGCGAACGTACCTACTGCTCCTCAGGCTGGGCCCACAGCCTAGCTTTCGCTTCTGTGAGAGTGCTGTCCCGAGTCTCTTCCTGGAGCCAGTCGTCAGCGCGGTGTCTTTTGGCACTGCAGTTCTCTCTCAGTCAAGGAGGCCGTGCGACTGACTGGCAAAGGGAGTCCGCCCAGCGCTGCTTTCGCCAGTCTCTCTGACGACTGGGCCACTCTACCTGGGCAACCCAGAGAGGAGTACACTGCCCTAGCTATGAAAGTGAAGAGCTGTCTCCAGGGGCCTGCTTACGCTAAGGTTCCTCAGAAGCCAGAGGCCGCCGTTCCGGCACGGAGAGAGGTCATCCTGCGAAACTGGTGAATGGGCTCCTACCCTGTGTGTCCCCAGGGGCGTCGCAGGGTTAAGGCACTCCGTGGTGGAGTATGGCCTCATTGGAGACCCCTGCACACCCAAGTCCCCTGACGTGAAACACTGGAACTTCACCTTGAGGCCCGAGCTCACCTTTCGTTCGTTCGGCCGGAGCCGAACCTGGGGAGCCGTGGGAGGAGTTCCTAGAAAGGGATTGCCAGCACGGTTTTCGCTTTGGGAGAACACGCAGCCTCGGCCCACAACGACAGTCCTGCCGTGCAGAGACGTCGGGCCGCTAGTGCTGTTCCAGGCAGCTGTGAAGCCAAGCGCAAGGCGCCTGCAAACGGGGAGAAAGCGTCCTCTCCCCTCCGCGTCCCACGTTCAAGCTGAATGACGCAGCATGTTTCTCGGAAGGCTCTGCCGAGCTATCTAGTACAAGGGAGAGAGTGCCTGCCTCTGCCGAGAAAGGTTTTGACGTGGGGATTGCTGGACAGGCGGAAGAGCGTTCCCCAGGCCGTGCAAAGTTGAGGCCTTGGTGATTCTGGATGGTCCCAAGGGTCCAGAATTGTCCCTGGGAAAGCTGTCCTTTTCCCTCTTTTTCCGGCTGGAAGTACACCTCTGGCATCCGACTGCCGTTCGGCGACGTCCTGGGGGAGACGCCCCGGTTTCACTTGGGACGCACACTGGTGTTTCTCAGAAGAGCCCAAATTCCTCCCTGCGGGTGGGTGGGGGCCTGGGCACACCAGCATGGAATGTAAGGCTGTTTAGAACTGCGTACCTTGAGGCCGTGTGAAGGCCGCACGAACGAGAGCTTTCGAGCGAACAGGGCAGCGCTTCGCCATCACCGTTGCACATTCACGGAGCTTAGTCAAACGAACGCATTTACTTCCTGGGGCTCCAACACAGCCGAGGAGTTGGAAGGCATACAGTGAGGGCCCTTTGACAGTTGTTACAACGAACGTGAGTGCACAGTGTCTCGTGAAATACCTTCCACGGTTGAAGCATTCCGTTAACGCATGCCCCTCCGCTCCCTCTGGCGCTCCGAGGTGTTCCTAACGGGGGAAATCTGGACTTTTGCTCGAGGCCGGGGTGGGGCGGGGGGACTCACAAGTCTTCTGCCGGCGAGCTCCAGAGCGCTCCTGCTGAAGCTCCCAGCAAGGAACTGAGAGCAGCAGGCCTCACACGAGTCAACTCAGACTTCTTCTGTCACGAGTCAACTCAGACTTCTTATGTGAGGCCTTCCGGCAGCAAAGAGAAGGTGCGCGCGAGGAGTGTGCCTCAGGCAGCTTAGGACCCGCCACTGTCTCGTCTACCACGGAGGGGAACCAGGTTTGGCCAGGGTCGCCCAGCTTCATACCTGAGCTCCTACAGGTATCCTCAGCGGTTTCTGATTACCTCAAGGAAACACAACGGGAGGAACAGGGCCCTTCCGTGGAGGCCCTTTTGGGCACAGGGACCTCTGCGTGGGATCTACTGGGTAAGTATGGCAGTACCTCAGGTAGGCCTCAGTGACCAAGGCTCTCCGGCTCACGCCTAGCTGTGCAAAGCAGTGTGGCGAACGTACCTACTGCTCCTCAGGCTGGGCCCACAGCCTAGCTTTCGCTTCTGTGAGAGTGCTGTCCCGAGTCTCTTCCTGGAGCCAGTCGTCAGCGCGGTGTCTTTTGGCACTGCAGTTCTCTCTCAGTCAAGGAGGCCGTGCGACTGACTGGCAAAGGGAGTCCGCCCAGCGCTGCTTTCGCCAGTCTCTCTGACGACTGGGCCACTCTACCTGGGCAACCCAGAGAGGAGTACACTGCCCTAGCTATGAAAGTGAAGAGCTGTCTCCAGGGGCCTGCTTACGCTAAGGTTCCTCAGAAGCCAGAGGCCGCCGTTCCGGCACGGAGAGAGGTCATCCTGCGAAACTGGTGAATGGGCTCCTACCCTGTGTGTCCCCAGGGGCGTCGCAGGGTTAAGGCACTCCGTGGTGGAGTATGGCCTCATTGGAGACCCCTGCACACCCAAGTCCCCTGACGTGAAACACTGGAACTTCACCTTGAGGCCCGAGCTCACCTTTCGTTCGTTCGGCCGGAGCCGAACCTGGGGAGCCGTGGGAGGAGTTCCTAGAAAGGGATTGCCAGCACGGTTTTCGCTTTGGGAGAACACGCAGCCTCGGCCCACAACGACAGTCCTGCCGTGCAGAGACGTCGGGCCGCTAGTGCTGTTCCAGGCAGCTGTGAAGCCAAGCGCAAGGCGCCTGCAAACGGGGAGAAAGCGTCCTCTCCCCTCCGCGTCCCACGTTCAAGCTGAATGACGCAGCATGTTTCTCGGAAGGCTCTGCCGAGCTATCTAGTACAAGGGAGAGAGTGCCTGCCTCTGCCGAGAAAGGTTTTGACGTGGGGATTGCTGGACAGGCGGAAGAGCGTTCCCCAGGCCGTGCAAAGTTGAGGCCTTGGTGATTCTGGATGGTCCCAAGGGTCCAGAATTGTCCCTGGGAAAGCTGTCCTTTTCCCTCTTTTTCCGGCTGGAAGTACACCTCTGGCATCCGACTGCCGTTCGGCGACGTCCTGGGGGAGACGCCCCGGTTTCACTTGGGACGCACACTGGTGTTTCTCAGAAGAGCCCAAATTCCTCCCTGCGGGTGGGTGGGGGCCTGGGCACACCAGCATGGAATGTAAGGCTGTTTAGAACTGCGTACCTTGAGGCCGTGTGAAGGCCGCACGAACGAGAGCTTTCGAGCGAACAGGGCAGCGCTTCGCCATCACCGTTGCACATTCACGGAGCTTAGTCAAACGAACGCATTTACTTCCTGGGGCTCCAACACAGCCGAGGAGTTGGAAGGCATACAGTGAGGGCCCTTTGACAGTTGTTACAACGAACGTGAGTGCACAGTGTCTCGTGAAATACCTTCCACGGTTGAAGCATTCCGTTAACGCATGCCCCTCCGCTCCCTCTGGCGCTCCGAGGTGTTCCTAACGGGGGAAATCTGGACTTTTGCTCGAGGCCGGGGTGGGGCGGGGGGACTCACAAGTCTTCTGCCGGCGAGCTCCAGAGCGCTCCTGCTGAAGCTCCCAGCAAGGAACTGAGAGCAGCAGGCCTCACACGAGTCAACTCAGACTTCTTCTGTCACGAGTCAACTCAGACTTCTTATGTGAGGCCTTCCGGCAGCAAAGAGAAGGTGCGCGCGAGGAGTGTGCCTCAGGCAGCTTAGGACCCGCCACTGTCTCGTCTACCACGGAGGGGAACCAGGTTTGGCCAGGGTCGCCCAGCTTCATACCTGAGCTCCTACAGGTATCCTCAGCGGTTTCTGATTACCTCAAGGAAACACAACGGGAGGAACAGGGCCCTTCCGTGGAGGCCCTTTTGGGCACAGGGACCTCTGCGTGGGATCTACTGGGTAAGTATGGCAGTACCTCAGGTAGGCCTCAGTGACCAAGGCTCTCCGGCTCACGCCTAGCTGTGCAAAGCAGTGTGGCGAACGTACCTACTGCTCCTCAGGCTGGGCCCACAGCCTAGCTTTCGCTTCTGTGAGAGTGCTGTCCCGAGTCTCTTCCTGGAGCCAGTCGTCAGCGCGGTGTCTTTTGGCACTGCAGTTCTCTCTCAGTCAAGGAGGCCGTGCGACTGACTGGCAAAGGGAGTCCGCCCAGCGCTGCTTTCGCCAGTCTCTCTGACGACTGGGCCACTCTACCTGGGCAACCCAGAGAGGAGTACACTGCCCTAGCTATGAAAGTGAAGAGCTGTCTCCAGGGGCCTGCTTACGCTAAGGTTCCTCAGAAGCCAGAGGCCGCCGTTCCGGCACGGAGAGAGGTCATCCTGCGAAACTGGTGAATGGGCTCCTACCCTGTGTGTCCCCAGGGGCGTCGCAGGGTTAAGGCACTCCGTGGTGGAGTATGGCCTCATTGGAGACCCCTGCACACCCAAGTCCCCTGACGTGAAACACTGGAACTTCACCTTGAGGCCCGAGCTCACCTTTCGTTCGTTCGGCCGGAGCCGAACCTGGGGAGCCGTGGGAGGAGTTCCTAGAAAGGGATTGCCAGCACGGTTTTCGCTTTGGGAGAACACGCAGCCTCGGCCCACAACGACAGTCCTGCCGTGCAGAGACGTCGGGCCGCTAGTGCTGTTCCAGGCAGCTGTGAAGCCAAGCGCAAGGCGCCTGCAAACGGGGAGAAAGCGTCCTCTCCCCTCCGCGTCCCACGTTCAAGCTGAATGACGCAGCATGTTTCTCGGAAGGCTCTGCCGAGCTATCTAGTACAAGGGAGAGAGTGCCTGCCTCTGCCGAGAAAGGTTTTGACGTGGGGATTGCTGGACAGGCGGAAGAGCGTTCCCCAGGCCGTGCAAAGTTGAGGCCTTGGTGATTCTGGATGGTCCCAAGGGTCCAGAATTGTCCCTGGGAAAGCTGTCCTTTTCCCTCTTTTTCCGGCTGGAAGTACACCTCTGGCATCCGACTGCCGTTCGGCGACGTCCTGGGGGAGACGCCCCGGTTTCACTTGGGACGCACACTGGTGTTTCTCAGAAGAGCCCAAATTCCTCCCTGCGGGTGGGTGGGGGCCTGGGCACACCAGCATGGAATGTAAGGCTGTTTAGAACTGCGTACCTTGAGGCCGTGTGAAGGCCGCACGAACGAGAGCTTTCGAGCGAACAGGGCAGCGCTTCGCCATCACCGTTGCACATTCACGGAGCTTAGTCAAACGAACGCATTTACTTCCTGGGGCTCCAACACAGCCGAGGAGTTGGAAGGCATACAGTGAGGGCCCTTTGACAGTTGTTACAACGAACGTGAGTGCACAGTGTCTCGTGAAATACCTTCCACGGTTGAAGCATTCCGTTAACGCATGCCCCTCCGCTCCCTCTGGCGCTCCGAGGTGTTCCTAACGGGGGAAATCTGGACTTTTGCTCGAGGCCGGGGTGGGGCGGGGGGACTCACAAGTCTTCTGCCGGCGAGCTCCAGAGCGCTCCTGCTGAAGCTCCCAGCAAGGAACTGAGAGCAGCAGGCCTCACACGAGTCAACTCAGACTTCTTCTGTCACGAGTCAACTCAGACTTCTTATGTGAGGCCTTCCGGCAGCAAAGAGAAGGTGCGCGCGAGGAGTGTGCCTCAGGCAGCTTAGGACCCGCCACTGTCTCGTCTACCACGGAGGGGAACCAGGTTTGGCCAGGGTCGCCCAGCTTCATACCTGAGCTCCTACAGGTATCCTCAGCGGTTTCTGATTACCTCAAGGAAACACAACGGGAGGAACAGGGCCCTTCCGTGGAGGCCCTTTTGGGCACAGGGACCTCTGCGTGGGATCTACTGGGTAAGTATGGCAGTACCTCAGGTAGGCCTCAGTGACCAAGGCTCTCCGGCTCACGCCTAGCTGTGCAAAGCAGTGTGGCGAACGTACCTACTGCTCCTCAGGCTGGGCCCACAGCCTAGCTTTCGCTTCTGTGAGAGTGCTGTCCCGAGTCTCTTCCTGGAGCCAGTCGTCAGCGCGGTGTCTTTTGGCACTGCAGTTCTCTCTCAGTCAAGGAGGCCGTGCGACTGACTGGCAAAGGGAGTCCGCCCAGCGCTGCTTTCGCCAGTCTCTCTGACGACTGGGCCACTCTACCTGGGCAACCCAGAGAGGAGTACACTGCCCTAGCTATGAAAGTGAAGAGCTGTCTCCAGGGGCCTGCTTACGCTAAGGTTCCTCAGAAGCCAGAGGCCGCCGTTCCGGCACGGAGAGAGGTCATCCTGCGAAACTGGTGAATGGGCTCCTACCCTGTGTGTCCCCAGGGGCGTCGCAGGGTTAAGGCACTCCGTGGTGGAGTATGGCCTCATTGGAGACCCCTGCACACCCAAGTCCCCTGACGTGAAACACTGGAACTTCACCTTGAGGCCCGAGCTCACCTTTCGTTCGTTCGGCCGGAGCCGAACCTGGGGAGCCGTGGGAGGAGTTCCTAGAAAGGGATTGCCAGCACGGTTTTCGCTTTGGGAGAACACGCAGCCTCGGCCCACAACGACAGTCCTGCCGTGCAGAGACGTCGGGCCGCTAGTGCTGTTCCAGGCAGCTGTGAAGCCAAGCGCAAGGCGCCTGCAAACGGGGAGAAAGCGTCCTCTCCCCTCCGCGTCCCACGTTCAAGCTGAATGACGCAGCATGTTTCTCGGAAGGCTCTGCCGAGCTATCTAGTACAAGGGAGAGAGTGCCTGCCTCTGCCGAGAAAGGTTTTGACGTGGGGATTGCTGGACAGGCGGAAGAGCGTTCCCCAGGCCGTGCAAAGTTGAGGCCTTGGTGATTCTGGATGGTCCCAAGGGTCCAGAATTGTCCCTGGGAAAGCTGTCCTTTTCCCTCTTTTTCCGGCTGGAAGTACACCTCTGGCATCCGACTGCCGTTCGGCGACGTCCTGGGGGAGACGCCCCCGTTTCACTTGGGACGCACACTGGTGTTTCTCAGAAGAGCCCAAATTCCTCCCTGCGGGTAGGTGGGGGCCTGGGCACACCAGCATGGAATGTAAGGCTGTTTAGAACTGCGTACCTTGAGGCCGTGTGAAGGCCGCACGAACGAGAGCTTTCGAGCGAACAGGGCAGCGCTTCGCCATCACCGTTGCACATTCACGGAGCTTAGTCAAACGAACGCATTTACTTCCTGGGGCTCCAACACAGCCGAGGAGTTGGAAGGCATACAGTGAGGGCCCTTTGACAGTTGTTACAACGAACGTGAGTGCACAGTGTCTCGTGAAATACCTTCCACGGTTGAAGCATTCCGTTAACGCATGCCCCTCCGCTCCCTCTGGCGCTCCGAGGTGTTCCTAACGGGGGAAATCTGGACTTTTGCTCGAGGCCGGGGTGGGGCGGGGGGACTCACAAGTCTTCTGCCGGCGAGCTCCAGAGCGCTCCTGCTGAAGCTCCCAGCAAGGAACTGAGAGCAGCAGGCCTCACACGAGTCAACTCAGACTTCTTCTGTCACGAGTCAACTCAGACTTCTTATGTGAGGCCTTCCGGCAGCAAAGAGAAGGTGCGCGCGAGGAGTGTGCCTCAGGCAGCTTAGGACCCGCCACTGTCTCGTCTACCACGGAGGGGAACCAGGTTTGGCCAGGGTCGCCGAGCTTCATACCTGAGCTCCTACAGGTATCCTCAGCGGTTTCTGATTACCTCAAGGAAACACAACGGGAGGAACAGGGCCCTTCCGTGGAGGCCCTTTTGGGCACAGGGACCTCTGCGTGGGATCTACTGGGTAAGTATGGCAGTACCTCAGGTAGGCCTCAGTGACCAAGGCTCTCCGGCTCACGCCTAGCTGTGCAAAGCAGTGTGGCGAACGTACCTACTGCTCCTCAGGCTGGGCCCACAGCCTAGCTTTCGCTTCTGTGAGAGTGCTGTCCCGAGTCTCTTCCTGGAGCCAGTCGTCAGCGCGGTGTCTTTTGGCACTGCAGTTCTCTCTCAGTCAAGGAGGCCGTGCGACTGACTGGCAAAGGGAGTCCGCCCAGCGCTGCTTTCGCCAGTCTCTCTGACGACTGGGCCACTCTACCTGGGCAACCCAGAGAGGAGTACACTGCCCTAGCTATGAAAGTGAAGAGCTGTCTCCAGGGGCCTGCTTACGCTAAGGTTCCTCAGAAGCCAGAGGCCGCCGTTCCGGCACGGAGAGAGGTCATCCTGCGAAACTGGTGAATGGGCTCCTACCCTGTGTGTCCCCAGGGGCGTCGCAGGGTTAAGGCACTCCGTGGTGGAGTATGGCCTCATTGGAGACCCCTGCACACCCAAGTCCCCTGACGTGAAACACTGGAACTTCACCTTGAGGCCCGAGCTCACCTTTCGTTCGTTCGGCCGGAGCCGAACCTGGGGAGCCGTGGGAGGAGTTCCTAGAAAGGGATTGCCAGCACGGTTTTCGCTTTGGGAGAACACGCAGCCTCGGCCCACAACGACAGTCCTGCCGTGCAGAGACGTCGGGCCGCTAGTGCTGTTCCAGGCAGCTGTGAAGCCAAGCGCAAGGCGCCTGCAAACGGGGAGAAAGCGTCCTCTCCCCTCCGCGTCCCACGTTCAAGCTGAATGACGCAGCATGTTTCTCGGAAGGCTCTGCCGAGCTATCTAGTACAAGGGAGAGAGTGCCTGCCTCTGCCGAGAAAGGTTTTGACGTGGGGATTGCTGGACAGGCGGAAGAGCGTTCCCCAGGCCGTGCAAAGTTGAGGCCTTGGTGATTCTGGATGGTCCCAAGGGTCCAGAATTGTCCCTGGGAAAGCTGTCCTTTTCCCTCTTTTTCCGGCTGGAAGTACACCTCTGGCATCCGACTGCCGTTCGGCGACGTCCTGGGGGAGACGCCCCGGTTTCACTTGGGACGCACACTGGTGTTTCTCAGAAGAGCCCAAATTCCTCCCTGCGGGTGGGTGGGGGCCTGGGCACACCAGCATGGAATGTAAGGCTGTTTAGAACTGCGTACCTTGAGGCCGTGTGAAGGCCGCACGAACGAGAGCTTTCGAGCGAACAGGGCAGCGCTTCGCCATCACCGTTGCACATTCACGGAGCTTAGTCAAACGAACGCATTTACTTCCTGGGGCTCCAACACAGCCGAGGAGTTGGAAGGCATACAGTGAGGGCCCTTTGACAGTTGTTACAACGAACGTGAGTGCACAGTGTCTCGTGAAATACCTTCCACGGTTGAAGCATTCCGTTAACGCATGCCCCTCCGCTCCCTCTGGCGCTCCGAGGTGTTCCTAACGGGGGAAATCTGGACTTTTGCTCGAGGCCGGGGTGGGGCGGGGGGACTCACAAGTCTTCTGCCGGCGAGCTCCAGAGCGCTCCTGCTGAAGCTCCCAGCAAGGAACTGAGAGCAGCAGGCCTCACACGAGTCAACTCAGACTTCTTCTGTCACGAGTCAACTCAGACTTCTTATGTGAGGCCTTCCGGCAGCAAAGAGAAGGTGCGCGCGAGGAGTGTGCCTCAGGCAGCTTAGGACCCGCCACTGTCTCGTCTACCACGGAGGGGAACCAGGTTTGGCCAGGGTCGCCCAGCTTCATACCTGAGCTCCTACAGGTATCCTCAGCGGTTTCTGAGTACCTCAAGGAAACACAACGGGAGGAACAGGGCCCTTCCGTGGAGGCCCTTTTGGGCACAGGGACCTCTGCGTGGGATCTACTGGGTAAGTATGGCAGTACCTCAGGTAGGCCTCAGTGACCAAGGCTCTCCGGCTCACGCCTAGCTGTGTAAAGCAGTGTGCCGAACGTACGTACTGCTCCTCAGGCTGGGCCCACAGCCTAGCTTTCGCTTCTGTGAGAGTGCTGTCCCGAGTCTCTTCCTGGAGCCAGTCGTCAGCGCGGTGTCTTTTGGCACTGCACTTCTCTCTCAGTCAAGGAGGCCGTGCGACTGACTGGCAAAGGGAGTCCGCCCAGCGCTGCTTTCGCCAGTCTCTCTGACGACTGGGCCACTCTACCTGGGCAACCCAGAGAGGAGTACACTGCCCTAGCTATGAATGTGAAGAGCTGTCTCCAGGGGCCTGCTTACGCTAAGGTTCCTCAGAAGCCAGAGGCCGCCGTTCCGGCACGGAGAGAGGTCATCCTGCGAAACTGGTGAATGGGCTCCTACCCTGTGTGTCCCCAGGGGCGTCGCAGGCTTAAGGCACTCCGTGGTGGAGTATGGCCTCATTGGAGACCCCTGCACACCCAAGTCCCCTGACGTGAAACACTGGAACTTCACCTTGAGGCCCGAGCTCACCTTTCGTTCGTTCGGCCGGAGCCGAACCTGGGGAGCCGTGGGAGGAGTTCCTAGAAAGGGATTGCCAGCACGGTTTTCGCTTTGGGAGAACACGCAGCCTCGGCCCACAACGACAGTCCTGCCGTGCAGAGACGTCGGGCCGCTAGTGCTGTTCCAGGCAGCCGTGAAGCCAAGCGCAAGGCGCCTGCAAACGGGGAGAAAGCGTCCTCTCCCCTCCGCGTCCCACGTTCAAGCTGAATGACGCAGCATGTTTCTCGGAAGGCTCTGCCGAGCTATCTAGTACAAGGGAGAGAGTGCCTGCCTCTGCCGAGAAAGGTTTTGACGTGGGGATTGCTGGACAGGCGGAAGAGCGTTCCCCAGGCCGTGCAAAGTTGAGGCCTTGGTGATTCTGGATGGTCCCAAGGGTCCAGAATTGTCCCTGGGAAAGCTGTCCTTTTCCCTCTTTTTCCGGCTGGAAGTACACCTCTGGCATCCGACTGCCGTTCGGCGACGTCCTGGGGGAGACGCCCCGGTTTCACTTGGGACGCACACTGGTGTTTCTCAGAAGAGCCCAAATTCCTCCCTGCGGGTGGGTGGGGGCCCGGGCACACCAGCATGGAATGTAAGGCTGTTTAGAACTGCGTACCTTGAGGCCGTGTGAAGGCCGCACGAACGAGAGCTTTCGAGCGAACAGGGCAGCGCTTCGCCATCACCGTTGCACATTCACGGAGCTTAGTCAAACGAACGCATTTACTTCCTGGGGCTCCAACACAGCCGAGGAGTTGGAAGGCATACAGTGAGGGCCCTTTGACAGTTGTTACAACGAACGTGAGTGCACAGTGTCTCGTGAAATACCTTCCACGGTTGAAGCATTCCGTTAACGCATGCCCCTCCGCTCCCTCTGGCGCTCCGAGGTGTTCCTAACGGGGGAAATCTGGACTTTTGCTCGAGGCCGGGGTGGGGCGGGGGGACTCACAAGTCTTCTGCCGGCGAGCTCCAGAGCGCTCCTGCTGAAGCTCCCAGCAAGGAACTGAGAGCAGCAGGCCTCACACGAGTCAACTCAGACTTCTTCTGTCACGAGTCAACTCAGACTTCTTATGTGAGGCCTTCCGGCAGCAAAGAGAAGGTGCGCGCGAGGAGTGTGCCTCAGGCAGCTTAGGACCCGCCACTGTCTCGTCTACCACGGAGGGGAACCAGGTTTGGCCAGGGTCGCCCAGCTTCATACCTGAGCTCCTACAGGTATCCTCAGCGGTTTCTGATTACCTCAAGGAAACACAACGGGAGGAACAGGGCCCTTCCGTGGAGGCCCTTTTGGGCACAGGGACCTCTGCGTGGGATCTACTGGGTAAGTATGGCAGTACCTCAGGTAGGCCTCAGTGACCAAGGCTCTCCGGCTCACGCCTAGCTGTGCAAAGCAGTGTGGCGAACGTACCTACTGCTCCTCAGGCTGGGCCCACAGCCTAGCTTTCGCTTCTGTGAGAGTGCTGTCCCGAGTCTCTTCCTGGAGCCAGTCGTCAGCGCGGTGTCTTTTGGCACTGCAGTTCTCTCTCAGTCAAGGAGGCCGTGCGACTGACTGGCAAAGGGAGTCCGCCCAGCGCTGCTTTCGCCAGTCTCTCTGACGACTGGGCCACTCTACCTGGGCAACCCAGAGAGGAGTACACTGCCCTAGCTATGAAAGTGAAGAGCTGTCTCCAGGGGCCTGCTTACGCTAAGGTTCCTCAGAAGCCAGAGGCCGCCGTTCCGGCACGGAGAGAGATCATCCTGCGAAACTGGTGAATGGGCTCCTACCCTGTGTGTCCCCAGGGGCGTCGCAGGGTTAAGGCACTCCGTGGTGGAGTATGGCCTCATTGGAGACCCCTGCACACCCAAGTCCCCTGACGTGAAACACTGGAACTTCACCTTGAGGCCCGAGCTCACCTTTCGTTCGTTCGGCCGGAGCCGAACCTGGGGAGCCGTGGGAGGAGTTCCTAGAAAGGGATTGCCAGCACGGTTTTCGCTTTGGGAGAACACGCAGCCTCGGCCCACAACGACAGTCCTGCCGTGCAGAGACGTCGGGCCGCTAGTGCTGTTCCAGGCAGCTGTGAAGCCAAGCGCAAGGCGCCTGCAAACGGGGAGAAAGCGTCCTCTCCCCTCCGCGTCCCACGTTCAAGCTGAATGACGCAGCATGTTTCTCGGAAGGCTCTGCCGAGCTATCTAGTACAAGGGAGAGAGTGCCTGCCTCTGCCGAGAAAGGTTTTGACGTGGGGATTGCTGGACAGGCGGAAGAGCGTTCCCCAGGCCGTGCAAAGTTGAGGCCTTGGTGATTCTGGATGGTCCCAAGGGTCCAGAATTGTCCCTGGGAAAGCTGTCCTTTTCCCTCTTTTTCCGGCTGGAAGTACACCTCTGGCATCCGACTGCCGTTCGGCGACGTCCTGGGGGAGACGCCCCCGTTTCACTTGGGACGCACACTGGTGTTTCTCAGAAGAGCCCAAATTCCTCCCTGCGGGTGGGTGGGGGCCCGGGCACACCAGCATGGAATGTAAGGCTGTTTAGAACTGCGTACCTTGAGGCCGTGTGAAGGCCGCACGAACGAGAGCTTTCGAGCGAACAGGGCAGCGCTTCGCCATCACCGTTGCACATTCACGGAGCTTAGTCAAACGAACGCATTTACTTCCTGGGGCTCCAACACAGCCGAGGAGTTGGAAGGCATACAGTGAGGGCCCTTTGACAGTTGTTACAACGAACGTGAGTGCACAGTGTCTCGTGAAATACCTTCCACGGTTGAAGCATTCCGTTAACGCATGCCCCTCCGCTCCCTCTGGCGCTCCGAGGTGTTCCTAACGGGGGAAATCTGGACTTTTGCTCGAGGCCGGGGTGGGGCGGGGGGACTCACAATTCTTCTGCCGGCGAGCTCCAGAGCGCTCCTGCTGAAGCTCCCAGCAAGGAACTGAGAGCAGCAGGCCTCACACGAGTCAACTCAGACTTCTTCTGTCACGAGTCAACTCAGACTTCTTATGTGAGGCCTTCCGGCAGCAAAGAGAAGGTGCGCGCGAGGAGTGTGCCTCAGGCAGCTTAGGACCCGCCACTGTCTCGTCTACCACGGAGGGGAACCAGGTTTGGCCAGGGTCGCCCAGCTTCATACCTGAGCTCCTACAGGTATCCTCAGCGGTTTCTGATTACCTCAAGGAAACACAACGGGAGGAACAGGGCCCTTCCGTGGAGGCCCTTTTGGGCACAGGGACCTCTGC
The DNA here is from genome assembly GCF_964374135.1 of Grampus griseus. Classification (NCBI taxonomy): domain Eukaryota; kingdom Metazoa; phylum Chordata; class Mammalia; order Artiodactyla; family Delphinidae; genus Grampus; species Grampus griseus. Next base: position 246,800 of record NW_028133273.1, on the reverse strand, counting down.
GTGGGATCTACTGGGTAAGTATGGCAGTACCTCAGGTAGGCCTCAGTGACCAAGGCTCTCCGGCTCACGCCTAGCTGTGCAAAGCAGTGTGGCGAACGTACCTACTGCTCCTCAGGCTGGGCCCACAGCCTAGCTTTCGCTTCTGTGAGAGTGCTGTCCCGAGTCTCTTCCTGGAGCCAGTCGTCAGCGCGGTGTCTTTTGGCACTGCACTTCTCTCTCAGTCAAGGAGGCCGTGCGACTGACTGGCAAAGGGAGTCCGCCCAGCGCTGCTTTCGCCAGTCTCTCTGACGACTGGGCCACTCTACCTGGGCAACCCAGAGAGGAGTACACTGCCCTAGCTATGAAAGTGAAGAGCTGTCTCCAGGGGCCTGCTTACGCTAAGGTTCCTCAGAAGCCAGAGGCCGCCGTTCCGGCACGGAGAGAGGTCATCCTGCGAAACTGGTGAATGGGCTCCTACCCTGTGTGTCCCCAGGGGCGTCGCAGGCTTAAGGCACTCCGTGGTGGAGTATGGCCTCATTGGAGACCCCTGCACACCCAAGTCCCCTGACGTGAAACACTGGAACTTCACCTTGAGGCCCGAGCTCACCTTTCGTTCGTTCGGCCGGAGCCGAACCTGGGGAGCCGTGGGAGGAGTTCCTAGAAAGGGATTGCCAGCACGGTTTTCGCTTTGGGAGAACACGCAGCCTCGGCCCACAACGACAGTCCTGCCGTGCAGAGACGTCGGGCCGCTAGTGCTGTTCCAGGCAGCTGTGAAGCCAAGCGCAAGGCGCCTGCAAACGGGGAGAAAGCGTCCTCTCCCCTCCGCGTCCCACGTTCAAGCTGAATGACGCAGCATGTTTCTCGGAAGGCTCTGCCGAGCTATCTAGTACAAGGGAGAGAGTGCCTGCCTCTGCCGAGAAAGGTTTTGACGTGGGGATTGCTGGACAGGCGGAAGAGCGTTCCCCAGGCCGTGCAAAGTTGAGGCCTTGGTGATTCTGGATGGTCCCAAGGGTCCAGAATTGTCCCTGGGAAAGCTGTCCTTTTCCCTCTTTTTCCGGCTGGAAGTACACCTCTGGCATCCGACTGCCGTTCGGCGACGTCCTGGGGGAGACGCCCCCGTTTCACTTGGGACGCACACTGGTGTTTCTCAGAAGAGCCCAAATTCCTCCCTGCGGGTGGGTGGGGGCCCGGGCACACCAGCATGGAATGTAAGGCTGTTTAGAACTGCGTACCTTGAGGCCGTGTGAAGGCCGCACGAACGAGAGCTTTCGAGCGAACAGGGCAGCGCTTCGCCATCACCGTTGCACATTCACGGAGCTTAGTCAAACGAACGCATTTACTTCCTGGGGCTCCAACACAGCCGAGGAGTTGGAAGGCATACAGTGAGGGCCCTTTGACAGTTGTTACAACGAACGTGAGTGCACAGTGTCTCGTGAAATACCTTCCACGGTTGAAGCATTCCGTTAACGCATGCCCCTCCGCTCCCTCTGGCGCTCCGAGGTGTTCCTAACGGGGGAAATCTGGACTTTTGCTCGAGGCCGGGGTGGGGCGGGGGGACTCACAATTCTTCTGCCGGCGAGCTCCAGAGCGCTCCTGCTGAAGCTCCCAGCAAGGAACTGAGAGCAGCAGGCCTCACACGAGTCAACTCAGACTTCTTCTGTCACGAGTCAACTCAGACTTCTTATGTGAGGCCTTCCGGCAGCAAAGAGAAGGTGCGCGCGAGGAGTGTGCCTCAGGCAGCTTAGGACCCGCCACTGTCTCGTCTACCACGGAGGGGAACCAGGTTTGGCCAGGGTCGCCCAGCTTCATACCTGAGCTCCTACAGGTATCCTCAGCGGTTTCTGATTACCTCAAGGAAACACAACGGGAGGAACAGGGCCCTTCCGTGGAGGCCCTTTTGGGCACAGGGACCTCTGCGTGGGATCTACTGGGTAAGTATGGCAGTACCTCAGGTAGGCCTCAGTGACCAAGGCTCTCCGGCTCACGCCTAGCTGTGTAAAGCAGTGTGGCGAACGTACCTACTGCTCCTCAGGCTGGGCCCACAGCCTAGCTTTCGCTTCTGTGAGAGTGCTGTCCCGAGTCTCTTCCTGGAGCCAGTCGTCAGCGCGGTGTCTTTTGGCACTGCACTTCTCTCTCAGTCAAGGAGGCCGTGCGACTGACTGGCAAAGGGAGTCCGCCCAGCGCTGCTTTCGCCAGTCTCTCTGACGACTGGGCCACTCTACCTGGGCAACCCAGAGAGGAGTACACTGCCCTAGCTATGAAAGTGAAGAGCTGTCTCCAGGGGCCTGCTTACGCTAAGGTTCCTCAGAAGCCAGAGGCCGCCGTTCCGGCACGGAGAGAGGTCATCCTGCGAAACTGGTGAATGGGCTCCTACCCTGTGTGTCCCCAGGGGCGTCGCAGGCTTAAGGCACTCCGTGGTGGAGTATGGCCTCATTGGAGACCCCTGCACACCCAAGTCCCCTGACGTGAAACACTGGAACTTCACCTTGAGGCCCGAGCTCACCTTTCGTTCGTTCGGCCGGAGCCGAACCTGGGGAGCCGTGGGAGGAGTTCCTAGAAAGGGATTGCCAGCACGGTTTTCGCTTTGGGAGAACACGCAGCCTCGGCCCACAACGACAGTCCTGCCGTGCAGAGACGTCGGGCCGCTAGTGCTGTTCCAGGCAGCTGTGAAGCCAAGCGCAAGGCGCCTGCAAACGGGGAGAAAGCGTCCTCTCCCCTCCGCGTCCCACGTTCAAGCTGAATGACGCAGCATGTTTCTCGGAAGGCTCTGCCGAGCTATCTAGTACAAGGGAGAGAGTGCCTGCCTCTGCCGAGAAAGGTTTTGACGTGGGGATTGCTGGACAGGCGGAAGAGCGTTCCCCAGGCCGTGCAAAGTTGAGGCCTTGGTGATTCTGGATGGTCCCAAGGGTCCAGAATTGTCCCTGGGAAAGCTGTCCTTTTCCCTCTTTTTCCGGCTGGAAGTACACCTCTGGCATCCGACTGCCGTTCGGCGACGTCCTGGGGGAGACGCCCCCGTTTCACTTGGGACGCACACTGGTGTTTCTCAGAAGAGCCCAAATTCCTCCCTGCGGGTGGGTGGGGGCCTGGGCACACCAGCATGGAATGTAAGGCTGTTTAGAACTGCGTACCTTGAGGCCGTGTGAAGGCCGCACGAACGAGAGCTTTCGAGCGAACAGGGCAGCGCTTCGCCATCACCGTTGCACATTCACGGAGCTTAGTCAAACGAACGCATTTACTTCCTGGGGCTCCAACACAGCCGAGGAGTTGGAAGGCATACAGTGAGGGCCCTTTGACAGTTGTTACAACGAACGTGAGTGCACAGTGTCTCGTGAAATACCTTCCACGGTTGAAGCATTCCGTTAACGCATGCCCCTCCGCTCCCTCTGGCGCTCCGAGGTGTTCCTAACGGGGGAAATCTGGACTTTTGCTCGAGGCCGGGGTGGGGCGGGGGGACTCACAAGTCTTCTGCCGGCGAGCTCCAGAGCGCTCCTGCTGAAGCTCCCAGCAAGGAACTGAGAGCAGCAGGCCTCACACGAGTCAACTCAGACTTCTTCTGTCACGAGTCAACTCAGACTTCTTATGTGAGGCCTTCCGGCAGCAAAGAGAAGGTGCGCGCGAGGAGTGTGCCTCAGGCAGCTTAGGACCCGCCACTGTCTCGTCTACCACGGAGGGGAACCAGGTTTGGCCAGGGTCGCCCAGCTTCATACCTGAGCTCCTACAGGTATCCTCAGCGGTTTCTGATTACCTCAAGGAAACACAACGGGAGGAACAGGGCCCTTCCGTGGAGGCCCTTTTGGGCACAGGGACCTCTGCGTGGGATCTACTGGGTAAGTATGGCAGTACCTCAGGTAGGCCTCAGTGACCAAGGCTCTCCGGCTCACGCCTAGCTGTGCAAAGCAGTGTGGCGAACGTACCTACTGCTCCTCAGGCTGGGCCCACAGCCTAGCTTTCGCTTCTGTGAGAGTGCTGTCCCGAGTCTCTTCCTGGAGCCAGTCGTCAGCGCGGTGTCTTTTGGCACTGCAGTTCTCTCTCAGTCAAGGAGGCCGTGCGACTGACTGGCAAAGGGAGTCCGCCCAGCGCTGCTTTCGCCAGTCTCTCTGACGACTGGGCCACTCTACCTGGGCAACCCAGAGAGGAGTACACTGCCCTAGCTATGAAAGTGAAGAGCTGTCTCCAGGGGCCTGCTTACGCTAAGGTTCCTCAGAAGCCAGAGGCCGCCGTTCCGGCACGGAGAGAGGTCATCCTGCGAAACTGGTGAATGGGCTCCTACCCTGTGTGTCCCCAGGGGCGTCGCAGGGTTAAGGCACTCCGTGGTGGAGTATGGCCTCATTGGAGACCCCTGCACACCCAAGTCCCCTGACGTGAAACACTGGAACTTCACCTTGAGGCCCGAGCTCACCTTTCGTTCGTTCGGCCGGAGCCGAACCTGGGGAGCCGTGGGAGGAGTTCCTAGAAAGGGATTGCCAGCACGGTTTTCGCTTTGGGAGAACACGCAGCCTCGGCCCACAACGACAGTCCTGCCGTGCAGAGACGTCGGGCCGCTAGTGCTGTTCCAGGCAGCTGTGAAGCCAAGCGCAAGGCGCCTGCAAACGGGGAGAAAGCGTCCTCTCCCCTCCGCGTCCCACGTTCAAGCTGAATGACGCAGCATGTTTCTCGGAAGGCTCTGCCGAGCTATCTAGTACAAGGGAGAGAGTGCCTGCCTCTGCCGAGAAAGGTTTTGACGTGGGGATTGCTGGACAGGCGGAAGAGCGTTCCCCAGGCCGTGCAAAGTTGAGGCCTTGGTGATTCTGGATGGTCCCAAGGGTCCAGAATTGTCCCTGGGAAAGCTGTCCTTTTCCCTCTTTTTCCGGCTGGAAGTACACCTCTGGCATCCGACTGCCGTTCGGCGACGTCCTGGGGGAGACGCCCCCGTTTCACTTGGGACGCACACTGGTGTTTCTCAGAAGAGCCCAAATTCCTCCCTGCGGGTGGGTGGGGGCCTGGGCACACCAGCATGGAATGTAAGGCTGTTTAGAACTGCGTACCTTGAGGCCGTGTGAAGGCCGCACGAACGAGAGCTTTCGAGCGAACAGGGCAGCGCTTCGCCATCACCGTTGCACATTCACGGAGCTTAGTCAAACGAACGCATTTACTTCCTGGGGCTCCAACACAGCCGAGGAGTTGGAAGGCATACAGTGAGGGCCCTTTGACAGTTGTTACAACGAACGTGAGTGCACAGTGTCTCGTGAAATACCTTCCACGGTTGAAGCATTCCGTTAACGCATGCCCCTCCGCTCCCTCTGGCGCTCCGAGGTGTTCCTAACGGGGGAAATCTGGACTTTTGCTCGAGGCCGGGGTGGGGCGGGGGGACTCACAAGTCTTCTGCCGGCGAGCTCCAGAGCGCTCCTGCTGAAGCTCCCAGCAAGGAACTGAGAGCAGCAGGCCTCACACGAGTCAACTCAGACTTCTTCTGTCACGAGTCAACTCAGACTTCTTATGTGAGGCCTTCCGGCAGCAAAGAGAAGGTGCGCGCGAGGAGTGTGCCTCAGGCAGCTTAGGACCCGCCACTGTCTCGTCTACCACGGAGGGGAACCAGGTTTGGCCAGGGTCGCCCAGCTTCATACCTGAGCTCCTACAGGTATCCTCAGCGGTTTCTGATTACCTCAAGGAAACACAACGGGAGGAACAGGGCCCTTCCGTGGAGGCCCTTTTGGGCACAGGGACCTCTGCGTGGGATCTACTGGGTAAGTATGGCAGTACCTCAGGTAGGCCTCAGTGACCAAGGCTCTCCGGCTCACGCCTAGCTGTGCAAAGCAGTGTGGCGAACGTACCTACTGCTCCTCAGGCTGGGCCCACAGCCTAGCTTTCGCTTCTGTGAGAGTGCTGTCCCGAGTCTCTTCCTGGAGCCAGTCGTCAGCGCGGTGTCTTTTGGCACTGCAGTTCTCTCTCAGTCAAGGAGGCCGTGCGACTGACTGGCAAAGGGAGTCCGCCCAGCGCTGCTTTCGCCAGTCTCTCTGACGACTGGGCCACTCTACCTGGGCAACCCAGAGAGGAGTACACTGCCCTAGCTATGAAAGTGAAGAGCTGTCTCCAGGGGCCTGCTTACGCTAAGGTTCCTCAGAAGCCAGAGGCCGCCGTTCCGGCACGGAGAGAGGTCATCCTGCGAAACTGGTGAATGGGCTCCTACCCTGTGTGACCCCAGGGGCGTCGCAGGGTTAAGGCACTCCGTGGTGGAGTATGGCCTCATTGGAGACCCCTGCACACCCAAGTCCCCTGACGTGAAACACTGGAACTTCACCTTGAGGCCCGAGCTCACCTTTCGTTCGTTCGGCCGGAGCCGAACCTGGGGAGCCGTGGGAGGAGTTCCTAGAAAGGGATTGCCAGCACGGTTTTCGCTTTGGGAGAACACGCAGCCTCGGCCCACAACGACAGTCCTGCCGTGCAGAGACGTCGGGCCGCTAGTGCTGTTCCAGGCAGCTGTGAAGCCAAGCGCAAGGCGCCTGCAAACGGGGAGAAAGCGTCCTCTCCCCTCCGCGTCCCACGTTCAAGCTGAATGACGCAGCATGTTTCTCGGAAGGCTCTGCCGAGCTATCTAGTACAAGGGAGAGAGTGCCTGCCTCTGCCGAGAAAGGTTTTGACGTGGGGATTGCTGGACAGGCGGAAGAGCGTTCCCCAGGCCGTGCAAAGTTGAGGCCTTGGTGATTCTGGATGGTCCCAAGGGTCCAGAATTGTCCCTGGGAAAGCTGTCCTTTTCCCTCTTTTTCCGGCTGGAAGTACACCTCTGGCATCCGACTGCCGTTCGGCGACGTCCTGGGGGAGACGCCCCCGTTTCACTTGGGACGCACACTGGTGTTTCTCAGAAGAGCCCAAATTCCTCCCTGCGGGTGGGTGGGGGCCTGGGCACACCAGCATGGAATGTAAGGCTGTTTAGAACTGCGTACCTTGAGGCCGTGTGAAGGCCGCACGAACGAGAGCTTTCGAGCGAACAGGGCAGCGCTTCGCCATCACCGTTGCACATTCACGGAGCTTAGTCAAACGAACGCATTTACTTCCTGGGGCTCCAACACAGCCGAGGAGTTGGAAGGCATACAGTGAGGGCCCTTTGACAGTTGTTACAACGAACGTGAGTGCACAGTGTCTCGTGAAATACCTTCCACGGTTGAAGCATTCCGTTAACGCATGCCCCTCCGCTCCCTCTGGCGCTCCGAGGTGTTCCTAACGGGGGAAATCTGGACTTTTGCTCGAGGCCGGGGTGGGGCGGGGGGACTCACAATTCTTCTGCCGGCGAGCTCCAGAGCGCTCCTGCTGAAGCTCCCAGCAAGGAACTGAGAGCAGCAGGCCTCACACGAGTCAACTCAGACTTCTTCTGTCACGAGTCAACTCAGACTTCTTATGTGAGGCCTTCCGGCAGCAAAGAGAAGGTGCGCGCGAGGAGTGTGCCTCAGGCAGCTTAGGACCCGCCACTGTCTCGTCTACCACGGAGGGGAACCAGGTTTGGCCAGGGTCGCCCAGCTTCATACCTGAGCTCCTACAGGTATCCTCAGCGGTTTCTGATTACCTCAAGGAAACACAACGGGAGGAACAGGGCCCTTCCGTGGAGGCCCTTTTGGGCACAGGGACCTCTGCGTGGGATCTACTGGGTAAGTATGGCAGTACCTCAGGTAGGCCTCAGTGACCAAGGCTCTCCGGCTCACGCCTAGCTGTGCAAAGCAGTGTGGCGAACGTACCTACTGCTCCTCAGGCTGGGCCCACAGCCTAGCTTTCGCTTCTGTGAGAGTGCTGTCCCGAGTCTCTTCCTGGAGCCAGTCGTCAGCGCGGTGTCTTTTGGCACTGCAGTTCTCTCTCAGTCAAGGAGGCCGTGCGACTGACTGGCAAAGGGAGTCCGCCCAGCGCTGCTTTCGCCAGTCTCTCTGACGACTGGGCCACTCTACCTGGGCAACCCAGAGAGGAGTACACTGCCCTAGCTATGAAAGTGAAGAGCTGTCTCCAGGGGCCTGCTTACGCTAAGGTTCCTCAGAAGCCAGAGGCCGCCGTTCCGGCACGGAGAGAGGTCATCCTGCGAAACTGGTGAATGGGCTCCTACCCTGTGTGTCCCCAGGGGCGTCGCAGGGTTAAGGCACTCCGTGGTGGAGTATGGCCTCATTGGAGACCCCTGCACACCCAAGTCCCCTGACGTGAAACACTGGAACTTCACCTTGAGGCCCGAGCTCACCTTTCGTTCGTTCGGCCGGAGCCGAACCTGGGGAGCCGTGGGAGGAGTTCCTAGAAAGGGATTGCCAGCACGGTTTTCGCTTTGGGAGAACACGCAGCCTCGGCCCACAACGACAGTCCTGCCGTGCAGAGACGTCGGGCCGCTAGTGCTGTTCCAGGCAGCTGTGAAGCCAAGCGCAAGGCGCCTGCAAACGGGGAGAAAGCGTCCTCTCCCCTCCGCGTCCCACGTTCAAGCTGAATGACGCAGCATGTTTCTCGGAAGGCTCTGCCGAGCTATCTAGTACAAGGGAGAGAGTGCCTGCCTCTGCCGAGAAAGGTTTTGACGTGGGGATTGCTGGACAGGCGGAAGAGCGTTCCCCAGGCCGTGCAAAGTTGAGGCCTTGGTGATTCTGGATGGTCCCAAGGGTCCAGAATTGTCCCTGGGAAAGCTGTCCTTTTCCCTCTTTTTCCGGCTGGAAGTACACCTCTGGCATCCGACTGCCGTTCGGCGACGTCCTGGGGGAGACGCCCCCGTTTCACTTGGGACGCACACTGGTGTTTCTCAGAAGAGCCCAAATTCCTCCCTGCGGGTGGGTGGGGGCCTGGGCACACCAGCATGGAATGTAAGGCTGTTTAGAACTGCGTACCTTGAGGCCGTGTGAAGGCCGCACGAACGAGAGCTTTCGAGCGAACAGGGCAGCGCTTCGCCATCACCGTTGCACATTCACGGAGCTTAGTCAAACGAACGCATTTACTTCCTGGGGCTCCAACACAGCCGAGGAGTTGGAAGGCATACAGTGAGGGCCCTTTGACAGTTGTTACAACGAACGTGAGTGCACAGTGTCTCGTGAAATACCTTCCACGGTTGAAGCATTCCGTTAACGCATGCCCCTCCGCTCCCTCTGGCGCTCCGAGGTGTTCCTAACGGGGGAAATCTGGACTTTTGCTCGAGGCCGGGGTGGGGCGGGGGGACTCACAAGTCTTCTGCCGGCGAGCTCCAGAGCGCTCCTGCTGAAGCTCCCAGCAAGGAACTGAGAGCAGCAGGCCTCACACGAGTCAACTCAGACTTCTTCTGTCACGAGTCAACTCAGACTTCTTATGTGAGGCCTTCCGGCAGCAAAGAGAAGGTGCGCGCGAGGAGTGTGCCTCAGGCAGCTTAGGACCCGCCACTGTCTCGTCTACCACGGAGGGGAACCAGGTTTGGCCAGGGTCGCCCAGCTTCATACCTGAGCTCCTACAGGTATCCTCAGCGGTTTCTGATTACCTCAAGGAAACACAACGGGAGGAACAGGGCCCTTCCGTGGAGGCCCTTTTGGGCACAGGGACCTCTGCGTGGGATCTACTGGGTAAGTATGGCAGTACCTCAGGTAGGCCTCAGTGACCAAGGCTCTCCGGCTCACGCCTAGCTGTGCAAAGCAGTGTGGCGAACGTACCTACTGCTCCTCAGGCTGGGCCCACAGCCTAGCTTTCGCTTCTGTGAGAGTGCTGTCCCGAGTCTCTTCCTGGAGCCAGTCGTCAGCGCGGTGTCTTTTGGCACTGCAGTTCTCTCTCAGTCAAGGAGGCCGTGCGACTGACTGGCAAAGGGAGTCCGCCCAGCGCTGCTTTCGCCAGTCTCTCTGACGACTGGGCCACTCTACCTGGGCAACCCAGAGAGGAGTACACTGCCCTAGCTATGAAAGTGAAGAGCTGTCTCCAGGGGCCTGCTTACGCTAAGGTTCCTCAGAAGCCAGAGGCCGCCGTTCCGGCACGGAGAGAGGTCATCCTGCGAAACTGGTGAATGGGCTCCTACCCTGTGTGTCCCCAGGGGCGTCGCAGGGTTAAGGCACTCCGTGGTGGAGTATGGCCTCATTGGAGACCCCTGCACACCCAAGTCCCCTGACGTGAAACACTGGAACTTCACCTTGAGGCCCGAGCTCACCTTTCGTTCGTTCGGCCGGAGCCGAACCTGGGGAGCCGTGGGAGGAGTTCCTAGAAAGGGATTGCCAGCACGGTTTTCGCTTTGGGAGAACACGCAGCCTCGGCCCACAACGACAGTCCTGCCGTGCAGAGACGTCGGGCCGCTAGTGCTGTTCCAGGCAGCTGTGAAGCCAAGCGCAAGGCGCCTGCAAACGGGGAGAAAGCGTCCTCTCCCCTCCGCGTCCCACGTTCAAGCTGAATGACGCAGCATGTTTCTCGGAAGGCTCTGCCGAGCTATCTAGTACAAGGGAGAGAGTGCCTGCCTCTGCCGAGAAAGGTTTTGACGTGGGGATTGCTGGACAGGCGGAAGAGCGTTCCCCAGGCCGTGCAAAGTTGAGGCCTTGGTGATTCTGGATGGTCCCAAGGGTCCAGAATTGTCCCTGGGAAAGCTGTCCTTTTCCCTCTTTTTCCGGCTGGAAGTACACCTCTGGCATCCGACTGCCGTTCGGCGACGTCCTGGGGGAGACGCCCCCGTTTCACTTGGGACGCACACTGGTGTTTCTCAGAAGAGCCCAAATTCCTCCCTGCGGGTGGGTGGGGGCCTGGGCACACCAGCATGGAATGTAAGGCTGTTTAGAACTGCGTACCTTGAGGCCGTGTGAAGGCCGCACGAACGAGAGCTTTCGAGCGAACAGGGCAGCGCTTCGCCATCACCGTTGCACATTCACGGAGCTTAGTCAAACGAACGCATTTACTTCCTGGGGCTCCAACACAGCCGAGGAGTTGGAAGGCATACAGTGAGGGCCCTTTGACAGTTGTTACAACGAACGTGAGTGCACAGTGTCTCGTGAAATACCTTCCACGGTTGAAGCATTCCGTTAACGCATGCCCCTCCGCTCCCTCTGGCGCTCCGAGGTGTTCCTAACGGGGGAAATCTGGACTTTTGCTCGAGGCCGGGGTGGGGCGGGGGGACTCACAATTCTTCTGCCGGCGAGCTCCAGAGCGCTCCTGCTGAAGCTCCCAGCAAGGAACTGAGAGCAGCAGGCCTCACACGAGTCAACTCAGACTTCTTCTGTCACGAGTCAACTCAGACTTCTTATGTGAGGCCTTCCGGCAGCAAAGAGAAGGTGCGCGCGAGGAGTGTGCCTCAGGCAGCTTAGGACCCGCCACTGTCTCGTCTACCACGGAGGGGAACCAGGTTTGGCCAGGGTCGCCCAGCTTCATACCTGAGCTCCTACAGGTATCCTCAGCGGTTTCTGATTACCTCAAGGAAACACAACGGGAGGAACAGGGCCCTTCCGTGGAGGCCCTTTTGGGCACAGGGACCTCTGCGTGGGATCTACTGGGTAAGTATGGCAGTACCTCAGGTAGGCCTCAGTGACCAAGGCTCTCCGGCTCACGCCTAGCTGTGCAAAGCAGTGTGGCGAACGTACCTACTGCTCCTCAGGCTGGGCCCACAGCCTAGCTTTCGCTTCTGTGAGAGTGCTGTCCCGAGTCTCTTCCTGGAGCCAGTCGTCAGCGCGGTGTCTTTTGGCACTGCAGTTCTCTCTCAGTCAAGGAGGCCGTGCGACTGACTGGCAAAGGGAGTCCGCCCAGCGCTGCTTTCGCCAGTCTCTCTGACGACTGGGCCACTCTACCTGGGCAACCCAGAGAGGAGTACACTGCCCTAGCTATGAAAGTGAAGAGCTGTCTCCAGGGGCCTGCTTACGCTAAGGTTCCTCAGAAGCCAGAGGCCGCCGTTCCGGCACGGAGAGAGGTCATCCTGCGAAACTGGTGAATGGGCTCCTACCCTGTGTGTCCCCAGGGGCGTCGCAGGGTTAAGGCACTCCGTGGTGGAGTATGGCCTCATTGGAGACCCCTGCACACCCAAGTCCCCTGACGTGAAACACTGGAACTTCACCTTGAGGCCCGAGCTCACCTTTCGTTCGTTCGGCCGGAGCCGAACCTGGGGAGCCGTGGGAGGAGTTCCTAGAAAGGGATTGCCAGCACGGTTTTCGCTTTGGGAGAACACGCAGCCTCGGCCCACAACGACAGTCCTGCCGTGCAGAGACGTCGGGCCGCTAGTGCTGTTCCAGGCAGCTGTGAAGCCAAGCGCAAGGCGCCTGCAAACGGGGAGAAAGCGTCCTCTCCCCTCCGCGTCCCACGTTCAAGCTGAATGACGCAGCATGTTTCTCGGAAGGCTCTGCCGAGCTATCTAGTACAAGGGAGAGAGTGCCTGCCTCTGCCGAGAAAGGTTTTGACGTGGGGATTGCTGGACAGGCGGAAGAGCGTTCCCCAGGCCGTGCAAAGTTGAGGCCTTGGTGATTCTGGATGGTCCCAAGGGTCCAGAATTGTCCCTGGGAAAGCTGTCCTTTTCCCTCTTTTTCCGGCTGGAAGTACACCTCTGGCATCCGACTGCCGTTCGGCGACGTCCTGGGGGAGACGCCCCCGTTTCACTTGGGACGCACACTGGTGTTTCTCAGAAGAGCCCAAATTCCTCCCTGCGGGTGGGTGGGGGCCTGGGCACACCAGCATGGAATGTAAGGCTGTTTAGAACTGCGTACCTTGAGGCCGTGTGAAGGCCGCACGAACGAGAGCTTTCGAGCGAACAGGGCAGCGCTTCGCCATCACCGTTGCACATTCACGGAGCTTAGTCAAACGAACGCATTTACTTCCTGGGGCTCCAACACAGCCGAGGAGTTGGAAGGCATACAGTGAGGGCCCTTTGACAGTTGTTACAACGAACGTGAGTGCACAGTGTCTCGTGAAATACCTTCCACGGTTGAAGCATTCCGTTAACGCATGCCCCTCCGCTCCCTCTGGCGCTCCGAGGTGTTCCTAACGGGGGAAATCTGGACTTTTGCTCGAGGCCGGGGTGGGGCGGGGGGACTCACAATTCTTCTGCCGGCGAGCTCCAGAGCGCTCCTGCTGAAGCTCCCAGCAAGGAACTGAGAGCAGCAGGCCTCACACGAGTCAACTCAGACTTCTTCTGTCACGAGTCAACTCAGACTTCTTATGTGAGGCCTTCCGGCAGCAAAGAGAAGGTGCGCGCGAGGAGTGTGCCTCAGGCAGCTTAGGACCCGCCACTGTCTCGTCTACCACGGAGGGGAACCAGGTTTGGCCAGGGTCGCCCAGCTTCATACCTGAGCTCCTACAGGTATCCTCAGCGGTTTCTGATTACCTCAAGGAAACACAACGGGAGGAACAGGGCCCTTCCGTGGAGGCCCTTTTGGGCACAGGGACCTCTGCGTGGGATCTACTGGGTAAGTATGGCAGTACCTCAGGTAGGCCTCAGTGACCAAGGCTCTCCGGCTCACGCCTAGCTGTGCAAAGCAGTGTGGCGAACGTACCTACTGCTCCTCAGGCTGGGCCCACAGCCTAGCTTTCGCTTCTGTGAGAGTGCTGTCCCGAGTCTCTTCCTGGAGCCAGTCGTCAGCGCGGTGTCTTTTGGCACTGCAGTTCTCTCTCAGTCAAGGAGGCCGTGCGACTGACTGGCAAAGGGAGTCCGCCCAGCGCTGCTTTCGCCAGTCTCTCTGACGACTGGGCCACTCTACCTGGGCAACCCAGAGAGGAGTACACTGCCCTAGCTATGAAAGTGAAGAGCTGTCTCCAGGGGCCTGCTTACGCTAAGGTTCCTCAGAAGCCAGAGGCCGCCGTTCCGGCACGGAGAGAGGTCATCCTGCGAAACTGGTGAATGGGCTCCTACCCTGTGTGTCCCCAGGGGCGTCGCAGGGTTAAGGCACTCCGTGGTGGAGTATGGCCTCATTGGAGACCCCTGCACACCCAAGTCCCCTGACGTGAAACACTGGAACTTCACCTTGAGGCCCGAGCTCACCTTTCGTTCGTTCGGCCGGAGCCGAACCTGGGGAGCCGTGGGAGGAGTTCCTAGAAAGGGATTGCCAGCACGGTTTTCGCTTTGGGAGAACACGCAGCCTCGGCCCACAACGACAGTCCTGCCGTGCAGAGACGTCGGGCCGCTAGTGCTGTTCCAGGCAGCTGTGAAGCCAAGCGCAAGGCGCCTGCAAACGGGGAGAAAGCGTCCTCTCCCCTCCGCGTCCCACGTTCAAGCTGAATGACGCAGCATGTTTCTCGGAAGGCTCTGCCGAGCTATCTAGTACAAGGGAGAGAGTGCCTGCCTCTGCCGAGAAAGGTTTTGACGTGGGGATTGCTGGACAGGCGGAAGAGCGTTCCCCAGGCCGTGCAAAGTTGAGGCCTTGGTGATTCTGGATGGTCCCAAGGGTCCAGAATTGTCCCTGGGAAAGCTGTCCTTTTCCCTCTTTTTCCGGCTGGAAGTACACCTCTGGCATCCGACTGCCGTTCGGCGACGTCCTGGGGGAGACGCCCCCGTTTCACTTGGGACGCACACTGGTGTTTCTCAGAAGAGCCCAAATTCCTCCCTGCGGGTGGGTGGGGGCCTGGGCACACCAGCATGGAATGTAAGGCTGTTTAGAACTGCGTACCTTGAGGCCGTGTGAAGGCCGCACGAACGAGAGCTTTCGAGCGAACAGGGCAGCGCTTCGCCATCACCGTTGCACATTCACGGAGCTTAGTCAAACGAACGCATTTACTTCCTGGGGCTCCAACACAGCCGAGGAGTTGGAAGGCATACAGTGAGGGCCCTTTGACAGTTGTTACAACGAACGTGAGTGCACAGTGTCTCGTGAAATACCTTCCACGGTTGAAGCATTCCGTTAACGCATGCCCCTCCGCTCCCTCTGGCGCTCCGAGGTGTTCCTAACGGGGGAAATCTGGACTTTTGCTCGAGGCCGGGGTGGGGCGGGGGGACTCACAATTCTTCTGCCGGCGAGCTCCAGAGCGCTCCTGCTGAAGCTCCCAGCAAGGAACTGAGAGCAGCAGGCCTCACACGAGTCAACTCAGACTTCTTCTGTCACGAGTCAACTCAGACTTCTTATGTGAGGCCTTCCGGCAGCAAAGAGAAGGTGCGCGCGAGGAGTGTGCCTCAGGCAGCTTAGGACCCGCCACTGTCTCGTCTACCACGGAGGGGAACCAGGTTTGGCCAGGGTCGCCCAGCTTCATACCTGAGCTCCTACAGGTATCCTCAGCGGTTTCTGATTACCTCAAGGAAACACAACGGGAGGAACAGGGCCCTTCCGTGGAGGCCCTTTTGGGCACAGGGACCTCTGCGTGGGATCTACTGGGTAAGTATGGCAGTACCTCAGGTAGGCCTCAGTGACCAAGGCTCTCCGGCTCACGCCTAGCTGTGCAAAGCAGTGTGGCGAACGTACCTACTGCTCCTCAGGCTGGGCCCACAGCCTAGCTTTCGCTTCTGTGAGAGTGCTGTCCCGAGTCTCTTCCTGGAGCCAGTCGTCAGCGCGGTGTCTTTTGGCACTGCAGTTCTCTCTCAGTCAAGGAGGCCGTGCGACTGACTGGCAAAGGGAGTCCGCCCAGCGCTGCTTTCGCCAGTCTCTCTGACGACTGGGCCACTCTACCTGGGCAACCCAGAGAGGAGTACACTGCCCTAGCTATGAAAGTGAAGAGCTGTCTCCAGGGGCCTGCTTACGCTAAGGTTCCTCAGAAGCCAGAGGCCGCCGTTCCGGCACGGAGAGAGGTCATCCTGCGAAACTGGTGAATGGGCTCCTACCCTGTGTGTCCCCAGGGGCGTCGCAGGGTTAAGGCACTCCGTGGTGGAGTATGGCCTCATTGGAGACCCCTGCACACCCAAGTCCCCTGACGTGAAACACTGGAACTTCACCTTGAGGCCCGAGCTCACCTTTCGTTCGTTCGGCCGGAGCCGAACCTGGGGAGCCGTGGGAGGAGTTCCTAGAAAGGGATTGCCAGCACGGTTTTCGCTTTGGGAGAACACGCAGCCTCGGCCCACAACGACAGTCCTGCCGTGCAGAGACGTCGGGCCGCTACTGCTGTTCCAGGCAGCTGTGAAGCCAAGCGCAAGGCGCCTGCAAACGGGGAGAAAGCGTCCTCTCCCCTCCGCGTCCCACGTTCAAGCTGAATGACGCAGCATGTTTCTCGGAAGGCTCTGCCGAGCTATCTAGTACAAGGGAGAGAGTGCCTGCCTCTGCCGAGAAAGGTTTTGACGTGGGGATTGCTGGACAGGCGGAAGAGCGTTCCCCAGGCCGTGCAAAGTTGAGGCCTTGGTGATTCTGGATGGTCCCAAGGGTCCAGAATTGTCCCTGGGAAAGCTGTCCTTTTCCCTCTTTTTCCGGCTGGAAGTACACCTCTGGCATCCGACTGCCGTTCGGCGACGTCCTGGGGGAGACGCCCCGGTTTCACTTGGGACGCACACTGGTGTTTCTCAGAAGAGCCCAAATTCCTCCCTGCGGGTGGGTGGGGGCCTGGGCACACCAGCATGGAATGTAAGGCTGTTTAGAACTGCGTACCTTGAGGCCGTGTGAAGGCCGCACGAACGAGAGCTTTCGAGCGAACAGGGCAGCGCTTCGCCATCACCGTTGCACATTCACGGAGCTTAGTCAAACGAACGCATTTACTTCCTGGGGCTCCAACACAGCCGAGGAGTTGGAAGGCATACAGTGAGGGCCCTTTGACAGTTGTTACAACGAACGTGAGTGCACAGTGTCTCGTGAAATACCTTCCACGGTTGAAGCATTCCGTTAACGCATGCCCCTCCGCTCCCTCTGGCGCTCCGAGGTGTTCCTAACGGGGGAAATCTGGACTTTTGCTCGAGGCCGGGGTGGGGCGGGGGGACTCACAATTCTTCTGCCGGCGAGCTCCAGAGCGCTCCTGCTGAAGCTCCCAGCAAGGAACTGAGAGCAGCAGGCCTCACACGAGTCAACTCAGACTTCTTCTGTCACGAGTCAACTCAGACTTCTTATGTGAGGCCTTCCGGCAGCAAAGAGAAGGTGCGCGCGAGGAGTGTGCCTCAGGCAGCTTAGGACCCGCCACTGTCTCGTCTACCACGGAGGGGAACCAGGTTTGGCCAGGGTCGCCCAGCTTCATACCTGAGCTCCTACAGGTATCCTCAGCGGTTTCTGATTACCTCAAGGAAACACAACGGGAGGAACAGGGCCCTTCCGTGGAGGCCCTTTTGGGCACAGGGACCTCTGCGTGGGATCTACTGGGTAAGTATGGCAGTACCTCAGGTAGGCCTCAGTGACCAAGGCTCTCCGGCTCACGCCTAGCTGTGCAAAGCAGTGTGGCGAACGTACCTACTGCTCCTCAGGCTGGGCCCACAGCCTAGCTTTCGCTTCTGTGAGAGTGCTGTCCCGAGTCTCTTCCTGGAGCCAGTCGTCAGCGCGGTGTCTTTTGGCACTGCACTTCTCTCTCAGTCAAGGAGGCCGTGCGACTGACTGGCAAAGGGAGTCCGCCCAGCGCTGCTTTCGCCAGTCTCTCTGACGACTGGGCCACTCTACCTGGGCAACCCAGAGAGGAGTACACTGCCCTAGCTATGAAAGTGAAGAGCTGTCTCCAGGGGCCTGCTTACGCTAAGGTTCCTCAGAAGCCAGAGGCCGCCGTTCCGGCACGGAGAGAGGTCATCCTGCGAAACTGGTGAATGGGTTCGTACCCTGTGTGTCCCCAGGGGCGTCGCAGGGTTAAGGCACTCCGTGGTGGAGTATGGCCTCATTGGAGACCCCTGCACACCCAAGTCCCCTGACGTGAAACACTGGAACTTCACCTTGAGGCCCGAGCTCACCTTTCGTTCGGCCGGAGCCGAACCTGGGGAGCCGTGGGAGGAGTT
Source organism: Grampus griseus (assembly GCF_964374135.1). Classification (NCBI taxonomy): domain Eukaryota; kingdom Metazoa; phylum Chordata; class Mammalia; order Artiodactyla; family Delphinidae; genus Grampus; species Grampus griseus. Next base: position 229,105 of record NW_028133273.1, on the reverse strand, counting down.
CCTAGAAAGGGATTGCCAGCACGGTTTTCGCTTTGGGAGAACACGCAGCCTCGGCCCACAACGACAGTCCTGCCGTGCAGAGACGTCGGGCCGCTAGTGCTGTTCCAGGCAGCTGTGAAGCCAAGCGCAGGGCGCCTGCAAACGGGGAGAAAGCGTCCTCTCCCCTCCGCGTCCCACGTTCAAGCTGAATGACGCAGCATGTTTCTCGGAAGGCTCTGCCGAGCTATCTAGTACAAGGGAGAGAGTGCCTGCCTCTGCCGAGAAAGGTTTTGACGTGGGGATTGCTGGACAGGCGGAAGAGCGTTCCCCAGGCCGTGCAAAGTTGAGGCCTTGGTGATTCTGGATGGTCCCAAGGGTCCAGAATTGTCCCTGGGAAAGCTGTCCTTTTCCCTCTTTTTCCGGCTGGAAGTACACCTCTGGCATCCGACTGCCGTTCGGCGACGTCCTGGGGGAGACGCCCCGGTTTCACTTGGGACGCACACTGGTGTTTCTCAGAAGAGCCCAAATTCCTCCCTGCGGGTGGGTGGGGGCCTGGGCACACCAGCATGGAATGTAAGGCTGTTTAGAGCTGCGTACCTTGAGGCCGTGTGAAGGCCGCACGAACGAGAGCTTTCGAGCGAACAGGGCAGCGCTTCGCCATCACCGTTGCACATTCACGGAGCTTAGTCAAACGAACGCATTTACTTCCTGGGGCTCCAACACAGCCGAGGAGTTGGAAGGCATACAGTGAGGGCCCTTTGACAGTTGTTACAACGAACGTGAGTGCACAGTGTCTCGTGAAATACCTTCCACGGCTGAAGCATTCCGTTAACGCATGCCCCTCCGCTCCCTCTGGCGCTCCGAGGTGTTCCTAACGGGGGAAATCTGGACTTTTGCTCGAGGCCGGGGTGGGGCGGGGGGACTCACAATTCTTCTGCCGGCGAGCTCCAGAGCGCTCCTGCTGAAGCTCCCAGCAAGGAACTGAGAGCAGCAGGCCTCACACGAGTCAACTCAGACTTCTTCTGTCACGAGTCAACTCAGACTTCTTATGTGAGGCCTTCCGGCAGCAAAGAGAAGGTGCGCGCGAGGAGTGTGCCTCAGGCAGCTTAGGACCCGCCACTGTCTCGTCTACCACGGAGGGGAACCAGGTTTGGCCAGGGTCGCCCAGCTTCATACCTGAGCTCCTACAGGTATCCTCAGCGGTTTCTGATTACCTCAAGGAAACACAACGGGAGGAACAGGGCCCTTCCGTGGAGGCCCTTTTGGGCACAGGGACCTCTGCGTGGGATCTACTGGGTAAGTATGGCAGTACCTCAGGTAGGCCTCAGTGACCAAGGCTCTCCGGCTCACGCCTAGCTGTGCAAAGCAGTGTGGCGAACGTACCTACTGCTCCTCAGGCTGGGCCCACAGCCTAGCTTTCGCTTCTGTGAGAGTGCTGTCCCGAGTCTCTTCCTGGAGCCAGTCGTCAGCGCGGTGTCTTTTGGCACTGCACTTCTCTCTCAGTCAAGGAGGCCGTGCGACTGACTGGCAAAGGGAGTCCGCCCAGCGCTGCTTTCGCCAGTCTCTCTGACGACTGGGCCACTCTACCTGGGCAACCCAGAGAGGAGTACACTGCCCTAGCTATGAAAGTGAAGAGCTGTCTCCAGGGGCCTGCTTACGCTAAGGTTCCTCAGAAGCCAGAGGCCGCCGTTCCGGCACGGAGAGAGGTCATCCTGCGAAACTGGTGAATGGGCTCCTACCCTGTGTGTCCCCAGGGGCGTCGCAGGGTTAAGGCACTCCGTGGTGGAGTATGGCCTCATTGGAGACCCCTGCACACCCAAGTCCCCTGACGTGAAACACTGGAACTTCACCTTGAGGCCCGAGCTCACCTTTCGTTCGGCCGGAGCCGAACCTGGGGAGCCGTGGGAGGAGTTCCTAGAAAGGGATTGCCAGCACGGTTTTCGCTTTGGGAGAACACGCAGCCTCGGCCCACAACGACAGTCCTGCCGTGCAGAGACGTCGGGCCGCTAGTGCTGTTCCAGGCAGCTGTGAAGCCAAGCGCAGGGCGCCTGCAAACGGGGAGAAAGCGTCCTCTCCCCTCCGCGTCCCACGTTCAAGCTGAATGACGCAGCATGTTTCTCGGAAGGCTCTGCCGAGCTATCTAGTACAAGGGAGAGAGTGCCTGCCTCTGCCGAGAAAGGTTTTGACGTGGGGATTGCTGGACAGGCGGAAGAGCGTTCCCCAGGCCGTGCAAAGTTGAGGCCTTGGTGATTCTGGATGGTCCCAAGGGTCCAGAATTGTCCCTGGGAAAGCTGTCCTTTTCCCTCTTTTTCCGGCTGGAAGTACACCTCTGGCATCCGACTGCCGTTCGGCGACGTCCTGGGGGAGACGCCCCGGTTTCACTTGGGACGCACACTGGTGTTTCTCAGAAGAGCCCAAATTCCTCCCTGCGGGTGGGTGGGGGCCTGGGCACACCAGCATGGAATGTAAGGCTGTTTAGAGCTGCGTACCTTGAGGCCGTGTGAAGGCCGCACGAACGAGAGCTTTCGAGCGAACAGGGCAGCGCTTCGCCATCACCGTTGCACATTCACGGAGCTTAGTCAAACGAACGCATTTACTTCCTGGGGCTCCAACACAGCCGAGGAGTTGGAAGGCATACAGTGAGGGCCCTTTGACAGTTGTTACAACGAACGTGAGTGCACAGTGTCTCGTGAAATACCTTCCACGGCTGAAGCATTCCGTTAACGCATGCCCCTCCGCTCCCTCTGGCGCTCCGAGGTGTTCCTAACGGGGGAAATCTGGACTTTTGCTCGAGGCCGGGGTGGGGCGGGGGGACTCACAATTCTTCTGCCGGCGAGCTCCAGAGCGCTCCTGCTGAAGCTCCCAGCAAGGAACTGAGAGCAGCAGGCCTCACACGAGTCAACTCAGACTTCTTCTGTCACGAGTCAACTCAGACTTCTTATGTGAGGCCTTCCGGCAGCAAAGAGAAGGTGCGCGCGAGGAGTGTGCCTCAGGCAGCTTAGGACCCGCCACTGTCTCGTCTACCACGGAGGGGAACCAGGTTTGGCCAGGGTCGCCCAGCTTCATACCTGAGCTCCTACAGGTATCCTCAGCGGTTTCTGATTACCTCAAGGAAACACAACGGGAGGAACAGGGCCCTTCCGTGGAGGCCCTTTTGGGCACAGGGACCTCTGCGTGGGATCTACTGGGTAAGTATGGCAGTACCTCAGGTAGGCCTCAGTGACCAAGGCTCTCCGGCTCACGCCTAGCTGTGCAAAGCAGTGTGGCGAACGTACCTACTGCTCCTCAGGCTGGGCCCACAGCCTAGCTTTCGCTTCTGTGAGAGTGCTGTCCCGAGTCTCTTCCTGGAGCCAGTCGTCAGCGCGGTGTCTTTTGGCACTGCAGTTCTCTCTCAGTCAAGGAGGCCGTGCGACTGACTGACAAAGGGAGTCCGCCCAGCGCTGCTTTCGCCAGTCTCTCTGACGACTGGGCCACTCTACCTGGGCAACCCAGAGAGGAGTACACTGCCCTAGCTATGAAAGTGAAGAGCTGTCTCCAGGGGCCTGCTTACGCTAAGGTTCCTCAGAAGCCAGAGGCCGCCGTTCCGGCACGGAGAGAGGTCATCCTGCGAAACTGGTGAATGGGCTCCTACCCTGTGTGTCCCCAGGGGCGTCGCAGGGTTAAGGCACTCCGTGGTGGAGTGTGGCCTCATTGGAGACCCCTGCACACCCAAGTCCCCTGACGTGAAACACTGGAACTTCACCTTGAGGCCCGAGCTCACCTTTCGTTCGGCCGGAGCCGAACCTGGGGAGCCGTGGGAGGAGTTCCTAGAAAGGGATTGCCAGCACGGTTTTCGCTTTGGGAGAACACGCAGCCTCGGCCCACAACGACAGTCCTGCCGTGCAGAGACGTCGGGCCGCTAGTGCTGTTCCAGGCAGCTGTGAAGCCAAGCGCAGGGCGCCTGCAAACGGGGAGAAAGCGTCCTCTCCCCTCCGCGTCCCACGTTGAAGCTGAATGACGCAGCATGTTTCTCGGAAGGCTCTGCCGAGCTATCTAGTACAAGGGAGAGAGTGCCTGCCTCTGCCGAGAAAGGTTTTGACGTGGGGATTGCTGGACAGGCGGAAGAGCGTTCCCCAGGCCGTGCAAAGTTGAGGCCTTGGTGATTCTGGATGGTCCCAAGGGTCCAGAATTGTCCCTGGGAAAGCTGTCCTTTTCCCTCTTTTTCCGGCTGGAAGTACACCTCTGGCATCCGACTGCCGTTCGGCGACGTCCTGGGGGAGACGCCCCGGTTTCACTTGGGACGCACACTGGTGTTTCTCAGAAGAGCCCAAATTCCTCCCTGCGGGTGGGTGGGGGCCTGGGCACACCAGCATGGAATGTAAGGCTGTTTAGAGCTGCGTACCTTGAGGCCGTGTGAAGGCCGCACGAACGAGAGCTTTCGAGCGAACAGGGCAGCGCTTCGCCATCACCGTTGCACATTCACGGAGCTTAGTCAAACGAACGCATTTACTTCCTGGGGCTCCAACACAGCCGAGGAGTTGGAAGGCATACAGTGAGGGCCCTTTGACAGTTGTTACAACGAACGTGAGTGCACAGTGTCTCGTGAAATACCTTCCACGGTTGAAGCATTCCGTTAACGCATGCCCCTCCGCTCCCTCTGGCGCTCCGAGGTGTTCCTAACGGGGGAAATCTGGACTTTTGCTCGAGGCCGGGGTGGGGCGGGGGGACTCACAAGTCTTCTGCCGGCGAGCTCCAGAGCGCTCCTGCTGAAGCTCCCAGCAAGGAACTGAGAGCAGCAGGCCTCACACGAGTCAACTCAGACTTCTTCTGTCACGAGTCAACTCAGACTTCTTATGTGAGGCCTTCCGGCAGCAAAGAGAAGGTGCGCGCGAGGAGTGTGCCTCAGGCAGCTTAGGACCCGCCACTGTCTCGTCTACCACGGAGGGGAACCAGGTTTGGCCAGGGTCGCCCAGCTTCATACCTGAGCTCCTACAGGTATCCTCAGCGGTTTCTGATTACCTCAAGGAAACACAACGGGAGGAACAGGGCCCTTCCGTGGAGGCCCTTTTGGGCACAGGGACCTCTGCGTGGGATCTACTGGGTAAGTATGGCAGTACCTCAGGTAGGCCTCAGTGACCAAGGCTCTCCGGCTCACGCCTAGCTGTGCAAAGCAGTGTGGCGAACGTACCTACTGCTCCTCAGGCTGGGCCCACAGCCTAGCTTTCGCTTCTGTGAGAGTGCTGTCCCGAGTCTCTTCCTGGAGCCAGTCGTCAGCGCGGTGTCTTTTGGCACTGCAGTTCTCTCTCAGTCAAGGAGGCCGTGCGACTGACTGACAAAGGGAGTCCGCCCAGCGCTGCTTTCGCCAGTCTCTCTGACGACTGGGCCACTCTACCTGGGCAACCCAGAGAGGAGTACACTGCCCTAGCTATGAAAGTGAAGAGCTGTCTCCAGGGGCCTGCTTACGCTAAGGTTCCTCAGAAGCCAGAGGCCGCCGTTCCGGCACGGAGAGAGGTCATCCTGCGAAACTGGTGAATGGGCTCCTACCCTGTGTGTCCCCAGGGGCGTCGCAGGGTTAAGGCACTCCGTGGTGGAGTGTGGCCTCATTGGAGACCCCTGCACACCCAAGTCCCCTGACGTGAAACACTGGAACTTCACCTTGAGGCCCGAGCTCACCTTTCGTTCGGCCGGAGCCGAACCTGGGGAGCCGTGGGAGGAGTTCCTAGAAAGGGATTGCCAGCACGGTTTTCGCTTTGGGAGAACACGCAGCCTCGGCCCACAACGACAGTCCTGCCGTGCAGAGACGTCGGGCCGCTAGTGCTGTTCCAGGCAGCTGTGAAGCCAAGCGCAGGGCGCCTGCAAACGGGGAGAAAGCGTCCTCTCCCCTCCGCGTCCCACGTTGAAGCTGAATGACGCAGCATGTTTCTCGGAAGGCTCTGCCGAGCTATCTAGTACAAGGGAGAGAGTGCCTGCCTCTGCCGAGAAAGGTTTTGACGTGGGGATTGCTGGACAGGCGGAAGAGCGTTCCCCAGGCCGTGCAAAGTTGAGGCCTTGGTGATTCTGGATGGTCCCAAGGGTCCAGAATTGTCCCTGGGAAAGCTGTCCTTTTCCCTCTTTTTCCGGCTGGAAGTACACCTCTGGCATCCGACTGCCGTTCGGCGACGTCCTGGGGGAGACGCCCCGGTTTCACTTGGGACGCACACTGGTGTTTCTCAGAAGAGCCCAAATTCCTCCCTGCGGGTGGGTGGGGGCCTGGGCACACCAGCATGGAATGTAAGGCTGTTTAGAGCTGCGTACCTTGAGGCCGTGTGAAGGCCGCACGAACGAGAGCTTTCGAGCGAACAGGGCAGCGCTTCGCCATCACCGTTGCACATTCACGGAGCTTAGTCAAACGAACGCATTTACTTCCTGGGGCTCCAACACAGCCGAGGAGTTGGAAGGCATACAGTGAGGGCCCTTTGACAGTTGTTACAACGAACGTGAGTGCACAGTGTCTCGTGAAATACCTTCCACGGTTGAAGCATTCCGTTAACGCATGCCCCTCCGCTCCCTCTGGCGCTCCGAGGTGTTCCTAACGGGGGAAATCTGGACTTTTGCTCGAGGCCGGGGTGGGGCGGGGGGACTCACAAGTCTTCTGCCGGCGAGCTCCAGAGCGCTCCTGCTGAAGCTCCCAGCAAGGAACTGAGAGCAGCAGGCCTCACACGAGTCAACTCAGACTTCTTCTGTCACGAGTCAACTCAGACTTCTTATGTGAGGCCTTCCGGCAGCAAAGAGAAGGTGCGCGCGAGGAGTGTGCCTCAGGCAGCTTAGGACCCGCCACTGTCTCGTCTACCACGGAGGGGAACCAGGTTTGGCCAGGGTCGCCCAGCTTCATACCTGAGCTCCTACAGGTATCCTCAGCGGTTTCTGATTACCTCAAGGAAACACAACGGGAGGAACAGGGCCCTTCCGTGGAGGCCCTTTTGGGCACAGGGACCTCTGCGTGGGATCTACTGGGTAAGTATGGCAGTACCTCAGGTAGGCCTCAGTGACCAAGGCTCTCCGGCTCACGCCTAGCTGTGTAAAGCCGTGTGGCGAACGTACGTACTGCTCCTCAGGCTGGGCCCACAGCCTAGCTTTCGCTTCTGTGAGAGTGCTGTCCCGAGTCTCTTCCTGGAGCCAGTCGTCAGCGCGGTGTCTTTTGGCACTGCACTTCTCTCTCAGTCAAGGAGGCCGTGCGACTGACTGGCAAAGGGAGTCCGCCCAGCGCTGCTTTCGCCAGTCTCTCTGACGACTGGGCCACTCTACCTGGGCAACCCAGAGAGGAGTACACTGCCCTAGCTATGAATGTGAAGAGCTCTCTCCAGGGGCCTGCTTACGCTAAGGTTCCTCAGAAGCCAGAGGCCGCCGTTCCGGCACGGAGAGAGGTCATCCTGCGAAACTGGTGAATGGGCTCCTTCCCTGTGTGTCCCCAGGGGCGTCGCAGGGTTAAGGCACTCCGTGGTGGAGTATGGCCTCATTGGAGACCCCTGCACACCCAAGTCCCCTGACGTGAAACACTGGAACTTCACCTTGAGGCCCGAGCTCACCTTTCGTTCGGCCGGAGCCGAACCTGGGGAGCCGTGGGAGGAGTTCCTAGAAAGGGATTGCCAGCACGGTTTTCGCTTTGGGAGAACACGCAGCCTCGGCCCACAACGACAGTCCTGCCGTGCAGAGACGTCGGGCCGCTAGTGCTGTTCCAGGCAGCTGTGAAGCCAAGCGCAAGGCGCCTGCAAACGGGGAGAAAGCGTCCTCTCCCCTCCGCGTCCCACGTTCAAGCTGAATGACGCAGCATGTTTCTCGGAAGGCTCTGCCGAGCTATCTAGTACAAGGGAGAGAGTGCCTGCCTCTGCCGAGAAAGGTTTTGACGTGGGGATTGCCGGACAGGCGGAAGAGCGTTCCCCAGGCCGTGCAAAGTTGAGGCCTTGGTGATTCTGGATGGTCCCAAGGGTCCAGAATTGTCCCTGGGAAAGCTGTCCTTTTCCCTCGTTTTCCGGCTGGAAGTACACCTCTGGCATCCGACTGCCGTTCGGCGACGTCCTGGGGGAGACGCCCCGGTTTCACTTGGGACGCACACTGGTGTTTCTCAGAAGAGCCCAAATTCCTCCCTGCGGGTGGGTGGGGGCCTGGGCACACCAGCATGGAATGTAAGGCTGTTTAGAACTGCGTACCTTGAGGCCGTGTGAAGGCCGCACGAACGAGAGCTTTCGAGCGAACAGGGCAGCGCTTCGCCATCACCGTTGCACATTCACGGAGCTTAGTCAAACGAACGCATTTACTTCCTGGGGCTCCAACACAGCCGAGGAGTTGGAAGGCATACAGTGAGGGCCCTTTGACAGTTGTTACAACGAACGTGAGTGCACAGTGTCTCGTGAAATACCTTCCACGGCTGAAGCATTCCGTTAACGCATGCCCCTCCGCTCCCTCTGGCGCTCCGAGGTGTTCCTAACGGGGGAAATCTGGACTTTTGCTCGAGGCCGGGGTGGGGCGGGGGGACTCACATGTCTTCTGCCGGCGAGCTCCAGAGCGCTCCTGCTGAAGCTCCCAGCAAGGAACTGAGAGCAGCAGGCCTCACACGAGTCAACTCAGACTTCTTCTGTCACGAGTCAACTCAGACTTCTTATGTGAGGCCTTCCGGCAGCAAAGAGAAGGTGCGCGCGAGGAGTGTGCCTCAGGCAGCTTAGGACCCGCCACTGTCTCGTCTACCACGGAGGGGAACCAGGTTTGGCCAGGGTCGCCCAGCTTCATACCTGAGCTCCTACAGGTATCCTCAGCGGTTTCTGATTACCTCAAGGAAACACAACGGGAGGAACAGGGCCCTTCCGTGGAGGCCCTTTTGGGCACAGGGACCTCTGCGTGGGATCTACTGGGTAAGTATGGCAGTACCTCAGGTAGGCCTCAGTGACCAAGGCTCTCCGGCTCACGCCTAGCTGTGTAAAGCCGTGTGGCGAACGTACGTACTGCTCCTCAGGCTGGGCCCACAGCCTAGCTTTCGCTTCTGTGAGAGTGCTGTCCCGAGTCTCTTCCTGGAGCCAGTCGTCAGCGCGGTGTCTTTTGGCACTGCACTTCTCTCTCAGTCAAGGAGGCCGTGCGACTGACTGGCAAAGGGAGTCCGCCCAGCGCTGCTTTCGCCAGTCTCTCTGACGACTGGGCCACTCTACCTGGGCAACCCAGAGAGGAGTACACTGCCCTAGCTATGAATGTGAAGAGCTGTCTCCAGGGGCCTGCTTACGCTAAGGTTCCTCAGAAGCCAGAGGCCGCCGTTCCGGCACGGAGAGAGGTCATCCTGCGAAACTGGTGAATGGGCTCCTACCCTGTGTGTCCCCAGGGGCGTCGCAGGGTTAAGGCACTCCGTGGTGGAGTATGGCCTCATTGGAGACCCCTGCACACCCAACTCCCCTGACGTGAAACACTGGAACTTCACCTTGAGGCCCGAGCTCACCTTTCGTTCGTTCGGCCGGAGCCGAACCTGGGGAGCCGTGGGAGGAGTTCCTAGAAAGGGATTGCCAGCACGGTTTTCGCTTTGGGAGAACACGCAGCCTCGGCCCACAACGACAGTCCTGCCGTGCAGAGACGTCGGGCCGCTAGTGCTGTTCCAGGCAGCTGTGAAGCCAAGCGCAAGGCGCCTGCAAACGGGGAGAAAGCGTCCTCTCCCCTCCGCGTCCCACGTTCAAGCTGAATGACGCAGCATGTTTCTCGGAAGGCTCTGCCGAGCTATCTAGTACAAGGGAGAGAGTGCCTGCCTCTGCCGAGAAAGGTTTTGACGTGGGGATTGCTGGACAGGCGGAAGAGCGTTCCCCAGGCCGTGCAAAGTTGAGGCCTTGGTGATTCTGGATGGTCCCAAGGGTCCAGAATTGTCCCTGGGAAAGCTGTCCTTTTCCCTCTTTTTCCGGCTGGAAGTACACCTCTGGCATCCGACTGCCGTTCGGCGACGTCCTGGGGGAGACGCCCCGGTTTCACTTGGGACGCACACTGGTGTTTCTCAGAAGAGCCCAAATTCCTCCCTGCGGGTGGGTGGGGGCCTGGGCACACCAGCATGGAATGTAAGGCTGTTTAGAACTGCGTACCTTGAGGCCGTGTGAAGGCCGCACGAAGGAGAGCTTTCGAGCGAACAGGGCAGCGCTTCGCCATCACCGTTGCACATTCACGGAGCTTAGTCAAACGAACGCATTTACTTCCTGGGGCTCCAACACAGCCGAGGAGTTGGAAGGCATACAGTGAGGGCCCTTTGACAGTTGTTACAACGAACGTGAGTGCACAGTGTCTCGTGAAATACCTTCCACGGCTGAAGCATTCCGTTAACGCATGCCCCTCCGCTCCCTCTGGCGCTCCGAGGTGTTCCTAACGGGGGAAATCTGGACTTTTGCTCGAGGCCGGGGTGGGGCGGGGGGACTCACAATTCTTCTGCCGGCGAGCTCCAGAGCGCTCCTGCTGAAGCTCCCAGCAAGGAACTGAGAGCAGCAGGCCTCACACGAGTCAACTCAGACTTCTTCTGTCACGAGTCAACTCAGACTTCTTATGTGAGGCCTTCCGGCAGCAAAGAGAAGGTGCGCGCGAGGAGTGTGCCTCAGGCAGCTTAGGACCCGCCACTGTCTCGTCTACCACGGAGGGGAACCAGGTTTGGCCAGGGTCGCCCAGCTTCATACCTGAGCTCCTACAGGTATCCTCAGCGGTTTCTGATTACCTCAAGGAAACACAACGGGAGGAACAGGGCCCTTCCGTGGAGGCCCTTTTGGGCACAGGGACCTCTGCGTGGGATCTACTGGGTAAGTATGGCAGTACCTCAGGTAGGCCTCAGTGACCAAGGCTCTCCGGCTCACGCCTAGCTGTGTAAAGCCGTGTGGCGAACGTACGTACTGCTCCTCAGGCTGGGCCCACAGCCTAGCTTTCGCTTCTGTGAGAGTGCTGTCCCGAGTCTCTTCCTGGAGCCAGTCGTCAGCGCGGTGTCTTTTGGCACTGCACTTCTCTCTCAGTCAAGGAGGCCGTGCGACTGACTGGCAAAGGGAGTCCGCCCAGCGCTGCTTTCGCCAGTCTCTCTGACGACTGGGCCACTCTACCTGGGCAACCCAGAGAGGAGTACACTGCCCTAGCTATGAATGTGAAGAGCTGTCTCCAGGGGCCTGCTTACGCTAAGGTTCCTCAGAAGCCAGAGGCCGCCGTTCCGGCACGGAGAGAGGTCATCCTGCGAAACTGGTGAATGGGCTCCTACCCTGTGTGTCCCCAGGGGCGTCGCAGGGTTAAGGCACTCCGTGGTGGAGTATGGCCTCATTGGAGACCCCTGCACACCCAAGTCCCCTGACGTGAAACACTGGAACTTCACCTTGAGGCCCGAGCTCACCTTTCGTTCGGCCGGAGCCGAACCTGGGGAGCCGTGGGAGGAGTTCCTAGAAAGGGATTGCCAGCACGGTTTTCGCTTTGGGAGAACACGCAGCCTCGGCCCACAACGACAGTCCTGCCGTGCAGAGACGTCGGGCCGCTAGTGCTGTTCCAGGCAGCTGTGAAGCCAAGCGCAAGGCGCCTGCAAACGGGGAGAAAGCGTCCTCTCCCCTCCGCGTCCCACGTTCAAGCTGAATGACGCAGCATGTTTCTCGGAAGGCTCTGCCGAGCTATCTAGTACAAGGGAGAGAGTGCCTGCCTCTGCCGAGAAAGGTTTTGACGTGGGGATTGCCGGACAGGCGGAAGAGCGTTCCCCAGGCCGTGCAAAGTTGAGGCCTTGGTGATTCTGGATGGTCCCAAGGGTCCAGAATTGTCCCTGGGAAAGCTGTCCTTTTCCCTCGTTTTCCGGCTGGAAGTACACCTCTGGCATCCGACTGCCGTTCGGCGACGTCCTGGGGGAGACGCCCCGGTTTCACTTGGGACGCACACTGGTGTTTCTCAGAAGAGCCCAAATTCCTCCCTGCGGGTGGGTGGGGGCCTGGGCACACCAGCATGGAATGTAAGGCTGTTTAGAACTGCGTACCTTGAGGCCGTGTGAAGGCCGCACGAAGGAGAGCTTTCGAGCGAACAGGGCAGCGCTTCGCCATCACCGTTGCACATTCACGGAGCTTAGTCAAACGAACGCATTTACTTCCTGGGGCTCCAACACAGCCGAGGAGTTGGAAGGCATACAGTGAGGGCCCTTTGACAGTTGTTACAACGAACGTGAGTGCACAGTGTCTCGTGAAATACCTTCCACGGTTGAAGCATTCCGTTAACGCATGCCCCTCCGCTCCCTCTGGCGCTCCGAGGTGTTCCTAACGGGGGAAATCTGGACTTTTGCTCGAGGCCGGGGTGGGGCGGGGGGACTCACAAGTCTTCTGCCGGCGAGCTCCAGAGCGCTCCTGCTGAAGCTCCCAGCAAGGAACTGAGAGCAGCAGGCCTCACACGAGTCAACTCAGACTTCTTCTGTCACGAGTCAACTCAGACTTCTTATGTGAGGCCTTCCGGCAGCAAAGAGAAGGTGCGCGCGAGGAGTGTGCCTCAGGCAGCTTAGGACCCGCCACTGTCTCGTCTACCACGGAGGGGAACCAGGTTTGGCCAGGGTCGCCCAGCTTCATACCTGAGCTCCTACAGGTATCCTCAGCGGTTTCTGATTACCTCAAGGAAACACAACGGGAGGAACAGGGCCCTTCCGTGGAGGCCCTTTTGGGCACAGGGACCTCTGCGTGGGATCTACTGGGTAAGTATGGCAGTACCTCAGGTAGGCCTCAGTGACCAAGGCTCTCCGGCTCACGCCTAGCTGTGTAAAGCCGTGTGGCGAACGTACGTACTGCTCCTCAGGCTGGGCCCACAGCCTAGCTTTCGCTTCTGTGAGAGTGCTGTCCCGAGTCTCTTCCTGGAGCCAGTCGTCAGCGCGGTGTCTTTTGGCACTGCACTTCTCTCTCAGTCAAGGAGGCCGTGCGACTGACTGGCAAAGGGAGTCCGCCCAGCGCTGCTTTCGCCAGTCTCTCTGACGACTGGGCCACTCTACCTGGGCAACCCAGAGAGGAGTACACTGCCCTAGCTATGAATGTGAAGAGCTGTCTCCAGGGGCCTGCTTACGCTAAGGTTCCTCAGAAGCCAGAGGCCGCCGTTCCGGCACGGAGAGAGGTCATCCTGCGAAACTGGTGAATGGGCTCCTACCCTGTGTGTCCCCAGGGGCGTCGCAGGGTTAAGGCACTCCGTGGTGGAGTATGGCCTCATTGGAGACCCCTGCACACCCAAGTCCCCTGACGTGAAACACTGGAACTTCACCTTGAGGCCCGAGCTCACCTTTCGTTCGGCCGGAGCCGAACCTGGGGAGCCGTGGGAGGAGTTCCTAGAAAGGGATTGCCAGCACGGTTTTCGCTTTGGGAGAACACGCAGCCTCGGCCCACAACGACAGTCCTGCCGTGCAGAGACGTCGGGCCGCTAGTGCTGTTCCAGGCAGCTGTGAAGCCAAGCGCAAGGCGCCTGCAAACGGGGAGAAAGCGTCCTCTCCCCTCCGCGTCCCACGTTCAAGCTGAATGACGCAGCATGTTTCTCGGAAGGCTCTGCCGAGCTATCTAGTACAAGGGAGAGAGTGCCTGCCTCTGCCGAGAAAGGTTTTGACGTGGGGATTGCCGGACAGGCGGAAGAGCGTTCCCCAGGCCGTGCAAAGTTGAGGCCTTGGTGATTCTGGATGGTCCCAAGGGTCCAGAATTGTCCCTGGGAAAGCTGTCCTTTTCCCTCTTTTTCCGGCTGGAAGTACACCTCTGGCATCCGACTGCCGTTCGGCGACGTCCTGGGGGAGACGCCCCGGTTTCACTTGGGACGCACACTGGTGTTTCTCAGAAGAGCCCAAATTCCTCCCTGCGGGTGGGTGGGGGCCTGGGCACACCAGCATGGAATGTAAGGCTGTTTAGAACTGCGTACCTTGAGGCCGTGTGAAGGCCGCACGAAGGAGAGCTTTCGAGCGAACAGGGCAGCGCTTCGCCATCACCGTTGCACATTCACGGAGCTTAGTCAAACGAACGCATTTACTTCCTGGGGCTCCAACACAGCCGAGGAGTTGGAAGGCATACAGTGAGGGCCCTTTGACAGTTGTTACAACGAACGTGAGTGCACAGTGTCTCGTGAAATACCTTCCACGGTTGAAGCATTCCGTTAACGCATGCCCCTCCGCTCCCTCTGGCGCTCCGAGGTGTTCCTAACGGGGGAAATCTGGACTTTTGCTCGAGGCCGGGGTGGGGCGGGGGGACTCACAAGTCTTCTGCCGGCGAGCTCCAGAGCGCTCCTGCTGAAGCTCCCAGCAAGGAACTGAGAGCAGCAGGCCTCACACGAGTCAACTCAGACTTCTTCTGTCACGAGTCAACTCAGACTTCTTATGTGAGGCCTTCCGGCAGCAAAGAGAAGGTGCGCGCGAGGAGTGTGCCTCAGGCAGCTTAGGACCCGCCACTGTCTCGTCTACCACGGAGGGGAACCAGGTTTGGCCAGGGTCGCCCAGCTTCATACCTGAGCTCCTACAGGTATCCTCAGCGGTTTCTGATTACCTCAAGGAAACACAACGGGAGGAACAGGGCCCTTCCGTGGAGGCCCTTTTGGGCACAGGGACCTCTGCGTGGGATCTACTGCCTAAGTATGGCAGTACCTCAGGTAGGCCTCAGTGACCAAGGCTCTCCGGCTCACGCCTAGCTGTGTAAAGCCGTGTGGCGAACGTACGTACTGCTCCTCAGGCTGGGCCCACAGCCTAGCTTTCGCTTCTGTGAGAGTGCTGTCCCGAGTCTCTTCCTGGAGCCAGTCGTCAGCGCGGTGTCTTTTGGCACTGCACTTCTCTCTCAGTCAAGGAGGCCGTGCGACTGACTGGCAAAGGGAGTCCGCCCAGCGCTGCTTTCGCCAGTCTCTCTGACGACTGGGCCACTCTACCTGGGCAACCCAGAGAGGAGTACACTGCCCTAGCTATGAATGTGAAGAGCTGTCTCCAGGGGCCTGCTTACGCTAAGGTTCCTCAGAAGCCAGAGGCCGCCGTTCCGGCACGGAGAGAGGTCATCCTGCGAAACTGGTGAATGGGCTCCTACCCTGTGTGTCCCCAGGGGCGTCGCAGGGTTAAGGCACTCCGTGGTGGAGTATGGCCTCATTGGAGACCCCTGCACACCCAAGTCCCCTGACGTGAAACACTGGAACTTCACCTTGAGGCCCGAGCTCACCTTTCGTTCGGCCGGAGCCGAACCTGGGGAGCCGTGGGAGGAGTTCCTAGAAAGGGATTGCCAGCACGGTTTTCGCTTTGGGAGAACACGCAGCCTCGGCCCACAACGACAGTCCTGCCGTGCAGAGACGTCGGGCCGCTAGTGCTGTTCCAGGCAGCTGTGAAGCCAAGCGCAAGGCGCCTGCAAACGGGGAGAAAGCGTCCTCTCCCCTCCGCGTCCCACGTTCAAGCTGAATGACGCAGCATGTTTCTCGGAAGGCTCTGCCGAGCTATCTAGTACAAGGGAGAGAGTGCCTGCCTCTGCCGAGAAAGGTTTTGACGTGGGGATTGCCGGACAGGCGGAAGAGCGTTCCCCAGGCCGTGCAAAGTTGAGGCCTTGGTGATTCTGGATGGTCCCAAGGGTCCAGAATTGTCCCTGGGAAAGCTGTCCTTTTCCCTCGTTTTCCGGCTGGAAGTACACCTCTGGCATCCGACTGCCGTTCGGCGACGTCCTGGGGGAGACGCCCCGGTTTCACTTGGGACGCACACTGGTGTTTCTCAGAAGAGCCCAAATTCCTCCCTGCGGGTGGGTGGGGGCCTGGGCACACCAGCATGGAATGTAAGGCTGTTTAGAACTGCGTACCTTGAGGCCGTGTGAAGGCCGCACGAACGAGAGCTTTCGAGCGAACAGGGCAGCGCTTCGCCATCACCGTTGCACATTCACGGAGCTTAGTCAAACGAACGCATTTACTTCCTGGGGCTCCAACACAGCCGAGGAGTTGGAAGGCATACAGTGAGGGCCCTTTGACAGTTGTTACAACGAACGTGAGTGCACAGTGTCTCGTGAAATACCTTCCACGGTTGAAGCATTCCGTTAACGCATGCCCCTCCGCTCCCTCTGGCGCTCCGAGGTGTTCCTAACGGGGGAAATCTGGACTTTTGCTCGAGGCCGGGGTGGGGCGGGGGGACTCACAAGTCTTCTGCCGGCGAGCTCCAGAGCGCTCCTGCTGAAGCTCCCAGCAAGGAACTGAGAGCAGCAGGCCTCACACGAGTCAACTCAGACTTCTTCTGTCACGAGTCAACTCAGACTTCTTATGTGAGGCCTTCCGGCAGCAAAGAGAAGGTGCGCGCGAGGAGTGTGCCTCAGGCAGCTTAGGACCCGCCACTGTCTCGTCTACCACGGAGGGGAACCAGGTTTGGCCAGGGTCGCCCAGCTTCATACCTGAGCTCCTACAGGTATCCTCAGCGGTTTCTGATTACCTCAAGGAAACACAACGGGAGGAACAGGGCCCTTCCGTGGAGGCCCTTTTGGGCACAGGGACCTCTGCGTGGGATCTACTGGGTAAGTATGGCAGTACCTCAGGTAGGCCTCAGTGACCAAGGCTCTCCGGCTCACGCCTAGCTGTGTAAAGCCGTGTGGCGAACGTACGTACTGCTCCTCAGGCTGGGCCCACAGCCTAGCTTTCGCTTCTGTGAGAGTGCTGTCCCGAGTCTCTTCCTGGAGCCAGTCGTCAGCGCGGTGTCTTTTGGCACTGCACTTCTCTCTCAGTCAAGGAGGCCGTGCGACTGACTGGCAAAGGGAGTCCGCCCAGCGCTGCTTTCGCCAGTCTCTCTGACGACTGGGCCACTCTACCTGGGCAACCCAGAGAGGAGTACACTGCCCTAGCTATGAATGTGAAGAGCTGTCTCCAGGGGCCTGCTTACGCTAAGGTTCCTCAGAAGCCAGAGGCCGCCGTTCCGGCACGGAGAGAGGTCATCCTGCGAAACTGGTGAATGGGCTCCTACCCTGTGTGTCCCCAGGGGCGTCGCAGGGTTAAGGCACTCCGTGGTGGAGTATGGCCTCATTGGAGACCCCTGCACACCCAAGTCCCCTGACGTGAAACACTGGAACTTCACCTTGAGGCCCGAGCTCACCTTTCGTTCGGCCGGAGCCGAACCTGGGGAGCCGTGGGAGGAGTTCCTAGAAAGGGATTGCCAGCACGGTTTTCGCTTTGGGAGAACACGCAGCCTCGGCCCACAACGACAGTCCTGCCGTGCAGAGACGTCGGGCCGCTAGTGCTGTTCCAGGCAGCTGTGAAGCCAAGCGCAAGGCGCCTGCAAACGGGGAGAAAGCGTCCTCTCCCCTCCGCGTCCCACGTTCAAGCTGAATGACGCAGCATGTTTCTCGGAAGGCTCTGCCGAGCTATCTAGTACAAGGGAGAGAGTGCCTGCCTCTGCCGAGAAAGGTTTTGACGTGGGGATTGCCGGACAGGCGGAAGAGCGTTCCCCAGGCCGTGCAAAGTTGAGGCCTTGGTGATTCTGGATGGTCCCAAGGGTCCAGAATTGTCCCTGGGAAAGCTGTCCTTTTCCCTCGTTTTCCGGCTGGAAGTACACCTCTGGCATCCGACTGCCGTTCGGCGACGTCCTGGGGGAGACGCCCCGGTTTCACTTGGGACGCACACTGGTGTTTCTCAGAAGAGCCCAAATTCCTCCCTGCGGGTGGGTGGGGGCCTGGGCACACCAGCATGGAATGTAAGGCTGTTTAGAACTGCGTACCTTGAGGCCGTGTGAAGGCCGCACGAAGGAGAGCTTTCGAGCGAACAGGGCAGCGCTTCGCCATCACCGTTGCACATTCACGGAGCTTAGTCAAACGAACGCATTTACTTCCTGGGGCTCCAACACAGCCGAGGAGTTGGAAGGCATACAGTGAGGGCCCTTTGACAGTTGTTACAACGAACGTGAGTGCACAGTGTCTCGTGAAATACCTTCCACGGTTGAAGCATTCCGTTAACGCATGCCCCTCCGCTCCCTCTGGCGCTCCGAGGTGTTCCTAACGGGGGAAATCTGGACTTTTGCTCGAGGCCGGGGTGGGGCGGGGGGACTCACAAGTCTTCTGCCGGCGAGCTCCAGAGCGCTCCTGCTGAAGCTCCCAGCAAGGAACTGAGAGCAGCAGGCCTCACACGAGTCAACTCAGACTTCTTCTGTCACGAGTCAACTCAGACTTCTTATGTGAGGCCTTCCGGCAGCAAAGAGAAGGTGCGCGCGAGGAGTGTGCCTCAGGCAGCTTAGGACCCGCCACTGTCTCGTCTACCACGGAGGGGAACCAGGTTTGGCCAGGGTCGCCCAGCTTCATACCTGAGCTCCTACAGGTATCCTCAGCGGTTTCTGATTACCTCAAGGAAACACAACGGGAGGAACAGGGCCCTTCCGTGGAGGCCCTTTTGGGCACAGGGACCTCTGCGTGGGATCTACTGGGTAAGTATGGCAGTACCTCAGGTAGGCCTCAGTGACCAAGGCTCTCCGGCTCACGCCTAGCTGTGTAAAGCCGTGTGGCGAACGTACGTACTGCTCCTCAGGCTGGGCCCACAGCCTAGCTTTCGCTTCTGTGAGAGTGCTGTCCCGAGTCTCTTCCTGGAGCCAGTCGTCAGCGCGGTGTCTTTTGGCACTGCACTTCTCTCTCAGTCAAGGAGGCCGTGCGACTGACTGGCAAAGGGAGTCCGCCCAGCGCTGCTTTCGCCAGTCTCTCTGACGACTGGGCCACTCTACCTGGGCAACCCAGAGAGGAGTACACTGCCCTAGCTATGAATGTGAAGAGCTGTCTCCAGGGGCCTGCTTACGCTAAGGTTCCTCAGAAGCCAGAGGCCGCCGTTCCGGCACGGAGAGAGGTCATCCTGCGAAACTGGTGAATGGGCTCCTACCCTGTGTGTCCCCAGGGGCGTCGCAGGGTTAAGGCACTCCGTGGTGGAGTATGGCCTCATTGGAGACCCCTGCACACCCAAGTCCCCTGACGTGAAACACTGGAACTTCACCTTGAGGCCCGAGCTCACCTTTCGTTCGGCCGGAGCCGAACCTGGGGAGCCGTGGGAGGAGTTCCTAGAAAGGGATTGCCAGCACGGTTTTCGCTTTGGGAGAACACGCAGCCTCGGCCCACAACGACAGTCCTGCCGTGCAGAGACGTCGGGCCGCTAGTGCTGTTCCAGGCAGCTGTGAAGCCAAGCGCAAGGCGCCTGCAAACGGGGAGAAAGCGTCCTCTCCCCTCCGCGTCCCACGTTCAAGCTGAATGACGCAGCATGTTTCTCGGAAGGCTCTGCCGAGCTATCTAGTACAAGGGAGAGAGTGCCTGCCTCTGCCGAGAAAGGTTTTGACGTGGGGATTGCCGGACAGGCGGAAGAGCGTTCCCCAGGCCGTGCAAAGTTGAGGCCTTGGTGATTCTGGATGGTCCCAAGGGTCCAGAATTGTCCCTGGGAAAGCTGTCCTTTTCCCTCTTTTTCCGGCTGGAAGTACACCTCTGGCATCCGACTGCCGTTCGGCGACGTCCTGGGGGAGACGCCCCGGTTTCACTTGGGACGCACACTGGTGTTTCTCAGAAGAGCCCAAATTCCTCCCTGCGGGTGGGTGGGGGCCTGGGCACACCAGCATGGAATGTAAGGCTGTTTAGAACTGCGTACCTTGAGGCCGTGTGAAGGCCGCACGAAGGAGAGCTTTCGAGCGAACAGGGCAGCGCTTCGCCATCACCGTTGCACATTCACGGAGCTTAGTCAAACGAACGCATTTACTTCCTGGGGCTCCAACACAGCCGAGGAGTTGGAAGGCATACAGTGAGGGCCCTTTGACAGTTGTTACAACGAACGTGAGTGCACAGTGTCTCGTGAAATACCTTCCACGGTTGAAGCATTCCGTTAACGCATGCCCCTCCGCTCCCTCTGGCGCTCCGAGGTGTTCCTAACGGGGGAAATCTGGACTTTTGCTCGAGGCCGGGGTGGGGCGGGGGGACTCACAAGTCTTCTGCCGGCGAGCTCCAGAGCGCTCCTGCTGAAGCTCCCAGCAAGGAACTGAGAGCAGCAGGCCTCACACGAGTCAACTCAGACTTCTTCTGTCACGAGTCAACTCAGACTTCTTATGTGAGGCCTTCCGGCAGCAAAGAGAAGGTGCGCGCGAGGAGTGTGCCTCAGGCAGCTTAGGACCCGCCACTGTCTCGTCTACCACGGAGGGGAACCAGGTTTGGCCAGGGTCGCCCAGCTTCATACCTGAGCTCCTACAGGTATCCTCAGCGGTTTCTGATTACCTCAAGGAAACACAACGGGAGGAACAGGGCCCTTCCGTGGAGGCCCTTTTGGGCACAGGGACCTCTGCGTGGGATCTACTGCCTAAGTATGGCAGTACCTCAGGTAGGCCTCAGTGACCAAGGCTCTCCGGCTCACGCCTAGCTGTGTAAAGCAGTGTGGCGAACGTACGTACTGCTCCTCAGGCTGGGCCCACAGCCTAGCTTTCGCTTCTGTGAGAGTGCTGTCCCGAGTCTCTTCCTGGAGCCAGTCGTCAGCGCGGTGTCTTTTGGCACTGCACTTCTCTCTCAGTCAAGGAGGCCGTGCGACTGACTGGCAAAGGGAGTCCGCCCAGCGCTGCTTTCGCCAGTCTCTCTGACGACTGGGCCACTCTACCTGGGCAACCCAGAGAGGAGTACACTGCCCTAGCTATGAATGTGAAGAGCTGTCTCCAGGGGCCTGCTTACGCTAAGGTTCCTCAGAAGCCAGAGGCCGCCGTTCCGGCACGGAGAGAGGTCATCCTGCGAAACTGGTGAATGGGCTCCTACCCTGTGTGTCCCCAGGGGCGTCGCAGGGTTAAGGCACTCCGTGGTGGAGTATGGCCTCATTGGAGACCCCTGCACACCCAAGTCCCCTGACGTGAAACACTGGAACTTCACCTTGAGGCCCGAGCTCACCTTTCGTTCGGCCGGAGCCGAACCTGGGGAGCCGTGGGAGGAGTTCCTAGAAAGGGATTGCCAGCACGGTTTTCGCTTTGGGAGAACACGCAGCCTCGGCCCACAACGACAGTCCTGCCGTGCAGAGACGTCGGGCCGCTAGTGCTGTTCCAGGCAGCTGTGAAGCCAAGCGCAAGGCGCCTGCAAACGGGGAGAAAGCGTCCTCTCCCCTCCGCGTCCCACGTTCAAGCTGAATGACGCAGCATGTTTCTCGGAAGGCTCTGCCGAGCTATCTAGTACAAGGGAGAGAGTGCCTGCCTCTGCCGAGAAAGGTTTTGACGTGGGGATTGCCGGACAGGCGGAAGAGCGTTCCCCAGGCCGTGCAAAGTTGAGGCCTTGGTGATTCTGGATGGTCCCAAGGGTCCAGAATTGTCCCTGGGAAAGCTGTCCTTTTCCCTCGTTTTCCGGCTGGAAGTACACCTCTGGCATCCGACTGCCGTTCGGCGACGTCCTGGGGGAGACGCCCCGGTTTCACTTGGGACGCACACTGGTGTTTCTCAGAAGAGCCCAAATTCCTCCCTGCGGGTGGGTGGGGGCCTGGGCACACCAGCATGGAATGTAAGGCTGTTTAGAACTGCGTACCTTGAGGCCGTGTGAAGGCCGCACGAACGAGAGCTTTCGAGCGAACAGGGCAGCGCTTCGCCATCACCGTTGCACATTCACGGAGCTTAGTCAAACGAACGCATTTACTTCCTGGGGCTCCAACACAGCCGAGGAGTTGGAAGGCATACAGTGAGGGCCCTTTGACAGTTGTTACAACGAACGTGAGTGCACAGTGTCTCGTGAAATACCTTCCACGGTTGAAGCATTCCGTTAACGCATGCCCCTCCGCTCCCTCTGGCGCTCCGAGGTGTTCCTAACGGGGGAAATCTGGACTTTTGCTCGAGGCCGGGGTGGGGCGGGGGGACTCACAAGTCTTCTGCCGGCGAGCTCCAGAGCGCTCCTGCTGAAGCTCCCAGCAAGGAACTGAGAGCAGCAGGCCTCACACGAGTCAACTCAGACTTCTTCTGTCACGAGTCAACTCAGACTTCTTATGTGAGGCCTTCCGGCAGCAAAGAGAAGGTGCGCGCGAGGAGTGTGCCTCAGGCAGCTTAGGACCCGCCACTGTCTCGTCTACCACGGAGGGGAACCAGGTTTGGCCAGGGTCGCCCAGCTTCATACCTGAGCTCCTACAGGTATCCTCAGCGGTTTCTGATTACCTCAAGGAAACACAACGGGAGGAACAGGGCCCTTCCGTGGAGGCCCTTTTGGGCACAGGGACCTCTGCGTGGGATCTACTGGGTAAGTATGGCAGTACCTCAGGTAGGCCTCAGTGACCAAGGCTCTCCGGCTCACGCCTAGCTGTGTAAAGCAGTGTGGCGAACGTACGTACTGCTCCTCAGGCTGGGCCCACAGCCTAGCTTTCGCTTCTGTGAGAGTGCTGTCCCGAGTCTCTTCCTGGAGCCAGTCGTCAGCGCGGTGTCTTTTGGCACTGCACTTCTCTCTCAGTCAAGGAGGCCGTGCGACTGACTGGCAAAGGGAGTCCGCCCAGCGCTGCTTTCGCCAGTCTCTCTGACGACTGGGCCACTCTACCTGGGCAGCCCAGAGAGGAGTACACTGCCCTAGCTATGAATGTGAAGAGCTGTCTCCAGGGGCCTGCTTACGCTAAGGTTCCTCAGAAGCCAGAGGCCGCCGTTCCGGCACGGAGAGAGGTCATCCTGCGAAACTGGTGAATGGGCTCCTACCCTGTGTGTCCCCAGGGGCGTCGCAGGGTTAAGGCACTCCGTGGTGGAGTATGGCCTCATTGGAGACCCCTGCACACCCAAGTCCCCTGACGTGAAACACTGGAACTTCACCTTGAGGCCCGAGCTCACCTTTCGTTCGGCCGGAGCCGAACCTGGGGAGCCGTGGGAGGAGTTCCTAGAAAGGGATTGCCAGCACGGTTTTCGCTTTGGGAGAACACGCAGCCTCGGCCCACAACGACAGTCCTGCCGTGCAGAGACGTCGGGCCGCTAGTGCTGTTCCAGGCAGCTGTGAAGCCAAGCGCAAGGCGCCTGCAAACGGGGAGAAAGCGTCCTCTCCCCTCCGCGTCCCACGTTCAAGCTGAATGACGCAGCATGTTTCTCGGAAGGCTCTGCCGAGCTATCTAGTACAAGGGAGAGAGTGCCTGCCTCTGCCGAGAAAGGTTTTGACGTGGGGATTGCTGGACAGGCGGAAGAGCGTTCCCCAGGCCGTGCAAAGTTGAGGCCTTGGTGATTCTGGATGGTCCCAAGGGTCCAGAATTGTCCCTGGGAAAGCTGTCCTTTTCCCTCTTTTTCCGGCTGGAAGTACACCTCTGGCATCCGACTGCCGTTCGGCGACGTCCTGGGGGAGACGCCCCGGTTTCACTTGGGACGCACACTGGTGTTTCTCAGAAGAGCCCAAATTCCTCCCTGCGGGTGGGTGGGGGCCTGGGCACACCAGCATGGAATGTAAGGCTGTTTAGAACTGCGTACCTTGAGGCCGTGTGAAGGCCGCACGAACGAGAGCTTTCGAGCGAACAGGGCAGCGCTTCGCCATCACCGTTGCACATTCACGGAGCTTAGTCAAACGAACGCATTTACTTCCTGGGGCTCCAACACAGCCGAGGAGTTGGAAGGCATACAGTGAGGGCCCTTTGACAGTTGTTACAACGAACGTGAGTGCACAGTGTCTCGTGAAATACCTTCCACGGTTGAAGCATTCCGTTAACGCATGCCCCTCCGCTCCCTCTGGCGCTCCGAGGTGTTCCTAACGGGGGAAATCTGGACTTTTGCTCGAGGCCGGGGTGGGGCGGGGGGACTCACAAGTCTTCTGCCGGCGAGCTCCAGAGCGCTCCTGCTGAAGCTCCCAGCAAGGAACTGAGAGCAGCAGGCCTCACACGAGTCAACTCAGACTTCTTCTGTCACGAGTCAACTCAGACTTCTTATGTGAGGCCTTCCGGCAGCAAAGAGAAGGTGCGCGCGAGGAGTGTGCCTCAGGCAGCTTAGGACCCGCCACTGTCTCGTCTACCACGGAGGGGAACCAGGTTTGGCCAGGGTCGCCCAGCTTCATACCTGAGCTCCTACAGGTATCCTCAGCGGTTTCTGATTACCTCAAGGAAACACAACGGGAGGAACAGGGCCCTTCCGTGGAGGCCCTTTTGGGCACAGGGACCTCTGCGTGGGATCTACTGGGTAAGTATGGCAGTACCTCAGGTAGGCCTCAGTGACCAAGGCTCTCCGGCTCACGCCTAGCTGTGTAAAGCAGTGTGGCGAACGTACGTACTGCTCCTCAGGCTGGGCCCACAGCCTAGCTTTCGCTTCTGTGAGAGTGCTGTCCCGAGTCTCTTCCTGGAGCCAGTCGTCAGCGCGGTGTCTTTTGGCACTGCACTTCTCTCTCAGTCAAGGAGGCCGTGCGACTGACTGGCAAAGGGAGTCCGCCCAGCGCTGCTTTCGCCAGTCTCTCTGACGACTGGGCCACTCTACCTGGGCAGCCCAGAGAGGAGTACACTGCCCTAGCTATGAATGTGAAGAGCTGTCTCCAGGGCCCTGCTTACGCTAAGGTTCCTCAGAAGCCAGAGGCCGCCGTTCCGGCACGGAGAGAGGTCATCCTGCGAAACTGGTGAATGGGCTCCTACCCTGTGTGTCCCCAGGGGCGTCGCAGGGTTAAGGCACTCCGTGGTGGAGTATGGCCTCATTGGAGACCCCTGCACACCCAAGTCCCCTGACGTGAAACACTGGAACTTCACCTTGAGGCCCGAGCTCACCTTTCGTTCGGCCGGAGCCGAACCTGGGGAGCCGTGGGAGGAGTTCCTAGAAAGGGATTGCCAGCACGGTTTTCGCTTTGGGAGAACACGCAGCCTCGGCCCACAACGACAGTCCTGCCGTGCAGAGACGTCGGGCCGCTAGTGCTGTTCCAGGCAGCTGTGAAGCCAAGCGCAAGGCGCCTGCAAACGGGGAGAAAGCGTCCTCTCCCCTCCGCGTCCCACGTTCAAGCTGAATGACGCAGCATGTTTCTCGGAAGGCTCTGCCGAGCTATCTAGTACAAGGGAGAGAGTGCCTGCCTCTGCCGAGAAAGGTTTTGACGTGGGGATTGCTGGACAGGCGGAAGAGCGTTCCCCAGGCCGTGCAAAGTTGAGGCCTTGGTGATTCTGGATGGTCCCAAGGGTCCAGAATTGTCCCTGGGAAAGCTGTCCTTTTCCCTCTTTTTCCGGCTGGAAGTACACCTCTGGCATCCGACTGCCGTTCGGCGACGTCCTGGGGGAGACGCCCCGGTTTCACTTGGGACGCACACTGGTGTTTCTCAGAAGAGCCCAAATTCCTCCCTGCGGGTGGGTGGGGGCCTGGGCACACCAGCATGGAATGTAAGGCTGTTTAGAACTGCGTACCTTGAGGCCGTGTGAAGGCCGCACGAACGAGAGCTTTCGAGCGAACAGGGCAGCGCTTCGCCATCACCGTTGCACATTCACGGAGCTTAGTCAAACGAACGCATTTACTTCCTGGGGCTCCAACACAGCCGAGGAGTTGGAAGGCATACAGTGAGGGCCCTTTGACAGTTGTTACAACGAACGTGAGTGCACAGTGTCTCGTGAAATACCTTCCACGGTTGAAGCATTCCGTTAACGCATGCCCCTCCGCTCCCTCTGGCGCTCCGAGGTGTTCCTAACGGGGGAAATCTGGACTTTTGCTCGAGGCCGGGGTGGGGCGGGGGGACTCACAAGTCTTCTGCCGGCGAGCTCCAGAGCGCTCCTGCTGAAGCTCCCAGCAAGGAACTGAGAGCAGCAGGCCTCACACGAGTCAACTCAGACTTCTTCTGTCACGAGTCAACTCAGACTTCTTATGTGAGGCCTTCCGGCAGCAAAGAGAAGGTGCGCGCGAGGAGTGTGCCTCAGGCAGCTTAGGACCCGCCACTGTCTCGTCTACCACGGAGGGGAACCAGGTTTGGCCAGGGTCGCCCAGCTTCATACCTGAGCTCCTACAGGTATCCTCAGCGGTTTCTGATTACCTCAAGGAAACACAACGGGAGGAACAGGGCCCTTCCGTGGAGGCCCTTTTGGGCACAGGGACCTCTGCGTGGGATCTACTGGGTAAGTATGGCAGTACCTCAGGTAGGCCTCAGTGACCAAGGCTCTCCGGCTCACGCCTAGCTGTGTAAAGCAGTGTGGCGAACGTACGTACTGCTCCTCAGGCTGGGCCCACAGCCTAGCTTTCGCTTCTGTGAGAGTGCTGTCCCGAGTCTCTTCCTGGAGCCAGTCGTCAGCGCGGTGTCTTTTGGCACTGCACTTCTCTCTCAGTCAAGGAGGCCGTGCGACTGACTGGCAAAGGGAGTCCGCCCAGCGCTGCTTTCGCCAGTCTCTCTGACGACTGGGCCACTCTACCTGGGCAGCCCAGAGAGGAGTACACTGCCCTAGCTATGAATGTGAAGAGCTGTCTCCAGGGCCCTGCTTACGCTAAGGTTCCTCAGAAGCCAGAGGCCGCCGTTCCGGCACGGAGAGAGGTCATCCTGCGAAACTGGTGAATGGGCTCCTACCCTGTGTGTCCCCAGGGGCGTCGCAGGGTTAAGGCACTCCGTGGTGGAGTATGGCCTCATTGGAGACCCCTGCACACCCAAGTCCCCTGACGTGAAACACTGGAACTTCACCTTGAGGCCCGAGCTCACCTTTCGTTCGGCCGGAGCCGAACCTGGGGAGCCGTGGGAGGAGTTCCTAGAAAGGGATTGCCAGCACGGTTTTCGCTTTGGGAGAACACGCAGCCTCGGCCCACAACGACAGTCCTGCCGTGCAGAGACGTCGGGCCGCTAGTGCTGTTCCAGGCAGCTGTGAAGCCAAGCGCAAGGCGCCTGCAAACGGGGAGAAAGCGTCCTCTCCCCTCCGCGTCCCACGTTCAAGCTGAATGACGCAGCATGTTTCTCGGAAGGCTCTGCCGAGCTATCTAGTACAAGGGAGAGAGTGCCTGCCTCTGCCGAGAAAGGTTTTGACGTGGGGATTGCTGGACAGGCGGAAGAGCGTTCCCCAGGCCGTGCAAAGTTGAGGCCTTGGTGATTCTGGATGGTCCCAAGGGTCCAGAATTGTCCCTGGGAAAGCTGTCCTTTTCCCTCTTTTTCCGGCTGGAAGTACACCTCTGGCATCCGACTGCCGTTCGGCGACGTCCTGGGGGAGACGCCCCGGTTTCACTTGGGACGCACACTGGTGTTTCTCAGAAGAGCCCAAATTCCTCCCTGCGGGTGGGTGGGGGCCTGGGCACACCAGCATGGAATGTAAGGCTGTTTAGAACTGCGTACCTTGAGGCCGTGTGAAGGCCGCACGAACGAGAGCTTTCGAGCGAACAGGGCAGCGCTTCGCCATCACCGTTGCACATTCACGGAGCTTAGTCAAACGAACGCATTTACTTCCTGGGGCTCCAACACAGCCGAGGAGTTGGAAGGCATACAGTGAGGGCCCTTTGACAGTTGTTACAACGAACGTGAGTGCACAGTGTCTCGTGAAATACCTTCCACGGTTGAAGCATTCCGTTAACGCATGCCCCTCCGCTCCCTCTGGCGCTCCGAGGTGTTCCTAACGGGGGAAATCTGGACTTTTGCTCGAGGCCGGGGTGGGGCGGGGGGACTCACAAGTCTTCTGCCGGCGAGCTCCAGAGCGCTCCTGCTGAAGCTCCCAGCAAGGAACTGAGAGCAGCAGGCCTCACACGAGTCAACTCAGACTTCTTCTGTCACGAGTCAACTCAGACTTCTTATGTGAGGCCTTCCGGCAGCAAAGAGAAGGTGCGCGCGAGGAGTGTGCCTCAGGCAGCTTAGGACCCGCCACTGTCTCGTCTACCACGGAGGGGAACCAGGTTTGGCCAGGGTCGCCCAGCTTCATACCTGAGCTCCTACAGGTATCCTCAGCGGTTTCTGATTACCTCAAGGAAACACAACGGGAGGAACAGGGCCCTTCCGTGGAGGCCCTTTTGGGCACAGGGACCTCTGCGTGGGATCTACTGGGTAAGTATGGCAGTACCTCAGGTAGGCCTCAGTGACCAAGGCTCTCCGGCTCACGCCTAGCTGTGTAAAGCAGTGTGGCGAACGTACGTACTGCTCCTCAGGCTGGGCCCACAGCCTAGCTTTCGCTTCTGTGAGAGTGCTGTCCCGAGTCTCTTCCTGGAGCCAGTCGTCAGCGCGGTGTCTTTTGGCACTGCACTTCTCTCTCAGTCAAGGAGGCCGTGCGACTGACTGGCAAAGGGAGTCCGCCCAGCGCTGCTTTCGCCAGTCTCTCTGACGACTGGGCCACTCTACCTGGGCAACCCAGAGAGGAGTACACTGCCCTAGCTATGAATGTGAAGAGCTGTCTCCAGGGGCCTGCTTACGCTAAGGTTCCTCAGAAGCCAGAGGCCGCCGTTCCGGCACGGAGAGAGGTCATCCTGCGAAACTGGTGAATGGGCTCCTACCCTGTGTGTCCCCAGGGGCGTCGCAGGGTTAAGGCACTCCGTGGTGGAGTATGGCCTCATTGGAGACCCCTGCACACCCAAGTCCCCTGACGTGAAACACTGGAACTTCACCTTGAGGCCCGAGCTCACCTTTCGTTCGGCCGGAGCCGAACCTGGGGAGCCGTGGGAGGAGTTCCTAGAAAGGGATTGCCAGCACGGTTTTCGCTTTGGGAGAACACGCAGCCTCGGCCCACAACGACAGTCCTGCCGTGCAGAGACGTCGGGCCGCTAGTGCTGTTCCAGGCAGCTGTGAAGCCAAGCGCAAGGCGCCTGCAAACGGGGAGAAAGCGTCCTCTCCCCTCCGCGTCCCACGTTCAAGCTGAATGACGCAGCATGTTTCTCGGAAGGCTCTGCCGAGCTATCTAGTACAAGGGAGAGAGTGCCTGCCTCTGCCGAGAAAGGTTTTGACGTGGGGATTGCCGGACAGGCGGAAGAGCGTTCCCCAGGCCGTGCAAAGTTGAGGCCTTGGTGATTCTGGATGGTCCCAAGGGTCCAGAATTGTCCCTGGGAAAGCTGTCCTTTTCCCTCTTTTTCCGGCTGGAAGTACACCTCTGGCATCCGACTGCCGTTCGGCGACGTCCTGGGGGAGACGCCCCGGTTTCACTTGGGACGCACACTGGTGTTTCTCAGAAGAGCCCAAATTCCTCCCTGCGGGTGGGTGGGGGCCTGGGCACACCAGCATGGAATGTAAGGCTGTTTAGAACTGCGTACCTTGAGGCCGTGTGAAGGCCGCACGAAGGAGAGCTTTCGAGCGAACAGGGCAGCGCTTCGCCATCACCGTTGCACATTCACGGAGCTTAGTCAAACGAACGCATTTACTTCCTGGGGCTCCAACACAGCCGAGGAGTTGGAAGGCATACAGTGAGGGCCCTTTGACAGTTGTTACAACGAACGTGAGTGCACAGTGTCTCGTGAAATACCTTCCACGGTTGAAGCATTCCGTTAACGCATGCCCCTCCGCTCCCTCTGGCGCTCCGAGGTGTTCCTAACGGGGGAAATCTGGACTTTTGCTCGAGGCCGGGGTGGGGCGGGGGGACTCACAAGTCTTCTGCCGGCGAGCTCCAGAGCGCTCCTGCTGAAGCTCCCAGCAAGGAACTGAGAGCAGCAGGCCTCACACGAGTCAACTCAGACTTCTTCTGTCACGAGTCAACTCAGACTTCTTATGTGAGGCCTTCCGGCAGCAAAGAGAAGGTGCGCGCGAGGAGTGTGCCTCAGGCAGCTTAGGACCCGCCACTGTCTCGTCTACCACGGAGGGGAACCAGGTTTGGCCAGGGTCGCCCAGCTTCATACCTGAGCTCCTACAGGTATCCTCAGCGGTTTCTGATTACCTCAAGGAAACACAACGGGAGGAACAGGGCCCTTCCGTGGAGGCCCTTTTGGGCACAGGGACCTCTGCGTGGGATCTACTGCCTAAGTATGGCAGTACCTCAGGTAGGCCTCAGTGACCAAGGCTCTCCGGCTCACGCCTAGCTGTGTAAAGCAGTGTGGCGAACGTACGTACTGCTCCTCAGGCTGGGCCCACAGCCTAGCTTTCGCTTCTGTGAGAGTGCTGTCCCGAGTCTCTTCCTGGAGCCAGTCGTCAGCGCGGTGTCTTTTGGCACTGCACTTCTCTCTCAGTCAAGGAGGCCGTGCGACTGACTGGCAAAGGGAGTCCGCCCAGCGCTGCTTTCGCCAGTCTCTCTGACGACTGGGCCACTCTACCTGGGCAGCCCAGAGAGGAGTACACTGCCCTAGCTATGAATGTGAAGAGCTGTCTCCAGGGGCCTGCTTACGCTAAGGTTCCTCAGAAGCCAGAGGCCGCCGTTCCGGCACGGAGAGAGGTCATCCTGCGAAACTGGTGAATGGGCTCCTACCCTGTGTGTCCCCAGGGGCGTCGCAGGGTTAAGGCACTCCGTGGTGGAGTATGGCCTCATTGGAGACCCCTGCACACCCAAGTCCCCTGACGTGAAACACTGGAACTTCACCTTGAGGCCCGAGCTCACCTTTCGTTCGGCCGGAGCCGAACCTGGGGAGCCGTGGGAGGAGTTCCTAGAAAGGGATTGCCAGCACGGTTTTCGCTTTGGGAGAACACGCAGCCTCGGCCCACAACGACAGTCCTGCCGTGCAGAGACGTCGGGCCGCTAGTGCTGTTCCAGGCAGCTGTGAAGCCAAGCGCAAGGCGCCTGCAAACGGGGAGAAAGCGTCCTCTCCCCTCCGCGTCCCACGTTCAAGCTGAATGACGCAGCATGTTTCTCGGAAGGCTCTGCCGAGCTATCTAGTACAAGGGAGAGAGTGCCTGCCTCTGCCGAGAAAGGTTTTGACGTGGGGATTGCTGGACAGGCGGAAGAGCGTTCCCCAGGCCGTGCAAAGTTGAGGCCTTGGTGATTCTGGATGGTCCCAAGGGTCCAGAATTGTCCCTGGGAAAGCTGTCCTTTTCCCTCTTTTTCCGGCTGGAAGTACACCTCTGGCATCCGACTGCCGTTCGGCGACGTCCTGGGGGAGACGCCCCGGTTTCACTTGGGACGCACACTGGTGTTTCTCAGAAGAGCCCAAATTCCTCCCTGCGGGTGGGTGGGGGCCTGGGCACACCAGCATGGAATGTAAGGCTGTTTAGAACTGCGTACCTTGAGGCCGTGTGAAGGCCGCACGAACGAGAGCTTTCGAGCGAACAGGGCAGCGCTTCGCCATCACCGTTGCACATTCACGGAGCTTAGTCAAACGAACGCATTTACTTCCTGGGGCTCCAACACAGCCGAGGAGTTGGAAGGCATACAGTGAGGGCCCTTTGACAGTTGTTACAACGAACGTGAGTGCACAGTGTCTCGTGAAATACCTTCCACGGTTGAAGCATTCCGTTAACGCATGCCCCTCCGCTCCCTCTGGCGCTCCGAGGTGTTCCTAACGGGGGAAATCTGGACTTTTGCTCGAGGCCGGGGTGGGGCGGGGGGACTCACAAGTCTTCTGCCGGCGAGCTCCAGAGCGCTCCTGCTGAAGCTCCCAGCAAGGAACTGAGAGCAGCAGGCCTCACACGAGTCAACTCAGACTTCTTCTGTCACGAGTCAACTCAGACTTCTTATGTGAGGCCTTCCGGCAGCAAAGAGAAGGTGCGCGCGAGGAGTGTGCCTCAGGCAGCTTAGGACCCGCCACTGTCTCGTCTACCACGGAGGGGAACCAGGTTTGGCCAGGGTCGCCCAGCTTCATACCTGAGCTCCTACAGGTATCCTCAGCGGTTTCTGATTACCTCAAGGAAACACAACGGGAGGAACAGGGCCCTTCCGTGGAGGCCCTTTTGGGCACAGGGACCTCTGCGTGGGATCTACTGGGTAAGTATGGCAGTACCTCAGGTAGGCCTCAGTGACCAAGGCTCTCCGGCTCACGCCTAGCTGTGTAAAGCAGTGTGGCGAACGTACGTACTGCTCCTCAGGCTGGGCCCACAGCCTAGCTTTCGCTTCTGTGAGAGTGCTGTCCCGAGTCTCTTCCTGGAGCCAGTCGTCAGCGCGGTGTCTTTTGGCACTGCACTTCTCTCTCAGTCAAGGAGGCCGTGCGACTGACTGGCAAAGGGAGTCCGCCCAGCGCTGCTTTCGCCAGTCTCTCTGACGACTGGGCCACTCTACCTGGGCAGCCCAGAGAGGAGTACACTGCCCTAGCTATGAATGTGAAGAGCTGTCTCCAGGGGCCTGCTTACGCTAAGGTTCCTCAGAAGCCAGAGGCCGCCGTTCCGGCACGGAGAGAGGTCATCCTGCGAAACTGGTGAATGGGCTCCTACCCTGTGTGTCCCCAGGGGCGTCGCAGGCTTAAGGCACTCCGTTGTGGAGTATGGCCTCATTGGAGACCCCTGCACACCCAAGTCCCCTGACGTGAAACACTGGAACTTCACCTTGAGGCCCGAGCTCACCTTTCGTTCGGCCGGAGCCGAACCTGGGGAGCCGTGGGAGGAGTTCCTAGAAAGGGATTGCCAGCACGGTTTTCGCTTTGGGAGAACACGCAGCCTCGGCCCACAACGACAGTCCTGCCGTGCAGAGACGTCGGGCCGCTAGTGCTGTTCCAGGCAGCTGTGAAGCCAAGCGCAAGGCGCCTGCAAACGGGGAGAAAGCGTCCTCTCCCCTCCGCGTCCCACGTTCAAGCTGAATGACGCAGCATGTTTCTCGGAAGGCTCTGCCGAGCTATCTAGTACAAGGGAGAGAGTGCCTGCCTCTGCCGAGAAAGGTTTTGACGTGGGGATTGCTGGACAGGCGGAAGAGCGTTCCCCAGGCCGTGCAAAGTTGAGGCCTTGGTGATTCTGGATGGTCCCAAGGGTCCAGAATTGTCCCTGGGAAAGCTGTCCTTTTCCCTCTTTTTCCGGCTGGAAGTACACCTCTGGCATCCGACTGCCGTTCGGCGACGTCCTGGGGGAGACGCCCCGGTTTCACTTGGGACGCACACTGGTGTTTCTCAGAAGAGCCCAAATTCCTCCCTGCGGGTGGGTGGGGGCCTGGGCACACCAGCATGGAATGTAAGGCTGTTTAGAACTGCGTACCTTGAGGCCGTGTGAAGGCCGCACGAAGGAGAGCTTTCGAGCGAACAGGGCAGCGCTTCGCCATCACCGTTGCACATTCACGGAGCTTAGTCAAACGAACGCATTTACTTCCTGGGGCTCCAACACAGCCGAGGAGTTGGAAGGCATACAGTGAGGGCCCTTTGACAGTTGTTACAACGAACGTGAGTGCACAGTGTCTCGTGAAATACCTTCCACGGTTGAAGCATTCCGTTAACGCATGCCCCTCCGCTCCCTCTGGCGCTCCGAGGTGTTCCTAACGGGGGAAATCTGGACTTTTGCTCGAGGCCGGGGTGGGGCGGGGGGACTCACAAGTCTTCTGCCGGCGAGCTCCAGAGCGCTCCTGCTGAAGCTCCCAGCAAGGAACTGAGAGCAGCAGGCCTCACACGAGTACACTCAGACTTCTTCTGTCACGAGTCAACTCAGACTTCTTATGTGAGGCCTTCCGGCAGCAAAGAGAAGGTGCGCGCGAGGAGTGTGCCTCAGGCAGCTTAGGACCCGCCACTGTCTCGTCTACCACGGAGGGGAACCAGGTTTGGCCAGGGTCGCCCAGCTTCATACCTGAGCTCCTACAGGTATCCTCAGCGGTTTCTGATTACCTCAAGGAAACACAACGGGAGGAACAGGGCCCTTCCGTGGAGGCCCTTTTGGGCACAGGGACCTCTGCGTGGGATCTACTGGGTAAGTATGGCAGTACCTCAGGTAGGCCTCAGTGACCAAGGCTCTCCGGCTCACGCCTAGCTGTGTAAAGCAGTGTGGCGAACGTACGTACTGCTCCTCAGGCTGGGCCCACAGCCTAGCTTTCGCTTCTGTGAGAGTGCTGTCCCGAGTCTCTTCCTGGAGCCAGTCGTCAGCGCGGTGTCTTTTGGCACTGCACTTCTCTCTCAGTCAAGGAGGCCGTGCGACTGACTGGCAAAGGGAGTCCGCCCAGCGCTGCTTTCGCCAGTCTCTCTGACGACTGGGCCACTCTACCTGGGCAGCCCAGAGAGGAGTACACTGCCCTAGCTATGAATGTGAAGAGCTGTCTCCAGGGGCCTGCTTACGCTAAGGTTCCTCAGAAGCCAGAGGCCGCCGTTCCGGCACGGAGAGAGGTCATCCTGCGAAACTGGTGAATGGGCTCCTACCCTGTGTGTCCCCAGGGGCGTCGCAGGGTTAAGGCACTCCGTGGTGGAGTATGGCCTCATTGGAGACCCCTGCACACCCAAGTCCCCTGACGTGAAACACTGGAACTTCACCTTGAGGCCCGAGCTCACCTTTCGTTCGGCCGGAGCCGAACCTGGGGAGCCGTGGGAGGAGTTCCTAGAAAGGGATTGCCAGCACGGTTTTCGCTTTGGGAGAACACGCAGCCTCGGCCCACAACGACAGTCCTGCCGTGCAGAGACGTCGGGCCGCTAGTGCTGTTCCAGGCAGCTGTGAAGCCAAGCGCAAGGCGCCTGCAAACGGGGAGAAAGCGTCCTCTCCCCTCCGCGTCCCACGTTCAAGCTGAATGACGCAGCATGTTTCTCGGAAGGCTCTGCCGAGCTATCTAGTACAAGGGAGAGAGTGCCTGCCTCTGCCGAGAAAGGTTTTGACGTGGGGATTGCCGGACAGGCGGAAGAGCGTTCCCCAGGCCGTGCAAAGTTGAGGCCTTGGTGATTCTGGATGGTCCCAAGGGTCCAGAATTGTCCCTGGGAAAGCTGTCCTTTTCCCTCTTTTTCCGGCTGGAAGTACACCTCTGGCATCCGACTGCCGTTCGGCGACGTCCTGGGGGAGACGCCCCGGTTTCACTTGGGACGCACACTGGTGTTTCTCAGAAGAGCCCAAATTCCTCCCTGCGGGTGGGTGGGGGCCTGGGCACACCAGCATGGAATGTAAGGCTGTTTAGAACTGCGTACCTTGAGGCCGTGTGAAGGCCGCACGAACGAGAGCTTTCGAGCGAACAGGGCAGCGCTTCGCCATCACCGTTGCACATTCACGGAGCTTAGTCAAACGAACGCATTTACTTCCTGGGGCTCCAACACAGCCGAGGAGTTGGAAGGCATACAGTGAGGGCCCTTTGACAGTTGTTACAACGAACGTGAGTGCACAGTGTCTCGTGAAATACCTTCCACGGTTGAAGCATTCCGTTAACGCATGCCCCTCCGCTCCCTCTGGCGCTCCGAGGTGTTCCTAACGGGGGAAATCTGGACTTTTGCTCGAGGCCGGGGTGGGGCGGGGGGACTCACAAGTCTTCTGCCGGCGAGCTCCAGAGCGCTCCTGCTGAAGCTCCCAGCAAGGAACTGAGAGCAGCAGGCCTCACACGAGTCAACTCAGACTTCTTCTGTCACGAGTCAACTCAGACTTCTTATGTGAGGCCTTCCGGCAGCAAAGAGAAGGTGCGCGCGAGGAGTGTGCCTCAGGCAGCTTAGGACCCGCCACTGTCTCGTCTACCACGGAGGGGAACCAGGTTTGGCCAGGGTCGCCCAGCTTCATACCTGAGCTCCTACAGGTATCCTCAGCGGTTTCTGATTACCTCAAGGAAACACAACGGGAGGAACAGGGCCCTTCCGTGGAGGCCCTTTTGGGCACAGGGACCTCTGCGTGGGATCTACTGGGTAAGTATGGCAGTACCTCAGGTAGGCCTCAGTGACCAAGGCTCTCCGGCTCACGCCTAGCTGTGTAAAGCAGTGTGGCGAACGTACGTACTGCTCCTCAGGCTGGGCCCACAGCCTAGCTTTCGCTTCTGTGAGAGTGCTGTCCCGAGTCTCTTCCTGGAGCCAGTCGTCAGCGCGGTGTCTTTTGGCACTGCACTTCTCTCTCAGTCAAGGAGGCCGTGCGACTGACTGGCAAAGGGAGTCCGCCCAGCGCTGCTTTCGCCAGTCTCTCTGACGACTGGGCCACTCTACCTGGGCAGCCCAGAGAGGAGTACACTGCCCTAGCTATGAATGTGAAGAGCTGTCTCCAGGGGCCTGCTTACGCTAAGGTTCCTCAGAAGCCAGAGGCCGCCGTTCCGGCACGGAGAGAGGTCATCCTGCGAAACTGGTGAATGGGCTCCTACCCTGTGTGTCCCCAGGGGCGTCGCAGGCTTAAGGCACTCCGTGGTGGAGTATGGCCTCATTGGAGACCCCTGCACACCCAAGTCCCCTGACGTGAAACACTGGAACTTCACCTTGAGGCCCGAGCTCACCTTTCGTTCGGCCGGAGCCGAACCTGGGGAGCCGTGGGAGGAGTTCCTAGAAAGGGATTGCCAGCACGGTTTTCGCTTTGGGAGAACACGCAGCCTCGGCCCACAACGACAGTCCTGCCGTGCAGAGACGTCGGGCCGCTAGTGCTGTTCCAGGCAGCTGTGAAGCCAAGCGCAAGGCGCCTGCAAACGGGGAGAAGGCGTCCTCTCCCCTCCGCGTCCCACGTTCAAGCTGAATGACGCAGCATGTTTCTCGGAAGGCTCTGCCGAGCTATCTAGTACAAGGGAGAGAGTGCCTGCCTCTGCCGAGAAAGGTTTTGACGTGGGGATTGCTGGACAGGCGGAAGAGCGTTCCCCAGGCCGTGCAAAGTTGAGGCCTTGGTGATTCTGGATGGTCCCAAGGGTCCAGAATTGTCCCTGGGAAAGCTGTCCTTTTCCCTCTTTTTCCGGCTGGAAGTACACCTCTGGCATCCGACTGCCGTTCGGCGACGTCCTGGGGGAGACGCCCCGGTTTCACTTGGGACGCACACTGGTGTTTCTCAGAAGAGCCCAAATTCCTCCCTGCGGGTGGGTGGGGGCCTGGGCACACCAGCATGGAATGTAAGGCTGTTTAGAACTGCGTACCTTGAGGCCGTGTGAAGGCCGCACGAACGAGAGCTTTCGAGCGAACAGGGCAGCGCTTCGCCATCACCGTTGCACATTCACGGAGCTTAGTCAAACGAACGCATTTACTTCCTGGGGCTCCAACACAGCCGAGGAGTTGGAAGGCATACAGTGAGGGCCCTTTGACAGTTGTTACAACGAACGTGAGTGCACAGTGTCTCGTGAAATACCTTCCACGGTTGAAGCATTCCGTTAACGCATGCCCCTCCGCTCCCTCTGGCGCTCCGAGGTGTTCCTAACGGGGGAAATCTGGACTTTTGCTCGAGGCCGGGGTGGGGCGGGGGGACTCACAAGTCTTCTGCCGGCGAGCTCCAGAGCGCTCCTGCTGAAGCTCCCAGCAAGGAACTGAGAGCAGCAGGCCTCACACGAGTCAACTCAGACTTCTTCTGTCACGAGTCAACTCAGACTTCTTATGTGAGGCCTTCCGGCAGCAAAGAGAAGGTGCGCGCGAGGAGTGTGCCTCAGGCAGCTTAGGACCCGCCACTGTCTCGTCTACCACGGAGGGGAACCAGGTTTGGCCAGGGTCGCCCAGCTTCATACCTGAGCTCCTACAGGTATCCTCAGCGGTTTCTGATTACCTCAAGGAAACACAACGGGAGGAACAGGGCCCTTCCGTGGAGGCCCTTTTGGGCACAGGGACCTCTGCGTGGGATCTACTGGGTAAGTATGGCAGTACCTCAGGTAGGCCTCAGTGACCAAGGCTCTCCGGCTCACGCCTAGCTGTGTAAAGCAGTGTGGCGAACGTACGTACTGCTCCTCAGGCTGGGCCCACAGCCTAGCTTTCGCTTCTGTGAGAGTGCTGTCCCGAGTCTCTTCCTGGAGCCAGTCGTCAGCGCGGTGTCTTTTGGCACTGCACTTCTCTCTCAGTCAAGGAGGCCGTGCGACTGACTGGCAAAGGGAGTCCGCCCAGCGCTGCTTTCGCCAGTCTCTCTGACGACTGGGCCACTCTACCTGGGCAGCCCAGAGAGGAGTACACTGCCCTAGCTATGAATGTGAAGAGCTGTCTCCAGGGGCCTGCTTACGCTAAGGTTCCTCAGAAGCCAGAGGCCGCCGTTCCGGCACGGAGAGAGGTCATCCTGCGAAACTGGTGAATGGGCTCCTACCCTGTGTGTCCCCAGGGGCGTCGCAGGGTTAAGGCACTCCGTGGTGGAGTATGGCCTCATTGGAGACCCCTGCACACCCAAGTCCCCTGACGTGAAACACTGGAACTTCACCTTGAGGCCCGAGCTCACCTTTCGTTCGGCCGGAGCCGAACCTGGGGAGCCGTGGGAGGAGTTCCTAGAAAGGGATTGCCAGCACGGTTTTCGCTTTGGGAGAACACGCAGCCTCGGCCCACAACGACAGTCCTGCCGTGCAGAGACGTCGGGCCGCTAGTGCTGTTCCAGGCAGCTGTGAAGCCAAGCGCAAGGCGCCTGCAAACGGGGAGAAAGCGTCCTCTCCCCTCCGCGTCCCACGTTCAAGCTGAATGACGCAGCATGTTTCTCGGAAGGCTCTG
This sequence comes from Grampus griseus, assembly GCF_964374135.1. Classification (NCBI taxonomy): domain Eukaryota; kingdom Metazoa; phylum Chordata; class Mammalia; order Artiodactyla; family Delphinidae; genus Grampus; species Grampus griseus. The sequence continues at coordinate 191,043 of NW_028133273.1, read as the reverse complement.
CCGAGCTATCTAGTACAAGGGAGAGAGTGCCTGCCTCTGCCGAGAAAGGTTTTGACGTGGGGATTGCTGGACAGGCGGAAGAGCGTTCCCCAGGCCGTGCAAAGTTGAGGCCTTGGTGATTCTGGATGGTCCCAAGGGTCCAGAATTGTCCCTGGGAAAGCTGTCCTTTTCCCTCTTTTTCCGGCTGGAAGTACACCTCTGGCATCCGACTGCCGTTCGGCGACGTCCTGGGGGAGACGCCCCGGTTTCACTTGGGACGCACACTGGTGTTTCTCAGAAGAGCCCAAATTCCTCCCTGCGGGTGGGTGGGGGCCTGGGCACACCAGCATGGAATGTAAGGCTGTTTAGAACTGCGTACCTTGAGGCCGTGTGAAGGCCGCACGAACGAGAGCTTTCGAGCGAACAGGGCAGCGCTTCGCCATCACCGTTGCACATTCACGGAGCTTAGTCAAACGAACGCATTTACTTCCTGGGGCTCCAACACAGCCGAGGAGTTGGAAGGCATACAGTGAGGGCCCTTTGACAGTTGTTACAACGAACGTGAGTGCACAGTGTCTCGTGAAATACCTTCCACGGTTGAAGCATTCCGTTAACGCATGCCCCTCCGCTCCCTCTGGCGCTCCGAGGTGTTCCTAACGGGGGAAATCTGGACTTTTGCTCGAGGCCGGGGTGGGGCGGGGGGACTCACAAGTCTTCTGCCGGCGAGCTCCAGAGCGCTCCTGCTGAAGCTCCCAGCAAGGAACTGAGAGCAGCAGGCCTCACACGAGTCAACTCAGACTTCTTCTGTCACGAGTCAACTCAGACTTCTTATGTGAGGCCTTCCGGCAGCAAAGAGAAGGTGCGCGCGAGGAGTGTGCCTCAGGCAGCTTAGGACCCGCCACTGTCTCGTCTACCACGGAGGGGAACCAGGTTTGGCCAGGGTCGCCCAGCTTCATACCTGAGCTCCTACAGGTATCCTCAGCGGTTTCTGATTACCTCAAGGAAACACAACGGGAGGAACAGGGCCCTTCCGTGGAGGCCCTTTTGGGCACAGGGACCTCTGCGTGGGATCTACTGCCTAAGTATGGCAGTACCTCAGGTAGGCCTCAGTGACCAAGGCTCTCCGGCTCACGCCTAGCTGTGTAAAGCAGTGTGGCGAACGTACGTACTGCTCCTCAGGCTGGGCCCACAGCCTAGCTTTCGCTTCTGTGAGAGTGCTGTCCCGAGTCTCTTCCTGGAGCCAGTCGTCAGCGCGGTGTCTTTTGGCACTGCACTTCTCTCTCAGTCAAGGAGGCCGTGCGACTGACTGGCAAAGGGAGTCCGCCCAGCGCTGCTTTCGCCAGTCTCTCTGACGACTGGGCCACTCTACCTGGGCAGCCCAGAGAGGAGTACACTGCCCTAGCTATGAATGTGAAGAGCTGTCTCCAGGGGCCTGCTTACGCTAAGGTTCCTCAGAAGCCAGAGGCCGCCGTTCCGGCACGGAGAGAGGTCATCCTGCGAAACTGGTGAATGGGCTCCTACCCTGTGTGTCCCCAGGGGCGTCGCAGGGTTAAGGCACTCCGTGGTGGAGTATGGCCTCATTGGAGACCCCTGCACACCCAAGTCCCCTGACGTGAAACACTGGAACTTCACCTTGAGGCCCGAGCTCACCTTTCGTTCGGCCGGAGCCGAACCTGGGGAGCCGTGGGAGGAGTTCCTAGAAAGGGATTGCCAGCACGGTTTTCGCTTTGGGAGAACACGCAGCCTCGGCCCACAACGACAGTCCTGCCGTGCAGAGACGTCGGGCCGCTAGTGCTGTTCCAGGCAGCTGTGAAGCCAAGCGCAAGGCGCCTGCAAACGGGGAGAAGGCGTCCTCTCCCCTCCGCATCCCACGTTCAAGCTGAATGACGCAGCATGTTTCTCGGAAGGCTCTGCCGAGCTATCTAGTACAAGGGAGAGAGTGCCTGCCTCTGCCGAGAAAGGTTTTGACGTGGGGATTGCTGGACAGGCGGAAGAGCGTTCCCCAGGCCGTGCAAAGTTGAGGCCTTGGTGATTCTGGATGGTCCCAAGGGTCCAGAATTGTCCCTGGGAAAGCTGTCCTTTTCCCTCTTTTTCCGGCTGGAAGTACACCTCTGGCATCCGACTGCCGTTCGGCGACGTCCTGGGGGAGACGCCCCGGTTTCACTTGGGACGCACACTGGTGTTTCTCAGAAGAGCCCAAATTCCTCCCTGCGGGTGGGTGGGGGCCTGGGCACACCAGCATGGAATGTAAGGCTGTTTAGAACTGCGTACCTTGAGGCCGTGTGAAGGCCGCACGAAGGAGAGCTTTCGAGCGAACAGGGCAGCGCTTCGCCATCACCGTTGCACATTCACGGAGCTTAGTCAAACGAACGCATTTACTTCCTGGGGCTCCAACACAGCCGAGGAGTTGGAAGGCATACAGTGAGGGCCCTTTGACAGTTGTTACAACGAACGTGAGTGCACAGTGTCTCGTGAAATACCTTCCACGGTTGAAGCATTCCGTTAACGCATGCCCCTCCGCTCCCTCTGGCGCTCCGAGGTGTTCCTAACGGGGGAAATCTGGACTTTTGCTCGAGGCCGGGGTGGGGCGGGGGGACTCACAAGTCTTCTGCCGGCGAGCTCCAGAGCGCTCCTGCTGAAGCTCCCAGCAAGGAACTGAGAGCAGCAGGCCTCACACGAGTCAACTCAGACTTCTTCTGTCACGAGTCAACTCAGACTTCTTATGTGAGGCCTTCCGGCAGCAAAGAGAAGGTGCGCGCGAGGAGTGTGCCTCAGGCAGCTTAGGACCCGCCACTGTCTCGTCTACCACGGAGGGGAACCAGGTTTGGCCAGGGTCGCCCAGCTTCATACCTGAGCTCCTACAGGTATCCTCAGCGGTTTCTGATTACCTCAAGGAAACACAACGGGAGGAACAGGGCCCTTCCGTGGAGGCCCTTTTGGGCACAGGGACCTCTGCGTGGGATCTACTGGGTAAGTATGGCAGTACCTCAGGTAGGCCTCAGTGACCAAGGCTCTCCGGCTCACGCCTAGCTGTGTAAAGCAGTGTGGCGAACGTACGTACTGCTCCTCAGGCTGGGCCCACAGCCTAGCTTTCGCTTCTGTGAGAGTGCTGTCCCGAGTCTCTTCCTGGAGCCAGTCGTCAGCGCGGTGTCTTTTGGCACTGCACTTCTCTCTCAGTCAAGGAGGCCGTGCGACTGACTGGCAAAGGGAGTCCGCCCAGCGCTGCTTTCGCCAGTCTCTCTGACGACTGGGCCACTCTACCTGGGCAACCCAGAGAGGAGTACACTGCCCTAGCTATGAATGTGAAGAGCTGTCTCCAGGGGCCTGCTTACGCTAAGGTTCCTCAGAAGCCAGAGGCCGCCGTTCCGGCACGGAGAGAGGTCATCCTGCGAAACTGGTGAATGGGCTCCTACCCTGTGTGTCCCCAGGGGCGTCGCAGGGTTAAGGCACTCCGTGGTGGAGTATGGCCTCATTGGAGACCCCTGCACACCCAAGTCCCCTGACGTGAAACACTGGAACTTCACCTTGAGGCCCGAGCTCACCTTTCGTTCGGCCGGAGCCGAACCTGGGGAGCCGTGGGAGGAGTTCCTAGAAAGGGATTGCCAGCACGGTTTTCGCTTTGGGAGAACACGCAGCCTCGGCCCACAACGACAGTCCTGCCGTGCAGAGACGTCGGGCCGCTAGTGCTGTTCCAGGCAGCTGTGAAGCCAAGCGCAAGGCGCCTGCAAACGGGGAGAAGGCGTCCTCTCCCCTCCGCATCCCACGTTCAAGCTGAATGACGCAGCATGTTTCTCGGAAGGCTCTGCCGAGCTATCTAGTACAAGGGAGAGAGTGCCTGCCTCTGCCGAGAAAGGTTTTGACGTGGGGATTGCTGGACAGGCGGAAGAGCGTTCCCCAGGCCGTGCAAAGTTGAGGCCTTGGTGATTCTGGATGGTCCCAAGGGTCCAGAATTGTCCCTGGGAAAGCTGTCCTTTTCCCTCTTTTTCCGGCTGGAAGTACACCTCTGGCATCCGACTGCCGTTCGGCGACGTCCTGGGGGAGACGCCCCGGTTTCACTTGGGACGCACACTGGTGTTTCTCAGAAGAGCCCAAATTCCTCCCTGCGGGTGGGTGGGGGCCTGGGCACACCAGCATGGAATGTAAGGCTGTTTAGAACTGCGTACCTTGAGGCCGTGTGAAGGCCGCACGAACGAGAGCTTTCGAGCGAACAGGGCAGCGCTTCGCCATCACCGTTGCACATTCACGGAGCTTAGTCAAACGAACGCATTTACTTCCTGGGGCTCCAACACAGCCGAGGAGTTGGAAGGCATACAGTGAGGGCCCTTTGACAGTTGTTACAACGAACGTGAGTGCACAGTGTCTCGTGAAATACCTTCCACGGTTGAAGCATTCCGTTAACGCATGCCCCTCCGCTCCCTCTGGCGCTCCGAGGTGTTCCTAACGGGGGAAATCTGGACTTTTGCTCGAGGCCGGGGTGGGGCGGGGGGACTCACAAGTCTTCTGCCGGCGAGCTCCAGAGCGCTCCTGCTGAAGCTCCCAGCAAGGAACTGAGAGCAGCAGGCCTCACACGAGTCAACTCAGACTTCTTCTGTCACGAGTCAACTCAGACTTCTTATGTGAGGCCTTCCGGCAGCAAAGAGAAGGTGCGCGCGAGGAGTGTGCCTCAGGCAGCTTAGGACCCGCCACTGTCTCGTCTACCACGGAGGGGAACCAGGTTTGGCCAGGGTCGCCCAGCTTCATACCTGAGCTCCTACAGGTATCCTCAGCGGTTTCTGATTACCTCAAGGAAACACAACGGGAGGAACAGGGCCCTTCCGTGGAGGCCCTTTTGGGCACAGGGACCTCTGCGTGGGATCTACTGGGTAAGTATGGCAGTACCTCAGGTAGGCCTCAGTGACCAAGGCTCTCCGGCTCACGCCTAGCTGTGTAAAGCAGTGTGGCGAACGTACGTACTGCTCCTCAGGCTGGGCCCACAGCCTAGCTTTCGCTTCTGTGAGAGTGCTGTCCCGAGTCTCTTCCTGGAGCCAGTCGTCAGCGCGGTGTCTTTTGGCACTGCACTTCTCTCTCAGTCAAGGAGGCCGTGCGACTGACTGGCAAAGGGAGTCCGCCCAGCGCTGCTTTCGCCAGTCTCTCTGACGACTGGGCCACTCTACCTGGGCAACCCAGAGAGGAGTACACTGCCCTAGCTATGAATGTGAAGAGCTGTCTCCAGGGGCCTGCTTACGCTAAGGTTCCTCAGAAGCCAGAGGCCGCCGTTCCGGCACGGAGAGAGGTCATCCTGCGAAACTGGTGAATGGGCTCCTACCCTGTGTGTCCCCAGGGGCGTCGCAGGCTTAAGGCACTCCGTGGTGGAGTATGGCCTCATTGGAGACCCCTGCACACCCAAGTCCCCTGACGTGAAACACTGGAACTTCACCTTGAGGCCCGAGCTCACCTTTCGTTCGGCCGGAGCCGAACCTGGGGAGCCGTGGGAGGAGTTCCTAGAAAGGGATTGCCAGCACGGTTTTCGCTTTGGGAGAACACGCAGCCTCGGCCCACAACGACAGTCCTGCCGTGCAGAGACGTCGGGCCGCTAGTGCTGTTCCAGGCAGCTGTGAAGCCAAGCGCAAGGCGCCTGCAAACGGGGAGAAGGCGTCCTCTCCCCTCCGCGTCCCACGTTCAAGCTGAATGACGCAGCATGTTTCTCGGAAGGCTCTGCCGAGCTATCTAGTACAAGGGAGAGAGTGCCTGCCTCTGCCGAGAAAGGTTTTGACGTGGGGATTGCTGGACAGGCGGAAGAGCGTTCCCCAGGCCGTGCAAAGTTGAGGCCTTGGTGATTCTGGATGGTCCCAAGGGTCCAGAATTGTCCCTGGGAAAGCTGTCCTTTTCCCTCTTTTTCCGGCTGGAAGTACACCTCTGGCATCCGACTGCCGTTCGGCGACGTCCTGGGGGAGACGCCCCGGTTTCACTTGGGACGCACACTGGTGTTTCTCAGAAGAGCCCAAATTCCTCCCTGCGGGTGGGTGGGGGCCTGGGCACACCAGCATGGAATGTAAGGCTGTTTAGAACTGCGTACCTTGAGGCCGTGTGAAGGCCGCACGAAGGAGAGCTTTCGAGCGAACAGGGCAGCGCTTCGCCATCACCGTTGCACATTCACGGAGCTTAGTCAAACGAACGCATTTACTTCCTGGGGCTCCAACACAGCCGAGGAGTTGGAAGGCATACAGTGAGGGCCCTTTGACAGTTGTTACAACGAACGTGAGTGCACAGTGTCTCGTGAAATACCTTCCACGGTTGAAGCATTCCGTTAACGCATGCCCCTCCGCTCCCTCTGGCGCTCCGAGGTGTTCCTAACGGGGGAAATCTGGACTTTTGCTCGAGGCCGGGGTGGGGCGGGGGGACTCACAAGTCTTCTGCCGGCGAGCTCCAGAGCGCTCCTGCTGAAGCTCCCAGCAAGGAACTGAGAGCAGCAGGCCTCACACGAGTCAACTCAGACTTCTTCTGTCACGAGTCAACTCAGACTTCTTATGTGAGGCCTTCCGGCAGCAAAGAGAAGGTGCGCGCGAGGAGTGTGCCTCAGGCAGCTTAGGACCCGCCACTGTCTCGTCTACCACGGAGGGGAACCAGGTTTGGCCAGGGTCGCCCAGCTTCATACCTGAGCTCCTACAGGTATCCTCAGCGGTTTCTGATTACCTCAAGGAAACACAACGGGAGGAACAGGGCCCTTCCGTGGAGGCCCTTTTGGGCACAGGGACCTCTGCGTGGGATCTACTGCCTAAGTATGGCAGTACCTCAGGTAGGCCTCAGTGACCAAGGCTCTCCGGCTCACGCCTAGCTGTGTAAAGCAGTGTGGCGAACGTACGTACTGCTCCTCAGGCTGGGCCCACAGCCTAGCTTTCGCTTCTGTGAGAGTGCTGTCCCGAGTCTCTTCCTGGAGCCAGTCGTCAGCGCGGTGTCTTTTGGCACTGCACTTCTCTCTCAGTCAAGGAGGCCGTGCGACTGACTGGCAAAGGGAGTCCGCCCAGCGCTGCTTTCGCCAGTCTCTCTGACGACTGGGCCACTCTACCTGGGCAGCCCAGAGAGGAGTACACTGCCCTAGCTATGAATGTGAAGAGCTGTCTCCAGGGGCCTGCTTACGCTAAGGTTCCTCAGAAGCCAGAGGCCGCCGTTCCGGCACGGAGAGAGGTCATCCTGCGAAACTGGTGAATGGGCTCCTACCCTGTGTGTCCCCAGGGGCGTCGCAGGGTTAAGGCACTCCGTGGTGGAGTATGGCCTCATTGGAGACCCCTGCACACCCAAGTCCCCTGACGTGAAACACTGGAACTTCACCTTGAGGCCCGAGCTCACCTTTCGTTCGGCCGGAGCCGAACCTGGGGAGCCGTGGGAGGAGTTCCTAGAAAGGGATTGCCAGCACGGTTTTCGCTTTGGGAGAACACGCAGCCTCGGCCCACAACGACAGTCCTGCCGTGCAGAGACGTCGGGCCGCTAGTGCTGTTCCAGGCAGCTGTGAAGCCAAGCGCAAGGCGCCTGCAAACGGGGAGAAGGCGTCCTCTCCCCTCCGCATCCCACGTTCAAGCTGAATGACGCAGCATGTTTCTCGGAAGGCTCTGCCGAGCTATCTAGTACAAGGGAGAGAGTGCCTGCCTCTGCCGAGAAAGGTTTTGACGTGGGGATTGCTGGACAGGCGGAAGAGCGTTCCCCAGGCCGTGCAAAGTTGAGGCCTTGGTGATTCTGGATGGTCCCAAGGGTCCAGAATTGTCCCTGGGAAAGCTGTCCTTTTCCCTCTTTTTCCGGCTGGAAGTACACCTCTGGCATCCGACTGCCGTTCGGCGACGTCCTGGGGGAGACGCCCCGGTTTCACTTGGGACGCACACTGGTGTTTCTCAGAAGAGCCCAAATTCCTCCCTGCGGGTGGGTGGGGGCCTGGGCACACCAGCATGGAATGTAAGGCTGTTTAGAACTGCGTACCTTGAGGCCGTGTGAAGGCCGCACGAAGGAGAGCTTTCGAGCGAACAGGGCAGCGCTTCGCCATCACCGTTGCACATTCACGGAGCTTAGTCAAACGAACGCATTTACTTCCTGGGGCTCCAACACAGCCGAGGAGTTGGAAGGCATACAGTGAGGGCCCTTTGACAGTTGTTACAACGAACGTGAGTGCACAGTGTCTCGTGAAATACCTTCCACGGTTGAAGCATTCCGTTAACGCATGCCCCTCCGCTCCCTCTGGCGCTCCGAGGTGTTCCTAACGGGGGAAATCTGGACTTTTGCTCGAGGCCGGGGTGGGGCGGGGGGACTCACAAGTCTTCTGCCGGCGAGCTCCAGAGCGCTCCTGCTGAAGCTCCCAGCAAGGAACTGAGAGCAGCAGGCCTCACACGAGTCAACTCAGACTTCTTCTGTCACGAGTCAACTCAGACTTCTTATGTGAGGCCTTCCGGCAGCAAAGAGAAGGTGCGCGCGAGGAGTGTGCCTCAGGCAGCTTAGGACCCGCCACTGTCTCGTCTACCACGGAGGGGAACCAGGTTTGGCCAGGGTCGCCCAGCTTCATACCTGAGCTCCTACAGGTATCCTCAGCGGTTTCTGATTACCTCAAGGAAACACAACGGGAGGAACAGGGCCCTTCCGTGGAGGCCCTTTTGGGCACAGGGACCTCTGCGTGGGATCTACTGCCTAAGTATGGCAGTACCTCAGGTAGGCCTCAGTGACCAAGGCTCTCCGGCTCACGCCTAGCTGTGTAAAGCAGTGTGGCGAACGTACGTACTGCTCCTCAGGCTGGGCCCACAGCCTAGCTTTCGCTTCTGTGAGAGTGCTGTCCCGAGTCTCTTCCTGGAGCCAGTCGTCAGCGCGGTGTCTTTTGGCACTGCACTTCTCTCTCAGTCAAGGAGGCCGTGCGACTGACTGGCAAAGGGAGTCCGCCCAGCGCTGCTTTCGCCAGTCTCTCTGACGACTGGGCCACTCTACCTGGGCAACCCAGAGAGGAGTACACTGCCCTAGCTATGAATGTGAAGAGCTGTCTCCAGGGGCCTGCTTACGCTAAGGTTCCTCAGAAGCCAGAGGCCGCCGTTCCGGCACGGAGAGAGGTCATCCTGCGAAACTGGTGAATGGGCTCCTACCCTGTGTGTCCCCAGGGGCGTCGCAGGGTTAAGGCACTCCGTGGTGGAGTATGGCCTCATTGGAGACCCCTGCACACCCAAGTCCCCTGACGTGAAACACTGGAACTTCACCTTGAGGCCCGAGCTCACCTTTCGTTCGGCCGGAGCCGAACCTGGGGAGCCGTGGGAGGAGTTCCTAGAAAGGGATTGCCAGCACGGTTTTCGCTTTGGGAGAACACGCAGCCTCGGCCCACAACGACAGTCCTGCCGTGCAGAGACGTCGGGCCGCTAGTGCTGTTCCAGGCAGCTGTGAAGCCAAGCGCAAGGCGCCTGCAAACGGGGAGAAAGCGTCCTCTCCCCTCCGCATCCCACGTTCAAGCTGAATGACGCAGCATGTTTCTCGGAAGGCTCTGCCGAGCTATCTAGTACAAGGGAGAGAGTGCCTGCCTCTGCCGAGAAAGGTTTTGACGTGGGGATTGCTGGACAGGCGGAAGAGCGTTCCCCAGGCCGTGCAAAGTTGAGGCCTTGGTGATTCTGGATGGTCCCAAGGGTCCAGAATTGTCCCTGGGAAAGCTGTCCTTTTCCCTCTTTTTCCGGCTGGAAGTACACCTCTGGCATCCGACTGCCGTTCGGCGACGTCCTGGGGGAGACGCCCCGGTTTCACTTGGGACGCACACTGGTGTTTCTCAGAAGAGCCCAAATTCCTCCCTGCGGGTGGGTGGGGGCCTGGGCACACCAGCATGGAATGTAAGGCTGTTTAGAACTGCGTACCTTGAGGCCGTGTGAAGGCCGCACGAACGAGAGCTTTCGAGCGAACAGGGCAGCGCTTCGCCATCACCGTTGCACATTCACGGAGCTTAGTCAAACGAACGCATTTACTTCCTGGGGCTCCAACACAGCCGAGGAGTTGGAAGGCATACAGTGAGGGCCCTTTGACAGTTGTTACAACGAACGTGAGTGCACAGTGTCTCGTGAAATACCTTCCACGGTTGAAGCATTCCGTTAACGCATGCCCCTCCGCTCCCTCTGGCGCTCCGAGGTGTTCCTAACGGGGGAAATCTGGACTTTTGCTCGAGGCCGGGGTGGGGCGGGGGGACTCACAAGTCTTCTGCCGGCGAGCTCCAGAGCGCTCCTGCTGAAGCTCCCAGCAAGGAACTGAGAGCAGCAGGCCTCACACGAGTCAACTCAGACTTCTTCTGTCACGAGTCAACTCAGACTTCTTATGTGAGGCCTTCCGGCAGCAAAGAGAAGGTGCGCGCGAGGAGTGTGCCTCAGGCAGCTTAGGACCCGCCACTGTCTCGTCTACCACGGAGGGGAACCAGGTTTGGCCAGGGTCGCCCAGCTTCATACCTGAGCTCCTACAGGTATCCTCAGCGGTTTCTGATTACCTCAAGGAAACACAACGGGAGGAACAGGGCCCTTCCGTGGAGGCCCTTTTGGGCACAGGGACCTCTGCGTGGGATCTACTGGGTAAGTATGGCAGTACCTCAGGTAGGCCTCAGTGACCAAGGCTCTCCGGCTCACGCCTAGCTGTGTAAAGCAGTGTGGCGAACGTACGTACTGCTCCTCAGGCTGGGCCCACAGCCTAGCTTTCGCTTCTGTGAGAGTGCTGTCCCGAGTCTCTTCCTGGAGCCAGTCGTCAGCGCGGTGTCTTTTGGCACTGCAGTTCTCTCTCAGTCAAGGAGGCCGTGCGAATGACTGGCAAAGGGAGTCCGCCCAGCGCTGCTTTCGCCAGTCTCTCTGACGACTGGGCCACTCTACCTGGGCAGCCCAGAGAGGAGTACACTGCCCTAGCTATGAATGTGAAGAGCTGTCTCCAGGGGCCTGCTTACGCTAAGGTTCCTCAGAAGCCAGAGGTCGCCGTTCCGGCACGGAGAGAGGTCATTCTGCGAAACTGGTGAATGGGCTCCTACCCTGTGTGTCCCCAGGGGCGTCGCAGGGTTAAGGCACTCCGTGGTGGAGTATGGCCTCATTGGAGACCCCTGCACACCCAAGTCCCCTGACGTGAAACACTGGAACTTCACCTTGAGGCCCGAGCTCACCTTTCGTTCGGCCGGAGCCGAACCTGGGGAGCCGTGGGAGGAGTTCCTAGAAAGGGATTGCCAGCACGGTTTTCGCTTTGGGAGAACACGCAGCCTCGGCCCACAACGACAGTCCTGCCGTGCAGAGACGTCGGGCCGCTAGTGCTGTTCCAGGCAGCTGTGAAGCCAAGCGCAAGGCGCCTGCAAACGGGGAGAAGGCGTCCTCTCCCCTCCGCGTCCCACGTTCAAGCTGAATGACGCAGCATGTTTCTCGGAAGGCTCTGCCGAGCTATCTAGTACAAGGGAGAGAGTGCCTGCCTCTGCCGAGAAAGGTTTTGACGTGGGGATTGCTGGACAGGCGGAAGAGCGTTCCCCAGGCCGTACAAAGTTGAGGCCTTGGTGATTCTGGATGGTCCCAAGGGTCCAGAATTGTCCCTGGGAAAGCTGTCCTTTTCCCTCTTTTTCCGGCTGGAAGTACACCTCTGGCATCCGACTGCCGTTCGGCGACGTCCTGGGGGAGACGCCCCGGTTTCACTTGGGACGCACACTGGTGTTTCTCAGAAGAGCCCAAATTCCTCCCTGCGGGTGGGTGGGGGCCTGGGCACACCAGCATGGAATGTAAGGCTGTTTAGAACTGCGTACCTTGAGGCCGTGTGAAGGCCGCACGAAGGAGAGCTTTCGAGCGAACAGGGCAGCGCTTCGCCATCACCGTTGCACATTCACGGAGCTTAGTCAAACGAACGCATTTACTTCCTGGGGCTCCAACACAGCCGAGGAGTTGGAAGGCATACAGTGAGGGCCCTTTGACAGTTGTTACAACGAACGTGAGTGCACAGTGTCTCGTGAAATACCTTCCACGGTTGAAGCATTCCGTTAACGCATGCCCCTCCGCTCCCTCTGGCGCTCCGAGGTGTTCCTAACGGGGGAAATCTGGACTTTTGCTCGAGGCCGGGGTGGGGCGGGGGGACTCACAATTCTTCTGCCGGCGAGCTCCAGAGCGCTCCTGCTGAAGCTCCCAGCAAGGAACTGAGAGCAGCAGGCCTCACACGAGTCAACTCAGACTTCTTCTGTCACGAGTCAACTCAGACTTCTTATGTGAGGCCTTCCGGCAGCAAAGAGAAGGTGCGCGCGAGGAGTGTGCCTCAGGCAGCTTAGGACCCGCCACTGTCTCGTCTACCACGGAGGGGAACCAGGTTTGGCCAGGGTCGCCCAGCTTCATACCTGAGCTCCTACAGGTATCCTCAGCGGTTTCTGATTACCTCAAGGAAACACAACGGGAGGAACAGGGCCCTTCCGTGGAGGCCCTTTTGGGCACAGGGACCTCTGCGTGGGATCTACTGGGTAAGTATGGCAGTACCTCAGGTAGGCCTCAGTGACCAAGGCTCTCCGGCTCACGCCTAGCTGTGTAAAGCAGTGTGGCGAACGTACGTACTGCTCCTCAGGCTGGGCCCACAGCCTAGCTTTCGCTTCTGTGAGAGTGCTGTCCCGAGTCTCTTCCTGGAGCCAGTCGTCAGCGCGGTGTCTTTTGGCACTGCACTTCTCTCTCAGTCAAGGAGGCCGTGCGACTGACTGGCAAAGGGAGTCCGCCCAGCGCTGCTTTCGCCAGTCTCTCTGACGACTGGGCCACTCTACCTGGGCAACCCAGAGAGGAGTACACTGCCCTAGCTATGAATGTGAAGAGCTGTCTCCAGGGGCCTGCTTACGCTAAGGTTCCTCAGAAGCCAGAGGCCGCCGTTCCGGCACGGAGAGAGGTCATCCTGCGAAACTGGTGAATGGGCTCCTACCCTGTGTGTCCCCAGGGGCGTCGCAGGCTTAAGGCACTCCGTGGTGGAGTATGGCCTCATTGGAGACCCCTGCACACCCAAGTCCCCTGACGTGAAACACTGGAACTTCACCTTGAGGCCCGAGCTCACCTTTCGTTCGGCCGGAGCCGAACCTGGGGAGCCGTGGGAGGAGTTCCTAGAAAGGGATTGCCAGCACGGTTTTCGCTTTGGGAGAACACGCAGCCTCGGCCCACAACGACAGTCCTGCCGTGCAGAGACGTCGGGCCGCTAGTGCTGTTCCAGGCAGCTGTGAAGCCAAGCGCAAGGCGCCTGCAAACGGGGAGAAGGCGTCCTCTCCCCTCCGCGTCCCACGTTCAAGCTGAATGACGCAGCATGTTTCTCGGAAGGCTCTGCCGAGCTATCTAGTACAAGGGAGAGAGTGCCTGCCTCTGCCGAGAAAGGTTTTGACGTGGGGATTGCTGGACAGGCGGAAGAGCGTTCCCCAGGCCGTGCAAAGTTGAGGCCTTGGTGATTCTGGATGGTCCCAAGGGTCCAGAATTGTCCCTGGGAAAGCTGTCCTTTTCCCTCTTTTTCCGGCTGGAAGTACACCTCTGGCATCCGACTGCCGTTCGGCGACGTCCTGGGGGAGACGCCCCGGTTTCACTTGGGACGCACACTGGTGTTTCTCAGAAGAGCCCAAATTCCTCCCTGCGGGTGGGTGGGGGCCTGGGCACACCAGCATGGAATGTAAGGCTGTTTAGAACTGCGTACCTTGAGGCCGTGTGAAGGCCGCACGAACGAGAGCTTTCGAGCGAACAGGGCAGCGCTTCGCCATCACCGTTGCACATTCACGGAGCTTAGTCAAACGAACGCATTTACTTCCTGGGGCTCCAACACAGCCGAGGAGTTGGAAGGCATACAGTGAGGGCCCTTTGACAGTTGTTACAACGAACGTGAGTGCACAGTGTCTCGTGAAATACCTTCCACGGTTGAAGCATTCCGTTAACGCATGCCCCTCCGCTCCCTCTGGCGCTCCGAGGTGTTCCTAACGGGGGAAATCTGGACTTTTGCTCGAGGCCGGGGTGGGGCGGGGGGACTCACAAGTCTTCTGCCGGCGAGCTCCAGAGCGCTCCTGCTGAAGCTCCCAGCAAGGAACTGAGAGCAGCAGGCCTCACACGAGTCAACTCAGACTTCTTCTGTCACGAGTCAACTCAGACTTCTTATGTGAGGCCTTCCGGCAGCAAAGAGAAGGTGCGCGCGAGGAGTGTGCCTCAGGCAGCTTAGGACCCGCCACTGTCTCGTCTACCACGGAGGGGAACCAGGTTTGGCCAGGGTCGCCCAGCTTCATACCTGAGCTCCTACAGGTATCCTCAGCGGTTTCTGATTACCTCAAGGAAACACAACGGGAGGAACAGGGCCCTTCCGTGGAGGCCCTTTTGGGCACAGGGACCTCTGCGTGGGATCTACTGCCTAAGTATGGCAGTACCTCAGGTAGGCCTCAGTGACCAAGGCTCTCCGGCTCACGCCTAGCTGTGTAAAGCAGTGTGGCGAACGTACGTACTGCTCCTCAGGCTGGGCCCACAGCCTAGCTTTCGCTTCTGTGAGAGTGCTGTCCCGAGTCTCTTCCTGGAGCCAGTCGTCAGCGCGGTGTCTTTTGGCACTGCACTTCTCTCTCAGTCAAGGAGGCCGTGCGACTGACTGGCAAAGGGAGTCCGCCCAGCGCTGCTTTCGCCAGTCTCTCTGACGACTGGGCCACTCTACCTGGGCAACCCAGAGAGGAGTACACTGCCCTAGCTATGAATGTGAAGAGCTGTCTCCAGGGGCCTGCTTACGCTAAGGTTCCTCAGAAGCCAGAGGCCGCCGTTCCGGCACGGAGAGAGGTCATCCTGCGAAACTGGTGAATGGGCTCCTACCCTGTGTGTCCCCAGGGGCGTCGCAGGGTTAAGGCACTCCGTGGTGGAGTATGGCCTCATTGGAGACCCCTGCACACCCAAGTCCCCTGACGTGAAACACTGGAACTTCACCTTGAGGCCCGAGCTCACCTTTCGTTCGGCCGGAGCCGAACCTGGGGAGCCGTGGGAGGAGTTCCTAGAAAGGGATTGCCAGCACGGTTTTCGCTTTGGGAGAACACGCAGCCTCGGCCCACAACGACAGTCCTGCCGTGCAGAGACGTCGGGCCGCTAGTGCTGTTCCAGGCAGCTGTGAAGCCAAGCGCAAGGCGCCTGCAAACGGGGAGAAGGCGTCCTCTCCCCTCCGCGTCCCACGTTCAAGCTGAATGACGCAGCATGTTTCTCGGAAGGCTCTGCCGAGCTATCTAGTACAAGGGAGAGAGTGCCTGCCTCTGCCGAGAAAGGTTTTGACGTGGGGATTGCTGGACAGGCGGAAGAGCGTTCCCCAGGCCGTGCAAAGTTGAGGCCTTGGTGATTCTGGATGGTCCCAAGGGTCCAGAATTGTCCCTGGGAAAGCTGTCCTTTTCCCTCTTTTTCCGGCTGGAAGTACACCTCTGGCATCCGACTGCCGTTCGGCGACGTCCTGGGGGAGACGCCCCGGTTTCACTTGGGACGCACACTGGTGTTTCTCAGAAGAGCCCAAATTCCTCCCTGCGGGTGGGTGGGGGCCTGGGCACACCAGCATGGAATGTAAGGCTGTTTAGAACTGCGTACCTTGAGGCCGTGTGAAGGCCGCACGAAGGAGAGCTTTCGAGCGAACAGGGCAGCGCTTCGCCATCACCGTTGCACATTCACGGAGCTTAGTCAAACGAACGCATTTACTTCCTGGGGCTCCAACACAGCCGAGGAGTTGGAAGGCATACAGTGAGGGCCCTTTGACAGTTGTTACAACGAACGTGAGTGCACAGTGTCTCGTGAAATACCTTCCACGGTTGAAGCATTCCGTTAACGCATGCCCCTCCGCTCCCTCTGGCGCTCCGAGGTGTTCCTAACAGGGGAAATCTGGACTTTTGCTCGAGGCCGGGGTGGGGCGGGGGGACTCACAAGTCTTCTGCCTGCGAGCTCCAGAGCGCTCCTGCTGAAGCTCCCAGCAAGGAACTGAGAGCAGCAGGCCTCACACGAGTCAACTCAGACTTCTGTCACGAGTCAACTCAGACTTCTTATGTGAGGCCTTCCGGCAGCAAAGAGAAGGTGAGCGCGAGGAGTGTGCCTCAGGCAGCTTAGGACCCGCCACTGTCTCGTCTACCACGGAGGGGAACCAGGTTTGGCCAGGGTCGCCCAGCTTCATACCTGAGCTCCTACAGGTATCCTCAGCGGTTTCTGATTACCTCAAGGAAACACAACGGGAGGAACAGGGCTCTTCCGTGGAGGCCCTTTTGGGCACAGGGACCTCTGCGTGGGATCTACTGGGTAAGTATGGCAGTACCTCAGGTAGGCCTCAGTGACCAAGGCTCTCCGGCTCACGCCTAGCTGTGTAAGGCAGTGTGGCGAACGTACGTACTGCTCCTCAGGCTGGGCCCACAGCCTAGCTTTCGCTTCTGTGAGAGTGCTGTCCCGAGTCTCTTCCTGGAGCCAGTCGTCAGCGCGGTGTCTTTTGGCACTGCACTTCTCTCTCAGTCAAGGAGGCCGTGCGACTGACTGGCAAAGGGAGTCCGCCCAGCGCTGCTTTCGCCAGTCTCTCTGACGACTGGGCCACTCTACCTGGGCAACCCAGAGAGGAGTACACTGCCCTAGCTATGAATGTGAAGAGCTGTCTCCAGGGGCCTGCTTACGCTAAGGTTCCTCAGAAGCCAGAGGCCGCCGTTCCGGCACGGAGAGAGGTCATCCTGCGAAACTGGTGAATGGGCTCCTACCCTGTGTGTCCCCAGGGGCGTAGCAGGGTTAAGGCACTCCGTGGTGGAGTATGGCCTCACTGGAGACCCCTGCACACCCAAGTCCCCTGACGTGAAACACTGGAACTTCACCTTGAGGCCCGAGCTCACCTTTCGTTCGGCCGGAGCCGAACCTGGGGAGCCGTGGGAGGAGTTCCTAGAAAGGGATTGCCAGCACGGTTTTCGCTTTGGGAGAACACGCAGCCTCGGCCCACAACGACAGTCCTGCCGTGCAGAGACGTCGGGCCGCTAGTGCTGTTCCAGGCAGCTGTGAAGCCAAGCGCAAGGCGCCTGCAAACGGGGAGAAAGCGTCCTCTCCCCTCCGCGTCCCACGTTCAAGCTGAATGACGCAGCATGTTTCTCGGAAGGCTCTGCCGAGCTATCTAGTACAAGGGAGAGAGTGCCTGCCTCTGCCGAGAAAGGTTTTGACGTGGGGATTGCTGGACAGGCGGAAGAGCGTTCCCCAGGCCGTGCAAAGTTGAGGCCTTGGTGATTCTGGATGGTCCCAAGGGTCCAGAATTGTCCCTGGGAAAGCTGTCCTTTTCCCTCTTTTTCCGGCTGGAAGTACACCTCTGGCATCCGACTGCCGTTCGGCGACGTCCTGGGGGAGACGCCCCGGTTTCACTTGGGACGCACACTGGTGTTTCTCAGAAGAGCCCAAATTCCTCCCTGCGGGTGGGTGGGGGCCTGGGCACACCAGCATGGAATGTAAGGCTGTTTAGAACTGCGTACCTTGAGGCCGTGTGAAGGCCGCACGAACGAGAGCTTTCGAGCGAACAGGGCAGCGCTTCGCCATCACCGTTGCACATTCACGGAGCTTAGTCAAACGAACGCATTTACTTCCTGGGGCTCCAACACAGCCGAGGAGTTGGAAGGCATACAGTGAGGGCCCTTTGACAGTTGTTACAACGAACGTGAGTGCACAGTGTCTCGTGAAATACCTTCCACGGTTGAAGCATTCCGTTAACGCATGCCCCTCCGCTCCCTCTGGCGCTCCGAGGTGTTCCTAACGGGGGAAATCTGGACTTTTGCTCGAGGCCGGGGTGGGGCGGGGGGACTCACAATTCTTCTGCCGGCGAGCTCCAGAGCGCTCCTGCTGAAGCTCCCAGCAAGGAACTGAGAGCAGCAGGCCTCACACGAGTCAACTCAGACTTCTTCTGTCACGAGTCAACTCAGACTTCTTATGTGAGGCCTTCCGGCAGCAAAGAGAAGGTGCGCGCGAGGAGTGTGCCTCAGGCAGCTTAGGACCCGCCACTGTCTCGTCTACCACGGAGGGGAACCAGGTTTGGCCAGGGTCGCCCAGCTTCATACCTGAGCTCCTACAGGTATCCTCAGCGGTTTCTGATTACCTCAAGGAAACACAACGGGAGGAACAGGGCCCTTCCGTGGAGGCCCTTTTGGGCACAGGGACCTCTGCGTGGGATCTACTGGGTAAGTATGGCAGTACCTCAGGTAGGCCTCAGTGACCAAGGCTCTCCGGCTCACGCCTAGCTGTGTAAAGCAGTGTGGCGAACGTACGTACTGCTCCTCAGGCTGGGCCCACAGCCTAGCTTTCGCTTCTGTGAGAGTGCTGTCCCGAGTCTCTTCCTGGAGCCAGTCGTCAGCGCGGTGTCTTTTGGCACTGCACTTCTCTCTCAGTCAAGGAGGCCGTGCGACTGACTGGCAAAGGGAGTCCGCCCAGCGCTGCTTTCGCCAGTCTCTCTGACGACTGGGCCACTCTACCTGGGCAGCCCAGAGAGGAGTACACTGCCCTAGCTATGAATGTGAAGAGCTGTCTCCAGGGGCCTGCTTACGCTAAGGTTCCTCAGAAGCCAGAGGTCGCCGTTCCGGCACGGAGAGAGGTCATTCTGCGAAACTGGTGAATGGGCTCCTACCCTGTGTGTCCCCAGGGGCGTCGCAGGGTTAAGGCACTCCGTGGTGGAGTGTGGCCTCATTGGAGACCCCTGCACACCCAAGTCCCCTGACGTGAAACACTGGAACTTCACCTTGAGGCCCGAGCTCACCTTTCGTTCGGCCGGAGCCGAACCTGGGGAGCCGTGGGAGGAGTTCCTAGAAAGGGATTGCCAGCACGGTTTTCGCTTTGGGAGAACACGCAGCCTCGGCCCACAACGACAGTCCTGCCGTGCAGAGACGTCGGGCCGCTAGTGCTGTTCCAGGCAGCTGTGAAGCCAAGCGCAAGGCGCCTGCAAACGGGGAGAAGGCGTCCTCTCCCCTCCGCGTCCCACGTTCAAGCTGAATGACGCAGCATGTTTCTCGGAAGGCTCTGCCGAGCTATCTAGTACAAGGGAGAGAGTGCCTGCCTCTGCCGAGAAAGGTTTTGACGTGGGGATTGCTGGACAGGCGGAAGAGCGTTCCCCAGGCCGTGCAAAGTTGAGGCCTTGGTGATTCTGGATGGTCCCAAGGGTCCAGAATTGTCCCTGGGAAAGCTGTCCTTTTCCCTCTTTTTCCGGCTGGAAGTACACCTCTGGCATCCGACTGCCGTTCGGCGACGTCCTGGGGGAGACGCCCCGGTTTCACTTGGGACGCACACTGGTGTTTCTCAGAAGAGCCCAAATTCCTCCCTGCGGGTGGGTGGGGGCCTGGGCACACCAGCATGGAATGTAAGGCTGTTTAGAACTGCGTACCTTGAGGCCGTGTGAAGGCCGCACGAACGAGAGCTTTCGAGCGAACAGGGCAGCGCTTCGCCATCACCGTTGCACATTCACGGAGCTTAGTCAAACGAACGCATTTACTTCCTGGGGCTCCAACACAGCCGAGGAGTTGGAAGGCATACAGTGAGGGCCCTTTGACAGTTGTTACAACGAACGTGAGTGCACAGTGTCTCGTGAAATACCTTCCACGGTTGAAGCATTCCGTTAACGCATGCCCCTCCGCTCCCTCTGGCGCTCCGAGGTGTTCCTAACGGGGGAAATCTGGACTTTTGCTCGAGGCCGGGGTGGGGCGGGGGGACTCACAATTCTTCTGCCGGCGAGCTCCAGAGCGCTCCTGCTGAAGCTCCCAGCAAGGAACTGAGAGCAGCAGGCCTCACACGAGTCAACTCAGACTTCTTCTGTCACGAGTCAACTCAGACTTCTTATGTGAGGCCTTCCGGCAGCAAAGAGAAGGTGCGCGCGAGGAGTGTGCCTCAGGCAGCTTAGGACCCGCCACTGTCTCGTCTACCACGGAGGGGAACCAGGTTTGGCCAGGGTCGCCCAGCTTCATACCTGAGCTCCTACAGGTATCCTCAGCGGTTTCTGATTACCTCAAGGAAACACAACGGGAGGAACAGGGCCCTTCCGTGGAGGCCCTTTTGGGCACAGGGACCTCTGCGTGGGATCTACTGGGTAAGTATGGCAGTACCTCAGGTAGGCCTCAGTGACCAAGGCTCTCCGGCTCACGCCTAGCTGTGTAAAGCAGTGTGGCGAACGTACGTACTGCTCCTCAGGCTGGGCCCACAGCCTAGCTTTCGCTTCTGTGAGAGTGCTGTCCCGAGTCTCTTCCTGGAGCCAGTCGTCAGCGCGGTGTCTTTTGGCACTGCACTTCTCTCTCAGTCAAGGAGGCCGTGCGACTGACTGGCAAAGGGAGTCCGCCCAGCGCTGCTTTCGCCAGTCTCTCTGACGACTGGGCCACTCTACCTGGGCAGCCCAGAGAGGAGTACACTGCCCTAGCTATGAATGTGAAGAGCTGTCTCCAGGGGCCTGCTTACGCTAAGGTTCCTCAGAAGCCAGAGGTCGCCATTCCGGCACGGAGAGAGGTCATTCTGCGAAACTGGTGAATGGGCTCCTACCCTGTGTGTCCCCAGGGGCGTCGCAGGGTTAAGGCACTCCGTGGTGGAGTGTGGCCTCATTGGAGACCCCTGCACACCCAAGTCCCCTGACGTGAAACACTGGAACTTCACCTTGAGGCCCGAGCTCACCTTTCGTTCGGCCGGAGCCGAACCTGGGGAGCCGTGGGAGGAGTTCCTAGAAAGGGATTGCCAGCACGGTTTTCGCTTTGGGAGAACACGCAGCCTCGGCCCACAACGACAGTCCTGCCGTGCAGAGACGTCGGGCCGCTAGTGCTGTTCCAGGCAGCTGTGAAGCCAAGCGCAAGGCGCCTGCAAACGGGGAGAAGGCGTCCTCTCCCCTCCGCGTCCCACGTTCAAGCTGAATGACGCAGCATGTTTCTCGGAAGGCTCTGCCGAGCTATCTAGTACAAGGGAGAGAGTGCCTGCCTCTGCCGAGAAAGGTTTTGACGTGGGGATTGCTGGACAGGCGGAAGAGCGTTCCCCAGGCCGTGCAAAGTTGAGGCCTTGGTGATTCTGGATGGTCCCAAGGGTCCAGAATTGTCCCTGGGAAAGCTGTCCTTTTCCCTCTTTTTCCGGCTGGAAGTACACCTCTGGCATCCGACTGCCGTTCGGCGACGTCCTGGGGGAGACGCCCCGGTTTCACTTGGGACGCACACTGGTGTTTCTCAGAAGAGCCCAAATTCCTCCCTGCGGGTGGGTGGGGGCCTGGGCACACCAGCATGGAATGTAAGGCTGTTTAGAACTGCGTACCTTGAGGCCGTGTGAAGGCCGCACGAACGAGAGCTTTCGAGCGAACAGGGCAGCGCTTCGCCATCACCGTTGCACATTCACGGAGCTTAGTCAAACGAACGCATTTACTTCCTGGGGCTCCAACACAGCCGAGGAGTTGGAAGGCATACAGTGAGGGCCCTTTGACAGTTGTTACAACGAACGTGAGTGCACAGTGTCTCGTGAAATACCTTCCACGGTTGAAGCATTCCGTTAACGCATGCCCCTCCGCTCCCTCTGGCGCTCCGAGGTGTTCCTAACGGGGGAAATCTGGACTTTTGCTCGAGGCCGGGGTGGGGCGGGGGGACTCACAATTCTTCTGCCGGCGAGCTCCAGAGCGCTCCTGCTGAAGCTCCCAGCAAGGAACTGAGAGCAGCAGGCCTCACACGAGTCAACTCAGACTTCTTCTGTCACGAGTCAACTCAGACTTCTTATGTGAGGCCTTCCGGCAGCAAAGAGAAGGTGCGCGCGAGGAGTGTGGCTCAGGCAGCTTAGGACCCGCCACTGTCTCGTCTACCACGGAGGGGAACCAGGTTTGGCCAGGGTCGCCCAGCTTCATACCTGAGCTCCTACAGGTATCCTCAGCGGTTTCTGATTACCTCAAGGAAACACAACGGGAGGAACAGGGCCCTTCCGTGGAGGCCCTTTTGGGCACAGGGACCTCTGCGTGGGATCTACTGGGTAAGTATGGCAGTACCTCAGGTAGGCCTCAGTGACCAAGGCTCTCCGGCTCACGCCTAGCTGTGTAAAGCAGTGTGGCGAACGTACGTACTGCTCCTCAGGCTGGGCCCACAGCCTAGCTTTCGCTTCTGTGAGAGTGCTGTCCCGAGTCTCTTCCTGGAGCCAGTCGTCAGCGCGGTGTCTTTTGGCACTGCACTTCTCTCTCAGTCAAGGAGGCCGTGCGACTGACTGGCAAAGGGAGTCCGCCCAGCGCTGCTTTCGCCAGTCTCTCTGACGACTGGGCCACTCTACCTGGGCAGCCCAGAGAGGAGTACACTGCCCTAGCTATGAATGTGAAGAGCTGTCTCCAGGGGCCTGCTTACGCTAAGGTTCCTCAGAAGCCAGAGGCCGCCGTTCCGGCACGGAGAGAGGTCATCCTTTGAAACTGGTGAATGGGCTCCTACCCTGTGTGTCCCCAGGGGCGTCGCAGGGTTAAGGCACTCCGTGGTGGAGTATGGCCTCATTGGAGACCCCTGCACACCCAAGTCCCCTGACGTGAAACACTGGAACTTCACCTTGAGGCCCGAGCTCACCTTTCGTTCGGCCGGAGCCGAACCTGGGGAGCCGTGGGAGGAGTTCCTAGAAAGGGATTGCCAGCACGGTTTTCGCTTTGGGAGAACACGCAGCCTCGGCCCACAACGACAGTCCTGCCGTGCAGAGACGTCGGGCCGCTAGTGCTGTTCCAGGCAGCTGTGAAGCCAAGCGCAAGGCGCCTGCAAACGGGGAGAAGGCGTCCTCTCCCCTCCGCGTCCCACGTTCAAGCTGAATGACGCAGCATGTTTCTCGGAAGGCTCTGCCGAGCTATCTAGTACAAGGGAGAGAGTGCCTGCCTCTGCCGAGAAAGGTTTTGACGTGGGGATTGCTGGACAGGCGGAAGAGCGTTCCCCAGGCCGTGCAAAGTTGAGGCCTTGGTGATTCTGGATGGTCCCAAGGGTCCAGAATTGTCCCTGGGAAAGCTGTCCTTTTCCCTCTTTTTCCGGCTGGAAGTACACCTCTGGCATCCGACTGCCGTTCGGCGACGTCCTGGGGGAGACGCCCCGGTTTCACTTGGGACGCACACTGGTGTTTCTCAGAAGAGCCCAAATTCCTCCCTGCGGGTGGGTGGGGGCCTGGGCACACCAGCATGGAATGTAAGGCTGTTTAGAACTGCGTACCTTGAGGCCGTGTGAAGGCCGCACGAAGGAGAGCTTTCGAGCGAACAGGGCAGCGCTTCGCCATCACCGTTGCACATTCACGGAGCTTAGTCAAACGAACGCATTTACTTCCTGGGGCTCCAACACAGCCGAGGAGTTGGAAGGCATACAGTGAGGGCCCTTTGACAGTTGTTACAACGAACGTGAGTGCACAGTGTCTCGTGAAATACCTTCCACGGTTGAAGCATTCCGTTAACGCATGCCCCTCCGCTCCCTCTGGCGCTCCGAGGTGTTCCTAACGGGGGAAATCTGGACTTTTGCTCGAGGCCGGGGTGGGGCGGGGGGACTCACAATTCTTCTGCCGGCGAGCTCCAGAGCGCTCCTGCTGAAGCTCCCAGCAAGGAACTGAGAGCAGCAGGCCTCACACGAGTCAACTCAGACTTCTTCTGTCACGAGTCAACTCAGACTTCTTATGTGAGGCCTTCCGGCAGCAAAGAGAAGGTGCGCGCGAGGAGTGTGCCTCAGGCAGCTTAGGACCCGCCACTGTCTCGTCTACCACGGAGGGGAACCAGGTTTGGCCAGGGTCGCCCAGCTTCATACCTGAGCTCCTACAGGTATCCTCAGCGGTTTCTGATTACCTCAAGGAAACACAACGGGAGGAACAGGGCCCTTCCGTGGAGGCCCTTTTGGGCACAGGGACCTCTGCGTGGGATCTACTGGGTAAGTATGGCAGTACCTCAGGTAGGCCTCAGTGACCAAGGCTCTCCGGCTCACGCCTAGCTGTGTAAAGCAGTGTGGCGAACGTACGTACTGCTCCTCAGGCTGGGCCCACAGCCTAGCTTTCGCTTCTGTGAGAGTGCTGTCCCGAGTCTCTTCCTGGAGCCAGTCGTCAGCGCGGTGTCTTTTGGCACTGCACTTCTCTCTCAGTCAAGGAGGCCGTGCGACTGACTGGCAAAGGGAGTCCGCCCAGCGCTGCTTTCGCCAGTCTCTCTGACGACTGGGCCACTCTACCTGGGCAACCCAGAGAGGAGTACACTGCCCTAGCTATGAATGTGAAGAGCTGTCTCCAGGGGCCTGCTTACGCTAAGGTTCCTCAGAAGCCAGAGGCCGCCGTTCCGGCACGGAGAGAGGTCATCCTGCGAAACTGGTGAATGGGCTCCTACCCTGTGTGTCCCCAGGGGCGTCGCAGGGTTAAGGCACTCCGTGGTGGAGTATGGCCTCATTGGAGACCCCTGCACACCCAAGTCCCCTGACGTGAAGCACTGGAACTTCACCTTGAGGCCCGAGCTCACCTTTCGTTCGGCCGGAGCCGAACCTGGGGAGCCGTGGGAGGAGTTCCTAGAAAGGGATTGCCAGCACGGTTTTCGCTTTGGGAGAACACGCAGCCTCGGCCCACAACGACAGTCCTGCCGTGCAGAGACGTCGGGCCGCTAGTGCTGTTCCAGGCAGCTGTGAAGCCAAGCGCAAGGCGCCTGCAAACGGGGAGAAGGCGTCCTCTCCCCTCCGCGTCCCACGTTCAAGCTGAATGACGCAGCATGTTTCTCGGAAGGCTCTGCCGAGCTATCTAGTACAAGGGAGAGAGTGCCTGCCTCTGCCGAGAAAGGTTTTGACGTGGGGATTGCTGGACAGGCGGAAGAGCGTTCCCCAGGCCGTGCAAAGTTGAGGCCTTGGTGATTCTGGATGGTCCCCAGGGTCCAGAATTGTCCCTGGGAAAGCTGTCCTTTTCCCTCTTTTTCCGGCTGGAAGTACACCTCTGGCATCCGACTGCCGTTCGGCGACGTCCTGGGGGAGACGCCCCGGTTTCACTTGGGACGCACACTGGTGTTTCTCAGAAGAGCCCAAATTCCTCCCTGCGGGTGGGTGGGGGCCTGGGCACACCAGCATGGAATGTAAGGCTGTTTAGAACTGCGTACCTTGAGGCCGTGTGAAGGCCGCACGAAGGAGAGCTTTCGAGCGAACAGGGCAGCGCTTCGCCATCACCGTTGCACATTCACGGAGCTTAGTCAAACGAACGCATTTACTTCCTGGGGCTCCAACACAGCCGAGGAGTTGGAAGGCATACAGTGAGGGCCCTTTGACAGTTGTTACAACGAACGTGAGTGCACAGTGTCTCGTGAAATACCTTCCACGGTTGAAGCATTCCGTTAACGCATGCCCCTCCGCTCCCTCTGGCGCTCCGAGGTGTTCCTAACGGGGGAAATCTGGACTTTCGCTCGAGGCCGGGGTGGGGCGGGGGGACTCACAATTCTTCTGCCGGCGAGCTCCAGAGCGCTCCTGCTGAAGCTCCCAGCAAGGAACTGAGAGCAGCAGGCCTCACACGAGTCAACTCAGACTTCTTCTGTCACGAGTCAACTCAGACTTCTTATGTGAGGCCTTCCGGCAGCAAAGAGAAGGTGCGCGCGAGGAGTGTGCCTCAGGCAGCTTAGGACCCGCCACTGTCTCGTCTACCACGGAGGGGAACCAGGTTTGGCCAGGGTCGCCCAGCTTCATACCTGAGCTCCTACAGGTATCCTCAGCGGTTTCTGATTACCTCAAGGAAACACAACGGGAGGAACAGGGCCCTTCCGTGGAGGCCCTTTTGGGCACAGGGACCTCTGCGTGGGATCTACTGGGTAAGTATGGCAGTACCTCAGGTAGGCCTCAGTGACCAAGGCTCTCCGGCTCACGCCTAGCTGTGTAAAGCAGTGTGGCGAACGTACGTACTGCTCCTCAGGCTGGGCCCACAGCCTAGCTTTCGCTTCTGTGAGAGTGCTGTCCCGAGTCTCTTCCTGGAGCCAGTCGTCAGCGCGGTGTCTTTTGGCACTGCACTTCTCTCTCAGTCAAGGAGGCCGTGCGACTGACTGGCAAAGGGAGTCCGCCCAGCGCTGCTTTCGCCAGTCTCTCTGACGACTGGGCCACTCTACCTGGGCAACCCAGAGAGGAGTACACTGCCCTAGCTATGAATGTGAAGAGCTGTCTCCAGGGGCCTGCTTACGCTAAGGTTCCTCAGAAGCCAGAGGCCGCCGTTCCGGCACGGAGAGAGGTCATCCTGCGAAACTGGTGAATGGGCTCCTACCCTGTGTGTCCCCAGGGGCGTCGCAGGGTTAAGGCACTCCGTGGTGGAGTATGGCCTCATTGGAGACCCCTGCACACCCAAGTCCCCTGACGTGAAGCACTGGAACTTCACCTTGAGGCCCGAGCTCACCTTTCGTTCGGCCGGAGCCGAACCTGGGGAGCCGTGGGAGGAGTTCCTAGAAAGGGATTGCCAGCACGGTTTTCGCTTTGGGAGAACACGCAGCCTCGGCCCACAACGACAGTCCTGCCGTGCAGAGACGTCGGGCCGCTAGTGCTGTTCCAGGCAGCTGTGAAGCCAAGCGCAAGGCGCCTGCAAACGGGGAGAAGGCGTCCTCTCCCCTCCGCGTCCCACGTTCAAGCTGAATGACGCAGCATGTTTCTCGGAAGGCTCTGCCGAGCTATCTAGTACAAGGGAGAGAGTGCCTGCCTCTGCCGAGAAAGGTTTTGACGTGGGGATTGCTGGACAGGCGGAAGAGCGTTCCCCAGGCCGTGCAAAGTTGAGGCCTTGGTGATTCTGGATGGTCCCAAGGGTCCAGAATTGTCCCTGGGAAAGCTGTCCTTTTCCCTCTTTTTCCGGCTGGAAGTACACCTCTGGCATCCGACTGCCGTTCGGCGACGTCCTGGGGGAGACGCCCCGGTTTCACTTGGGACGCACACTGGTGTTTCTCAGAAGAGCCCAAATTCCTCCCTGCGGGTGGGTGGGGGCCTGGGCACACCAGCATGGAATGTAAGGCTGTTTAGAACTGCGTACCTTGAGGCCGTGTGAAGGCCGCACGAAGGAGAGCTTTCGAGCGAACAGGGCAGCGCTTCGCCATCACCGTTGCACATTCACGGAGCTTAGTCAAACGAACGCATTTACTTCCTGGGGCTCCAACACAGCCGAGGAGTTGGAAGGCATACAGTGAGGGCCCTTTGACAGTTGTTACAACGAACGTGAGTGCACAGTGTCTCGTGAAATACCTTCCACGGTTGAAGCATTCCGTTAACGCATGCCCCTCCGCTCCCTCTGGCGCTCCGAGGTGTTCCTAACGGGGGAAATCTGGACTTTTGCTCGAGGCCGGGGTGGGGCGGGGGGACTCACAAGTCTTCTGCCGGCGAGCTCCAGAGCGCTCCTGCTGAAGCTCCCAGCAAGGAACTGAGAGCAGCAGGCCTCACACGAGTCAACTCAGACTTCTTCTGTCACGAGTCAACTCAGACTTCTTATGTGAGGCCTTCCGGCAGCAAAGAGAAGGTGCGCGCGAGGAGTGTGGCTCAGGCAGCTTAGGACCCGCCACTGTCTCGTCTACCACGGAGGGGAACCAGGTTTGGCCAGGGTCGCCCAGCTTCATACCTGAGCTCCTACAGGTATCCTCAGCGGTTTCTGATTACCTCAAGGAAACACAACGGGAGGAACAGGGCCCTTCCGTGGAGGCCCTTTTGGGCACAGGGACCTCTGCGTGGGATCTACTGGGTAAGTATGGCAGTACCTCAGGTAGGCCTCAGTGACCAAGGCTCTCCGGCTCACGCCTAGCTGTGTAAGGCAGTGTGGCGAACGTACGTACTGCTCCTCAGGCTGGGCCCACAGCCTAGCTTTCGCTTCTGTGAGAGTGCTGTCCCGAGTCTCTTCCTGGAGCCAGTCGTCAGCGCGGTGTCTTTTGGCACTGCACTTCTCTCTCAGTCAAGGAGGCCGTGCGACTGACTGGCAAAGGGAGTCCGCCCAGCGCTGCTTTCGCCAGTCTCTCTGACGACTGGGCCACTCTACCTGGGCAGCCCAGAGAGGAGTACACTGCCCTAGCTATGAATGTGAAGAGCTGTCTCCAGGGGCCTGCTTACGCTAAGGTTCCTCAGAAGCCAGAGGCCGCCGTTCCGGCACGGAGAGAGGTCATCCTGCGAAACTGGTGAATGGGCTCCTACCCTGTGTGTCCCCAGGGGCGTCGCAGGCTTAAGGCACTCCGTGGTGGAGTATGGCCTCATTGGAGACCCCTGCACACCCAAGTCCCCTGACGTGAAACACTGGAACTTCACCTTGAGGCCCGAGCTCACCTTTCGTTCGGCCGGAGCCGAACCTGGGGAGCCGTGGGAGGAGTTCCTAGAAAGGGATTGCCAGCACGGTTTTCGCTTTGGGAGAACACGCAGCCTCGGCCCACAACGACAGTCCTGCCGTGCAGAGACGTCGGGCCGCTAGTGCTGTTCCAGGCAGCTGTGAAGCCAAGCGCAAGGCGCCTGCAAACGGGGAGAAGGCGTCCTCTCCCCTCCGCGTCCCACGTTGAAGCTGAATGACGCAGCATGTTTCTCGGAAGGCTCTGCCGAGCTATCTAGTACAAGGGAGAGAGTGCCTGCCTCTGCCGAGAAAGGTTTTGACGTGGGGATTGCTGGACAGGCGGAAGAGCGTTCCCCAGGCCGTGCAAAGTTGAGGCCTTGGTGATTCTGGATGGTCCCAAGGGTCCAGAATTGTCCCTGGGAAAGCTGTCCTTTTCCCTCTTTTTCCGGCTGGAAGTACACCTCTGGCATCCGACTGCCGTTCGGCGACGTCCTGGGGGAGACGCCCCGGTTTCACTTGGGACGCACACTGGTGTTTCTCAGAAGAGCCCAAATTCCTCCCTGCGGGTGGGTGGGGGCCTGGGCACACCAGCATGGAATGTAAGGCTGTTTAGAACTGCGTACCTTGAGGCCGTGTGAAGGCCGCACGAAGGAGAGCTTTCGAGCGAACAGGGCAGCGCTTCGCCATCACCGTTGCACATTCACGGAGCTTAGTCAAACGAACGCATTTACTTCCTGGGGCTCCAACACAGCCGAGGAGTTGGAAGGCATACAGTGAGGGCCCTTTGACAGTTGTTACAACGAACGTGAGTGCACAGTGTCTCGTGAAATACCTTCCACGGTTGAAGCATTCCGTTAACGCATGCCCCTCCGCTCCCTCTGGCGCTCCGAGGTGTTCCTAACGGGGGAAATCTGGACTTTTGCTCGAGGCCGGGGTGGGGCGGGGGGACTCACAAGTCTTCTGCCGGCGAGCTCCAGAGCGCTCCTGCTGAAGCTCCCAGCAAGGAACTGAGAGCAGCAGGCCTCACACGAGTCAACTCAGACTTCTTCTGTCACGAGTCAACTCAGACTTCTTATGTGAGGCCTTCCGGCAGCAAAGAGAAGGTGCGCGCGAGGAGTGTGCCTCAGGCAGCTTAGGACCCGCCACTGTCTCGTCTACCACGGAGGGGAACCAGGTTTGGCCAGGGTCGCCCAGCTTCATACCTGAGCTCCTACAGGTATCCTCAGCGGTTTCTGATTACCTCAAGGAAACACAACGGGAGGAACAGGGCCCTTCCGTGGAGGCCCTTTTGGGCACAGGGACCTCTGCGTGGGATCTACTGGGTAAGTATGGCAGTACCTCAGGTAGGCCTCAGTGACCAAGGCTCTCCGGCTCACGCCTAGCTGTGTAAAGCCGTGTGGCGAACGTACGTACTGCTCCTCAGGCTGGGCCCACAGCCTAGCTTTCGCTTCTGTGAGAGTGCTGTCCCGAGTCTCTTCCTGGAGCCAGTCGTCAGCGCGGTGTCTTTTGGCACTGCACTTCTCTCTCAGTCAAGGAGGCCGTGCGACTGACTGGCAAAGGGAGTCCGCCCAGCGCTGCTTTCGCCAGTCTCTCTGACGACTGGGCCACTCTACCTGGGCAACCCAGAGAGGAGTACACTGCCCTAGCTATGAAAGTGAAGAGCTGTCTCCAGGGGCCTGCTTACGCTAAGGTTCCTCAGAAGCCAGAGGCCGCCGTTCCGGCACGGAGAGAGGTCATCCTGCGAAACTGGTGAATGGGCTCCTACCCTGTGTGTCCCCAGGGGCGTCGCAGGGTTAAGGCACTCCGTGGTGGAGTATGGCCTCATTG
Source organism: Grampus griseus (assembly GCF_964374135.1). Taxonomy (NCBI): domain Eukaryota; kingdom Metazoa; phylum Chordata; class Mammalia; order Artiodactyla; family Delphinidae; genus Grampus; species Grampus griseus. Next base: position 161,104 of record NW_028133273.1, on the reverse strand, counting down.
GAGACCCCTGCACACCCAAGTCCCCTGACGTGAAACACTGGAACTTCACCTTGAGGCCCGAGCTCACCTTTCGTTCGTTCGGCCGGAGCCGAACCTGGGGAGCCGTGGGAGGAGTTCCTAGAAAGGGATTGCCAGCACGGTTTTCGCTTTGGGAGAACACGCAGCCTCGGCCCACAACGACAGTCCTGCCGTGCAGAGACGTCGGGCCGCTAGTGCTGTTCCAGGCAGCTGTGAAGCCAAGCGCAAGGCGCCTGCAAACGGGGAGAAAGCGTCCTCTCCCCTCCGCGTCCCACGTTCAAGCTGAATGACGCAGCATGTTTCTCGGAAGGCTCTGCCGAGCTATCTAGTACAAGGGAGAGAGTGCCTGCCTCTGCCGAGAAAGGTTTTGACGTGGGGATTGCTGGACAGGCGGAAGAGCGTTCCCCAGGCCGTGCAAAGTTGAGGCCTTGGTGATTCTGGATGGTCCCAAGGGTCCAGAATTGTCCCTGGGAAAGCTGTCCTTTTCCCTCTTTTTCCGGCTGGAAGTACACCTCTGGCATCCGACTGCCGTTCGGCGACGTCCTGGGGGAGACGCCCCGGTTTCACTTGGGACGCACACTGGTGTTTCTCAGAAGAGCCCAAATTCCTCCCTGCGGGTGGGTGGGGGCCTGGGCACACCAGCATGGAATGTAAGGCTGTTTAGAACTGCGTACCTTGAGGCCGTGTGAAGGCCGCACGAACGAGAGCTTTCGAGCGAACAGGGCAGCGCTTCGCCATCACCGTTGCACATTCACGGAGCTTAGTCAAACGAACGCATTTACTTCCTGGGGCTCCAACACAGCCGAGGAGTTGGAAGGCATACAGTGAGGGCCCTTTGACAGTTGTTACAACGAACGTGAGTGCACAGTGTCTCGAGAAATACCTTCCACGGTTGAAGCATTCCGTTAACGCATGCCCCTCCGCTCCCTCTGGCGCTCCGAGGTGTTCCTAACGGGGGAAATCTGGACTTTTGCTCGAGGCCGGGGTGGGGCGGGGGGACTCACAATTCTTCTGCCGGCGAGCTCCAGAGCGCTCCTGCTGAAGCTCCCAGCAAGGAACTGAGAGCAGCAGGCCTCACACGAGTCAACTCAGACTTCTTCTGTCACGAGTCAACTCAGACTTCTTATGTGAGGCCTTCCGGCAGCAAAGAGAAGGTGCGCGCGAGGAGTGTGCCTCAGGCAGCTTAGGACCCGCCACTGTCTCGTCTACCACGGAGGGGAACCAGGTTTGGCCAGGGTCGCCCAGCTTCATACCTGAGCTCCTACAGGTATCCTCAGCGGTTTCTGATTACCTCAAGGAAACACAACGGGAGGAACAGGGCCCTTCCGTGGAGGCCCTTTTGGGCACAGGGACCTCTGCGTGGGATCTACTGGGTAAGTATGGCAGTACCTCAGGTAGGCCTCAGTGACCAAGGCTCTCCGGCTCACGCCTAGCTGTGCAAAGCAGTGTGGCGAACGTACCTACTGCTCCTCAGGCTGGGCCCACAGCCTAGCTTTCGCTTCTGTGAGAGTGCTGTCCCGAGTCTCTTCCTGGAGCCAGTCGTCAGCGCGGTGTCTTTTGGCACTGCAGTTCTCTCTCAGTCAAGGAGGCCGTGCGACTGACTGGCAAAGGGAGTCCGCCCAGCGCTGCTTTCGCCAGTCTCTCTGACGACTGGGCCACTCTACCTGGGCAACCCAGAGAGGAGTACACTGCCCTAGCTATGAAAGTGAAGAGCTGTCTCCAGGGGCCTGCTTACGCTAAGGTTCCTCAGAAGCCAGAGGCCGCCGTTCCGGCACGGAGAGAGGTCATCCTGCGAAACTGGTGAATGGGCTCCTACCCTGTGTGTCCCCAGGGGCGTCGCAGGGTTAAGGCACTCCGTGGTGGAGTATGGCCTCATTGGAGACCCCTGCACACCCAAGTCCCCTGACGTGAAACACTGGAACTTCACCTTGAGGCCCGAGCTCACCTTTCGTTCGTTCGGCCGGAGCCGAACCTGGGGAGCCGTGGGAGGAGTTCCTAGAAAGGGATTGCCAGCACGGTTTTCGCTTTGGGAGAACACGCAGCCTCGGCCCACAACGACAGTCCTGCCGTGCAGAGACGTCGGGCCGCTAGTGCTGTTCCAGGCAGCTGTGAAGCCAAGCGCAAGGCGCCTGCAAACGGGGAGAAAGCGTCCTCTCCCCTCCGCGTCCCACGTTCAAGCTGAATGACGCAGCATGTTTCTCGGAAGGCTCTGCCGAGCTATCTAGTACAAGGGAGAGAGTGCCTGCCTCTGCCGAGAAAGGTTTTGACGTGGGGATTGCTGGACAGGCGGAAGAGCGTTCCCCAGGCCGTGCAAAGTTGAGGCCTTGGTGATTCTGGATGGTCCCAAGGGTCCAGAATTGTCCCTGGGAAAGCTGTCCTTTTCCCTCTTTTTCCGGCTGGAAGTACACCTCTGGCATCCGACTGCCGTTCGGCGACGTCCTGGGGGAGACGCCCCGGTTTCACTTGGGACGCACACTGGTGTTTCTCAGAAGAGCCCAAATTCCTCCCTGCGGGTGGGTGGGGGCCTGGGCACACCAGCATGGAATGTAAGGCTGTTTAGAACTGCGTACCTTGAGGCCGTGTGAAGGCCGCACGAAGGAGAGCTTTCGAGCGAACAGGGCAGCGCTTCGCCATCACCGTTGCACATTCACGGAGCTTAGTCAAACGAACGCATTTACTTCCTGGGGCTCCAACACAGCCGAGGAGTTGGAAGGCATACAGTGAGGGCCCTTTGACAGTTGTTACAACGAACGTGAGTGCACAGTGTCTCGTGAAATACCTTCCACGGTTGAAGCATTCCGTTAACGCATGCCCCTCCGCTCCCTCTGGCGCTCCGAGGTGTTCCTAACGGGGGAAATCTGGACTTTTGCTCGAGGCCGGGGTGGGGCGGGGGGACTCACAATTCTTCTGCCGGCGAGCTCCAGAGCGCTCCTGCTGAAGCTCCCAGCAAGGAACTGAGAGCAGCAGGCCTCACACGAGTCAACTCAGACTTCTTCTGTCACGAGTCAACTCAGACTTCTTATGTGAGGCCTTCCGGCAGCAAAGAGAAGGTGCGCGCGAGGAGTGTGCCTCAGGCAGCTTAGGACCCGCCACTGTCTCGTCTACCACGGAGGGGAACCAGGTTTGGCCAGGGTCGCCCAGCTTCATACCTGAGCTCCTACAGGTATCCTCAGCGGTTTCTGATTACCTCAAGGAAACACAACGGGAGGAACAGGGCCCTTCCGTGGAGGCCCTTTTGGGCACAGGGACCTCTGCGTGGGATCTACTGGGTAAGTATGGCAGTACCTCAGGTAGGCCTCAGTGACCAAGGCTCTCCGGCTCACGCCTAGCTGTGTAAAGCCGTGTGGCGAACGTACGTACTGCTCCTCAGGCTGGGCCCACAGCCTAGCTTTCGCTTCTGTGAGAGTGCTGTCCCGAGTCTCTTCCTGGAGCCAGTCGTCAGCGCGGTGTCTTTTGGCACTGCAGTTCTCTCTCAGTCAAGGAGGCCGTGCGACTGACTGGCAAAGGGAGTCCGCCCAGCGCTGCTTTCGCCAGTCTCTCTGACGACTGGGCCACTCTACCTGGGCAACCCAGAGAGGAGTACACTGCCCTAGCTATGAAAGTGAAGAGCTGTCTCCAGGGGCCTGCTTACGCTAAGGTTCCTCAGAAGCCAGAGGCCGCCGTTCCGGCACGGAGAGAGGTCATCCTGCGAAACTGGTGAATGGGCTCCTACCCTGTGTGTCCCCAGGGGCGTCGCAGGGTTAAGGCACTCCGTGGTGGAGTATGGCCTCATTGGAGACCCCTGCACACCCAAGTCCCCTGACGTGAAACACTGGAACTTCACCTTGAGGCCCGAGCTCACCTTTCGTTCGGCCGGAGCCGAACCTGGGGAGCCGTGGGAGGAGTTCCTAGAAAGGGATTGCCAGCACGGTTTTCGCTTTGGGAGAACACGCAGCCTCGGCCCACAACGACAGTCCTGCCGTGCAGAGACGTCGGGCCGCTAGTGCTGTTCCAGGCAGCTGTGAAGCCAAGCGCAAGGCGCCTGCAAACGGGGAGAAGGCGTCCTCTCCCCTCCGCGTCCCACGTTCAAGCTGAATGACGCAGCATGTTTCTCGGAAGGCTCTGCCGAGCTATCTAGTACAAGGGAGAGAGTGCCTGCCTCTGCCGAGAAAGGTTTTGACGTGGGGATTGCTGGACAGGCGGAAGAGCGTTCCCCAGGCCGTGCAAAGTTGAGGCCTTGGTGATTCTGGATGGTCCCAAGGGTCCAGAATTGTCCCTGGGAAAGCTGTCCTTTTCCCTCTTTTTCCGGCTGGAAGTACACCTCTGGCATCCGACTGCCGTTCGGCGACGTCCTGGGGGAGACGCCCCGGTTTCACTTGGGACGCACACTGGTGTTTCTCAGAAGAGCCCAAATTCCTCCCTGCGGGTGGGTGGGGGCCTGGGCACACCAGCATGGAATGTAAGGCTGTTTAGAACTGCGTACCTTGAGGCCGTGTGAAGGCCGCACGAAGGAGAGCTTTCGAGCGAACAGGGCAGCGCTTCGCCATCACCGTTGCACATTCACGGAGCTTAGTCAAACGAACGCATTTACTTCCTGGGGCTCCAACACAGCCGAGGAGTTGGAAGGCATACAGTGAGGGCCCTTTGACAGTTGTTACAACGAACGTGAGTGCACAGTGTCTCGTGAAATACCTTCCACGGTTGAAGCATTCCGTTAACGCATGCCCCTCCGCTCCCTCTGGCGCTCCGAGGTGTTCCTAACGGGGGAAATCTGGACTTTTGCTCGAGGCCGGGGTGGGGCGGGGGGACTCACAATTCTTCTGCCGGCGAGCTCCAGAGCGCTCCTGCTGAAGCTCCCAGCAAGGAACTGAGAGCAGCAGGCCTCACACGAGTCAACTCAGACTTCTTCTGTCACGAGTCAACTCAGACTTCTTATGTGAGGCCTTCCGGCAGCAAAGAGAAGGTGCGCGCGAGGAGTGTGCCTCAGGCAGCTTAGGACCCGCCACTGTCTCGTCTACCACGGAGGGGAACCAGGTTTGGCCAGGGTCGCCCAGCTTCATACCTGAGCTCCTACAGGTATCCTCAGCGGTTTCTGATTACCTCAAGGAAACACAACGGGAGGAACAGGGCCCTTCCGTGGAGGCCCTTTTGGGCACAGGGACCTCTGCGTGGGATCTACTGCCTAAGTATGGCAGTACCTCAGGTAGGCCTCAGTGACCAAGGCTCTCCGGCTCACGCCTAGCTGTGTAAAGCAGTGTGGCGAACGTACGTACTGCTCCTCAGGCTGGGCCCACAGCCTAGCTTTCGCTTCTGTGAGAGTGCTGTCCCGAGTCTCTTCCTGGAGCCAGTCGTCAGCGCGGTGTCTTTTGGCACTGCACTTCTCTCTCAGTCAAGGAGGCCGTGCGACTGACTGGCAAAGGGAGTCCGCCCAGCGCTGCTTTCGCCAGTCTCTCTGACGACTGGGCCACTCTACCTGGGCAACCCAGAGAGGAGTACACTGCCCTAGCTATGAAAGTGAAGAGCTGTCTCCAGGGGCCTGCTTACGCTAAGGTTCCTCAGAAGCCAGAGGCCGCCGTTCCGGCACGGAGAGAGGTCATCCTGCGAAACTGGTGAATGGGCTCCTACCCTGTGTGTCCCCAGGGGCGTCGCAGGGTTAAGGCACTCCGTGGTGGAGTATGGCCTCATTGGAGACCCCTGCACACCCAAGTCCCCTGACGTGAAACACTGGAACTTCACCTTGAGGCCCGAGCTCACCTTTCGTTCGGCCGGAGCCGAACCTGGGGAGCCGTGGGTGGAGTTCCTAGAAAGGGATTGCCAGCACGGTTTTCGCTTTGGGAGAACACGCAGCCTCGGCCCACAACGACAGTCCTGCCGTGCAGAGACGTCGGGCCGCTAGTGCTGTTCCAGGCAGCTGTGAAGCCAAGCGCAAGGCGCCTGCAAACGGGGAGAAGGCGTCCTCTCCCCTCCGCGTCCCACGTTCAAGCTGAATGACGCAGCATGTTTCTCGGAAGGCTCTGCCGAGCTATCTAGTACAAGGGAGAGAGTGCCTGCCTCTGCCGAGAAAGGTTTTGACGTGGGGATTGCTGGACAGGCGGAAGAGCGTTCCCCAGGCCGTGCAAAGTTGAGGCCTTGGTGATTCTGGATGGTCCCAAGGGTCCAGAATTGTCCCTGGGAAAGCTGTCCTTTTCCCTCTTTTTCCGGCTGGAAGTACACCTCTGGCATCCGACTGCCGTTCGGCGACGTCCTGGGGGAGACGCCCCGGTTTCACTTGGGACGCACACTGGTGTTTCTCAGAAGAGCCCAAATTCCTCCCTGCGGGTGGGTGGGGGCCTGGGCACACCAGCATGGAATGTAAGGCTGTTTAGAACTGCGTACCTTGAGGCCGTGTGAAGGCCGCACGAACGAGAGCTTTCGAGCGAACAGGGCAGCGCTTCGCCATCACCGTTGCACATTCACGGAGCTTAGTCAAACGAACGCATTTACTTCCTGGGGCTCCAACACAGCCGAGGAGTTGGAAGGCATACAGTGAGGGCCCTTTGACAGTTGTTACAACGAACGTGAGTGCACAGTGTCTCGAGAAATACCTTCCACGGTTGAAGCATTCCGTTAACGCATGCCCCTCCGCTCCCTCTGGCGCTCCGAGGTGTTCCTAACGGGGGAAATCTGGACTTTTGCTCGAGGCCGGGGTGGGGCGGGGGGACTCACAATTCTTCTGCCGGCGAGCTCCAGAGCGCTCCTGCTGAAGCTCCCAGCAAGGAACTGAGAGCAGCAGGCCTCACACGAGTCAACTCAGACTTCTTCTGTCACGAGTCAACTCAGACTTCTTATGTGAGGCCTTCCGGCAGCAAAGAGAAGGTGCGCGCGAGGAGTGTGCCTCAGGCAGCTTAGGACCCGCCACTGTCTCGTCTACCACGGAGGGGAACCAGGTTTGGCCAGGGTCGCCCAGCTTCATACCTGAGCTCCTACAGGTATCCTCAGCGGTTTCTGATTACCTCAAGGAAACACAACGGGAGGAACAGGGCCCTTCCGTGGAGGCCCTTTTGGGCACAGGGACCTCTGCGTGGGATCTACTGGGTAAGTATGGCAGTACCTCAGGTAGGCCTCAGTGACCAAGGCTCTCCGGCTCACGCCTAGCTGTGCAAAGCAGTGTGGCGAACGTACCTACTGCTCCTCAGGCTGGGCCCACAGCCTAGCTTTCGCTTCTGTGAGAGTGCTGTCCCGAGTCTCTTCCTGGAGCCAGTCGTCAGCGCGGTGTCTTTTGGCACTGCAGTTCTCTCTCAGTCAAGGAGGCCGTGCGACTGACTGGCAAAGGGAGTCCGCCCAGCGCTGCTTTCGCCAGTCTCTCTGACGACTGGGCCACTCTACCTGGGCAACCCAGAGAGGAGTACACTGCCCTAGCTATGAAAGTGAAGAGCTGTCTCCAGGGGCCTGCTTACGCTAAGGTTCCTCAGAAGCCAGAGGCCGCCGTTCCGGCACGGAGAGAGGTCATCCTGCGAAACTGGTGAATGGGCTCCTACCCTGTGTGTCCCCAGGGGCGTCGCAGGGTTAAGGCACTCCGTGGTGGAGTATGGCCTCATTGGAGACCCCTGCACACCCAAGTCCCCTGACGTGAAACACTGGAACTTCACCTTGAGGCCCGAGCTCACCTTTCGTTCGTTCGGCCGGAGCCGAACCTGGGGAGCCGTGGGAGGAGTTCCTAGAAAGGGATTGCCAGCACGGTTTTCACTTTGGGAGAACACGCAGCCTCGGCCCACAACGACAGTCCTGCCGTGCAGAGACGTCGGGCCGCTAGTGCTGTTCCAGGCAGCTGTGAAGCCAAGCGCAAGGCGCCTGCAAACGGGGAGAAAGCGTCCTCTCCCCTCCGCGTCCCACGTTCAAGCTGAATGACGCAGCATGTTTCTCGGAAGGCTCTGCCGAGCTATCTAGTACAAGGGAGAGAGTGCCTGCCTCTGCCGAGAAAGGTTTTGACGTGGGGATTGCTGGACAGGCGGAAGAGCGTTCCCCAGGCCGTGCAAAGTTGAGGCCTTGGTGATTCTGGATGGTCCCAAGGGTCCAGAATTGTCCCTGGGAAAGCTGTCCTTTTCCCTCTTTTTCCGGCTGGAAGTACACCTCTGGCATCCGACTGCCGTTCGGCGACGTCCTGGGGGAGACGCCCCGGTTTCACTTGGGACGCACACTGGTGTTTCTCAGAAGAGCCCAAATTCCTCCCTGCGGGTGGGTGGGGGCCTGGGCACACCAGCATGGAATGTAAGGCTGTTTAGAACTGCGTACCTTGAGGCCGTGTGAAGGCCGCACGAAGGAGAGCTTTCGAGCGAACAGGGCAGCGCTTCGCCATCACCGTTGCACATTCACGGAGCTTAGTCAAACGAACGCATTTACTTCCTGGGGCTCCAACACAGCCGAGGAGTTGGAAGGCATACAGTGAGGGCCCTTTGACAGTTGTTACAACGAACGTGAGTGCACAGTGTCTCGTGAAATACCTTCCACGGTTGAAGCATTCCGTTAACGCATGCCCCTCCGCTCCCTCTGGCGCTCCGAGGTGTTCCTAACGGGGGAAATCTGGACTTTTGCTCGAGGCCGGGGTGGGGCGGGGGGACTCACAATTCTTCTGCCGGCGAGCTCCAGAGCGCTCCTGCTGAAGCTCCCAGCAAGGAACTGAGAGCAGCAGGCCTCACACGAGTCAACTCAGACTTCTTCTGTCACGAGTCAACTCAGACTTCTTATGTGAGGCCTTCCGGCAGCAAAGAGAAGGTGCGCGCGAGGAGTGTGCCTCAGGCAGCTTAGGACCCGCCACTGTCTCGTCTACCACGGAGGGGAACCAGGTTTGGCCAGGGTCGCCCAGCTTCATACCTGAGCTCCTACAGGTATCCTCAGCGGTTTCTGATTACCTCAAGGAAACACAACGGGAGGAACAGGGCCCTTCCGTGGAGGCCCTTTTGGGCACAGGGACCTCTGCGTGGGATCTACTGGGTAAGTATGGCAGTACCTCAGGTAGGCCTCAGTGACCAAGGCTCTCCGGCTCACGCCTAGCTGTGTAAAGCAGTGTGGCGAACGTACGTACTGCTCCTCAGGCTGGGCCCACAGCCTAGCTTTCGCTTCTGTGAGAGTGCTGTCCCGAGTCTCTTCCTGGAGCCAGTCGTCAGCGCGGTGTCTTTTGGCACTGCAGTTCTCTCTCAGTCAAGGAGGCCGTGCGACTGACTGGCAAAGGGAGTCCGCCCAGCGCTGCTTTCGCCAGTCTCTCTGACGACTGGGCCACTCTACCTGGGCAACCCAGAGAGGAGTACACTGCCCTAGCTATGAAAGTGAAGAGCTGTCTCCAGGGGCCTGCTTACGCTAAGGTTCCTCAGAAGCCAGAGGCCGCCGTTCCGGCACGGAGAGAGGTCATCCTGCGAAACTGGTGAATGGGCTCCTACCCTGTGTGTCCCCAGGGGCGTCGCAGGGTTAAGGCACTCCGTGGTGGAGTATGGCCTCATTGGAGACCCCTGCACACCCAAGTCCCCTGACGTGAAACACTGGAACTTCACCTTGAGGCCCGAGCTCACCTTTCGTTCGGCCGGAGCCGAACCTGGGGAGCCGTGGGAGGAGTTCCTAGAAAGGGATTGCCAGCACGGTTTTCGCTTTGGGAGAACACGCAGCCTCGGCCCACAACGACAGTCCTGCCGTGCAGAGACGTCGGGCCGCTAGTGCTGTTCCAGGCAGCTGTGAAGCCAAGCGCAAGGCGCCTGCAAACGGGGAGAAGGCGTCCTCTCCCCTCCGCGTCCCACGTTCAAGCTGAATGACGCAGCATGTTTCTCGGAAGGCTCTGCCGAGCTATCTAGTACAAGGGAGAGAGTGCCTGCCTCTGCCGAGAAAGGTTTTGACGTGGGGATTGCTGGACAGGCGGAAGAGCGTTCCCCAGGCCGTGCAAAGTTGAGGCCTTGGTGATTCTGGATGGTCCCAAGGGTCCAGAATTGTCCCTGGGAAAGCTGTCCTTTTCCCTCTTTTTCCGGCTGGAAGTACACCTCTGGCATCCGACTGCCGTTCGGCGACGTCCTGGGGGAGACGCCCCGGTTTCACTTGGGACGCACACTGGTGTTTCTCAGAAGAGCCCAAATTCCTCCCTGCGGGTGGGTGGGGGCCTGGGCACACCAGCATGGAATGTAAGGCTGTTTAGAACTGCGTACCTTGAGGCCGTGTGAAGGCCGCACGAAGGAGAGCTTTCGAGCGAACAGGGCAGCGCTTCGCCATCACCGTTGCACATTCACGGAGCTTAGTCAAACGAACGCATTTACTTCCTGGGGCTCCAACACAGCCGAGGAGTTGGAAGGCATACAGTGAGGGCCCTTTGACAGTTGTTACAACGAACGTGAGTGCACAGTGTCTCGTGAAATACCTTCCACGGTTGAAGCATTCCGTTAACGCATGCCCCTCCGCTCCCTCTGGCGCTCCGAGGTGTTCCTAACGGGGGAAATCTGGACTTTTGCTCGAGGCCGGGGTGGGGCGGGGGGACTCACAATTCTTCTGCCGGCGAGCTCCAGAGCGCTCCTGCTGAAGCTCCCAGCAAGGAACTGAGAGCAGCAGGCCTCACACGAGTCAACTCAGACTTCTTCTGTCACGAGTCAACTCAGACTTCTTATGTGAGGCCTTCCGGCAGCAAAGAGAAGGTGCGCGCGAGGAGTGTGCCTCAGGCAGCTTAGGACCCGCCACTGTCTCGTCTACCACGGAGGGGAACCAGGTTTGGCCAGGGTCGCCCAGCTTCATACCTGAGCTCCTACAGGTATCCTCAGCGGTTTCTGATTACCTCAAGGAAACACAACGGGAGGAACAGGGCCCTTCCGTGGAGGCCCTTTTGGGCACAGGGACCTCTGCGTGGGATCTACTGGGTAAGTATGGCAGTACCTCAGGTAGGCCTCAGTGACCAAGGCTCTCCGGCTCACGCCTAGCTGTGTAAAGCAGTGTGGCGAACGTACGTACTGCTCCTCAGGCTGGGCCCACAGCCTAGCTTTCGCTTCTGTGAGAGTGCTGTCCCGAGTCTCTTCCTGGAGCCAGTCGTCAGCGCGGTGTCTTTTGGCACTGCACTTCTCTCTCAGTCAAGGAGGCCGTGCGACTGACTGGCAAAGGGAGTCCGCCCAGCGCTGCTTTCGCCAGTCTCTCTGACGACTGGGCCACTCTACCTGGGCAACCCAGAGAGGAGTACACTGCCCTAGCTATGAAAGTGAAGAGCTGTCTCCAGGGGCCTGCTTACGCTAAGGTTCCTCAGAAGCCAGAGGCCGCCGTTCCGGCACGGAGAGAGGTCATCCTGCGAAACTGGTGAATGGGCTCCTACCCTGTGTGTCCCCAGGGGCGTCGCAGGGTTAAGGCACTCCGTGGTGGAGTATGGCCTCATTGGAGACCCCTGCACACCCAAGTCCCCTGACGTGAAGCACTGGAACTTCACCTTGAGGCCCGAGCTCACCTTTCGTTCGGCCGGAGCCGAACCTGGGGAGCCGTGGGAGGAGTTCCTAGAAAGGGATTGCCAGCACGGTTTTCGCTTTGGGAGAACACGCAGCCTCGGCCCACAACGACAGTCCTGCCGTGCAGAGACGTCGGGCCGCTAGTGCTGTTCCAGGCAGCTGTGAAGCCAAGCGCAAGGCGCCTGCAAACGGGGAGAAGGCGTCCTCTCCCCTCCGCGTCCCACGTTCAAGCTGAATGACGCAGCATGTTTCTCGGAAGGCTCTGCCGAGCTATCTAGTACAAGGGAGAGAGTGCCTGCCTCTGCCGAGAAAGGTTTTGACGTGGGGATTGCTGGACAGGCGGAAGAGCGTTCCCCAGGCCGTGCAAAGTTGAGGCCTTGGTGATTCTGGATGGTCCCAAGGGTCCAGAATTGTCCCTGGGAAAGCTGTCCTTTTCCCTCTTTTTCCGGCTGGAAGTACACCTCTGGCATCCGACTGCCGTTCGGCGACGTCCTGGGGGAGACGCCCCGGTTTCACTTGGGACGCACACTGGTGTTTCTCAGAAGAGCCCAAATTCCTCCCTGCGGGTGGGTGGGGGCCTGGGCACACCAGCATGGAATGTAAGGCTGTTTAGAACTGCGTACCTTGAGGCCGTGTGAAGGCCGCACGAACGAGAGCTTTCGAGCGAACAGGGCAGCGCTTCGCCATCACCGTTGCACATTCACGGAGCTTAGTCAAACGAACGCATTTACTTCCTGGGGCTCCAACACAGCCGAGGAGTTGGAAGGCATACAGTGAGGGCCCTTTGACAGTTGTTACAACGAACGTGAGTGCACAGTGTCTCGTGAAATACCTTCCACGGTTGAAGCATTCCGTTAACGCATGCCCCTCCGCTCCCTCTGGCGCTCCGAGGTGTTCCTAACGGGGGAAATCTGGACTTTTGCTCGAGGCCGGGGTGGGGCGGGGGGACTCACAATTCTTCTGCCGGCGAGCTCCAGAGCGCTCCTGCTGAAGCTCCCAGCAAGGAACTGAGAGCAGCAGGCCTCACACGAGTCAACTCAGACTTCTTCTGTCACGAGTCAACTCAGACTTCTTATGTGAGGCCTTCCGGCAGCAAAGAGAAGGTGCGCGCGAGGAGTGTGCCTCAGGCAGCTTAGGACCCGCCACTGTCTCGTCTACCACGGAGGGGAACCAGGTTTGGCCAGGGTCGCCCAGCTTCATACCTGAGCTCCTACAGGTATCCTCAGCGGTTTCTGATTACCTCAAGGAAACACAACGGGAGGAACAGGGCCCTTCCGTGGAGGCCCTTTTGGGCACAGGGACCTCTGCGTGGGATCTACTGCCTAAGTATGGCAGTACCTCAGGTAGGCCTCAGTGACCAAGGCTCTCCGGCTCACGCCTAGCTGTGTAAAGCAGTGTGGCGAACGTACGTACTGCTCCTCAGGCTGGGCCCACAGCCTAGCTTTCGCTTCTGTGAGAGTGCTGTCCCGAGTCTCTTCCTGGAGCCAGTCGTCAGCGCGGTGTCTTTTGGCACTGCAGTTCTCTCTCAGTCAAGGAGGCCGTGCGACTGACTGGCAAAGGGAGTCCGCCCAGCGCTGCTTTCGCCAGTCTCTCTGACGACTGGGCCACTCTACCTGGGCAACCCAGAGAGGAGTACACTGCCCTAGCTATGAAAGTGAAGAGCTGTCTCCAGGGGCCTGCTTACGCTAAGGTTCCTCAGAAGCCAGAGGCCGCCGTTCCGGCACGGAGAGAGGTCATCCTGCGAAACTGGTGAATGGGCTCCTACCCTGTGTGTCCCCAGGGGCGTCGCAGGGTTAAGGCACTCCGTGGTGGAGTATGGCCTCATTGGAGACCCCTGCACACCCAAGTCCCCTGACGTGAAACACTGGAACTTCACCTTGAGGCCCGAGCTCACCTTTCGTTCGGCCGGAGCCGAACCTGGGGAGCCGTGGGAGGAGTTCCTAGAAAGGGATTGCCAGCACGGTTTTCGCTTTGGGAGAACACGCAGCCTCGGCCCACAACGACAGTCCTGCCGTGCAGAGACGTCGGGCCGCTAGTGCTGTTCCAGGCAGCTGTGAAGCCAAGCGCAAGGCGCCTGCAAACGGGGAGAAGGCGTCCTCTCCCCTCCGCGTCCCACGTTCAAGCTGAATGACGCAGCATGTTTCTCGGAAGGCTCTGCCGAGCTATCTAGTACAAGGGAGAGAGTGCCTGCCTCTGCCGAGAAAGGTTTTGACGTGGGGATTGCTGGACAGGCGGAAGAGCGTTCCCCAGGCCGTGCAAAGTTGAGGCCTTGGTGATTCTGGATGGTCCCAAGGGTCCAGAATTGTCCCTGGGAAAGCTGTCCTTTTCCCTCTTTTTCCGGCTGGAAGTACACCTCTGGCATCCGACTGCCGTTCGGCGACGTCCTGGGGGAGACGCCCCGGTTTCACTTGGGACGCACACTGGTGTTTCTCAGAAGAGCCCAAATTCCTCCCTGCGGGTGGGTGGGGGCCTGGGCACACCAGCATGGAATGTAAGGCTGTTTAGAACTGCGTACCTTGAGGCCGTGTGAAGGCCGCACGAAGGAGAGCTTTCGAGCGAACAGGGCAGCGCTTCGCCATCACCGTTGCACATTCACGGAGCTTAGTCAAACGAACGCATTTACTTCCTGGGGCTCCAACACAGCCGAGGAGTTGGAAGGCATACAGTGAGGGCCCTTTGACAGTTGTTACAACGAACGTGAGTGCACAGTGTCTCGTGAAATACCTTCCACGGTTGAAGCATTCCGTTAACGCATGCCCCTCCGCTCCCTCTGGCGCTCCGAGGTGTTCCTAACGGGGGAAATCTGGACTTTTGCTCGAGGCCGGGGTGGGGCGGGGGGACTCACAATTCTTCTGCCGGCGAGCTCCAGAGCGCTCCTGCTGAAGCTCCCAGCAAGGAACTGAGAGCAGCAGGCCTCACACGAGTCAACTCAGACTTCTTCTGTCACGAGTCAACTCAGACTTCTTATGTGAGGCCTTCCGGCAGCAAAGAGAAGGTGCGCGCGAGGAGTGTGCCTCAGGCAGCTTAGGACCCGCCACTGTCTCGTCTACCACGGAGGGGAACCAGGTTTGGCCAGGGTCGCCCAGCTTCATACCTGAGCTCCTACAGGTATCCTCAGCGGTTTCTGATTACCTCAAGGAAACACAACGGGAGGAACAGGGCCCTTCCGTGGAGGCCCTTTTGGGCACAGGGACCTCTGCGTGGGATCTACTGGGTAAGTATGGCAGTACCTCAGGTAGGCCTCAGTGACCAAGGCTCTCCGGCTCACGCCTAGCTGTGCAAAGCAGTGTGGCGAACGTACGTACTGCTCCTCAGGCTGGGCCCACAGCCTAGCTTTCGCTTCTGTGAGAGTGCTGTCCCGAGTCTCTTCCTGGAGCCAGTCGTCAGCGCGGTGTCTTTTGGCACTGCACTTCTCTCTCAGTCAAGGAGGCCGTGCGACTGACTGGCAAAGGGAGTCCGCCCAGCGCTGCTTTCGCCAGTCTCTCTGACGACTGGGCCACTCTACCTGGGCAACCCAGAGAGGAGTACACTGCCCTAGCTATGAATGTGAAGAGCTGTCTCCAGGGGCCTGCTTACGCTAAGGTTCCTCAGAAGCCAGAGGCCGCCGTTCCGGCACGGAGAGAGGTCATCCTGCGAAACTGGTGAATGGGCTCCTACCCTGTGTGTCCCCAGGGGCGTCGCAGGGTTAAGGCACTCCGTGGTGGAGTATGGCCTCATTGGAGACCCCTGCACACCCAAGTCCCCTGACGTGAAGCACTGGAACTTCACCTTGAGGCCCGAGCTCACCTTTCGTTCGGCCGGAGCCGAACCTGGGGAGCCGTGGGAGGAGTTCCTAGAAAGGGATTGCCAGCACGGTTTTCGCTTTGGGAGAACACGCAGCCTCGGCCCACAACGACAGTCCTGCCGTGCAGAGACGTCGGGCCGCTAGTGCTGTTCCAGGCAGCTGTGAAGCCAAGCGCAAGGCGCCTGCAAACGGGGAGAAGGCGTCCTCTCCCCTCCGCGTCCCACGTTCAAGCTGAATGACGCAGCATGTTTCTCGGAAGGCTCTGCCGAGCTATCTAGTACAAGGGAGAGAGTGCCTGCCTCTGCCGAGAAAGGTTTTGACGTGGGGATTGCTGGACAGGCGGAAGAGCGTTCCCCAGGCCGTGCAAAGTTGAGGCCTTGGTGATTCTGGATGGTCCCAAGGGTCCAGAATTGTCCCTGGGAAAGCTGTCCTTTTCCCTCTTTTTCCGGCTGGAAGTACACCTCTGGCATCCGACTGCCGTTCGGCGACGTCCTGGGGGAGACGCCCCGGTTTCACTTGGGACGCACACTGGTGTTTCTCAGAAGAGCCCAAATTCCTCCCTGCGGGTGGGTGGGGGCCTGGGCACACCAGCATGGAATGTAAGGCTGTTTAGAACTGCGTACCTTGAGGCCGTGTGAAGGCCGCACGAAGGAGAGCTTTCGAGCGAACAGGGCAGCGCTTCGCCATCACCGTTGCACATTCACGGAGCTTAGTCAAACGAACGCATTTACTTCCTGGGGCTCCAACACAGCCGAGGAGTTGGAAGGCATACAGTGAGGGCCCTTTGACAGTTGTTACAACGAACGTGAGTGCACAGTGTCTCGTGAAATACCTTCCACGGTTGAAGCATTCCGTTAACGCATGCCCCTCCGCTCCCTCTGGCGCTCCGAGGTGTTCCTAACGGGGGAAATCTGGACTTTTGCTCGAGGCCGGGGTGGGGCGGGGGGACTCACAATTCTTCTGCCGGCGAGCTCCAGAGCGCTCCTGCTGAAGCTCCCAGCAAGGAACTGAGAGCAGCAGGCCTCACACGAGTCAACTCAGACTTCTTCTGTCACGAGTCAACTCAGACTTCTTATGTGAGGCCTTCCGGCAGCAAAGAGAAGGTGCGCGCGAGGAGTGTGCCTCAGGCAGCTTAGGACCCGCCACTGTCTCGTCTACCACGGAGGGGAACCAGGTTTGGCCAGGGTCGCCCAGCTTCATACCTGAGCTCCTACAGGTATCCTCAGCGGTTTCTGATTACCTCAAGGAAACACAACGGGAGGAACAGGGCCCTTCCGTGGAGGCCCTTTTGGGCACAGGGACCTCTGCGTGGGATCTACTGGGTAAGTATGGCAGTACCTCAGGTAGGCCTCAGTGACCAAGGCTCTCCGGCTCACGCCTAGCTGTGTAAAGCAGTGTGGCGAACGTACGTACTGCTCCTCAGGCTGGGCCCACAGCCTAGCTTTCGCTTCTGTGAGAGTGCTGTCCCGAGTCTCTTCCTGGAGCCAGTCGTCAGCGCGGTGTCTTTTGGCACTGCAGTTCTCTCTCAGTCAAGGAGGCCGTGCGACTGACTGGCAAAGGGAGTCCGCCCAGCGCTGCTTTCGCCAGTCTCTCTGACGACTGGGCCACTCTACCTGGGCAACCCAGAGAGGAGTACACTGCCCTAGCTATGAAAGTGAAGAGCTGTCTCCAGGGGCCTGCTTACGCTAAGGTTCCTCAGAAGCCAGAGGCCGCCGTTCCGGCACGGAGAGAGGTCATCCTGCGAAACTGGTGAATGGGCTCCTACCCTGTGTGTCCCCAGGGGCGTCGCAGGGTTAAGGCACTCCGTGGTGGAGTATGGCCTCATTGGAGACCCCTGCACACCCAAGTCCCCTGACGTGAAACACTGGAACTTCACCTTGAGGCCCGAGCTCACCTTTCGTTCGGCCGGAGCCGAACCTGGGGAGCCGTGGGAGGAGTTCCTAGAAAGGGATTGCCAGCACGGTTTTCGCTTTGGGAGAACACGCAGCCTCGGCCCACAACGACAGTCCTGCCGTGCAGAGACGTCGGGCCGCTAGTGCTGTTCCAGGCAGCTGTGAAGCCAAGCGCAAGGCGCCTGCAAACGGGGAGAAGGCGTCCTCTCCCCTCCGCGTCCCACGTTCAAGCTGAATGACGCAGCATGTTTCTCGGAAGGCTCTGCCGAGCTATCTAGTACAAGGGAGAGAGTGCCTGCCTCTGCCGAGAAAGGTTTTGACGTGGGGATTGCTGGACAGGCGGAAGAGCGTTCCCCAGGCCGTGCAAAGTTGAGGCCTTGGTGATTCTGGATGGTCCCAAGGGTCCAGAATTGTCCCTGGGAAAGCTGTCCTTTTCCCTCTTTTTCCGGCTGGAAGTACACCTCTGGCATCCGACTGCCGTTCGGCGACGTCCTGGGGGAGACGCCCCGGTTTCACTTGGGACGCACACTGGTGTTTCTCAGAAGAGCCCAAATTCCTCCCTGCGGGTGGGTGGGGGCCTGGGCACACCAGCATGGAATGTAAGGCTGTTTAGAACTGCGTACCTTGAGGCCGTGTGAAGGCCGCACGAAGGAGAGCTTTCGAGCGAACAGGGCAGCGCTTCGCCATCACCGTTGCACATTCACGGAGCTTAGTCAAACGAACGCATTTACTTCCTGGGGCTCCAACACAGCCGAGGAGTTGGAAGGCATACAGTGAGGGCCCTTTGACAGTTGTTACAACGAACGTGAGTGCACAGTGTCTCGTGAAATACCTTCCACGGTTGAAGCATTCCGTTAACGCATGCCCCTCCGCTCCCTCTGGCGCTCCGAGGTGTTCCTAACGGGGGAAATCTGGACTTTTGCTCGAGGCCGGGGTGGGGCGGGGGGACTCACAATTCTTCTGCCGGCGAGCTCCAGAGCGCTCCTGCTGAAGCTCCCAGCAAGGAACTGAGAGCAGCAGGCCTCACACGAGTCAACTCAGACTTCTTCTGTCACGAGTCAACTCAGACTTCTTATGTGAGGCCTTCCGGCAGCAAAGAGAAGGTGCGCGCGAGGAGTGTGCCTCAGGCAGCTTAGGACCCGCCACTGTCTCGTCTACCACGGAGGGGAACCAGGTTTGGCCAGGGTCGCCCAGCTTCATACCTGAGCTCCTACAGGTATCCTCAGCGGTTTCTGATTACCTCAAGGAAACACAACGGGAGGAACAGGGCCCTTCCGTGGAGGCCCTTTTGGGCACAGGGACCTCTGCGTGGGATCTACTGGGTAAGTATGGCAGTACCTCAGGTAGGCCTCAGTGACCAAGGCTCTCCGGCTCACGCCTAGCTGTGCAAAGCAGTGTGGCGAACGTACGTACTGCTCCTCAGGCTGGGCCCACAGCCTAGCTTTCGCTTCTGTGAGAGTGCTGTCCCGAGTCTCTTCCTGGAGCCAGTCGTCAGCGCGGTGTCTTTTGGCACTGCAGTTCTCTCTCAGTCAAGGAGGCCGTGCGACTGACTGGCAAAGGGAGTCCGCCCAGCGCTGCTTTCGCCAGTCTCTCTGACGACTGGGCCACTCTACCTGGGCAACCCAGAGAGGAGTACACTGCCCTAGCTATGAATGTGAAGAGCTGTCTCCAGGGGCCTGCTTACGCTAAGGTTCCTCAGAAGCCAGAGGCCGCCGTTCCGGCACGGAGAGAGGTCATCCTGCGAAACTGGTGAATGGGCTCCTACCCTGTGTGTCCCCAGGGGCGTCGCAGGCTTAAGGCACTCCGTGGTGGAGTATGGCCTCATTGGAGACCCCTGCACACCCAAGTCCCCTGACGTGAAGCACTGGAACTTCACCTTGAGGCCCGAGCTCACCTTTCGTTCGGCCGGAGCCGAACCTGGGGAGCCGTGGGAGGAGTTCCTAGAAAGGGATTGCCAGCACGGTTTTCGCTTTGGGAGAACACGCAGCCTCGGCCCACAACGACAGTCCTGCCGTGCAGAGACGTCGGGCCGCTAGTGCTGTTCCAGGCAGCTGTGAAGCCAAGCGCAAGGCGCCTGCAAACGGGGAGAAGGCGTCCTCTCCCCTCCGCGTCCCACGTTCAAGCTGAATGACGCAGCATGTTTCTCGGAAGGCTCTGCCGAGCTATCTAGTACAAGGGAGAGAGTGCCTGCCTCTGCCGAGAAAGGTTTTGACGTGGGGATTGCTGGACAGGCGGAAGAGCGTTCCCCAGGCCGTGCAAAGTTGAGGCCTTGGTGATTCTGGATGGTCCCAAGGGTCCAGAATTGTCCCTGGGAAAGCTGTCCTTTTCCCTCTTTTTCCGGCTGGAAGTACACCTCTGGCATCCGACTGCCGTTCGGCGACGTCCTGGGGGAGACGCCCCGGTTTCACTTGGGACGCACACTGGTGTTTCTCAGAAGAGCCCAAATTCCTCCCTGCGGGTGGGTGGGGGCCTGGGCACACCAGCATGGAATGTAAGGCTGTTTAGAACTGCGTACCTTGAGGCCGTGTGAAGGCCGCACGAACGAGAGCTTTCGAGCGAACAGGGCAGCGCTTCGCCATCACCGTTGCACATTCACGGAGCTTAGTCAAACGAACGCATTTACTTCCTGGGGCTCCAACACAGCCGAGGAGTTGGAAGGCATACAGTGAGGGCCCTTTGACAGTTGTTACAACGAACGTGAGTGCACAGTGTCTCGTGAAATACCTTCCACGGTTGAAGCATTCCGTTAACGCATGCCCCTCCGCTCCCTCTGGCGCTCCGAGGTGTTCCTAACGGGGGAAATCTGGACTTTTGCTCGAGGCCGGGGTGGGGCGGGGGGACTCACAATTCTTCTGCCGGCGAGCTCCAGAGCGCTCCTGCTGAAGCTCCCAGCAAGGAACTGAGAGCAGCAGGCCTCACACGAGTCAACTCAGACTTCTTCTGTCACGAGTCAACTCAGACTTCTTATGTGAGGCCTTCCGGCAGCAAAGAGAAGGTGCGCGCGAGGAGTGTGCCTCAGGCAGCTTAGGACCCGCCACTGTCTCGTCTACCACGGAGGGGAACCAGGTTTGGCCAGGGTCGCCCAGCTTCATACCTGAGCTCCTACAGGTATCCTCAGCGGTTTCTGATTACCTCAAGGAAACACAACGGGAGGAACAGGGCCCTTCCGTGGAGGCCCTTTTGGGCACAGCGACCTCTGCGTGGGATCTACTGCCTAAGTATGGCAGTACCTCAGGTAGGCCTCAGTGACCAAGGCTCTCCGGCTCACGCCTAGCTGTGTAAAGCAGTGTGGCGAACGTACGTACTGCTCCTCAGGCTGGGCCCACAGCCTAGCTTTCGCTTCTGTGAGAGTGCTGTCCCGAGTCTCTTCCTGGAGCCAGTCGTCAGCGCGGTGTCTTTTGGCACTGCAGTTCTCTCTCAGTCAAGGAGGCCGTGCGACTGACTGGCAAAGGGAGTCCGCCCAGCGCTGCTTTCGCCAGTCTCTCTGACGACTGGGCCACTCTACCTGGGCAACCCAGAGAGGAGTACACTGCCCTAGCTATGAAAGTGAAGAGCTGTCTCCAGGGGCCTGCTTACGCTAAGGTTCCTCAGAAGCCAGAGGCCGCCGTTCCGGCACGGAGAGAGGTCATCCTGCGAAACTGGTGAATGGGCTCCTACCCTGTGTGTCCCCAGGGGCGTCGCAGGGTTAAGGCACTCCGTGGTGGAGTATGGCCTCATTGGAGACCCCTGCACACCCAAGTCCCCTGACGTGAAACACTGGAACTTCACCTTGAGGCCCGAGCTCACCTTTCGTTCGGCCGGAGCCGAACCTGGGGAGCCGTGGGAGGAGTTCCTAGAAAGGGATTGCCAGCACGGTTTTCGCTTTGGGAGAACACGCAGCCTCGGCCCACAACGACAGTCCTGCCGTGCAGAGACGTCGGGCCGCTAGTGCTGTTCCAGGCAGCTGTGAAGCCAAGCGCAAGGCGCCTGCAAACGGGGAGAAGGCGTCCTCTCCCCTCCGCGTCCCACGTTCAAGCTGAATGACGCAGCATGTTTCTCGGAAGGCTCTGCCGAGCTATCTAGTACAAGGGAGAGAGTGCCTGCCTCTGCCGAGAAAGGTTTTGACGTGGGGATTGCTGGACAGGCGGAAGAGCGTTCCCCAGGCCGTGCAAAGTTGAGGCCTTGGTGATTCTGGATGGTCCCAAGGGTCCAGAATTGTCCCTGGGAAAGCTGTCCTTTTCCCTCTTTTTCCGGCTGGAAGTACACCTCTGGCATCCGACTGCCGTTCGGCGACGTCCTGGGGGAGACGCCCCGGTTTCACTTGGGACGCACACTGGTGTTTCTCAGAAGAGCCCAAATTCCTCCCTGCGGGTGGGTGGGGGCCTGGGCACACCAGCATGGAATGTAAGGCTGTTTAGAACTGCGTACCTTGAGGCCGTGTGAAGGCCGCACGAACGAGAGCTTTCGAGCGAACAGGGCAGCGCTTCGCCATCACCGTTGCACATTCACGGAGCTTAGTCAAACGAACGCATTTACTTCCTGGGGCTCCAACACAGCCGAGGAGTTGGAAGGCATACAGTGAGGGCCCTTTGACAGTTGTTACAACGAACGTGAGTGCACAGTGTCTCGTGAAATACCTTCCACGGTTGAAGCATTCCGTTAACGCATGCCCCTCCGCTCCCTCTGGCGCTCCGAGGTGTTCCTAACGGGGGAAATCTGGACTTTTGCTCGAGGCCGGGGTGGGGCGGGGGGACTCACAATTCTTCTGCCGGCGAGCTCCAGAGCGCTCCTGCTGAAGCTCCCAGCAAGGAACTGAGAACAGCAGGCCTCACACGAGTCAACTCAGACTTCTTCTGTCACGAGTCAACTCAGACTTCTTATGTGAGGCCTTCCGGCAGCAAAGAGAAGGTGCGCGCGAGGAGTGTGCCTCAGGCAGCTTAGGACCCGCCACTGTCTCGTCTACCACGGAGGGGAACCAGGTTTGGCCAGGGTCGCCCAGCTTCATACCTGAGCTCCTACAGGTATCCTCAGCGGTTTCTGATTACCTCAAGGAAACACAACGGGAGGAACAGGGCCCTTCCGTGGAGGCCCTTTTGGGCACAGGGACCTCTGCGTGGGATCTACTGCCTAAGTATGGCAGTACCTCAGGTAGGCCTCAGTGACCAAGGCTCTCCGGCTCACGCCTAGCTGTGTAAAGCAGTGTGGCGAACGTACGTACTGCTCCTCAGGCTGGGCCCACAGCCTAGCTTTCGCTTCTGTGAGAGTGCTGTCCCGAGTCTCTTCCTGGAGCCAGTCGTCAGCGCGGTGTCTTTTGGCACTGCAGTTCTCTCTCAGTCAAGGAGGCCGTGCGACTGACTGGCAAAGGGAGTCCGCCCAGCGCTGCTTTCGCCAGTCTCTCTGACGACTGGGCCACTCTACCTGGGCAACCCAGAGAGGAGTACACTGCCCTAGCTATGAAAGTGAAGAGCTGTCTCCAGGGGCCTGCTTACGCTAAGGTTCCTCAGAAGCCAGAGGCCGCCGTTCCGGCACGGAGAGAGGTCATCCTGCGAAACTGGTGAATGGGCTCCTACCCTGTGTGTCCCCAGGGGCGTCGCAGGGTTAAGGCACTCCGTGGTGGAGTATGGCCTCATTGGAGACCCCTGCACACCCAAGTCCCCTGACGTGAAACACTGGAACTTCACCTTGAGGCCCGAGCTCACCTTTCGTTCGGCCGGAGCCGAACCTGGGGAGCCGTGGGAGGAGTTCCTAGAAAGGGATTGCCAGCACGGTTTTCGCTTTGGGAGAACACGCAGCCTCGGCCCACAACGACAGTCCTGCCGTGCAGAGACGTCGGGCCGCTAGTGCTGTTCCAGGCAGCTGTGAAGCCAAGCGCAAGGCGCCTGCAAACGGGGAGAAGGCGTCCTCTCCCCTCCGCGTCCCACGTTCAAGCTGAATGACGCAGCATGTTTCTCGGAAGGCTCTGCCGAGCTATCTAGTACAAGGGAGAGAGTGCCTGCCTCTGCCGAGAAAGGTTTTGACGTGGGGATTGCTGGACAGGCGGAAGAGCGTTCCCCAGGCCGTGCAAAGTTGAGGCCTTGGTGATTCTGGATGGTCCCAAGGGTCCAGAATTGTCCCTGGGAAAGCTGTCCTTTTCCCTCTTTTTCCGGCTGGAAGTACACCTCTGGCATCCGACTGCCGTTCGGCGACGTCCTGGGGGAGACGTCCCGGTTTCACTTGGGACGCACACTGGTGTTTCTCAGAAGAGCCCAAATTCCTCCCTGCGGGTGGGTGGGGGCCTGGGCACACCAGCATGGAATGTAAGGCTGTTTAGAACTGCGTACCTTGAGGCCGTGTGAAGGCCGCACGAACGAGAGCTTTCGAGCGAACAGGGCAGCGCTTCGCCATCACCGTTGCACATTCACGGAGCTTAGTCAAACGAACGCATTTACTTCCTGGGGCTCCAACACAGCCGAGGAGTTGGAAGGCATACAGTGAGGGCCCTTTGACAGTTGTTACAACGAACGTGAGTGCACAGTGTCTCGTGAAATACCTTCCACGGTTGAAGCATTCCGTTAACGCATGCCCCTCCGCTCCCTCTGGCGCTCCGAGGTGTTCCTAACGGGGGAAATCTGGACTTTTGCTCGAGGCCGGGGTGGGGCGGGGGGACTCACAATTCTTCTGCCGGCGAGCTCCAGAGCGCTCCTGCTGAAGCTCCCAGCAAGGAACTGAGAGCAGCAGGCCTCACACGAGTCAACTCAGACTTCTTCTGTCACGAGTCAACTCAGACTTCTTATGTGAGGCCTTCCGGCAGCAAAGAGAAGGTGCGCGCGAGGAGTGTGCCTCAGGCAGCTTAGGACCCGCCACTGTCTCGTCTACCACGGAGGGGAACCAGGTTTGGCCAGGGTCGCCCAGCTTCATACCTGAGCTCCTACAGGTATCCTCAGCGGTTTCTGATTACCTCAAGGAAACACAACGGGAGGAACAGGGCCCTTCCGTGGAGGCCCTTTTGGGCACAGGGACCTCTGCGTGGGATCTACTGGGTAAGTATGGCAGTACCTCAGGTAGGCCTCAGTGACCAAGGCTCTCCGGCTCACGCCTAGCTGTGTAAAGCAGTGTGGCGAACGTACGTACTGCTCCTCAGGCTGGGCCCACAGCCTAGCTTTCGCTTCTGTGAGAGTGCTGTCCCGAGTCTCTTCCTGGAGCCAGTCGTCAGCGCGGTGTCTTTTGGCACTGCACTTCTCTCTCAGTCAAGGAGGCCGTGCGACTGACTGGCAAAGGGAGTCCGCCCAGCGCTGCTTTCGCCAGTCTCTCTGACGACTGGGCCACTCTACCTGGGCAACCCAGAGAGGAGTACACTGCCCTAGCTATGAAAGTGAAGAGCTGTCTCCAGGGGCCTGCTTACGCTAAGGTTCCTCAGAAGCCAGAGGCCGCCGTTCCGGCACGGAGAGAGGTCATCCTGCGAAACTGGTGAATGGGCTCCTACCCTGTGTGTCCCCAGGGGCGTCGCAGGGTTAAGGCACTCCGTGGTGGAGTATGGCCTCATTGGAGACCCCTGCACACCCAAGTCCCCTGACGTGAAACACTGGAACTTCACCTTGAGGCCCGAGCTCACCTTTCGTTCGGCCGGAGCCGAACCTGGGGAGCCGTGGGAGGAGTTCCTAGAAAGGGATTGCCAGCACGGTTTTCGCTTTGGGAGAACACGCAGCCTCGGCCCACAACGACAGTCCTGCCGTGCAGAGACGTCGGGCCGCTAGTGCTGTTCCAGGCAGCTGTGAAGCCAAGCGCAAGGCGCCTGCAAACGGGGAGAAGGCGTCCTCTCCCCTCCGCGTCCCACGTTCAAGCTGAATGACGCAGCATGTTTCTCGGAAGGCTCTGCCGAGCTATCTAGTACAAGGGAGAGAGTGCCTGCCTCTGCCGAGAAAGGTTTTGACGTGGGGATTGCTGGACAGGCGGAAGAGCGTTCCCCAGGCCGTGCAAAGTTGAGGCCTTGGTGATTCTGGATGGTCCCAAGGGTCCAGAATTGTCCCTGGGAAAGCTGTCCTTTTCCCTCTTTTTCCGGCTGGAAGTACACCTCTGGCATCCGACTGCCGTTCGGCGACGTCCTGGGGGAGACGCCCCGGTTTCACTTGGGACGCACACTGGTGTTTCTCAGAAGAGCCCAAATTCCTCCCTGCGGGTGGGTGGGGGCCTGGGCACACCAGCATGGAATGTAAGGCTCTTTAGAACTGCGTACCTTGAGGCCGTGTGAAGGCCGCACGAACGAGAGCTTTCGAGCGAACAGGGCAGCGCTTCGCCATCACCGTTGCACATTCACGGAGCTTAGTCAAACGAACGCATTTACTTCCTGGGGCTCCAACACAGCCGAGGAGTTGGAAGGCATACAGTGAGGGCCCTTTGACAGTTGTTACAACGAACGTGAGTGCACAGTGTCTCGTGAAATACCTTCCACGGTTGAAGCATTCCGTTAACGCATGCCCCTCCGCTCCCTCTGGCGCTCCGAGGTGTTCCTAACGGGGGAAATCTGGACTTTTGCTCGAGGCCGGGGTGGGGCGGGGGGACTCACAATTCTTCTGCCGGCGAGCTCCAGAGCGCTCCTGCTGAAGCTCCCAGCAAGGAACTGAGAACAGCAGGCCTCACACGAGTCAACTCAGACTTCTTCTGTCACGAGTCAACTCAGACTTCTTATGTGAGGCCTTCCGGCAGCAAAGAGAAGGTGCGCGCGAGGAGTGTGCCTCAGGCAGCTTAGGACCCGCCACTGTCTCGTCTACCACGGAGGGGAACCAGGTTTGGCCAGGGTCGCCCAGCTTCATACCTGAGCTCCTACAGGTATCCTCAGCGGTTTCTGATTACCTCAAGGAAACACAACGGGAGGAACAGGGCCCTTCCGTGGAGGCCCTTTTGGGCACAGGGACCTCTGCGTGGGATCTACTGCCTAAGTATGGCAGTACCTCAGGTAGGCCTCAGTGACCAAGGCTCTCCGGCTCACGCCTAGCTGTGTAAAGCAGTGTGGCGAACGTACGTACTGCTCCTCAGGCTGGGCCCACAGCCTAGCTTTCGCTTCTGTGAGAGTGCTGTCCCGAGTCTCTTCCTGGAGCCAGTCGTCAGCGCGGTGTCTTTTGGCACTGCAGTTCTCTCTCAGTCAAGGAGGCCGTGCGACTGACTGGCAAAGGGAGTCCGCCCAGCGCTGCTTTCGCCAGTCTCTCTGACGACTGGGCCACTCTACCTGGGCAACCCAGAGAGGAGTACACTGCCCTAGCTATGAAAGTGAAGAGCTGTCTCCAGGGGCCTGCTTACGCTAAGGTTCCTCAGAAGCCAGAGGCCGCCGTTCCGGCACGGAGAGAGGTCATCCTGCGAAACTGGTGAATGGGCTCCTACCCTGTGTGTCCCCAGGGGCGTCGCAGGGTTAAGGCACTCCGTGGTGGAGTATGGCCTCATTGGAGACCCCTGCACACCCAAGTCCCCTGACGTGAAACACTGGAACTTCACCTTGAGGCCCGAGCTCACCTTTCGTTCGGCCGGAGCCGAACCTGGGGAGCCGTGGGAGGAGTTCCTAGAAAGGGATTGCCAGCACGGTTTTCGCTTTGGGAGAACACGCAGCCTCGGCCCACAACGACAGTCCTGCCGTGCAGAGACGTCGGGCCGCTAGTGCTGTTCCAGGCAGCTGTGAAGCCAAGCGCAAGGCGCCTGCAAACGGGGAGAAGGCGTCCTCTCCCCTCCGCGTCCCACGTTCAAGCTGAATGACGCAGCATGTTTCTCGGAAGGCTCTGCCGAGCTATCTAGTACAAGGGAGAGAGTGCCTGCCTCTGCCGAGAAAGGTTTTGACGTGGGGATTGCTGGACAGGCGGAAGAGCGTTCCCCAGGCCGTGCAAAGTTGAGGCCTTGGTGATTCTGGATGGTCCCAAGGGTCCAGAATTGTCCCTGGGAAAGCTGTCCTTTTCCCTCTTTTTCCGGCTGGAAGTACACCTCTGGCATCCGACTGCCGTTCGGCGACGTCCTGGGGGAGACGCCCCGGTTTCACTTGGGACGCACACTGGTGTTTCTCAGAAGAGCCCAAATTCCTCCCTGCGGGTGGGTGGGGGCCTGGGCACACCAGCATGGAATGTAAGGCTGTTTAGAACTGCGTACCTTGAGGCCGTGTGAAGGCCGCACGAACGAGAGCTTTCGAGCGAACAGGGCAGCGCTTCGCCATCACCGTTGCACATTCACGGAGCTTAGTCAAACGAACGCATTTACTTCCTGGGGCTCCAACACAGCCGAGGAGTTGGAAGGCATACAGTGAGGGCCCTTTGACAGTTGTTACAACGAACGTGAGTGCACAGTGTCTCGTGAAATACCTTCCACGGTTGAAGCATTCCGTTAACGCATGCCCCTCCGCTCCCTCTGGCGCTCCGAGGTGTTCCTAACGGGGGAAATCTGGACTTTTGCTCGAGGCCGGGGTGGGGCGGGGGGACTCACAATTCTTCTGCCGGCGAGCTCCAGAGCGCTCCTGCTGAAGCTCCCAGCAAGGAACTGAGAGCAGCAGGCCTCACACGAGTCAACTCAGACTTCTTCTGTCACGAGTCAACTCAGACTTCTTATGTGAGGCCTTCCGGCAGCAAAGAGAAGGTGCGCGCGAGGAGTGTGCCTCAGGCAGCTTAGGACCCGCCACTGTCTCGTCTACCACGGAGGGGAACCAGGTTTGGCCAGGGTCGCCCAGCTTCATACCTGAGCTCCTACAGGTATCCTCAGCGGTTTCTGATTACCTCAAGGAAACACAACGGGAGGAACAGGGCCCTTCCGTGGAGGCCCTTTTGGGCACAGGGACCTCTGCGTGGGATCTACTGGGTAAGTATGGCAGTACCTCAGGTAGGCCTCAGTGACCAAGGCTCTCCGGCTCACGCCTAGCTGTGTAAAGCAGTGTGGCGAACGTACGTACTGCTCCTCAGGCTGGGCCCACAGCCTAGCTTTCGCTTCTGTGAGAGTGCTGTCCCGAGTCTCTTCCTGGAGCCAGTCGTCAGCGCGGTGTCTTTTGGCACTGCAGTTCTCTCTCAGTCAAGGAGGCCGTGCGACTGACTGGCAAAGGGAGTCCGCCCAGCGCTGCTTTCGCCAGTCTCTCTGACGACTGGGCCACTCTACCTGGGCAACCCAGAGAGGAGTACACTGCCCTAGCTATGAAAGTGAAGAGCTGTCTCCAGGGGCCTGCTTACGCTAAGGTTCCTCAGAAGCCAGAGGCCGCCGTTCCGGCACGGAGAGAGGTCATCCTGCGAAACTGGTGAATGGGCTCCTACCCTGTGTGTCCCCAGGGGCGTCGCAGGGTTAAGGCACTCCGTGGTGGAGTATGGCCTCATTGGAGACCCCTGCACACCCAAGTCCCCTGACGTGAAACACTGGAACTTCACCTTGAGGCCCGAGCTCACCTTTCGTTCGGCCGGAGCCGAACCTGGGGAGCCGTGGGAGGAGTTCCTAGAAAGGGATTGCCAGCACGGTTTTCGCTTTGGGAGAACACGCAGCCTCGGCCCACAACGACAGTCCTGCCGTGCAGAGACGTCGGGCCGCTAGTGCTGTTCCAGGCAGCTGTGAAGCCAAGCGCAAGGCGCCTGCAAACGGGGAGAAGGCGTCCTCTCCCCTCCGCGTCCCACGTTCAAGCTGAATGACGCAGCATGTTTCTCGGAAGGCTCTGCCGAGCTATCTAGTACAAGGGAGAGAGTGCCTGCCTCTGCCGAGAAAGGTTTTGACGTGGGGATTGCTGGACAGGCGGAAGAGCGTTCCCCAGGCCGTGCAAAGTTGAGGCCTTGGTGATTCTGGATGGTCCCAAGGGTCCAGAATTGTCCCTGGGAAAGCTGTCCTTTTCCCTCTTTTTCCGGCTGGAAGTACACCTCTGGCATCCGACTGCCGTTCGGCGACGTCCTGGGGGAGACGCCCCGGTTTCACTTGGGACGCACACTGGTGTTTCTCAGAAGAGCCCAAATTCCTCCCTGCGGGTGGGTGGGGGCCTGGGCACACCAGCATGGAATGTAAGGCTGTTTAGAACTGCGTACCTTGAGGCCGTGTGAAGGCCGCACGAAGGAGAGCTTTCGAGCGAACAGGGCAGCGCTTCGCCATCACCGTTGCACATTCACGGAGCTTAGTCAAACGAACGCATTTACTTCCTGGGGCTCCAACACAGCCGAGGAGTTGGAAGGCATACAGTGAGGGCCCTTTGACAGTTGTTACAACGAACGTGAGTGCACAGTGTCTCGTGAAATACCTTCCACGGTTGAAGCATTCCGTTAACGCATGCCCCTCCGCTCCCTCTGGCGCTCCGAGGTGTTCCTAACGGGGAAAATCTGGACTTTTGCTCGAGGCCGGGGTGGGGCGGGGGGACTCACAATTCTTCTGCCGGCGAGCTCCAGAGCGCTCCTGCTGAAGCTCCCAGCAAGGAACTGAGAGCAGCAGGCCTCACACGAGTCAACTCAGACTTCTTCTGTCACGAGTCAACTCAGACTTCTTATGTGAGGCCTTCCGGCAGCAAAGAGAAGGTGCGCGCGAGGAGTGTGCCTCAGGCAGCTTAGGACCCGCCACTGTCTCGTCTACCACGGAGGGGAACCAGGTTTGGCCAGGGTCGCCCAGCTTCATACCTGAGCTCCTACAGGTATCCTCAGCGGTTTCTGATTACCTCAAGGAAACACAACGGGAGGAACAGGGCCCTTCCGTGGAGGCCCTTTTGGGCACAGGGACCTCTGCGTGGGATCTACTGGGTAAGTATGGCAGTACCTCAGGTAGGCCTCAGTGACCAAGGCTCTCCGGCTCACGCCTAGCTGTGCAAAGCAGTGTGGCGAACGTACGTACTGCTCCTCAGGCTGGGCCCACAGCCTAGCTTTCGCTTCTGTGAGAGTGCTGTCCCGAGTCTCTTCCTGGAGCCAGTCGTCAGCGCGGTGTCTTTTGGCACTGCAGTTCTCTCTCAGTCAAGGAGGCCGTGCGACTGACTGGCAAAGGGAGTCCGCCCA
Source organism: Grampus griseus (assembly GCF_964374135.1). Classification (NCBI taxonomy): domain Eukaryota; kingdom Metazoa; phylum Chordata; class Mammalia; order Artiodactyla; family Delphinidae; genus Grampus; species Grampus griseus. Next base: position 131,076 of record NW_028133273.1, on the reverse strand, counting down.
GCGCTGCTTTCGCCAGTCTCTCTGACGACTGGGCCACTCTACCTGGGCAACCCAGAGAGGAGTACACTGCCCTAGCTATGAATGTGAAGAGCTGTCTCCAGGGGCCTGCTTACGCTAAGGTTCCTCAGAAGCCAGAGGCCGCCGTTCCGGCACGGAGAGAGGTCATCCTGCGAAACTGGTGAATGGGCTCCTACCCTGTGTGTCCCCAGGGGCGTCGCAGGGTTAAGGCACTCCGTGGTGGAGTATGGCCTCATTGGAGACCCCTGCACACCCAAGTCCCCTGACGTGAAGCACTGGAACTTCACCTTGAGGCCCGAGCTCACCTTTCGTTCGGCCGGAGCCGAACCTGGGGAGCCGTGGGAGGAGTTCCTAGAAAGGGATTGCCAGCACGGTTTTCGCTTTGGGAGAACACGCAGCCTCGGCCCACAACGACAGTCCTGCCGTGCAGAGACGTCGGGCCGCTAGTGCTGTTCCAGGCAGCTGTGAAGCCAAGCGCAAGGCGCCTGCAAACGGGGAGAAGGCGTCCTCTCCCCTCCGCGTCCCACGTTCAAGCTGAATGACGCAGCATGTTTCTCGGAAGGCTCTGCCGAGCTATCTAGTACAAGGGAGAGAGTGCCTGCCTCTGCCGAGAAAGGTTTTGACGTGGGGATTGCTGGACAGGCGGAAGAGCGTTCCCCAGGCCGTGCAAAGTTGAGGCCTTGGTGATTCTGGATGGTCCCAAGGGTCCAGAATTGTCCCTGGGAAAGCTGTCCTTTTCCCTCTTTTTCCGGCTGGAAGTACACCTCTGGCATCCGACTGCCGTTCGGCGACGTCCTGGGGGAGACGCCCCGGTTTCACTTGGGACGCACACTGGTGTTTCTCAGAAGAGCCCAAATTCCTCCCTGCGGGTGGGTGGGGGCCTGGGCACACCAGCATGGAATGTAAGGCTGTTTAGAACTGCGTACCTTGAGGCCGTGTGAAGGCCGCACGAACGAGAGCTTTCGAGCGAACAGGGCAGCGCTTCGCCATCACCGTTGCACATTCACGGAGCTTAGTCAAACGAACGCATTTACTTCCTGGGGCTCCAACACAGCCGAGGAGTTGGAAGGCATACAGTGAGGGCCCTTTGACAGTTGTTACAACGAACGTGAGTGCACAGTGTCTCGTGAAATACCTTCCACGGTTGAAGCATTCCGTTAACGCATGCCCCTCCGCTCCCTCTGGCGCTCCGAGGTGTTCCTAACGGGGGAAATCTGGACTTTTGCCCGAGGCCGGGGTGTGGCGGGGGGACTCACAATTCTTCTGCCGGCGAGCTCCAGAGCGCTCCTGCTGAAGCTCCCAGCAAGGAACTGAGAGCAGCAGGCCTCACACGAGTCAACTCAGACTTCTGTCACGAGTCAACTCAGACTTCTTATGTGAGGCCTTCCGGCAGCAAAGAGAAGGTGCGCGCGAGGAGTGTGCCTCAGGCAGCTTAGGACCCGCCGCTGTCTCGTCTACCACGGAGGGGAACCAGGTTTGGCCAGGGTCGCCCAGCTTCATACCTGAGCTCCTACAGGTATCCTCAGCGGTTTCTGATTACCTCAAGGAAACACAACGGGAGGAACAGGGCCCTTCCGTGGAGGCCCTTTTGGGCACAGGGACCTCTGCGTGGGATCTACTGGGTAAGTATGGCAGTACCTCAGGTAGGCCTCAGTGACCAAGGCTCTCCGGCTCACGCCTAGCTGTGCAAAGCAGTGTGGCGAACGTACGTACTGCTCCTCAGGCTGGGCCCACAGCCTAGCTTTCGCTTCTGTGAGAGTGCTGTCCCGAGTCTCTTCCTGGAGCCAGTCGTCAGCGCGGTGTCTTTTGGCACTGCAGTTCTCTCTCAGTCAAGGAGGCCGTGCGACTGACTGGCAAAGGGAGTCCGCCCAGCGCTGCTTTCGCCAGTCTCTCTGACGACTGGGCCACTCTACCTGGGCAACCCAGAGAGGAGTACACTGCCCTAGCTATGAATGTGAAGAGCTGTCTCCAGGGGCCTGCTTACGCTAAGGTTCCTCAGAAGCCAGAGGCCGCCGTTCCGGCACGGAGAGAGGTCATCCTGCGAAACTGGTGAGTGGGCTCCTACCCTGTGTGTCCCCAGGGGCGTCGCAGGGTTAAGGCACTCCGTGGTGGAGTATGGCCTCATTGGAGACCCCTGCACACCCAACTCCCCTGAAGTGAAGCACTGGAACTTCACCTTGAGGCCCGAGCTCACCTTTCGTTCGGCCGGAGCCGAACCTGGGGTGCCGTGGGAGGAGTTCCTAGAAAGGGATTGCCAGCACGGTTTTCGCTTTGGGAGAACACGCAGCCTCGGCCCACAACGACAGTCCTGCCGTGCAGAGACGTCGGGCCGCTAGTGCTGTTCCAGGCAGCTGTGAAGCCAAGCGCAAGGCGCCTGCAAACGGGGAGAAAGCGTCTTCTCCCCTCCGCGTCCCACGTTCAAGCTGAATGACGGAGCATGTTTCTCGGAAGGCTCTGCCGAGCTATCTAGTACAAGGGAGAGAGTGCCTGCCTCTGCCGAGAAAGGTTTTGACGTGGGGATTGCCGGACAGGCGGAAGAGCGTTCCCCAGGCCGTGCAAAGTTGAGGCCTTGGTGATTCTGGATGGTCCCAAGGGTCCAGAATTGTCCCTGGGAAAGCTGTCCTTTTCCCTCTTTTTCCGGCTGGAAGTACACCTCTGGCATCCGACTGCCGTTCGGCGACGTCCTGGGGGAGACGCCCCGGTTTCACTTGGGGCGCACACTGGTGTTTCTCAGAAGAGCCCAAATTCCTCCCTGCGGGTGGGTGGGGGCCTGGGCACACCAGCATGGAATGTAAGGCTGTTTAGAACTGCGTACCTTGAGGCCGTGTGAAGGCCGCACGAACGAGAGCTTTCGAGCGAACAGGGCAGCGCTTCGCCATCACCGTTGCACATTCACGGAGCTTAGTCAAACGAACGCATTTACTTCCTGGGGCTCCAACACAGCCGAGGAGTTGGAAGGCATACAGTGAGGGCCCTTTGACAGTTGTTACAACGAACGTGAGTGCACAGTGTCTCGTGAAATACCTTCCACGGTTGAAGCATTCCGTTAACGCATGCCCCTCCGCTCCCTCTGGCGCTCCGAGGTGTTCCTAACGGGGGAAATCTGGACTTTTGCCCGAGGCCGGGGTGTGGCGGGGGGACTCACAATTCTTCTGCCGGCGAGCTCCAGAGCGCTCCTGCTGAAGCTCCCAGCAAGGAACTGAGAGCAGCAGGCCTCACACGAGTCAACTCAGACTTCTTCTGTCACGAGTCAACTCAGACTTCTTATGTGAGGCCTTCCGGCAGCAAAGAGAAGGTGCGCGCGAGGAGTGTGCCTCAGGCAGCTTAGGACCCGCCGCTGTCTCGTCTACCACGGAGGGGAACCAGGTTTGGCCAGGGTCGCCCAGCTTCATACCTGAGCTCCTACAGGTATCCTCAGCGGTTTCTGATTACCTCAAGGCAACACAACGGGAGGAACAGGGCCCTTCCGTGGAGGCCCTTTTGGGCACAGGGACCTCTGCGTGGGATCTACTGGGTAAGTATGGCAGTACCTCAGGTAAGCCTCAGTGACCAAGGCTCTCCGGCTCACGCCTAGCTGTGCAAAGCAGTGTGGCGAACGTACGTACTGCTCCTCAGGCTGGGCCCACAGCCTAGCTTTCGCTTCTGTGAGAGTGCTGTCCCGAGTCTCTTCCTGGAGCCAGTCGTCAGCGCGGTGTCTTTTGGCACTGCAGTTCTCTCTCAGTCAAGGAGGCCGTGCGACTGACTGGCAAAGGGAGTCCGCCCAGCGCTGCTTTCGCCAGTCTCTCTGACGACTGGGCCACTCTACCTGGGCAAACCAGAGAGGAGTACACTGCCCTAGCTATGAATGTGAAGAGCTGTCTCCAGGGGCCTGCTTACGCTAAGGTTCCTCAGAAGCCAGAGGCCGCCGTTCCGGCACGGAGAGAGGTCATCCTGCGAAACAGGTGAGTGGGCTCCTACCCTGTGTGTCCCCAGGGGCGTCGCAGGGTTAAGGCACTCCGTGGTGGAGTATGGCCTCATTGGAGACCCCTGCACACCCAACTCCCCTGAAGTGAAGCACTGGAACTTCACCTTGAGGCCCGAGCTCACCTTTCGTTCGGCCGGAGCCGAACCTGGGGTGCCGTGGGAGGAGTTCCTAGAAAGGGATTGCCAGCACGGTTTTCGCTTTGGGAGAACACGCAGCCTCGGCCCACAACGACAGTCCTGCCGTGCAGAGACGTCGGGCCGCTAGTGCTGTTCCAGGCAGCTGTGAAGCCAAGCGCAAGGCGCCTGCAAACGGGGAGAAAGCGTCTTCTCCCCTCCGCGTCCCACGTTCAAGCTGAATGACGGAGCATGTTTCTCGGAAGGCTCTGCCGAGCTATCTAGTACAAGGGAGAGAGTGCCTGCCTCTGCCGAGAAAGGTTTTGACGTGGGGATTGCTGGACAGGCGGAAGAGCGTTCCCCAGGCCGTGCAAAGTTGAGGCCTTGGTGATTCTGGATGGTCCCAAGGGTCCAGAATTGTCCCTGGGAAAGCTGTCCTTTTCCCTCTTTTTCCGGCTGGAAGTACACCTCTGGCATCCGACTGCCGTTCGGCGACGTCCTGGGGGAGACGCCCCGGTTTCACTTGGGGCGCACACTGGTGTTTCTCAGAAGAGCCCAAATTCCTCCCTGCGGGTGGGTGGGGGCCTGGGCACACCAGCATGGAATGTAAGGCTGTTTAGAACTGCGTACCTTGAGGCCGTGTGAAGGCCGCACGAACGAGAGCTTTCGAGCGAACAGGGCAGCGCTTCGCCATCACCGTTGCACATTCACGGAGCTTAGTCAAACGAACGCATTTACTTCCTGGGGCTCCAACACAGCCGAGGAGTTGGAAGGCATACAGTGAGGGCCCTTTGACAGTTGTTACAACGAACGTGAGTGCACAGTGTCTCGTGAAATACCTTCCACGGTTGAAGCATTCCGTTAACGCATGCCCCTCCGCTCCCTCTGGCGCTCCGAGGTGTTCCTAACGGGGGAAATCTGGACTTTTGCCCGAGGCCGGGGTGTGGCGGGGGGACTCACAATTCTTCTGCCGGCGAGCTCCAGAGCGCTCCTGCTGAAGCTCCCAGCAAGGAACTGAGAGCAGCAGGCCTCACACGAGTCAACTCAGACTTCTTCTGTCACGAGTCAACTCAGACTTCTTATGTGAGGCCTTCCGGCAGCAAAGAGAAGGTGCGCGCGAGGAGTGTGCCTCAGGCAGCTTAGGACCCGCCGCTGTCTCGTCTACCACGGAGGGGAACCAGGTTTGGCCAGGGTCGCCCAGCTTCATACCTGAGCTCCTACAGGTATCCTCAGCGGTTTCTGATTACCTCAAGGCAACACAACGGGAGGAACAGGGCCCTTCCGTGGAGGCCCTTTTGGGCACAGGGACCTCTGCGTGGGATCTACTGGGTAAGTATGGCAGTACCTCAGGTAGGCCTCAGTGACCAAGGCTCTCCGGCTCACGCCTAGCTGTGCAAAGCAGTGTGGCGAACGTACGTACTGCTCCTCAGGCTGGGCCCACAGCCTAGCTTTCGCTTCTGTGAGAGTGCTGTCCCGAGTCTCTTCCTGGAGCCAGTCGTCAGCGCGGTGTCTTTTGGCACTGCAGTTCTCTCTCAGTCAAGGAGGCCGTGCGACTGACTGGCAAAGGGAGTCCGCCCAGCGCTGCTTTCGCCAGTCTCTCTGACGACTGGGCCACTCTACCTGGGCAAACCAGAGAGGAGTACACTGCCCTAGCTATGAATGTGAAGAGCTGTCTCCAGGGGCCTGCTTACGCTAAGGTTCCTCAGAAGCCAGAGGCCGCCGTTCCGGCACGGAGAGAGGTCATCCTGCGAAACAGGTGAGTGGGCTCCTACCCTGTGTGTCCCCAGGGGCGTCGCAGGGTTAAGGCACTCCGTGGTGGAGTATGGCCTCATTGGAGACCCCTGCACACCCAACTCCCCTGAAGTGAAGCACTGGAACTTCACCTTGAGGCCCGAGCTCACCTTTCGTTCGGCCGGAGCCGAACCTGGGGTGCCGTGGGAGGAGTTCCTAGAAAGGGATTGCCAGCACGGTTTTCGCTTTGGGAGAACACGCAGCCTCGGCCCACAACGACAGTCCTGCCGTGCAGAGACGTCGGGCCGCTAGTGCTGTTCCAGGCAGCTGTGAAGCCAAGCGCAAGGCGCCTGCAAACGGGGAGAAAGCGTCTTCTCCCCTCCGCGTCCCACGTTCAAGCTGAATGACGGAGCATGTTTCTCGGAAGGCTCTGCCGAGCTATCTAGTACAAGGGAGAGAGTGCCTGCCTCTGCCGAGAAAGGTTTTGACGTGGGGATTGCTGGACAGGCGGAAGAGCGTTCCCCAGGCCGTGCAAAGTTGAGGCCTTGGTGATTCTGGATGGTCCCAAGGGTCCAGAATTGTCCCTGGGAAAGCTGTCCTTTTCCCTCTTTTTCCGGCTGGAAGTACACCTCTGGCATCCGACTGCCGTTCGGCGACGTCCTGGGGGAGACGCCCCGGTTTCACTTGGGGCGCACACTGGTGTTTCTCAGAAGAGCCCAAATTCCTCCCTGCGGGTGGGTGGGGGCCTGGGCACACCAGCATGGAATGTAAGGCTGTTTAGAACTGCGTACCTTGAGGCCGTGTGAAGGCCGCACGAACGAGAGCTTTCGAGCGAACAGGGCAGCGCTTCGCCATCACCGTTGCACATTCACGGAGCTTAGTCAAACGAACGCATTTACTTCCTGGGGCTCCAACACAGCCGAGGAGTTGGAAGGCATACAGTGAGGGCCCTTTGACAGTTGTTACAACGAACGTGAGTGCACAGTGTCTCGTGAAATACCTTCCACGGTTGAAGCATTCCGTTAACGCATGCCCCTCCGCTCCCTCTGGCGCTCCGAGGTGTTCCTAACGGGGGAAATCTGGACTTTTGCCCGAGGCCGGGGTGGGGCGGGGGGACTCACAATTCTTCTGCCGGCGAGCTCCAGAGCGCTCCTGCTGAAGCTCCCAGCAAGGAACTGAGAGCAGCAGGCCTCACACGAGTCAACTCAGACTTCTTCTGTCACGAGTCAACTCAGACTTCTTATGTGAGGCCTTCCGGCAGCAAAGAGAAGGTGCGCGCGAGGAGTGTGCCTCAGGCAGCTTAGGACCCGCCGCTGTCTCGTCTACCACGGAGGGGAACCAGGTTTGGCCAGGGTCGCCCAGCTTCATACCTGAGCTCCTACAGGTATCCTCAGCGGTTTCTGATTACCTCAAGGAAACACAACGGGAGGAACAGGGCCCTTCCGTGGAGGCCCTTTTGGGCACAGGGACCTCTGCGTGGGATCTACTGGGTAAGTATGGCAGTACCTCAGGTAGGCCTCAGTGACCAAGGCTCTCCGGCTCACGCCTAGCTGTGCAAAGCAGTGTGGCGAACGTACGTACTGCTCCTCAGGCTGGGCCCACAGCCTAGCTTTCGCTTCTGTGAGAGTGCTGTCCCGAGTCTCTTCCTGGAGCCAGTCGTCAGCGCGGTGTCTTTTGGCACTGCAGTTCTCTCTCAGTCAAGGAGGCCGTGCGACTGACTGGCAAAGGGAGTCCGCCCAGCGCTGCTTTCGCCAGTCTCTCTGACGACTGGGCCACTCTACCTGGGCAAACCAGAGAGGAGTACACTGCCCTAGCTATGAATGTGAAGAGCTGTCTCCAGGGGCCTGCTTACGCTAAGGTTCCTCAGAAGCCAGAGGCCGCCGTTCCGGCACGGAGAGAGGTCATCCTGCGAAACTGGTGAGTGGGCTCCTACCCTGTGTGTCCCCAGGGGCGTCGCAGGGTTAAGGCACTCCGTGGTGGAGTATGGCCTCATTGGAGACCCCTGCACACCCAACTCCCCTGAAGTGAAGCACTGGAACTTCACCTTGAGGCCCGAGCTCACCTTTCGTTCGGCCGGAGCCGAACCTGGGGTGCCGTGGGAGGAGTTCCTAGAAAGGGATTGCCAGCACGGTTTTCGCTTTGGGAGAACACGCAGCCTCGGCCCACAACGACAGTCCTGCCGTGCAGAGACGTCGGGCCGCTAGTGCTGTTCCAGGCAGCTGTGAAGCCAAGCGCAAGGCGCCTGCAAACGGGGAGAAAGCGTCTTCTCCCCTCCGCGTCCCACGTTCAAGCTGAATGACGGAGCATGTTTCTCGGAAGGCTCTGCCGAGCTATCTAGTACAAGGGAGAGAGTGCCTGCCTCTGCCGAGAAAGGTTTTGACGTGGGGATTGCTGGACAGGCGGAAGAGCGTTCCCCAGGCCGTGCAAAGTTGAGGCCTTGGTGATTCTGGATGGTCCCAAGGGTCCAGAATTGTCCCTGGGAAAGCTGTCCTTTTCCCTCTTTTTCCGGCTGGAAGTACACCTCTGGCATCCGACTGCCGTTCGGCGACGTCCTGGGGGAGACGCCCCGGTTTCACTTGGGGCGCACACTGGTGTTTCTCAGAAGAGCCCAAATTCCTCCCTGCGGGTGGGTGGGGGCCTGGGCACACCAGCATGGAATGTAAGGCTGTTTAGAACTGCGTACCTTGAGGCCGTGTGAAGGCCGCACGAACGAGAGCTTTCGAGCGAACAGGGCAGCGCTTCGCCATCACCGTTGCACATTCACGGAGCTTAGTCAAACGAACGCATTTACTTCCTGGGGCTCCAACACAGCCGAGGAGTTGGAAGGCATACAGTGAGGGCCCTTTGACAGTTGTTACAACGAACGTGAGTGCACAGTGTCTCGTGAAATACCTTCCACGGTTGAAGCATTCCGTTAACGCATGCCCCTCCGCTCCCTCTGGCGCTCCGAGGTGTTCCTAACGGGGGAAATCTGGACTTTTGCCCGAGGCCGGGGTGGGGCGGGGGGACTCACAATTCTTCTGCCGGCGAGCTCCAGAGCGCTCCTGCTGAAGCTCCCAGCAAGGAACTGAGAGCAGCAGGCCTCACACGAGTCAACTCAGACTTCTTCTGTCACGAGTCAACTCAGACTTCTTATGTGAGGCCTTCCGGCAGCAAAGAGAAGGTGCGCGCGAGGAGTGTGCCTCAGGCAGCTTAGGACCCGCCGCTGTCTCGTCTACCACGGAGGGGAACCAGGTTTGGCCAGGGTCGCCCAGCTTCATACCTGAGCTCCTACAGGTATCCTCAGCGGTTTCTGATTACCTCAAGGAAACACAACGGGAGGAACAGGGCCCTTCCGTGGAGGCCCTTTTGGGCACAGGGACCTCTGCGTGGGATCTACTGGGTAAGTATGGCAGTACCTCAGGTAGGCCTCAGTGACCAAGGCTCTCCGGCTCACGCCTAGCTGTGCAAAGCAGTGTGGCGAACGTACGTACTGCTCCTCAGGCTGGGCCCACAGCCTAGCTTTCGCTTCTGTGAGAGTGCTGTCCCGAGTCTCTTCCTGGAGCCAGTCGTCAGCGCGGTGTCTTTTGGCACTGCAGTTCTCTCTCAGTCAAGGAGGCCGTGCGACTGACTGGCAAAGGGAGTCCGCCCAGCGCTGCTTTCGCCAGTCTCTCTGACGACTGGGCCACTCTACCTGGGCAACCCAGAGAGGAGTACACTGCCCTAGCTATGAATGTGAAGAGCTGTCTCCAGGGGCCTGCTTACGCTAAGGTTCCTCAGAAGCCAGAGGCCGCCGTTCCGGCACGGAGAGAGGTCATCCTGCGAAACTGGTGAGTGGGCTCCTACCCTGTGTGTCCCCAGGGGCGTCGCAGGGTTAAGGCACTCCGTGGTGGAGTATGGCCTCATTGGAGACCCCTGCACACCCAACTCCCCTGAAGTGAAGCACTGGAACTTCACCTTGAGGCCCGAGCTCACCTTTCGTTCGGCCGGAGCCGAACCTGGGGTGCCGTGGGAGGAGTTCCTAGAAAGGGATTGCCAGCACGGTTTTCGCTTTGGGAGAACACGCAGCCTCGGCCCACAACGACAGTCCTGCCGTGCAGAGACGTCGGGCCGCTAGTGCTGTTCCAGGCAGCTGTGAAGCCAAGCGCAAGGCGCCTGCAAACGGGGAGAAAGCGTCTTCTCCCCTCCGCGTCCCACGTTCAAGCTGAATGACGGAGCATGTTTCTCGGAAGGCTCTGCCGAGCTATCTAGTACAAGGGAGAGAGTGCCTGCCTCTGCCGAGAAAGGTTTTGACGTGGGGATTGCTGGACAGGCGGAAGAGCGTTCCCCAGGCCGTGCAAAGTTGAGGCCTTGGTGATTCTGGATGGTCCCAAGGGTCCAGAATTGTCCCTGGGAAAGCTGTCCTTTTCCCTCTTTTTCCGGCTGGAAGTACACCTCTGGCATCCGACTGCCGTTCGGCGACGTCCTGGGGGAGACGCCCCGGTTTCACTTGGGGCGCACACTGGTGTTTCTCAGAAGAGCCCAAATTCCTCCCTGCGGGTGGGTGGGGGCCTGGGCACACCAGCATGGAATGTAAGGCTGTTTAGAACTGCGTACCTTGAGGCCGTGTGAAGGCCGCACGAACGAGAGCTTTCGAGCGAACAGGGCAGCGCTTCGCCATCACCGTTGCACATTCACGGAGCTTAGTCAAACGAACGCATTTACTTCCTGGGGCTCCAACACAGCCGAGGAGTTGGAAGGCATACAGTGAGGGCCCTTTGACAGTTGTTACAACGAACGTGAGTGCACAGTGTCTCGTGAAATACCTTCCACGGTTGAAGCATTCCGTTAACGCATGCCCCTCCGCTCCCTCTGGCGCTCCGAGGTGTTCCTAACGGGGGAAATCTGGACTTTTGCCCGAGGCCGGGGTGGGGCGGGGGGACTCACAATTCTTCTGCCGGCGAGCTCCAGAGCGCTCCTGCTGAAGCTCCCAGCAAGGAACTGAGAGCAGCAGGCCTCACACGAGTCAACTCAGACTTCTTCTGTCACGAGTCAACTCAGACTTCTTATGTGAGGCCTTCCGGCAGCAAAGAGAAGGTGCGCGCGAGGAGTGTGCCTCAGGCAGCTTAGGACCCGCCGCTGTCTCGTCTACCACGGAGGGGAACCAGGTTTGGCCAGGGTCGCCCAGCTTCATACCTGAGCTCCTACAGGTATCCTCAGTGGTTTCTGATTACCTCAAGGAAACACAACGGGAGGAACAGGGCCCTTCCGTGGAGGCCCTTTTGGGCACAGGGACCTCTGCGTGGGATCTACTGGGTAAGTATGGCAGTACCTCAGGTAGGCCTCAGTGACCAAGGCTCTCCGGCTCACGCCTAGCTGTGCAAAGCAGTGTGGCGAACGTACGTACTGCTCCTCAGGCTGGGCCCACAGCCTAGCTTTCGCTTCTGTGAGAGTGCTGTCCCGAGTCTCTTCCTGGAGCCAGTCGTCAGCGCGGTGTCTTTTGGCACTGCAGTTCTCTCTCAGTCAAGGAGGCCGTGCGACTGACTGGCAAAGGGAGTCCGCCCAGCGCTGCTTTCGCCAGTCTCTCTGACGACTGGGCCACTCTACCTGGGCAAACCAGAGAGGAGTACACTGCCCTAGCTATGAATGTGAAGAGCTGTCTCCAGGGGCCTGCTTACGCTAAGGTTCCTCAGAAGCCAGAGGCCGCCGTTCCGGCACGGAGAGAGGTCATCCTGCGAAACTGGTGAGTGGGCTCCTACCCTGTGTGTCCCCAGGGGCGTCGCAGGGTTAAGGCACTCCGTGGTGGAGTATGGCCTCATTGGAGACCCCTGCACACCCAACTCCCCTGAAGTGAAGCACTGGAACTTCACCTTGAGGCCCGAGGTCACCTTTCGTTCGGCCGGAGCCGAACCTGGGGTGCCGTGGGAGGAGTTCCTAGAAACGGATTGCCAGCACGGTTTTCGCTTTGGGAGAACACGCAGCCTCGGCCCACAACGACAGTCCTGCCGTGCAGAGACGTCGGGCCGCTAGTGCTGTTCCAGGCAGCTGTGAAGCCAAGCGCAAGGCGCCTGCAAACGGGGAGAAAGCGTCTTCTCCCCTCCGCGTCCCACGTTCAAGCTGAATGACGGAGCATGTTTCTCGGAAGGCTCTGCCGAGCTATCTAGTACAAGGGAGAGAGTGCCTGCCTCTGCCGAGAAAGGTTTTGACGTGGGGATTGCTGGACAGGCGGAAGAGCGTTCCCCAGGCCGTGCAAAGTTGAGGCCTTGGTGATTCTGGATGGTCCCAAGGGTCCAGAATTGTCCCTGGGAAAGCTGTCCTTTTCCCTCTTTTTCCGGCTGGAAGTACACCTCTGGCATCCGACTGCCGTTCGGCGACGTCCTGGGGGAGACGCCCCGGTTTCACTTGGGGCGCACACTGGTGTTTCTCAGAAGAGCCCAAATTCCTCCCTGCGGGTGGGTGGGGGCCTGGGCACACCAGCATGGAATGTAAGGCTGTTTAGAACTGCGTACCTTGAGGCCGTGTGAAGGCCGCACGAACGAGAGCTTTCGAGCGAACAGGGCAGCGCTTCGCCATCACCGTTGCACATTCACGGAGCTTAGTCAAACGAACGCATTTACTTCCTGGGGCTCCAACACAGCCGAGGAGTTGGAAGGCATACAGTGAGGGCCCTTTGACAGTTGTTACAACGAACGTGAGTGCACAGTGTCTCGTGAAATACCTTCCACGGTTGAAGCATTCCGTTAACGCATGCCCCTCCGCTCCCTCTGGCGCTCCGAGGTGTTCCTAACGGGGGAAATCTGGACTTTTGCCCGAGGCCGGGGTGGGGCGGGGGGACTCACAATTCTTCTGCCGGCGAGCTCCAGAGCGCTCCTGCTGAAGCTCCCAGCAAGGAACTGAGAGCAGCAGGCCTCACACGAGTCAACTCAGACTTCTTCTGTCACGAGTCAACTCAGACTTCTTATGTGAGGCCTTCCGGCAGCAAAGAGAAGGTGCGCGCGAGGAGTGTGCCTCAGGCAGCTTAGGACCCGCCGCTGTCTCGTCTACCACGGAGGGGAACCAGGTTTGGCCAGGGTCGCCCAGCTTCATACCTGAGCTCCTACAGGTATCCTCAGCGGTTTCTGATTACCTCAAGGAAACACAACGGGAGGAACAGGGCCCTTCCGTGGAGGCCCTTTTGGGCACAGGGACCTCTGCGTGGGATCTACTGGGTAAGTATGGCAGTACCTCAGGTAGGCCTCAGTGACCAAGGCTCTCCGGCTCACGCCTAGCTGTGCAAAGCAGTGTGGCGAACGTACGTACTGCTCCTCAGGCTGGGCCCACAGCCTAGCTTTCGCTTCTGTGAGAGTGCTGTCCCGAGTCTCTTCCTGGAGCCAGTCGTCAGCGCGGTGTCTTTTGGCACTGCAGTTCTCTCTCAGTCAAGGAGGCCGTGCGACTGACTGGCAAAGGGAGTCCGCCCAGCGCTGCTTTCGCCAGTCTCTCTGACGACTGGGCCACTCTACCTGGGCAACCCAGAGAGGAGTACACTGCCCTAGCTATGAATGTGAAGAGCTGTCTCCAGGGGCCTGCTTACGCTAAGGTTCCTCAGAAGCCAGAGGCCGCCGTTCCGGCACGGAGAGAGGTCATCCTGCGAAACTGGTGAGTGGGCTCCTACCCTGTGTGTCCCCAGGGGCGTCGCAGGGTTAAGGCACTCCGTGGTGGAGTATGGCCTCATTGGAGACCCCTGCACACCCAACTCCCCTGAAGTGAAGCACTGGAACTTCACCTTGAGGCCCGAGCTCACCTTTCGTTCGGCCGGAGCCGAACCTGGGGTGCCGTGGGAGGAGTTCCTAGAAAGGGATTGCCAGCACGGTTTTCGCTTTGGGAGAACACGCAGCCTCGGCCCACAACGACAGTCCTGCCGTGCAGAGACGTCGGGCCGCTAGTGCTGTTCCAGGCAGCTGTGAAGCCAAGCGCAAGGCGCCTGCAAACGGGGAGAAAGCGTCTTCTCCCCTCCGCGTCCCACGTTCAAGCTGAATGACGGAGCATGTTTCTCGGAAGGCTCTGCCGAGCTATCTAGTACAAGGGAGAGAGTGCCTGCCTCTGCCGAGAAAGGTTTTGACGTGGGGATTGCTGGACAGGCGGAAGAGCGTTCCCCAGGCCGTGCAAAGTTGAGGCCTTGGTGATTCTGGATGGTCCCAAGGGTCCAGAATTGTCCCTGGGAAAGCTGTCCTTTTCCCTCTTTTTCCGGCTGGAAGTACACCTCTGGCATCCGACTGCCGTTCGGCGACGTCCTGGGGGAGACGCCCCGGTTTCACTTGGGGCGCACACTGGTGTTTCTCAGAAGAGCCCAAATTCCTCCCTGCGGGTGGGTGGGGGCCTGGGCACACCAGCATGGAATGTAAGGCTGTTTAGAACTGCGTACCTTGAGGCCGTGTGAAGGCCGCACGAACGAGAGCTTTCGAGCGAACAGGGCAGCGCTTCGCCATCACCGTTGCACATTCACGGAGCTTAGTCAAACGAACGCATTTACTTCCTGGGGCTCCAACACAGCCGAGGAGTTGGAAGGCATACAGTGAGGGCCCTTTGACAGTTGTTACAACGAACGTGAGTGCACAGTGTCTCGTGAAATACCTTCCACGGTTGAAGCATTCCGTTAACGCATGCCCCTCCGCTCCCTCTGGCGCTCCGAGGTGTTCCTAACGGGGGAAATCTGGACTTTTGCCCGAGGCCGGGGTGGGGCGGGGGGACTCACAATTCTTCTGCCGGCGAGCTCCAGAGCGCTCCTGCTGAAGCTCCCAGCAAGGAACTGAGAGCAGCAGGCCTCACACGAGTCAACTCAGACTTCTTCTGTCACGAGTCAACTCAGACTTCTTATGTGAGGCCTTCCGGCAGCAAAGAGAAGGTGCGCGCGAGGAGTGTGCCTCAGGCAGCTTAGGACCCGCCGCTGTCTCGTCTACCACGGAGGGGAACCAGGTTTGGCCAGGGTCGCCCAGCTTCATACCTGAGCTCCTACAGGTATCCTCAGCGGTTTCTGATTACCTCAAGGAAACACAACGGGAGGAACAGGGCCCTTCCGTGGAGGCCCTTTTGGGCACAGGGACCTCTGCGTGGGATCTACTGGGTAAGTATGGCAGTACCTCAGGTAGGCCTCAGTGACCAAGGCTCTCCGGCTCACGCCTAGCTGTGCAAAGCAGTGTGGCGAACGTACGTACTGCTCCTCAGGCTGGGCCCACAGCCTAGCTTTCGCTTCTGTGAGAGTGCTGTCCCGAGTCTCTTCCTGGAGCCAGTCGTCAGCGCGGTGTCTTTTGGCACTGCAGTTCTCTCTCAGTCAAGGAGGCCGTGCGACTGACTGGCAAAGGGAGTCCGCCCAGCGCTGCTTTCGCCAGTCTCTCTGACGACTGGGCCACTCTACCTGGGCAACCCAGAGAGGAGTACACTGCCCTAGCTATGAATGTGAAGAGCTGTCTCCAGGGGCCTGCTTACGCTAAGGTTCCTCAGAAGCCAGAGGCCGCCGTTCCGGCACGGAGAGAGGTCATCCTGCGAAACTGGTGAGTGGGCTCCTACCCTGTGTGTCCCCAGGGGCGTCGCAGGGTTAAGGCACTCCGTGGTGGAGTATGGCCTCATTGGAGACCCCTGCACACCCAACTCCCCTGAAGTGAAGCACTGGAACTTCACCTTGAGGCCCGAGCTCACCTTTCGTTCGGCCGGAGCCGAACCTGGGGTGCCGTGGGAGGAGTTCCTAGAAAGGGATTGCCAGCACGGTTTTCGCTTTGGGAGAACACGCAGCCTCGGCCCACAACGACAGTCCTGCCGTGCAGAGACGTCGGGCCGCTAGTGCTGTTCCAGGCAGCTGTGAAGCCAAGCGCAAGGCGCCTGCAAACGGGGAGAAAGCGTCTTCTCCCCTCCGCGTCCCACGTTCAAGCTGAATGACGGAGCATGTTTCTCGGAAGGCTCTGCCGAGCTATCTAGTACAAGGGAGAGAGTGCCTGCCTCTGCCGAGAAAGGTTTTGACGTGGGGATTGCTGGACAGGCGGAAGAGCGTTCCCCAGGCCGTGCAAAGTTGAGGCCTTGGTGATTCTGGATGGTCCCAAGGGTCCAGAATTGTCCCTGGGAAAGCTGTCCTTTTCCCTCTTTTTCCGGCTGGAAGTACACCTCTGGCATCCGACTGCCGTTCGGCGACGTCCTGGGGGAGACGCCCCGGTTTCACTTGGGGCGCACACTGGTGTTTCTCAGAAGAGCCCAAATTCCTCCCTGCGGGTGGGTGGGGGCCTGGGCACACCAGCATGGAATGTAAGGCTGTTTAGAACTGCGTACCTTGAGGCCGTGTGAAGGCCGCACGAACGAGAGCTTTCGAGCGAACAGGGCAGCGCTTCGCCATCACCGTTGCACATTCACGGAGCTTAGTCAAACGAACGCATTTACTTCCTGGGGCTCCAACACAGCCGAGGAGTTGGAAGGCATACAGTGAGGGCCCTTTGACAGTTGTTACAACGAACGTGAGTGCACAGTGTCTCGTGAAATACCTTCCACGGTTGAAGCATTCCGTTAACGCATGCCCCTCCGCTCCCTCTGGCGCTCCGAGGTGTTCCTAACGGGGGAAATCTGGACTTTTGCCCGAGGCCGGGGTGGGGCGGGGGGACTCACAATTCTTCTGCCGGCGAGCTCCAGAGCGCTCCTGCTGAAGCTCCCAGCAAGGAACTGAGAGCAGCAGGCCTCACACGAGTCAACTCAGACTTCTTCTGTCACGAGTCAACTCAGACTTCTTATGTGAGGCCTTCCGGCAGCAAAGAGAAGGTGCGCGCGAGGAGTGTGCCTCAGGCAGCTTAGGACCCGCCGCTGTCTCGTCTACCACGGAGGGGAACCAGGTTTGGCCAGGGTCGCCCAGCTTCATACCTGAGCTCCTACAGGTATCCTCAGCGGTTTCTGATTACCTCAAGGAAACACAACGGGAGGAACAGGGCCCTTCCGTGGAGGCCCTTTTGGGCACAGGGACCTCTGCGTGGGATCTACTGGGTAAGTATGGCAGTACCTCAGGTAGGCCTCAGTGACCAAGGCTCTCCGGCTCACGCCTAGCTGTGCAAAGCAGTGTGGCGAACGTACGTACTGCTCCTCAGGCTGGGCCCACAGCCTAGCTTTCGCTTCTGTGAGAGTGCTGTCCCGAGTCTCTTCCTGGAGCCAGTCGTCAGCGCGGTGTCTTTTGGCACTGCAGTTCTCTCTCAGTCAAGGAGGCCGTGCGACTGACTGGCAAAGGGAGTCCGCCCAGCGCTGCTTTCGCCAGTCTCTCTGACGACTGGGCCACTCTACCTGGGCAAACCAGAGAGGAGTACACTGCCCTAGCTATGAATGTGAAGAGCTGTCTCCAGGGGCCTGCTTACGCTAAGGTTCCTCAGAAGCCAGAGGCCGCCGTTCCGGCACGGAGAGAGGTCATCCTGCGAAACTGGTGAGTGGGCTCCTACCCTGTGTGTCCCCAGGGGCGTCGCAGGGTTAAGGCACTCCGTGGTGGAGTATGGCCTCATTGGAGACCCCTGCACACCCAACTCCCCTGAAGTGAAGCACTGGAACTTCACCTTGAGGCCCGAGGTCACCTTTCGTTCGGCCGGAGCCGAACCTGGGGTGCCGTGGGAGGAGTTCCTAGAAACGGATTGCCAGCACGGTTTTCGCTTTGGGAGAACACGCAGCCTCGGCCCACAACGACAGTCCTGCCGTGCAGAGACGTCGGGCCGCTAGTGCTGTTCCAGGCAGCTGTGAAGCCAAGCGCAAGGCGCCTGCAAACGGGGAGAAAGCGTCTTCTCCCCTCCGCGTCCCACGTTCAAGCTGAATGACGGAGCATGTTTCTCGGAAGGCTCTGCCGAGCTATCTAGTACAAGGGAGAGAGTGCCTGCCTCTGCCGAGAAAGGTTTTGACGTGGGGATTGCTGGACAGGCGGAAGAGCGTTCCCCAGGCCGTGCAAAGTTGAGGCCTTGGTGATTCTGGATGGTCCCAAGGGTCCAGAATTGTCCCTGGGAAAGCTGTCCTTTTCCCTCTTTTTCCGGCTGGAAGTACACCTCTGGCATCCGACTGCCGTTCGGCGACGTCCTGGGGGAGACGCCCCGGTTTCACTTGGGGCGCACACTGGTGTTTCTCAGAAGAGCCCAAATTCCTCCCTGCGGGTGGGTGGGGGCCTGGGCACACCAGCATGGAATGTAAGGCTGTTTAGAACTGCGTACCTTGAGGCCGTGTGAAGGCCGCACGAACGAGAGCTTTCGAGCGAACAGGGCAGCGCTTCGCCATCACCGTTGCACATTCACGGAGCTTAGTCAAACGAACGCATTTACTTCCTGGGGCTCCAACACAGCCGAGGAGTTGGAAGGCATACAGTGAGGGCCCTTTGACAGTTGTTACAACGAACGTGAGTGCACAGTGTCTCGTGAAATACCTTCCACGGTTGAAGCATTCCGTTAACGCATGCCCCTCCGCTCCCTCTGGCGCTCCGAGGTGTTCCTAACGGGGGAAATCTGGACTTTTGCCCGAGGCCGGGGTGGGGCGGGGGGACTCACAATTCTTCTGCCGGCGAGCTCCAGAGCGCTCCTGCTGAAGCTCCCAGCAAGGAACTGAGAGCAGCAGGCCTCACACGAGTCAACTCAGACTTCTTCTGTCACGAGTCAACTCAGACTTCTTATGTGAGGCCTTCCGGCAGCAAAGAGAAGGTGCGCGCGAGGAGTGTGCCTCAGGCAGCTTAGGACCCGCCGCTGTCTCGTCTACCACGGAGGGGAACCAGGTTTGGCCAGGGTCGCCCAGCTTCATACCTGAGCTCCTACAGGTATCCTCAGCGGTTTCTGATTACCTCAAGGAAACACAACGGGAGGAACAGGGCCCTTCCGTGGAGGCCCTTTTGGGCACAGGGACCTCTGCGTGGGATCTACTGGGTAAGTATGGCAGTACCTCAGGTAGGCCTCAGTGACCAAGGCTCTCCGGCTCACGCCTAGCTGTGCAAAGCAGTGTGGCGAACGTACGTACTGCTCCTCAGGCTGGGCCCACAGCCTAGCTTTCGCTTCTGTGAGAGTGCTGTCCCGAGTCTCTTCCTGGAGCCAGTCGTCAGCGCGGTGTCTTTTGGCACTGCAGTTCTCTCTCAGTCAAGGAGGCCGTGCGACTGACTGGCAAAGGGAGTCCGCCCAGCGCTGCTTTCGCCAGTCTCTCTGACGACTGGGCCACTCTACCTGGGCAACCCAGAGAGGAGTACACTGCCCTAGCTATGAATGTGAAGAGCTGTCTCCAGGGGCCTGCTTACGCTAAGGTTCCTCAGAAGCCAGAGGCCGCCGTTCCGGCACGGAGAGAGGTCATCCTGCGAAACTGGTGAGTGGGCTCCTACCCTGTGTGTCCCCAGGGGCGTCGCAGGGTTAAGGCACTCCGTGGTGGAGTATGGCCTCATTGGAGACCCCTGCACACCCAACTCCCCTGAAGTGAAGCACTGGAACTTCACCTTGAGGCCCGAGCTCACCTTTCGTTCGGCCGGAGCCGAACCTGGGGTGCCGTGGGAGGAGTTCCTAGAAAGGGATTGCCAGCACGGTTTTCGCTTTGGGAGAACACGCAGCCTCGGCCCACAACGACAGTCCTGCCGTGCAGAGACGTCGGGCCGCTAGTGCTGTTCCAGGCAGCTGTGAAGCCAAGCGCAAGGCGCCTGCAAACGGGGAGAAAGCGTCTTCTCCCCTCCGCGTCCCACGTTCAAGCTGAATGACGGAGCATGTTTCTCGGAAGGCTCTGCCGAGCTATCTAGTACAAGGGAGAGAGTGCCTGCCTCTGCCGAGAAAGGTTTTGACGTGGGGATTGCTGGACAGGCGGAAGAGCGTTCCCCAGGCCGTGCAAAGTTGAGGCCTTGGTGATTCTGGATGGTCCCAAGGGTCCAGAATTGTCCCTGGGAAAGCTGTCCTTTTCCCTCTTTTTCCGGCTGGAAGTACACCTCTGGCATCCGACTGCCGTTCGGCGACGTCCTGGGGGAGACGCCCCGGTTTCACTTGGGGCGCACACTGGTGTTTCTCAGAAGAGCCCAAATTCCTCCCTGCGGGTGGGTGGGGGCCTGGGCACACCAGCATGGAATGTAAGGCTGTTTAGAACTGCGTACCTTGAGGCCGTGTGAAGGCCGCACGAACGAGAGCTTTCGAGCGAACAGGGCAGCGCTTCGCCATCACCGTTGCACATTCACGGAGCTTAGTCAAACGAACGCATTTACTTCCTGGGGCTCCAACACAGCCGAGGAGTTGGAAGGCATACAGTGAGGGCCCTTTGACAGTTGTTACAACGAACGTGAGTGCACAGTGTCTCGTGAAATACCTTCCACGGTTGAAGCATTCCGTTAACGCATGCCCCTCCGCTCCCTCTGGCGCTCCGAGGTGTTCCTAACGGGGGAAATCTGGACTTTTGCCCGAGGCCGGGGTGGGGCGGGGGGACTCACAATTCTTCTGCCGGCGAGCTCCAGAGCGCTCCTGCTGAAGCTCCCAGCAAGGAACTGAGAGCAGCAGGCCTCACACGAGTCAACTCAGACTTCTTCTGTCACGAGTCAACTCAGACTTCTTATGTGAGGCCTTCCGGCAGCAAAGAGAAGGTGCGCGCGAGGAGTGTGCCTCAGGCAGCTTAGGACCCGCCGCTGTCTCGTCTACCACGGAGGGGAACCAGGTTTGGCCAGGGTCGCCCAGCTTCATACCTGAGCTCCTACAGGTATCCTCAGCGGTTTCTGATTACCTCAAGGAAACACAACGGGAGGAACAGGGCCCTTCCGTGGAGGCCCTTTTGGGCACAGGGACCTCTGCGTGGGATCTACTGGGTAAGTATGGCAGTACCTCAGGTAGGCCTCAGTGACCAAGGCTCTCCGGCTCACGCCTAGCTGTGCAAAGCAGTGTGGCGAACGTACGTACTGCTCCTCAGGCTGGGCCCACAGCCTAGCTTTCGCTTCTGTGAGAGTGCTGTCCCGAGTCTCTTCCTGGAGCCAGTCGTCAGCGCGGTGTCTTTTGGCACTGCAGTTCTCTCTCAGTCAAGGAGGCCGTGCGACTGACTGGCAAAGGGAGTCCGCCCAGCGCTGCTTTCGCCAGTCTCTCTGACGACTGGGCCACTCTACCTGGGCAAACCAGAGAGGAGTACACTGCCCTAGCTATGAATGTGAAGAGCTGTCTCCAGGGGCCTGCTTACGCTAAGGTTCCTCAGAAGCCAGAGGCCGCCGTTCCGGCACGGAGAGAGGTCATCCTGCGAAACTGGTGAGTGGGCTCCTACCCTGTGTGTCCCCAGGGGCGTCGCAGGGTTAAGGCACTCCGTGGTGGAGTATGGCCTCATTGGAGACCCCTGCACACCCAACTCCCCTGAAGTGAAGCACTGGAACTTCACCTTGAGGCCCGAGGTCACCTTTCGTTCGGCCGGAGCCGAACCTGGGGTGCCGTGGGAGGAGTTCCTAGAAACGGATTGCCAGCACGGTTTTCGCTTTGGGAGAACACGCAGCCTCGGCCCACAACGACAGTCCTGCCGTGCAGAGACGTCGGGCCGCTAGTGCTGTTCCAGGCAGCTGTGAAGCCAAGCGCAAGGCGCCTGCAAACGGGGAGAAAGCGTCTTCTCCCCTCCGCGTCCCACGTTCAAGCTGAATGACGGAGCATGTTTCTCGGAAGGCTCTGCCGAGCTATCTAGTACAAGGGAGAGAGTGCCTGCCTCTGCCGAGAAAGGTTTTGACGTGGGGATTGCTGGACAGGCGGAAGAGCGTTCCCCAGGCCGTGCAAAGTTGAGGCCTTGGTGATTCTGGATGGTCCCAAGGGTCCAGAATTGTCCCTGGGAAAGCTGTCCTTTTCCCTCTTTTTCCGGCTGGAAGTACACCTCTGGCATCCGACTGCCGTTCGGCGACGTCCTGGGGGAGACGCCCCGGTTTCACTTGGGGCGCACACTGGTGTTTCTCAGAAGAGCCCAAATTCCTCCCTGCGGGTGGGTGGGGGCCTGGGCACACCAGCATGGAATGTAAGGCTGTTTAGAACTGCGTACCTTGAGGCCGTGTGAAGGCCGCACGAACGAGAGCTTTCGAGCGAACAGGGCAGCGCTTCGCCATCACCGTTGCACATTCACGGAGCTTAGTCAAACGAACGCATTTACTTCCTGGGGCTCCAACACAGCCGAGGAGTTGGAAGGCATACAGTGAGGGCCCTTTGACAGTTGTTACAACGAACGTGAGTGCACAGTGTCTCGTGAAATACCTTCCACGGTTGAAGCATTCCGTTAACGCATGCCCCTCCGCTCCCTCTGGCGCTCCGAGGTGTTCCTAACGGGGGAAATCTGGACTTTTGCCCGAGGCCGGGGTGGGGCGGGGGGACTCACAATTCTTCTGCCGGCGAGCTCCAGAGCGCTCCTGCTGAAGCTCCCAGCAAGGAACTGAGAGCAGCAGGCCTCACACGAGTCAACTCAGACTTCTTCTGTCACGAGTCAACTCAGACTTCTTATGTGAGGCCTTCCGGCAGCAAAGAGAAGGTGCGCGCGAGGAGTGTGCCTCAGGCAGCTTAGGACCCGCCGCTGTCTCGTCTACCACGGAGGGGAACCAGGTTTGGCCAGGGTCGCCCAGCTTCATACCTGAGCTCCTACAGGTATCCTCAGCGGTTTCTGATTACCTCAAGGAAACACAACGGGAGGAACAGGGCCCTTCCGTGGAGGCCCTTTTGGGCACAGGGACCTCTGCGTGGGATCTACTGGGTAAGTATGGCAGTACCTCAGGTAGGCCTCAGTGACCAAGGCTCTCCGGCTCACGCCTAGCTGTGCAAAGCAGTGTGGCGAACGTACGTACTGCTCCTCAGGCTGGGCCCACAGCCTAGCTTTCGCTTCTGTGAGAGTGCTGTCCCGAGTCTCTTCCTGGAGCCAGTCGTCAGCGCGGTGTCTTTTGGCACTGCAGTTCTCTCTCAGTCAAGGAGGCCGTGCGACTGACTGGCAAAGGGAGTCCGCCCAGCGCTGCTTTCGCCAGTCTCTCTGACGACTGGGCCACTCTACCTGGGCAAACCAGAGAGGAGTACACTGCCCTAGCTATGAATGTGAAGAGCTGTCTCCAGGGGCCTGCTTACGCTAAGGTTCCTCAGAAGCCAGAGGCCGCCGTTCCGGCACGGAGAGAGGTCATCCTGCGAAACTGGTGAGTGGGCTCCTACCCTGTGTGTCCCCAGGGGCGTCGCAGGGTTAAGGCACTCCGTGGTGGAGTATGGCCTCATTGGAGACCCCTGCACACCCAACTCCCCTGAAGTGAAGCACTGGAACTTCACCTTGAGGCCCGAGCTCACCTTTCGTTCGGCCGGAGCCGAACCTGGGGTGCCGTGGGAGGAGTTCCTAGAAAGGGATTGCCAGCACGGTTTTCGCTTTGGGAGAACACGCAGCCTCGGCCCACAACGACAGTCCTGCCGTGCAGAGACGTCGGGCCGCTAGTGCTGTTCCAGGCAGCTGTGAAGCCAAGCGCAAGGCGCCTGCAAACGGGGAGAAAGCGTCCTCTCCCCTCCGCGTCCCACGTTCAAGCTGAATGACGGAGCATGTTTCTCGGAAGGCTCTGCCGAGCTATCTAGTACAAGGGAGAGAGTGCCTGCCTCTGCCGAGAAAGGTTTTGACGTGGGGATTGCTGGACAGGCGGAAGAGCGTTCCCCAGGCCGTGCAAAGTTGAGGCCTTGGTGATTCTGGATGGTCCCAAGGGTCCAGAATTGTCCCTGGGAAAGCTGTCCTTTTCCCTCTTTTTCCGGCTGGAAGTACACCTCTGGCATCCGACTGCCGTTCGGCGACGTCCTGGGGGAGACGCCCCGGTTTCACTTGGGGCGCACACTGGTGTTTCTCAGAAGAGCCCAAATTCCTCCCTGCGGGTGGGTGGGGGCCTGGGCACACCAGCATGGAATGTAAGGCTGTTTAGAACTGCGTACCTTGAGGCCGTGTGAAGGCCGCACGAACGAGAGCTTTCGAGCGAACAGGGCAGCGCTTCGCCATCACCGTTGCACATTCACGGAGCTTAGTCAAACGAACGCATTTACTTCCTGGGGCTCCAACACAGCCGAGGAGTTGGAAGGCATACAGTGAGGGCCCTTTGACAGTTGTTACAACGAACGTGAGTGCACAGTGTCTCGTGAAATACCTTCCACGGTTGAAGCATTCCGTTAACGCATGCCCCTCCGCTCCCTCTGGCGCTCCGAGGTGTTCCTAACGGGGGAAATCTGGACTTTTGCCCGAGGCCGGGGTGGGGCGGGGGGACTCACAATTCTTCTGCCGGCGAGCTCCAGAGCGCTCCTGCTGAAGCTCCCAGCAAGGAACTGAGAGCAGCAGGCCTCACACGAGTCAACTCAGACTTCTGTCACGAGTCAACTCAGACTTCTTATGTGAGGCCTTCCGGCAGCAAAGAGAAGGTGCGCGCGAGGAGTGTGCCTCAGGCAGCTTAGGACCCGCCGCTGTCTCGTCTACCACGGAGGGGAACCAGGTTTGGCCAGGGTCGCCCAGCTTCATACCTGAGCTCCTACAGGTATCCTCAGCGGTTTCTGATTACCTCAAGGAAACACAACGGGAGGAACAGGGCCCTTCCGTGGAGGCCCTTTTGGGCACAGGGACCTCTGCGTGGGATCTACTGGGTAAGTATGGCAGTACCTCAGGTAGGCCTCAGTGACCAAGGCTCTCCGGCTCACGCCTAGCTGTGCAAAGCAGTGTGGCGAACGTACGTACTGCTCCTCAGGCTGGGCCCACAGCCTAGCTTTCGCTTCTGTGAGAGTGCTGTCCCGAGTCTCTTCCTGGAGCCAGTCGTCAGCGCGGTGTCTTTTGGCACTGCAGTTCTCTCTCAGTCAAGGAGGCCGTGCGACTGACTGGCAAAGGGAGTCCGCCCAGCGCTGCTTTCGCCAGTCTCTCTGACGACTGGGCCACTCTACCTGGGCAAACCAGAGAGGAGTACACTGCCCTAGCTATGAATGTGAAGAGCTGTCTCCAGGGGCCTGCTTACGCTAAGGTTCCTCAGAAGCCAGAGGCCGCCGTTCCGGCACGGAGAGAGGTCATCCTGCGAAACTGGTGAGTGGGCTCCTACCCTGTGTGTCCCCAGGGGCGTCGCAGGGTTAAGGCACTCCGTGGTGGAGTATGGCCTCATTGGAGACCCCTGCACACCCAACTCCCCTGAAGTGAAGCACTGGAACTTCACCTTGAGGCCCGAGGTCACCTTTCGTTCGGCCGGAGCCGAACCTGGGGTGCCGTGGGAGGAGTTCCTAGAAACGGATTGCCAGCACGGTTTTCGCTTTGGGAGAACACGCAGCCTCGGCCCACAACGACAGTCCTGCCGTGCAGAGACGTCGGGCCGCTAGTGCTGTTCCAGGCAGCTGTGAAGCCAAGCGCAAGGCGCCTGCAAACGGGGAGAAAGCGTCTTCTCCCCTCCGCGTCCCACGTTCAAGCTGAATGACGGAGCATGTTTCTCGGAAGGCTCTGCCGAGCTATCTAGTACAAGGGAGAGAGTGCCTGCCTCTGCCGAGAAAGGTTTTGACGTGGGGATTGCTGGACAGGCGGAAGAGCGTTCCCCAGGCCGTGCAAAGTTGAGGCCTTGGTGATTCTGGATGGTCCCAAGGGTCCAGAATTGTCCCTGGGAAAGCTGTCCTTTTCCCTCTTTTTCCGGCTGGAAGTACACCTCTGGCATCCGACTGCCGTTCGGCGACGTCCTGGGGGAGACGCCCCGGTTTCACTTGGGGCGCACACTGGTGTTTCTCAGAAGAGCCCAAATTCCTCCCTGCGGGTGGGTGGGGGCCTGGGCACACCAGCATGGAATGTAAGGCTGTTTAGAACTGCGTACCTTGAGGCCGTGTGAAGGCCGCACGAACGAGAGCTTTCGAGCGAACAGGGCAGCGCTTCGCCATCACCGTTGCACATTCACGGAGCTTAGTCAAACGAACGCATTTACTTCCTGGGGCTCCAACACAGCCGAGGAGTTGGAAGGCATACAGTGAGGGCCCTTTGACAGTTGTTACAACGAACGTGAGTGCACAGTGTCTCGTGAAATACCTTCCACGGTTGAAGCATTCCGTTAACGCATGCCCCTCCGCTCCCTCTGGCGCTCCGAGGTGTTCCTAACGGGGGAAATCTGGACTTTTGCCCGAGGCCGGGGTGGGGCGGGGGGACTCACAATTCTTCTGCCGGCGAGCTCCAGAGCGCTCCTGCTGAAGCTCCCAGCAAGGAACTGAGAGCAGCAGGCCTCACACGAGTCAACTCAGACTTCTTCTGTCACGAGTCAACTCAGACTTCTTATGTGAGGCCTTCCGGCAGCAAAGAGAAGGTGCGCGCGAGGAGTGTGCCTCAGGCAGCTTAGGACCCGCCGCTGTCTCGTCTACCACGGAGGGGAACCAGGTTTGGCCAGGGTCGCCCAGCTTCATACCTGAGCTCCAAAAGGTATCCTCAGCGGTTTCTGATTACCTCAAGGAAACACAACGGGAGGAACAGGGCCCTTCCGTGGAGGCCCTTTTGGGCACAGGGACCTCTGCGTGGGATCTACTGGGTAAGTATGGCAGTACCTCAGGTAGGCCTCAGTGACCAAGGCTCTCCGGCTCACGCCTCGCTGTGCAAAGCAGTGTGGCGAACGTACGTACTGCTCCTCAGGCTGGGCCCACAGCCTAGCTTTCGCTTCTGTGAGAGTGCTGTCCCGAGTCTCTTCCTGGAGCCAGTCGTCAGCGCGGTGTCTTTTGGCACTGCACTTCTCTCTCAGTCAAGGAGGCCGTGCGACTGACTGGCAAAGGGAGTCCGCCCAGCGCTGCTTTCGCCAGTCTCTCTGACGACTGGGCCACTCTACCTGGGCAAACCAGAGAGGAGTACACTGCCCTAGCTATGAATGTGAAGAGCTGTCTCCAGGGGCCTGCTTACGCTAAGGTTCCTCAGAAGCCAGAGGCCGCCGTTCCGGCACGGAGAGAGGTCATCCTGCGAAACTGGTGAGTGGGCTCCTACCCTGTGTGTCCCCAGGGGCGTCGCAGGGTTAAGGCACTCCGTGGTGGAGTATGGCCTCATTGGAGACCCCTGCACACCCAACTCCCCTGAAGTGAAGCACTGGAACTTCACCTTGAGGCCCGAGGTCACCTTTCGTTCGGCCGGAGCCGAACCTGGGGTGCCGTGGGAGGAGTTCCTAGAAACGGATTGCCAGCACGGTTTTCGCTTTGGGAGAACACGCAGCCTCGGCCCACAACGACAGTCCTGCCGTGCAGAGACGTCGGGCCGCTAGTGCTGTTCCAGGCAGCTGTGAAGCCAAGCGCAAGGCGCCTGCAAACGGGGAGAAAGCGTCTTCTCCCCTCCGCGTCCCACGTTCAAGCTGAATGACGGAGCATGTTTCTCGGAAGGCTCTGCCGAGCTATCTAGTACAAGGGAGAGAGTGCCTGCCTCTGCCGAGAAAGGTTTTGACGTGGGGATTGCTGGACAGGCGGAAGAGCGTTCCCCAGGCCGTGCAAAGTTGAGGCCTTGGTGATTCTGGATGGTCCCAAGGGTCCAGAATTGTCCCTGGGAAAGCTGTCCTTTTCCCTCTTTTTCCGGCTGGAAGTACACCTCTGGCATCCGACTGCCGTTCGGCGACGTCCTGGGGGAGACGCCCCGGTTTCACTTGGGACGCACACTGGTGTTTCTCAGAAGAGCCCAAATTCCTCCCTGCGGGTGGGTGGGGGCCTGGGCACACCAGCATGGAATGTAAGGCTGTTTAGAACTGCGTACCTTGAGGCCGTGTGAAGGCCCCACGAACGAGAGCTTTCGAGCGAACAGGGCAGCGCTTCGCCATCACCGTTGCACATTCACGGAGCTTAGTCAAACGAACGCATTTACTTCCTGGGGCTCCAACACAGCCGAGGAGTTGGAAGGCATACAGTGAGGGCCCTTTGACAGTTGTTACAACGAACGTGAGTGCACAGTGTCTCGTGAAATACCTTCCACGGTTGAAGCATTCCGTTAACGCATGCCCCTCCGCTCCCTCTGGCGCTCCGAGGTGTTCCTAACGGGGGAAATCTGGACTTTTGCCCGAGGCCGGGGTGGGGCGGGGGGACTCACAATTCTTCTGCCGGCGAGCTCCAGAGCGCTCCTGCTGAAGCTCCCAGCAAGGAACTGAGAGCAGCAGGCCTCACACGAGTCAACTCAGACTTCTTCTGTCACGAGTCAACTCAGACTTCTTATGTGAGGCCTTCCGGCAGCAAAGAGAAGGTGCGCGCGAGGAGTGTGCCTCAGGCAGCTTAGGACCCGCCGCTGTCTCGTCTACCACGGAGGGGAACCAGGTTTGGCCAGGGTCGCCCAGCTTCATACCTGAGCTCCTACAGGTATCCTCAGCGGTTTCTGATTACCTCAAGGCAACACAACGGGAGGAACAGGGCCCTTCCGTGGAGGCCCTTTTGGGCACAGGGACATCTGCGTGGGATCTACTGGGTAAGTATGGCAGTACCTCAGGTAGGCCTCAGTGACCAAGGCTCTCCGGCTCACGCCTAGCTGTGCAAAGCAGTGTGGCGAACGTACGTACTGCTCCTCAGGCTGGGCCCACAGCCTAGCTTTCGCTTCTGTGAGAGTGCTGTCCCGAGTCTCTTCCTGGAGCCAGTCGTCAGCGCGGTGTCTTTTGGCACTGCAGTTCTCTCTCAGTCAAGGAGGCCGTGCGACTGACTGGCAAAGGGAGTCCGCCCAGCGCTGCTTTCGCCAGTCTCTCTGACGACTGGGCCACTCTACCTGGGCAACCCAGAGAGGAGTACACTGCCCTAGCTATGAATGTGAAGAGCTGTCTCCAGGGGCCTGCTTACGCTAAGGTTCCTCAGAAGCCAGAGGCCGCCGTTCCGGCACGGAGAGAGGTCATCCTGCGAAACTGGTGAGTGGGCTCCTACCCTGTGTGTCCCCAGGGGCGTCGCAGGGTTAAGGCACTCCGTGGTGGAGTATGGCCTCATTGGAGACCCCTGCACACCCAAGTCCCCTGACGTGAAACACTGGAACTTCACCTTGAGGCCCGAGCTCACCTTTCGTTCGGCCGGAGCCGAACCTGGGGAGCCGTGGGAGGAGTTCCTAGAAAGGGATTGCCAGCACGGTTTTCGCTTTGGGAGAACACGCAGCCTCGGCCCACAACGACAGTCCTGCCGTGCAGAGACGTCGGGCCGCTAGTGCTGTTCCAGGCAGCTGTGAAGCCAAGCGCAAGGCGCCTGCAAATGGGGAGAAAGCGTCCTCTCCCCTCCGCGTCCCATGTTCAAGCTGAATGACGCAGCATGTTTCTCGGAAGGCTCTGCCGAGCTATCTAGTACAAGGGAGAGAGTGCCTGCCTCTGCCGAGAAAGGTTTTGACGTGGGGATTGCTGGACAGGCGGAAGAGCGTTCCCCAGGCCGTGCAAAGTTGAGGCCTTGGTGATTCTGGATGGTCCCAAGGGTCCAGAATTGTCCCTGGGAAAGCTGTCCTTTTCCCTCTTTTTCCGGCTGGAAGTACACCTCTGGCATCCGACTGCCGTTCGGCGACGTCCTGGGGGAGACGCCCCGGTTTCACTTGGGATGCACACTGGTGTTTCTCAGAAGAGCCCAAATTCCTCCCTGCGGGTGGGTGGGGGCCTGGGCACACCAGCATGGAATGTAAGGCTGTTTAGAACTGCGTACCTTGAGGCCGTGTGAAGGCCGCACGAACGAGAGTTTTCGAGCGAACAGGGCAGCGCTTCGCCATCACCGTTGCACATTCACGGAGCTTAGTCAAACGAACGCATTTACTTCCTGGGGCTCCAACACAGCCGAGGAGTTGGAAGGCATACAGTGAGGGCCCTTTGACAGTTGTTACAACGAACGTGAGTGCACAGTGTCTCGTGAAATACCTTCCACGGTTGAAGCATTCCGTTAACGCATGCCCCTCCGCTCCCTCTGGCGCTCCGAGGTGTTCCTAACGGGGGAAATCTGGACTTTTGCTCGAGGCCGGGGTGGGGCGGGGGGACTCACAATTCTTCTGCCGGCGAGCTCCAGAGCGCTCCTGCTGAAGCTCCCAGCAAGGAACTGAGAGCAGCAGGCCTCACACGAGTCAACTCAGACTTCTTCTGTCACGAGTCAACTCAGACTTCTTATGTGAGGCCTTCCGGCAGCAAAGAGAAGGTGCGCGCGAGGAGTGTGCCTCAGGCAGCTTAGGACCCGCCGCTGTCTCGTCTACCACGGAGGGGAACCAGGTTTGGCCAGGGTCGCCCAGCTTCATACCTGAGCTCCTACAGGTATCCTCAGCGGTTTCTGATTACCTCAAGGAAACACAACGGGAGGAACAGGGCCCTTCCGTGGAGGCCCTTTTGGGCACAGGGACCTCTGCGTGGGATCTACTGGGTAAGTATGGCAGTACCTCAGGTAGGCCTCAGTGACCAAGGCTCTCCGGCTCACGCCTAGCTGTGCAAAGCAGTGTGGCGAACGTACGTACTGCTCCTCAGGCTGGGCCCACAGCCTAGCTTTCGCTTCTGTGAGAGTGCTGTCCCGAGTCTCTTCCTGGAGCCAGTCGTCAGCGCGGTGTCTTTTGGCACTGCAGTTCTCTCTCAGTCAAGGAGGCCGTGCGACTGACTGGCAAAGGGAGTCCGCCCAGCGCTGCTTTCGCCAGTCTCTCTGACGACTGGGCCACTCAACCTGGGCAACCCAGAGAGGAGTACACTGCCCTAGCTATGAATGTGAAGAGCTGTCTCCAGGGGCCTGCTTACGCTAAGGTTCCTCAGAAGCCAGAGGCCGCCGTTCCGGCACGGAGAGAGGTCATCCTGCGAAACTGGTGAGTGGGCTCCTACCCTGTGTGTCCCCAGGGGCGTCGCAGGGTTAAGGCACTCCGTGGTGGAGTATGGCCTCATTGGAGACCCCTGCACACCCAAGTCCCCTGACGTGAAACACTGGAACTTCACCTTGAGGCCCGAGCTCACCTTTCGTTCGGCCGGAGCCGAACCTGGGGAGCCGTGGGAGGAGTTCCTAGAAAGGGATTGCCAGCACGGTTTTCGCTTTGGGAGAACACGCAGCCTCGGCCCACAACGACAGTCCTGCCGTGCAGAGACGTCGGGCCGCTAGTGCTGTTCCAGGCAGCTGTGAAGCCAAGCGCAAGGCGCCTGCAAACGGGGAGAAAGCGTCCTCTCCCCTCCGCGTCCCACGTTCAAGCTGAATGACGCAGCATGTTTCTCGGAAGGCTCTGCCGAGCTATCTAGTACAAGGGAGAGAGTGCCTGCCTCTGCCGAGAAAGGTTTTGACGTGGGGATTGCTGGACAGGCGGAAGAGCGTTCCCCAGGCCGTGCAAAGTTGAGGCCTTGGTGATTCTGGATGGTCCCAAGGGTCCAGAATTGTCCCTGGGAAAGCTGTCCTTTTCCCTCTTTTTCCGGCTGGAAGTACACCTCTGGCATCCGACTGCCGTTCGGCGACGTCCTGGGGGAGACGCCCCGGTTTCACTTGGGACGCACACTGGTGTTTCTCAGAAGAGCCCAAATTCCTCCCTGCGGGTGGGTGGGGGCCTGGGCACACCAGCATGGAATGTAAGGCTGTTTAGAACTGCGTACCTTGAGGCCGTGTGAAGGCCGCACGAACGAGAGTTTTCGAGCGAACAGGGCAGCGCTTCGCCATCACCTTTGCACATTCACGGAGCTTAGTCAAACGAACGCATTTACTTCCTGGGGCTCCAACACAGCCGAGGAGTTGGAAGGCATACAGTGAGGGCCCTTTGACAGTTGTTACAACGAACGTGAGTGCACAGTGTCTCGTGAAATACCTTCCACGGTTGAAGCATTCCGTTAACGCATGCCCCTCCGCTCCCTCTGGCGCTCCGAGGTGTTCCTAACGGGGGAAATCTGGACTTTTGCCCGAGGCCGGGGTGGGGCGGGGGGACTCACAATTCTTCTGCCGGCGAGCTCCAGAGCGCTCCTGCTGAAGCTCCCAGCAAGGAACTGAGAGCAGCAGGCCTCACACGAGTCAACTCAGACGTCTTCTGTCACGAGTCAACTCAGACTTCTTATGTGAGGCCTTCCGGCAGCAAAGAGAAGGTGCGCGCGAGGAGTGTGCTTCAGGCAGCTTAGGACCCGCCACTGTCTCGTCTACCACGGAGGGGAACCAGGTTTGGCCAGGGTCGCCCAGCTTCATACCTGAGCTCCTACAGGTATCCTCAGCGGTTTCTGATTACCTCAAGGAAACACAACGGGAGGAACAGGGCCCTTCCGTGGAGGCCCTTTTGGGCACAGGGACCTCTGCGTGGGATCTACTGGGTAAGTATGGCAGTACCTCAGGTAGGCCTCAGTGACCAAGGCTCTCCGGCTCACGCCTAGCTGTGTAAAGCAGTGTGGCGAACGTACGTACTGCTCCTCAGGCTGGGCCCACAGCCTAGCTTTCGCTTCTGTGAGAGTGCTGTCCCGAGTCTCTTCCTGGAGCCAGTCGTCAGCGCGGTGTCTTTTGGCACTGCAGTTCTCTCTCAGTCAAGGAGGCCGTGCGACTGACTGGCAAAGGGAGTCCGCCCAGCGCTGCTTTCGCCAGTCTCTCTGACGACTGGGCCACTCAACCTGGGCAACCCAGAGAGGAGTACACTGCCCTAGCTATGAATGTGAAGAGCTGTCTCCAGGGGCCTGCTTACGCTAAGGTTCCTCAGAAGCCAGAGGCCGCCGTTCCGGCACGGAGAGAGGTCATCCTGCGAAACTGGTGAATGGGCTCCTACCCTGTGTGTCCCCAGGAGCGTCGCAGGGTTAAGGCACTCCGTGGTGGAGTATGGCCTCATTGGAGACCCCTGCACACCCAAGTCCCCTGACGTGAAACACTGGAACTTCACCTTGAGGCCCGAGCTCACCTTTCGTTCGGCCGGAGCTGAACCTGGGGAGCCGTGGGAGGAGTTCCTAGAAAGGGATTGCCAGCACGGTTTTCGCTTTGGGAGAACACGCAGCCTCGGCCCACAACGACAGTCCTGCCGTGCAGAGACGTCGGGCCGCTAGTGCTGTTCCAGGCAGCTGTGAAGCCAAGCGCAAGGCGCCTGCAAACGGGGAGAAAGCGTCCTCTCCCCTCCGCGTCCCACGTTCAAGCTGAATGACGCAGCATGTTTCTCGGAAGGCTCTGCCGAGCTATCTAGTACAAGGGAGAGAGTGCCTGCCTCTGCCGAGAAAGGTTTTGACGTGGGGATTGCTGGACAGGCGGAAGAGCGTTCCCCAGGCCGTGCAAAGTTGAGGCCTTGGTGATTCTGGATGGTCCCAAGGGTCCAGAATTGTCCCTGGGAAAGCTGTCCTTTTCCCTCTTTTTCCGGCTGGAAGTACACCTCTGGCATCCGACTGCCGTTCGGCGACGTCCTGGGGGAGACGCCCCGGTTTCACTTGGGACGCACACTGGTGTTTCTCAGAAGAGCCCAAATTCCTCCCTGCGGGTGGGTGGGGGCCTGGGCACACCAGCATGGAATGTAAGGCTGTTTAGAACTGCGTACCTTGAGGCCGTGTGAAGGCCGCACGAAGGAGAGCTTTCGAGCGAACAGGGCAGCGCTTCGCCATCACCGTTGCACATTCACGGAGCTTAGTCAAACGAACGCATTTACTTCCTGGGGCTCCAACACAGCCGAGGAGTTGGAAGGCATACAGCGAGGGCCCTTTGACAGTTGTTACAACGAACGTGAGTGCACAGTGTCTCGTGAAATACCTTCCACGGTTGAAGCATTCCGTTAACGCATGCCCCTCCGCTCCCTCTGGCGCTCCGAGGTGTTCCTAACGGGGGAAATCTGGACTTTTGCTCGAGGCCGGGGTGGGGCGGGGGGACTCACAATTCTTCTGCCGGCGAGCTCCAGAGCGCTCCTGCTGAAGCTCCCAGCAAGGAACTGAGAGCAGCAGGCCTCACACGAGTCAACTCAGACTTCTTCTGTCACGAGTCAACTCAGACTTCTTTTGTGAGGCCTTCCGGCAGCAAAGAGAAGGTGCGCGCGAGGAGTGTGCCTCAGGCAGCTTAGGGCCCGCCACTGTCTCGTCTACCACGGAGGGGAACCAGGTTTGGCCAGGGTCGCCCAGCTTCATACCTGAGCTCCTACAGGTATCCTCAGCGGTTTCTGAGTACCTCAAGGAAACACAACGGGAGGAACAGGGCCCTTCCGTGGAGGTCCTTTTGGGCACAGGGACCTCTGCGTGGGATCTACTGGGTAAGTATGGCAGTACCTCAGGTAGGCCTCAGTGACCAAGGCTCTCCGGCTCACGCCTAGCTGTGTAAAGCAGTGTGGCGAACGTACGTACTGCTCCTCAGGCTGGCCCCACAGCCTAGCTTTCGCTTCTGTGAGAGTGCTGTCCCGAGTCTCTTCCTGGAGCCAGTCGTCAGCGCGGTGTCTTTTGGCACTGCAGTTCTCTCTCAGTCAAGGAGGCCGTTCGACTGACTGGCAAAGGGAGTCCGCCCAGCGCTGCTTTCGCCAGTCTCTCTGACGACTGGGCCACTCAACCTGGGCAACCCAGAGAGGAGTACACTGCCCTAGCTATGAATGTGAAGAGCTGTCTCCAGGGGCCTGCTTACGCTAAGGTTCCTCAGAAGCCAGAGGCCGCCGTTCCGGCACGGAGAGAGGTCATCCTGCGAAACTGGTGAATGGGCTCCTACCCTGTGTGTCCCCAGGGGCGTCGCAGGGTTAAGGCACTCCGTGGTGGAGTATGGCCTCATTGGAGACCCCTGCACACCCAAGTCCCCTGACGTGAAACACTGGAACTTCACCTTGAGGCCCGAGCTCACCTTTCGTTCGGCCGGAGCTGAACCTGGGGAGCCGTGGGAGGAGTTCCTAGAAAGGGATTGCCAGCACGGTTTTCGCTTTGGGAGAACACGCAGCCTCGGCCCACAACGACAGTCCTGCCGTGCAGAGACGTCGGGCCGCTAGTGCTGTTCCAGGCAGCTGTGAAGCCAAGCGCAAGGCGCCTGCAAACGGGGAGAAAGCGTCCTCTCCCCTCCGCGTCCCACGTTCAAGCTGAATGACGCAGCATGTTTCTCGGAAGGCTCTGCCGAGCTATCTAGTACAAGGGAGAGAGTGCCTGCCTCTGCCGAGAAAGGTTTTGACGTGGGGATTGCTGGACAGGCGGAAGAGCGTTCCCCAGGCCGTGCAAAGTTGAGGCCTTGGTGATTCTGGATGGTCCCAAGGGTCCAGAATTGTCCCTGGGAAAGCTGTCCTTTTCCCTCTTTTTCCGGCTGGAAGTACACCTCTGGCATCCGACTGCCGTTCGGCGACGTCCTGGGGGAGACGCCCCGGTTTCACTTGGGACGCACACTGGTGTTTCTCAGAAGAGCCCAAATTCCTCCCTGCGGGTGGGTGGGGGCCTGGGCACACCAGCATGGAATGTAAGGCTGTTTAGAACTGCGTACCTTGAGGCCGTGTGAAGGCCGCACGAACGAGAGCTTTCGAGCGAACAGGGCAGCGCTTCGCCATCACCGTTGCACATTCACGGAGCTTAGTCAAACGAACGCATTTACTTCCTGGGGCTCCAACACAGCCGAGGAGTTGGAAGGCATACAGTGAGGGCCCTTTGACAGTTGTTACAACGAACGTGAGTGCACAGTGTCTCGTGAAATACCTTCCACGGTTGAAGCATTCCGTTAACGCATGCCCCTCCGCTCCCTCTGGCGCTCCGAGGTGTTCCTAACGGGGGAAATCTGGACTTTTGCTCGAGGCCGGGGTGGGGCGGGGGGACTCACAATTCTTCTGCCGGCGAGCTCCAGAGCGCTCCTGCTGAAGCTCCCAGCAAGGAACTGAGAGCAGCAGGCCTCACACGAGTCCACTCAGACTTCTTCTGTCACGAGTCAACTCAGACTTCTTATGTGAGGCCTTCCGGCAGCAAAGAGAAGGTGCGCGCGAGGAGTGTGCCTCAGGCAGCTTAGGACCCGCCACTGTCTCGTCTACCACGGAGGGGAACCAGGTTTGGCCAGGGTCGCCCAGCTTCATACCTGAGCTCCTACAGGTATCCTCAGCGGTTTCTGAGTACCTCAAGGAAACACAACGGGAGGAACAGGGCCCTTCCGTGGAGGTCCTTTTGGGCACAGGGACCTCTGCGTGGGATCTACTGGGTAAGTATGGCAGTACCTCAGGTAGGCCTCAGTGACCAAGGCTCTCCGGCTCACGCCTAGCTGTGTAAAGCAGTGTGGCGAACGTACGTACTGCTCCTCAGGCTGGCCCCACAGCCTAGCTTTCGCTTCTGTGAGAGTGCTGTCCCGAGTCTCTTCCTGGAGCCAGTCGTCAGCGCGGTGTCTTTTGGCACTGCAGTTCTCTCTCAGTCAAGGAGGCCGTTCGACTGACTGGCAAAGGGAGTCTGCCCAGCGCTGCTTTCGCCAGTCTCTCTGACGACTGGGCCACTCAACCTGGGCAACCCAGAGAGGAGTACACTGCCCTAGCTATGAATGTGAAGAGCTGTCTCCAGGGGCCTGCTTACGCTAAGGTTCCTCAGAAGCCAGAGGCCGCCGTTCCGGCACGGAGAGAGGTCATCCTGCGAAACTGGTGAATGGGCTCCTACCCTGTGTGTCCCCAGGGGCGTCGCAGGGTTAAGGCACTCCGTGGTGGAGTATGGCCTCATTGGAGACCCCTGCACACCCAAGTCCCCTGACGTGAAACACTGGAACTTCACCTTGAGGCCTGAGCTCACCTTTCGTTCGGCCGGAGCTGAACCTGGGGAGCCGTGGGAGGAGTTCCTAGAAAGGGATTGCCAGCACGGTTTTCGCTTTGGGAGAACACGCAGCCTCGGCCCACAACGACAGTCCTGCCGTGCAGAGACGTCGGGCCGCTAGTGCTGTTCCAGGCAGCTGTGAAGCCAAGCGCAAGGCGCCTCCAAACGGGGAGAAAGCGTCCTCTCCCCTCCGCGTCCCACGTTCAAGCTGAATGACACAGCATGTTTCTCGGAAGGCTCTGCCGAGCTATCTAGTACAAGGGAGAGAGTGCCTGCCTCTGCCGAGAAAGGTTTTGACGTGGGGATTGCTGGACAGGCGGAAGAGCGTTCCCCAGGCCGTGCAAAGTTGAGGCCTTGGTGATTCTGGATGGTCCCAAGGGTCCAGAATTGTCCCTGGGAAAGCTGTCCTTTTCCCTCTTTTTCCGGCTGGAAGTACACCTCTGGCATCCGACTGCCGTTCGGCGACGTCCTGGGGGAGACGCCCCGGTTTCACTTGGGACGCACACTGGTGTTTCTCAGAAGAGCCCAAATTCCTCCCTGCGGGTGGGTGGGGGCCTGGGCACACCAGCATGGAATGTAAGGCTGTTTAGAACTGCGTACCTTGAGGCCGTGTGAAGGCCGCACGAACGAGAGCTTTCGAGCGAACAGGGCAGCGCTTCGCCATCACCGTTGCACATTCACGGAGCTTAGTCAAACGAACGCATTTACTTCCTGGGGCTCCAACACAGCCGAGGAGTTGGAAGGCATACAGTGAGTGCCCTTTGACAGTTGTTACAACGAACGTGAGTGCACAGTGTCTCGTGAAATACCTTCCACGGTTGAAGCATTCCGTTAACGCATGCCCCTCCGCTCCCTCTGGCGCTCCGAGGTGTTACTAACGGGGGAAATCTGGACTTTTGCTCCAGGCCGGGGTGGGGCGGGGGGACTCACAATTCTTCTGCCGGCGAGCTCCAGAGCGCACCTGCTGAAGCTCCCAGCAAGGAACTGAGAGCAGCAGGCCTCACACGAGTCAACTCAGACGTCTTCTGTCACGAGTCAACTCAGACTTCTTATGTGAGGCCTTCCGGCAGCAAAGAGAAGGTGCGCGCGAGGAGTGTGCTTCAGGCAGCTTAGGACCCGCCACTGTCTCGTCTACCACGGAGGGGAACCAGGTTTGGCCAGGGTCGCCCAGCTTCATACCTGAGCTCCTACAGGTATCCTCAGCGGATTCTGAGTATCTCAAGGAAACACAACGGGAGGAACAGGGCCCTTCCGTGGAGGCCCTTTTGGGCACAGGGACCTCTGCGTGGGATCTACTGGGTAAGTATGGCAGTACCTCAGGTAGGCCTCAGTGACCAAGGCTCTCCGGCTCACGCCTAGCTGTGTAAAGCAGTGTGGCGAACGTACGTACTGCTCCTCAGGCTGGGCCCACAGCCTAGCTTTCGCTTCTGTGAGAGTGCTGTCCCGAGTCTCTTCCTGGAGCCAGTCGTCAGCGCGGTGTCTTTTGGCACTGCAGTTCTCTCTCAGTCAAGGAGGCCGTGCGACTGACTGGCAAAGGGAGTCTGCCCAGCGCTGCTTTCGCCAGTCTCTCTGACGACTGGGCCACTCAACCTGGGCAACCCAGAGAGGAGTACACTGCCCTAGCTATGAATGTGAAGAGCTGTCTCCAGGGGCCTGCTTACGCTAAGGTTCCTCAGAAGCCAGAGGCCGCCGTTTCGGCACAGAGAGAGGTCATCCTGCGAAACTGGTGAATGGGCTCCTACCCTGTGTGTCCCCAGGGACGTCGCAGGGTTAAGGCACTCCGTGGTGGAGTATGGCCTCATTGGAGACCCCTGCACACCCAAGTCCTCTGACGTGAAACACTGGAACTTCACCTTGAGGCCCGAGCTCACCTTTCGTTCGGCTGGAGCCGAACCTGGGGAGCCGTGGGAGGAGTTCCTAGAAAGGGATTGCCAGCACGGTTTTCGCTTTGGGAGAACACGCAGCCTCGGCCCACAACGACAGTCCTGCCGTGCAGAGACGTCGGGCCGCTAGTGCTGTTCCAGGCAGCTGTGAAGCCAAGCGCAAGGCGCCTGCAAACGGGGAGAAAGCGTCCTCTCCCCTCCGCGTCCCACGTTCAAGCTGAATGACGCAGCATGTTTCTCGGAAGGCTCTGCCGAGCTATCTAGTACAAGGGAGAGAGTGCCTGCCTCTGCCGAGAAAGGTTTTGACGTGGGGATTGCTGGACAGGCGGAAGAGCGTTCCCCAGGCCGTGCAAAGTTGAGGCCTTGGTGATTCTGGATGGTCCCAAGGGTCCAGAATTGTCCCTGGGAAAGCTGTCCTTTTCCCTCTTTTTCCGGCTGGAAGTACACCTCTGGCATCCGACTGCCGTTCGGCGACGTCCTGGGGGAGACGCCCCGGTTTCACTTGGGACGCACACTGGTGTTTCTCAGAAGAGCCCAAATTCCTCCCTGCGGGTGGGTGGGGGCCTGGGCACACCAGCATGGAATGTAAGGCTCTTTAGAACTGCGTACCTTGAGGCCGTGTGAAGGCCGCACGAACGAGAGCTTTCGAGCGAACAGGGCAGCGCTTCGCCATCACCGTTGCACATTCACGGAGCTTAGTCAAACGAACGCATTTACTTCCTGGGGCTCCAACACAGCCGAGGAGTTGGAAGGCATACAGTGAGTGCCCTTTGACAGTTGTTACAACGAACGTGAGTGCACAGTGTCTCGTGAAATACCTTCCACGGTTGAAGCATTCCGTTAACGCATGCCCCTCCGCTCCCTCTGGCGCTCCGAGGTGTTACTAACGGGGGAAATCTGGACTTTTGCTCCAGGCCGGGGTGGGGCGGGGGGACTCACAATTCTTCTGCCGGCGAGCTCCAGAGCGCTCCTGCTGAAGCTCCCAGCAAGGAACTGAGAGCAGCAGGCCTCACACGAGTCAACTCAGACGTCTTCTGTCACGAGTCAACTCAGACTTCTTATGTGAGGCCTTCCGGCAGCAAAGAGAAGGTGCGCGCGAGGAGTGTGCTTCAGGCAGCTTAGGACCCGCCACTGTCTCGTCTCCACGGAGGGGAACCAGGTTTGGCCAGGGTCGCCCAGCTTCATACCTGAGCTCCTACAGGTATCCTCAGCGGTTTCTGATTACCTCAAGGAAACACAACGGGAGGAACAGGGCCCTTCCGTGGAGGCCCTTTTGGGCACAGGGACCTCTGCGTGGGATCTACTGGGTAAGTATGGCAGTACCTCAGGTAGGCCTCAGTGACCAAGGCTCTCCGGCTCACGCCTAGCTGTGTAAAGCAGTGTGGCAAACGTACGTACAGCTCCTCAGGCTGGGCCCACAGCCTAGCTTTCACTTCTGTGAGAGTGCTGTCCCGAGTCTCTTCCTGGAGCCAGTCGTCAGCGCGGTGTCTTTTGGCACTGCAGTTCTCTCTCAGTCAAGGAGGCCGTTCGACTGACTGGCAAAGGGAGTCTGCCCAGCGCTGCTTTCGCCAGTCTCTCTGACGACTGGGCCACTCAACCTGGGCAACCCAGAGAGGAGTACACTGCCCTAGCTATGAATGTGAAGAGCTGTCTCCAGGGGCCTGCTTACGCTAAGGTTCCTCAGAAGCCAGAGGCCGCCGTTCCGGCACGGAGAGAGGTCATCCTGCGAAACTGGTGAATGGGCTCCTACCCTGTGTGTCCCCAGGAGCGTCGCAGGGTTAAGGCACTCCGTGGTGGAGTATGGCCTCATTGGAGACCCCTGCACACCCAAGTCCCCTGACGTGAAACACTGGAACTTCACCTTGAGGCCTGAGCTCACCTTTCGTTCGGCCGGAGCTGAACCTGGGGAGCCGTGGGAGGAGTTCCTAGAAAGGGATTGCCAGCACGGTTTTCGCTTTGGGAGAACACGCAGCCTCGGCCCACAACGACAGTCCTGCCGTGCAGAGACGTCGGGCCGCTAGTGCTGTTCCAGGCAGCTGTGAAGCCAAGCGCAAGGCACCTGCAAACGGGGAGAAAGCGTCCTCTCCCCTCCGCGTCCCAGGTTCAAGCTGAATGACGCAGCATGTTTCTCGGAAGGCTCTGCCGAGCTATCTAGTACAAGGGAGAGAGTGCCTGCCTCTGCCGAGAAAGGTTTTGACGTGGGGATTGCTGGACAGGCGGAAGAGCGTTCCCCAGGCCGTGCAAAGTTGAGGCCTTGGTGATTCTGGATGGTCCCAAGGGTCCAGAATTGTCCCTGGGAAAGCTGTCCTTTTCCCTCTTTTTCCGGCTGGAAGTACACCTCTGGCATCCGACTGCCGTTCGGCGATGTCCTGGGGGAGACGCCCCGGTTTCACTTGGGACGCACACTGGTGTTTCTCAGAAGAGCCCAAATTCCTCCCTGCGGGTGGGTGGGCCCTGGGCACACCAGCATGGAATGTAAGGCTGTTAAGAACTGCGTACCTTGAGGCCGTGTGAAGGCCGCACGAACGAGAGCTTTCGAGCGAACAGGGCAGCGCTTCGCCATCACCGTTGCACATTCACGGAGCTTAGTCAAACGAACGCATTTACTTCCTGGGGCTCCAACACAGCCGAGGAGTTGGAAGGCATACAGTGAGGGCCCTTTGACAGTTGTTACAAGGAACGTGAGTGCACAGTGTCTCGTGAAATACCTTCCACGGTTGAAGCATTCCGTTAACGCATGCCCCTCCGCTCCCTCTGGCGCTCCGAGGTGTTCCTAACGGGGGAAATCTGGACTTTTGCTCGAGGCCGGGGTGGGGCGGGGGGACTCACAATTCTTCTGCCGGCGAGCTCCAGAGCGCTCCTGCTGAAGCTCCCAGCAAGGAACTGAGAGCAGCAGGCCTCACACGAGTCAACTCAGACGTCTTCTGTCACGAGTCAACTCAGACTTCTTATGTGAGGCCTTCCGGCAGCAAAGAGAAGGTGCGCGCGAGGAGTGTGCTTCAGGCAGCTTAGGACCCGCCACTGTCTCGTCTACCACGGAGGGGAACCAGGTTTGGCCAGGGTCGCCCAGCTTCATACCTGAGCTCCTACAGGTATCCTCAGCGGTTTCTGATTACCTCAAGGAAACACAACGGGAGGAACAGGGCCCTTCCGTGGAGGCCCTTTTGGGCACAGGGACCTCTGCGTGGGATCTACTGGGTAAGTATGGCAGTACCTCAGGTAGGCCTCAGTGACCAAGGCTCTCCGGCTCACGCCTAGCTGTGTAAAGCAGTGTGGCAAACGTACGTACAGCTCCTCAGGCTGGGCCCACAGCCTAGCTTTCGCTTCTGTGAGAGTGCTGTCCCGAGTCTCTTCCTGGAGCCAGTCGTCAGCGCGGTGTCTTTTGGCACTGCAGTTCTCTCTCAGTCAAGGAGGCCGTTCGACTGACTGGCAAAGGGAGTCCGCCCAGCGCTGCTTTCGCCAGTCTCTCTGACGACTGGGCCACTCAACCTGGGCAACCCAGAGAGGAGTACACTGCCCTAGCTATGAATGTGAAGAGCTGTCTCCAGGGGCCTGCTTACGCTAAGGTTCCTCAGAAGCCAGAGGCCGCCGTTCCGGCACGGAGAGAGGTCATCCTGCGAAACTGGTGAATGGGCTCCTACCCTGTGTGTCCCCAGGAGCGTCGCAGGGTTAAGGCACTCCGTGGTGGAGTATGGCCTCATTGGAGACCCCTGCACACCCAAGTCCCCTGACGTGAAACACTGGAACTTCACCTTGAGGCCTGAGCTCACCTTTCGTTCGGCCGGAGCCGAACCTGGGGAGCCGTGGGAGGAGTTCCTAGAAAGGGATTGCCAGCACGGTTTTCGCTTTGGGAGAACACGCAGCCTCGGCCCACAACGACAGTCCTGCCGTGCAGAGACGTCGGGCCGCTAGTGCTGTTCCAGGCAGCTGTGAAGCCAAGCGCAAGGCGCCTGCAAACGGGGAGAAAGCGTCCTCTCCCCTCCGCGTCCCACGTTCAAGCTGAATGACGCAGCATGTTTCTCGGAAGGCTCTGCCGAGCTATCTAGTACAAGGGAGAGAGTGCCTGCCTCTGCCGAGAAAGGTTTTGACGTGGGGATTGCTGGACAGGCGGAAGAGCGTTCCCCAGGCCGTGCAAAGTTGAGGCCTTGGTGATTCTGGATGGTCCCAAGGGTCCAGAATTGTCCCTGGGAAAGCTGTCCTTTTCCCTCTTTTTCCGGCTGGAAGTACACCTCTGGCATCCGACTGCCGTTCGGCGACGTCCTGGGGGAGACGCCCCGGTTTCACTTGGGACGCACACTGGTGTTTCTCAGAAGAGCCCAAATTCCTCCCTGCGGGTGGGTGGGCCCTGGGCACACCAGCATGGAATGTAAGGCTGTTAAGAACTGCGTACCTTGAGGCCGTGTGAAGGCCGCACGAACGAGAGCTTTCGAGCGAACAGGGCAGCGCTTCGCCATCACCGTTGCTCATTCACGGAGCTTAGTCAAACGAACGCATTTACTTCCTGGGGCTCCAACACAGCCGAGGAGTTGGAAGGCATACAGTGAGGGCCCTT
Source organism: Grampus griseus (assembly GCF_964374135.1). Taxonomy (NCBI): domain Eukaryota; kingdom Metazoa; phylum Chordata; class Mammalia; order Artiodactyla; family Delphinidae; genus Grampus; species Grampus griseus. The sequence continues at coordinate 88,355 of NW_028133273.1, read as the reverse complement.
TGACAGTTGTTACAACGAACGTGAGTGCACAGTGTCTCGTGAAATACCTTCCACGGTTGAAGCATTCCGTTAACGCATGCCCCTCCGCTCCCTCTGGCGCTCCGAGGTGTTCCTAACGGGGGAAATCTGGACTTTTGCTCGAGGCCGGGGTGGGGCGGGGGGACTCACAATTCTTCTGCCGGCGAGCTCCAGAGCGCTCCTGCTGAAGCTCCCAGCAAGGAACTGAGAGCAGCAGGCCTCACACGAGTCAACTCAGACGTCTTCTGTCACGAGTCAACTCAGACTTCTTATGTGAGGCCTTCCGGCAGCAAAGAGAAGGTGCGCGCGAGGAGTGTGCTTCAGGCAGCTTAGGACCCGCCACTGTCTCGTCTACCACGGAGGGGAACCAGGTTTGGCCAGGGTCGCCCAGCTTCATACCTGAGCTCCTACAGGTATCCTCAGCGGTTTCTGATTACCTCAAGGAAACACAACGGGAGGAACAGGGCCCTTCCGTGGAGGCCCTTTTGGGCACAGGGACCTCTGCGTGGGATCTACTGGGTAAGTATGGCAGTACCTCAGGTAGGCCTCAGTGACCAAGGCTCTCCGGCTCACGCCTAGCTGTGTAAAGCAGTGTGGCGAACGTACGTACTGCTCCTCAGGCTGGGCCCACAGCCTAGCTTTCGCTTCTGTGAGAGTGCTGTCCCGAGTCTCTTCCTGGAGCCAGTCGTCAGCGCGGTGTCTTTTGGCACTGCAGTTCTCTCTCAGTCAAGGAGGCCGTTCGACTGACTGGCAAAGGGAGTCCGCCCAGCGCTGCTTTCGCCAGTCTCTCTGACGACTGGGCCACTCAACCTGGGCAACCCAGAGAGGAGTACACTGCCCTAGCTATGAATGTGAAGAGCTGTCTCCAGGGGCCTGCTTACGCTAAGGTTCCTCAGAAGCCAGAGGCCGCCGTTCCGGCACGGAGAGAGGTCATCCTGCGAAACTGGTGAATGGGCTCCTACCCTGTGTGTCCCCAGGAGCGTCGCAGGGTTAAGGCACTCCGTGGTGGAGTATGGCCTCATTGGAGACCCCTGCACACCCAAGTCCCCTGACGTGAAACACTGGAACTTCACCTTGAGGCCTGAGCTCACCTTTCGTTCGGCCGGAGCTGAACCTGGGGAGCCGTGGGAGGAGTTCCTAGAAACGGATTGCCAGCACGGTTTTCGCTTTGGGAGAACACGCAGCCTCGGCCCACAACGACAGTCCTGCCGTGCAGAGACGTCGGGCCGCTAGTGCTGTTCCAGGCAGCTGTGAAGCCAAGCGCAAGGCGCCTGCAAACGGGGAGAAAGCGTCCTCTCCCCTCCGCATCCCACGTTCAAGCTGAATGACGCAGCATGTTTCTCGGAAGGCTCTGCCGAGCTATCTAGTACAAGGGAGAGAGTGCCTGCCTCTGCCGAGAAAGGTTTTGACGTGGGGATTGCTGGACAGGCGGAAGAGCGTTCCCCAGGCCGTGCAAAGTTGAGGCCTTGGTGATTCTGGATGGTCCCAAGGGTCCAGAATTGTCCCTGGGAAAGCTGTCCTTTTCCCTCTTTTTCCGGCTGGAAGTACACCTCTGGCATCCGACTGCCGTTCGGCGACGTCCTGGGGGAGACGCCCCGGTTTCACTTGGGACGCACACTGGTGTTTCTCAGAAGAGCCCAAATTCCTCCCTGCGGGTGGGTGGGGGCCTGGGCACACCAGCATGGAATGTAAGGCTCTTTAGAACTGCGTACCTTGAGGCCTAGTGAAGGCCGCACGAACGAGAGCTTTCGAGCGAACAGGGCAGCGCTTCGCCATCACCGTTGCACATTCACGGAGCTTAGTCAAACGAACGCATTTACTTCCTGGGGCTCCAACACAGCCGAGGAGTTGGAAGGCATACAGTGAGGGCTCTTTGACAGTTGTTACAACGAACGTGAGTGCACAGTGTCTCGTGAAATACCTTCCACGGTTGAAGCATTCCGTTAACGCATGCCCCTCCGCTCCCTCTGGCGCTCCGAGGTGTTCCTAACGGGGGAAATCTGGACTTTTGCTCGAGGCCGGGGTGGGGCGGGGGGACTCACAATTCTTCTGCCGGCGAGCTCCAGAGCGCTCCTGCTGAAGCTCCCAGCAAGGAACTGAGAGCAGCAGGCCTCACACGAGTCAACTCAGACGTCTTCTGTCACGAGTCAACTCAGACTTCTTATGTGAGGCCTTCCGGCAGCAAAGAGAAGGTGCGCGCGAGGAGTGTGCTTCAGGCAGCTTAGGACCCGCCACTGTCTCGTCTCCACGGAGGGGAACCAGGTTTGGCCAGGGTCGCCCAGCTTCATACCTGAGCTCCTACAGGTATCCTCAGCGGTTTCTGATTACCTCAAGGAAACACAACGGGAGGAACAGGGCCCTTCCGTGGAGGCCCTTTTGGGCACAGGGACCTCTGCGTGGGATCTACTGGGTAAGTATGGCAGTACCTCAGGTAGGCCTCAGTGACCAAGGCTCTCCGGCTCACGCCTAGCTGTGTAAAGAAGTGTGGCGAACGTACGTACTGCTCCTCAGGCTGGGCCCACAGCCTAGCTTTCGCTTCTGTGAGAGTGCTGTCCCGAGTCTCTTCCTGGAGCCAGTCGTCAGCGCGGTGTCTTTTGGCACTGCAGTTCTCTCTCAGTCAAGGAGGCCGTGCGACTGACTGGCAAAGGGAGTCCGCCCAGCGCTGCTTTCGCCAGTCTCTCTGACGACTGGGCCACTCTACCTGGGCAAATGAGAGAGGAGTACACTGCCCTAGCTATGAATGTGAAGAGCTGTCTCCAGGGGCCTGCTTACGCTAAGGTTCCTCAGAAGCCAGAGGCCACCGTTCCGGCACGGAGAGAGGTCATCCTGCGAAACTGGTGAATGGGCTCCTACCCTGTGTGTCCCCAGGGGCGTCGCAGGGTTAAGGCACTCCGTGGTGGAGTATGGCCTCATTGGAGACCCCTGCACACCCAAGTCCCCTGACGTGAAACACTGGAACTTCACCTTGAGGCCTGAGCTCACCTTTCTTTCGGCCGGAGCTGAACCTGGGGAGCCGTGGGAGGAGTTCCTAGAAAGGGATTGCCAGCACGGTTTTCGCTTTGGGAGAACACGCAGCCTCGGCCCACAACGACAGTCCTGCCGTGCAGAGACGTCGGGCCGCTAGTGCTGTTCCAGGCAGCTGTGAAGCCAAGCGCAAGGCGCCTGCAAACGGGGAGAAAGCGTCCTCTCCCCTCCGCGTCCCACGTTCAAGCTGAATGACGCAGCATGTTTCTCGGAAGGCTCTGCCGAGCTATCTAGTACAAGGGAGAGAGTGCCTGCCTCTGCCGAGAAAGGTTTTGACGTGGGGATTGCTGGACAGGCGGAAGAGCGTTCCCCAGGCCGTGCAAAGTTGAGGCCTTGGTGATTCTGGATGGTCCCAAGGGTCCAGAATTGTCCCTGGGAAAGCTGTCCTTTTCCCTCTTTTTCCGGCTGGAAGTACACCTCTGGCATCCGACTGCCGTTCGGCGACGTCCTGGGGGAGACGCCCCGGTTTCACTTGGGACGCACACTGGTGTTTCTCAGAAGAGCCCAAATTCCTCCCTGCGGGTGGGTGGGGGCCTGGGCACACCAGCATGGAATGTAAGGCTCTTTAGAACTGCGTACCTTGAGGCCGTGTGAAGGCCGCACGAACGAGAGCTTTCGAGCGAACAGGGCAGCGCTTCGCCATCACCGTTGCACATTCACGGAGCTTAGTCAAACGAACGCATTTACTTCCTGGGGCTCCAACACAGCCGAGGAGTTGGAAGGCATACAGTGAGTGCCCTTTGACAGTTGTTACAACGAACGTGAGTGCACAGTGTCTCGTGAAATACCTTCCACGGTTGAAGCATTCCGTTAACGCATGCCCCTCCGCTCCCTCTGGCGCTCCGAGGTGTTCCTAACGGGGGAATTCTGGACTTTTGCTCGAGGCCGGGGTGGGGCGGGGGGACTCACAATTCTTCTGCCGGCGAGCTCCAGAGCGCTCCTGCTGAAGCTCCCAGCAAGGAACTGAGAGCAGCAGGCCTCACACGAGTCAACTCAGACGTCTTCTGTCACGAGTCAACTCAGACTTCTTATGTGAGGCCTTCCGGCAGCAAAGAGAAGGTGCGCACGAGGAGTGTGCTTCAGGCAGCTTAGGACCCGCCACTGTCTCGTCTACCACGGAGGGGAACCAGGTTTGGCCAGGGTCGCCCAGCTTCATACCTGAGCTCCTACAGGTATCCTCAGCGGTTTCTGATTACCTCAAGGAAACACAACGGGAGGAACAGGGCCCTTCCGTGGAGGCCCTTTTGGGCACAGGGACCTCTGCGTGGGATCTACTGGGTAAGTATGGCAGTACCTCAGGTAGGCCTCAGTGACCAAGGCTCTCCGGCTCACGCCTAGCTGTGTAAAGCAGTGTGGCAAACGTACGTACAGCTCCTCAGGCTGGGCCCACAGCCTAGCTTTCACTTCTGTGAGAGTGCTGTCCCGAGTCTCTTCCTGGAGCCAGTCGTCAGCGCGGTGTCTTTTGGCACTGCAGTTCTCTCTCAGTCAAGGAGGCCGTTCGACTGACTGGCAAAGGGAGTCTGCCCAGCGCTGCTTTCGCCAGTCTCTCTGACGACTGGGCCACTCAACCTGGGCAACCCAGAGAGGAGTACACTGCCCTAGCTATGAATGTGAAGAGCTGTCTCCAGGGGCCTGCTTACGCTAAGGTTCCTCAGAAGCCAGAGGCCGCCGTTCCGGCACGGAGAGAGGTCATCCTGCGAAACTGGTGAATGGGCTCCTACCCTGTGTGTCCCCAGGAGCGTCGCAGGGTTAAGGCACTCCGTGGTGGAGTATGGCCTCATTGGAGACCCCTGCACACCCAAGTCCCCTGACGTGAAACACTGGAACTTCACCTTGAGGCCTGAGCTCACCTTTCGTTCGGCCGGAGCCGAACCTGGGGAGCCGTGGGAGGAGTTCCTAGAAAGGGATTGCCAGCACGGTTTTCGCTTTGGGAGAACACGCAGCCTCGGCCCACAACGACAGTCCTGCCGTGCAGAGACGTCGGGCCGCTAGTGCTGTTCCAGGCAGCTGTGAAGCCAAGCGCAAGGCGTCTCCAAACGGGGAGAAAGCGTCCTCTCCCCTCCGCGTCCCACGTTCAAGCTGAATGACGCAGCATGTTTCTCGGAAGGCTCTGCCGAGCTATCTAGTACAAGGGAGAGAGTGCCTGCCTCTGCCGAGAAAGGTTTTGACGTGGGGATTGCTGGACAGGCGGAAGAGCGTTCCCCAGGCCGTGCAAAGTTGAGGCCTTGGTGATTCTGGATGGTCCCAAGGGTCCAGAATTGTCCCTGGGAAAGCTGTCCTTTTCCCTCTTTTTCCGGCTGGAAGTACACCTCTGGCATCCGACTGCCGTTCGGCGACGTCCTGGGGGAGACGCCCCGGTTTCACTTGGGACGCACACTGGTGTTTCTCAGAAGAGCCCAAATTCCTCCCTGCGGGTGGGTGGGGGCCTGGGCACACCAGCATGGAATGTAAGCCTGTTTAGAACTGCGTACCTTGAGGCCGTGTGAAGGCCGCACGAACGAGAGCTTTCCAGCGAACAGGGCAGCGCTTCGCCATCACCGTTGCACATTCACGGAGCTTAGTCAAACGAACGCATTTACTTCCTGGGGCTCCAACACAGCCGAGGAGTTGGAAGGCATACAGTGAGGGCCCTTTGACAGTTGTTACAACGAACGTGAGTGCACAGTGTCTCGTGAAATACCTTCCACGGTTGAAGCATTCCGTTAACGCATGCCCCTCCGCTCCCTCTGGCGCTCCGAGGTGTTCCTAACGGGGGAAATCTGGACTTTTGCTCGAGGCCGGGGTGGGGCGGGGGGACTCACAATTCTTCTGCCGGCGAGCTCCAGAGCGCTCCTGCTGAAGCTCCCAGCAAGGAACTGAGAGCAGCAGGCCTCACACGAGTCAACTCAGACGTCTTCTGTCACGAGTCAACTCAGACTTCTTATGTGAGGCCTTCCGGCAGCAAAGAGAAGGTGCGCGCGAGGAGTGTGCTTCAGGCAGCTTAGGACCCGCCACTGTCTCGTCTACCACGGAGGGGAACCAGGTTTGGCCAGGGTCGCCCAGCTTCATACCTGAGCTCCTACAGGTATCCTCAGCGGTTTCTGATTACCTCAAGGAAACACAACGGGAGGAACAGGGCCCTTCCGTGGAGGCCCTTTTGGGCACAGGGACCTCTGCGTGGGATCTACTGGGTAAGTATGGCAGTACCTCAGGTAGGCCTCAGTGACCAAGGCTCTCCGGCTCACGCCTAGCTGTGTAAAGCAGTGTGGCGAACGTACGTACTGCTCCTCAGGCTGGGCCCACAGCCTAGCTTTCGCTTCTGTGAGAGTGCTGTCCCGAGTCTCTTCCTGGAGCCAGTCGTCAGCGCGGTGTCTTTTGGCACTGCAGTTCTCTCTCAGTCAAGGAGGCCGTTCGACTGACTGGCAAAGGGAGTCCGCCCAGCGCTGCTTTCGCCAGTCTCTCTGACGACTGGGCCACTCAACCTGGGCAACCCAGAGAGGAGTACACTGCCCTAGCTATGAATGTGAAGAGCTGTCTCCAGGGGCCTGCTTACGCTAAGGTTCCTCAGAAGCCAGAGGCCGCCGTTCCGGCACGGAGAGAGGTCATCCTGCGAAACTGGTGAATGGGCTCCTACCCTGTGTGTCCCCAGGAGCGTCGCAGGGTTAAGGCACTCCGTGGTGGAGTATGGCCTCATTGGAGACCCCTGCACACCCAAGTCCCCTGACGTGAAACACTGGAACTTCACCTTGAGGCCTGAGCTCACCTTTCGTTCGGCCGGAGCTGAACCTGGGGAGCCGTGGGAGGAGTTCCTAGAAAGGGATTGCCAGCACGGTTTTCGCTTTGGGAGAACACGCAGCCTCGGCCCACAACGACAGTCCTGCCGTGCAGAGACGTCGGGCCGCTAGTGCTGTTCCAGGCAGCTGTGAAGCCAAGCGCAAGGCGTCTCCAAACGGGGAGAAAGCGTCCTCTCCCCTCCGCGTCCCACGTTCAAGCTGAATGACGCAGCATGTTTCTCGGAAGGCTCTGCCGAGCTATCTAGTACAAGGGAGAGAGTGCCTGCCTCTGCCGAGAAAGGTTTTGACGTGGGGATTGCTGGACAGGCGGAAGAGCGTTCCCCAGGCCGTGCAAAGTTGAGGCCTTGGTGATTCTGGATGGTCCCAAGGGTCCAGAATTGTCCCTGGGAAAGCTGTCCTTTTCCCTCTTTTTCCGGCTGGAAGTACACCTCTGGCATCCGACTGCCGTTCGGCGACGTCCTGGGGGAGACGCCCCGGTTTCACTTGGGACGCACACTGGTGTTTCTCAGAAGAGCCCAAATTCCTCCCTGCGGGTGGGTGGGGGCCTGGGCACACCAGCATGGAATGTAAGGCTGTTTAGAACTGCGTACCTTGAGGCCGTGTGAAGGCCGCACGAACGAGAGCTTTCCAGCGAACAGGGCAGCGCTTCGCCATCACCGTTGCACATTCACGGAGCTTAGTCAAACGAACGCATTTACTTCCTGGGGCTCCAACACAGCCGAGGAGTTGGAAGGCATACAGTGAGTGCCCTTTGACAGTTGTTACAACGAACGTGAGTGCACAGTGTCTCGTGAAATACCTTCCACGGTTGAAGCATTCCGTTAACGCATGCCCCTCCGCTCCCTCTGGCGCTCCGAGGTGTTCCTAACGGGGGAAATCTGGACTTTTGCTCGAGGCCGGGGTGGGGCGGGGGGACTCACAATTCTTCTGCCGGCGAGCTCCAGAGCGCTCCTGCTGAAGCTCCCAGCAAGGAACTGAGAGCAGCAGGCCTCACACGAGTCAACTCAGACGTCTTCTGTCACGAGTCAACTCAGACTTCTTATGTGAGGCCTTCCGGCAGCAAAGAGAAGGTGCGCGCGAGGAGTGTGCTTCAGGCAGCTTAGGACCCGCCACTGTCTCGTCTACCACGGAGGGGAACCAGGTTTGGCCAGGGTCGCCCAGCTTCATACCTGAGCTCCTACAGGTATCCTCAGCGGTTTCTGATTACCTCAAGGAAACACAACGGGAGGAACAGGGCCCTTCCGTGGAGGCCCTTTTGGGCACAGGGACCTCTGCGTGGGATCTACTGGGTAAGTATGGCAGTACCTCAGGTAGGCCTCAGTGACCAAGGCTCTCCGGCTCACGCCTAGCTGTGTAAAGCAGTGTGGCGAACGTACGTACTGCTCCTCAGGCTGGGCCCACAGCCTAGCTTTCGCTTCTGTGAGAGTGCTGTCCCGAGTCTCTTCCTGGAGCCAGTCGTCAGCGCGGTGTCTTTTGGCACTGCAGTTCTCTCTCAGTCAAGGAGGCCGTTCGACTGACTGGCAAAGGGAGTCCGCCCAGCGCTGCTTTCGCCAGTCTCTCTGACGACTGGGCCACTCAACCTGGGCAACCCAGAGAGGAGTACACTGCCCTAGCTATGAATGTGAAGAGCTGTCTCCAGGGGCCTGCTTACGCTAAGGTTCCTCAGAAGCCAGAGGCCGCCGTTCCGGCACGGAGAGAGGTCATCCTGCGAAACTGGTGAATGGGCTCCTACCCTGTGTGTCCCCAGGAGCGTCGCAGGGTTAAGGCACTCCGTGGTGGAGTATGGCCTCATTGGAGACCCCTGCACACCCAAGTCCCCTGACGTGAAACACTGGAACTTCACCTTGAGGCCTGAGCTCACCTTTCGTTCGGCCGGAGCTGAACCTGGGGAGCCGTGGGAGGAGTTCCTAGAAAGGGATTGCCAGCACGGTTTTCGCTTTGGGAGAACACGCAGCCTCGGCCCACAACGACAGTCCTGCCGTGCAGAGACGTCGGGCCGCTAGTGCTGTTCCAGGCAGCTGTGAAGCCAAGCGCAAGGCGCCTCCAAACGGGGAGAAAGCGTCCTCTCCCTTCCGCGTCCCACGTTCAAGCTGAATGACGCAGCATGTTTCTCGGAAGGCTCTGCCGAGCTATCTAGTACAAGGGAGAGAGTGCCTGCCTCTGCCGAGAAAGGTTTTGACGTGGGGATTGCTGGACAGGCGGAAGAGCGTTCCCCAGGCCGTGCAAAGTTGAGGCCTTGGTGATTCTGGATGGTCCCAAGGGTCCAGAATTGTCCCTGGGAAAGCTGTCCTTTTCCCTCTTTTTCCGGCTGGAAGTACACCTCTGGCATCCGACTGCCGTTCGGCGACGTCCTGGGGGAGACGCCCCGGTTTCACTTGGGACGCACACTGGTGTTTCTCAGAAGAGCCCAAATTCCTCCCTGCGGGTGGGTGGGGGCCTGGGCACACCAGCATGGAATGTAAGGCTCTTTAGAACTGCGTACCTTGAGGCCGTGTGAAGGCCGCACGAACGAGAGCTTTCGAGCGAACAGGGCAGCGCTTCGCCATCACCGTTGCACGTTCACGGAGCTTAGTCAAACGAACGCATTTACTTCCTGGGGCTCCAACACAGCCGAGGAGTTGGAAGGCATACAGTGAGTGCCCTTTGACAGTTGTTACAACGAACGTGAGTGCACAGTGTCTCGTGAAATACCTTCCACGGTTGAAGCATTCCGTTAACGCATGCCCCTCCGCTCCCTCTGGCGCTCCGAGGTGTTCCTAACGGGGGAAATCTGGACTTTTGCTCGAGGCCGGGGTGGGGCGGGGGGACTCACAATTCTTCTGCCGGCGAGCTCCAGAGCGCTCCTGCTGAAGCTCCCAGCAAGGAACTGAGAGCAGCAGGCCTCACACGAGTCAACTCAGACGTCTTCTGTCAGGAGTCAACTCAGACTTCTTATGTGAGGCCTTCCGGCAGCAAAGAGAAGGTGCGCGCGAAGAGTGTGCTTCAGGCAGCTTAGGACCCGCCACTGTCTCGTCTACCACGGAGGGGAACCAGGTTTGGCCAGGGTCGCCCAGCTTCATACCTGAGCTCCTACAGGTATCCTCAGCGGTTTCTGATTACCTCAAGGAAACACAACGGGAGGAACAGGGCCCTTCCGTGGAGGCCCTTTTGGGCACAGGGACCTCTGCGTGGGATCTACTGGGTAAGTATGGCAGTACCTCAGGTAGGCCTCAGTGACCAAGGCTCTCCGGCTCACGCCTAGCTGTGTAAAGCAGTGTGGCGAACGTACGTACTGCTCCTCAGGCTGGGCCCACAGCCTAGCTTTCGCTTCTGTGAGAGTGCTGTCCCGAGTCTCTTCCTGGAGCCAGTCGTCAGCGCGGTGTCTTTTGGCACTGCAGTTCTCTCTCAGTCAAGGAGGCCGTTCGACTGACTGGCAAAGGGAGTCCGCCCAGCGCTGCTTTCGCCAGTCTCTCTGACGACTGGGCCACTCAACCTGGGCAACCCAGAGAGGAGTACACTGCCCTAGCTATGAATGTGAAGAGCTGTCTCCAGGGGCCTGCTTACGCTAAGGTTCCTCAGAAGCCAGAGGCCGCCGTTCCGGCACGGAGAGAGGTCATCCTGCGAAACTGGTGAATGGGCTCCTACCCTGTGTGTCCCCAGGAGCGTCGCAGGGTTAAGGCAATCCGTGGTGGAGTATGGCCTCATTGGAGACCCCTGCACACCCAAGTCCCCTGACGTGAAACACTGGAACTTCACCTTGAGGCCTGAGCTCACCTTTCGTTCGGCCGGAGCTGAACCTGGGGAGCCGTGGGAGGAGTTCCTAGAAAGGGATTGCCAGCACGGTTTTCGCTTTGGGAGAACGCGCAGCCTCGGCCCACAACGACAGTCCTGCCGTGCAGAGACGTCGGGCCGCTAGTGCTGTTCCAGGCAGCTGTGAAGCCAAGCGCAAGGCGCCTCCAAACGGGGAGAAAGCGTCCTCTCCCTTCCGCGTCCCACGTTCAAGCTGAATGACGCAGCATGTTTCTCGGAAGGCTCTGCCGAGCTATCTAGTACAAGGGAGAGAGTGCCTGCCTCTGCCGAGAAAGGTTTTGACGTGGGGATTGCTGGACAGGCGGAAGAGCGTTCCCCAGGCCGTGCAAAGTTGAGGCCTTGGTGATTCTGGATGGTCCCAAGGGTCCAGAATTGTCCCTGGGAAAGCTGTCCTTTTCCCTCTTTTTCCGGCTGGAAGTACACCTCTGGCATCCGACTGCCGTTCGGCGACGTCCTGGGGGAGACGCCCCGGTTTCACTTTGGACGCACAATGGTGTCTCACAGAAGACCCCAAATTCCTAATTGGCAGCACACCAGCATGGAATGTAAGGCTGTTTAGAACTGCGTACCTTGAGGCCGTGTGAAGGCCGCACGAACGAGAGCTTTCGAGCGAACAGGGCAGCGCTTCGCCATCACCGTTGCACATTCACGGAGCTTAGTCAAACGAGCGCATTTACTTCCTGGGGCTCCAACACAGCCGAGGAGTTGGAAGGCATACAGTGAGGGCCCTTTGACAGTTGTTACAACGAACGTGAGTGCACAGTGTCTCATGAAATACCTTCCACGGTTGAAGCATTCCGTTAACGCATGCCCCTCCGCTCCCTCTGGCACTCCGAGGTGTTCCTAACGGGGGAAATCTGGACTTTCGCTTGAGGCCGGGGTGGGGTGGGGGGACTCACAATTCTTCTGCCGGCGAGCTCCAGAGCGCTCCTGCTGAAGCTCCCAGCAAGGAACTGAGAGCAGCAGGCCTCACACGAGTCAACTCAGACTTCTTCTGTCACGAGTCAACTCAGACTTCTTACGTGAGGCCTTCAGGCAGCAAAGAGAATGTCCGCGCGAGGAGTGTGCTTCAGGCAGCTTAGGACCCGCCACTGTCTCGTCTACCACGGAGGGGAATCAGGTTTGGCCAGGGTCGCCCAGCTTCATACCTGAGCTTCTACAGGTATCCTCAGTCGTTTCTGATTACCTCTAGGAAACACAACGGGAGGAACAGGGCCCTTCCGTGGAGGCCCTTTTGGGCACAGGGACCTCTGTGTGGAATCTACTGGGTAAGTATGGCAGTACCTCAGGTAGGCCTCAGTGATCAACGCTCTCTGGCTCACGCCTAGCTGTGTAAAGAAGTGTGGCGAACGTACGTACTGCTCCTCAGGCTGGGCCCACAGCCTAGCTTTCGCTTCTGTGAGAGTGCTGTCCCGAGTCTCTTCCTGGAGCCAGTCGTCAGCGCGGTGTCTTTTGGCACTGCAGTTCTCTCTCAGTCAAGGAGGCCGTTCGACTGACTGGCAAAGGGAGTCCGCCCAGCGCTGCTTTCGCCAGTCTCTCTGACGACTGGGCCACTCAACCTGGGCAACCCAGAGAGGAGTACACTGCCCTAGCTATGAATGTGAAGAGCTGTCTCCAGGGGCCTGCTTACGCTAAGGTTCCTCAGAAGCCAGGAGCCGCCGTTCCAGCACGGAACGCATTCTCCATTGCTCTCACCATCCCTCGCACCATCGCATGCACCATCGGTCTCACCATCACACTCAGCATCGCTCTCACCATCGTACTCACCATCGCTCTCACCATCACACTCAACATCGCTCTCACCATCGCACTCACCATCTCTCTCACCATCACACATGCCATCGCACTCACCATCGCTCTCACCATCGCTCCCACCGTCACACTCAAAATTACCCTCACCATCGCTCTCAAGACCACTCTCAAGATCACACTCGGCATTGCACTGTCCATTGCATGCACCGTGTCACGCACCATCACATGGACCATTGAAAGCAGCATCGCTCTCACCCTCGGACTCACATCACTCTCACCATCGCACTCATAATCGTACACACCATCATTCTCACCATAGCTCTCACCATTGCACTCACAGTCGCTCTCACCATCACTCTCATCATCACACTCACCATTGCACTTACCATCTTCTCACCATAAGACTCACAGTCGCACTCACAATCGCACACAACTTTGCACTCACATTCGCTTTCACCATCACTCTTACCATTGCATTCCCCATTGCACTCACCATAGCACGCACTGTGGCACACACTGTCACGTGCTCCGTCACACGCTCTAACACTCTCACCATCGCTCTCAACATCGCACTCACCATGTCTGTCACCATGGTTCTCACCATCACACTCTCCATCATACTCACAATCGCTCTCAAAATTGCTCTCACCATTGCACTCAGCCAAGCACTCTCCATCGCATGCACCATCACACGCGCTTTCGCTCTCATGCTCACTGTCACTGTCCCAATCACTGTCGCACCCACTGTCATATGCACTGCCGTATCACACCATCACTGCACTCACCACTGCACTGACGGTTATTCTCAGCATCACTCTAACCATCACACTTACCCTCGCTCTCACCATCAGTCTCACCATGGCACTCACCAAAGCTCGCAGCATGGCACGCACCAACGTACTCACCATCGTACTCACCATCACTCTCACCATCACTCTCACTCTCACACTCACGATCACTCTCACCCTCGCACTCAACATCACACTCGCCATCGCACTCAACATTGCTCTTACCATTGCACTCTCCATTGCTCTCACCATCGCACTCACCATCGAACACACCATAGCTCTCAGCATCACACTCACCATCGCAGTCACCATCGCACTCAGCATCACACGGATCATTGCACGCAACATTGATGTCACGCTCACAATCACCATCACTCTAACTATCGCTCTCACCATCGGACTGATCATCGCACCCTCCATCGCTCTCACCATCGCTCTCAACATTGCACTCACCATTGCTCTCACCATAGCACTCACCTTTGCACTCATCATCGCTCTCATCATCGCTTCGCTCTCACCATCACACACACCATCTCACTCACCATTAAATGGACCATCGCACGCAGCATCACTGTCACCGTTGCACTCACGATACCCTCACCATTGTTCTCACCATCGCACTCATCATCACCCTCGCCATCGCACCCACCATCACTCTCACAATCGTACTTATCGCACTCATCAGCTCTCTCACTGTGGCAGTCACCATCACTCTCATTATCGCTCTCGCCATCGCACTCATCCTCGCAGTCACCATCGCTCTCACCCTCGCACTCAACATCACATTCGCCATCACACTCACCATCGCTCTCAACATTGCTCTCAACAACGCATTCACCCTAGCAGTCACCATCGATCTCACCATCGCACTAACCATTGTTCTCACAATTGCACTCATCATCGCTCTCACCATCGCACTAAACTTCGCTCTCAACATCTCTCTCACCATCACACTCACCATCGCACTCATCATCACATGGAGCATCGGTCACAGCCTCGCTATCTCCATCACACTCACCATGACTCTCATCATTGCTCTCATAATTGCACTCATCATCGCACTCACCACCACTCTCACCATTGCTCTCACGATTGCACTCACCATCGGTCTCAACGTCGCACTCACCAACACACGTGCCATTGCTCTCACTATCACACACACCATTGCACTCACCATCACATGCAGCATCCCACTCACCATCGCTCTCAAGATCTCCCTCACCATCGCACACACCTTTGCAATCACAATCACTTTCAACATCGCTCTCGCTATCACTGTCAGCATCGCACTGCCTATCGCACTCTCCATTGCTCTCACCATCACAGACACCATCGCACGCTCCATCGCACTCACCGTCTCACTCACCATCACTCTCAATATAGCACTCACCATCGCTCTCACCATCACACACACCATCTCACTCACCATTAAATGGACCATCGCACGCAGCATCACTGTCACCGTTGCACTCACCATAGCTCTCACCATTGTTCTCACCATCGCACTGATCATCGCACTCGCCATCGCACTCACCATCACTCTCACAATCTTACTCATCGCACTCATCAGCTCTCTCACTGTGGCAGTCACCATTACTCTCATTATTGCTCTCCCCGTCGCACTCACCATCGCTCTCACCCTCGCACTCACCATCACATTCACCATCGCACTCACCGTCACTCCCACCATCGTACTCAAAATCGCTCTCAGCGTCACACACAGCATAGCACTCACCATCGCTCTCACCATCGCCTCACCATCGCTCTCATCATCACTCTCACGATCGTTCTCACCATCGTACGTGCCATCGCTTTCACCATCACTCTCACCAACACACTTATTATCCCTCGCACCATCGCATGCACCATCGGTCTCACCATCACACTCAGCATCACACTCAGCATCGCTCTCACCATCGTACTCACCATCGCTCTCACCATCACATACACCATCGCTCTCAACATCGCACTCACTGTTGAATTCACCATGGTTCTCACTATTGCACCCACCATCTCACTCACCATCGCTCTCACCATCACAATCACCATCGCACTCATCATCACACTCTAGATCGCTCTAACCATCAAACTCAGCAACGCAACTCCATCGAACGAATCATCGCACACACCATGGCTTTCACCCTTGCACTCACTGTCGCATTCAACATTGTTCTCATGGTTGCACTACACATTGAACTCACCATTGCACACACTGTTGTACGCACAGTGGCACACACTGTCGCGTGCACCGTCACATGCACTATCTGTTTCACCATAGCACTGAACATCACACTCACCATCACTCTCTCCAACACACTCACGATAGCTGGCACCATCGCATGCACCATCGCACTCAGCATCGCACTCATCATTGTACTCACAATTGCTTTCACCATCTCTCTCACCATCTCACTCAGCATCCCAGTCTCCATCGCACACACCCTCACCCACACCTTCGAATTCACAATCGCTTTCACCATCACTCTCATCATCGCTGTCACCATCGCACTAACCATCGCACTCTCCATTGCTCTAACGATTGCATGCACAATCGTGCACACCATCGCACCCACCTTCACACTCACCATCTCTTTCCCCATCACGCTCACCATCTGACTCACCATCACACTCACCATCACACGCACTTTGGCACTAACAATCGCTTTTACAATCGCACTCACCATCGCTCTCAAGATCGCTCCCAATATCACTCTCGGCATCGCACTCTTCATCGCATGCACCCTGGCATGCACCATCACACGGACAGTTGCACGCAGCTTCACTCTCACAATCACTCTCACAATCACCGTCATCATCGCACTCACCATTGCTCTCACCATTGCTCTCACCTTTGTTCTCACCATTGCTTTCACAATCGCACTCCACGTCTCACTCACTATGGCTCTCATCATCGGTCTCACCATCGCCCTCAACATCACACTGACCATCGCACACACTATCGCACTCATCATCACTCTCACCATCGCACTCTCCGTTGCTCTCACCATTGCACTCACCATCGAACACACCATAGCTCTCAGCATCACACTCACCATCGCAGTCACCATCGCACTCAGCATCACACGGATCATTGCACGCAACATTGATGTCACCCTCACAATCACCATCACTCTCACTATCGCTCTCACCATCGGACTGATCATCGCACCCTCCATCGCTCTCACCATCGCTCTCAGCATAGCACTCACCATTGCACTCAACATCGCTCTCATCATCGCTTCACTATGACCATCACACACACCATCTCACTCACCATTAAATGGACCATCGCACGCAGCATCACTGTCACCGTCGCACTCACCATAGCTCTCACCATTGTTCTCACCATCGCACTCATCATCGCCCTCACCATCGCAGTCACCATCACTCTCACAATCTTACTCATCGCACTCATCAACTCTCTCACTGTGGCAGTCACCATCACTCTCATTATCGCTCTCCCCGTCGCACTCACCCTCGCACTCACCATCGCTCTCACCCTCGCACTCACCATCACATTCGCCATCGCACTCACCATCGCTCCCACCATCGCACTCAAAATCGCTCTCACCGTCACACACAGCATAGCACTCACCATCGCTCTCACCATCGCCTCACCATCGCTCTCATCATCACTCCCACCATCGTTCTCACCATCGCACTCGCCATCGCTCTCACCAACGCATTCACCCTCGGAGTCACCATCGATTTCACCATTGCACTAACTATTGTTCTCACAATTGCACTCATCATCGCTCTCACCATCGCTCTAAACTTCGCTCTCAACATCTCTCTCACCATCACACTCATCACTGCACTCATCATCACATGGAGCATCGCTCGCAGCCTCGCTATCTCCATCACACTCACCATGACTCTCATCATTGCTCTCATAATTGCACTCATCATCGCACTCACCACCACTCTCACCATTGCTCTCACAATGGCACTCACCATCGCTCTCACCATCGGTCTCAATGTCGCAATCACCATCGCACGCGCCATTGCTCTCACTATCACGCACACCATCACACTCACCATCACATGCACCATCCCACTCACCATCGCACTCACCATCGCTTTGAAGATCTCTCTCACCATCGCACACACCTTTGCAATCACAATCACTTTCAACATCGCTCTCACTATCACTGTCAGCATCGCACTGCCTATCGCACTCTCCATCGCTCTCACCATCACACACACCATCGTACACTCCATCGCACTCACCATCTCACTCACCACCACTCTCACGATAGCACTCACCATCGCTCTCACCATCACCCTCAACATCGCACTCACCATCGCACTTATCATTGCACTTACCATCGCACTCACCATCACTCTCACCATCACCCTCACCATCGTTCTCACCATCGCACATGCCATCGCTCTCACCATCACTCTCACCATCACACTCAACATCGCTCTCACCATCACCCTCACCATCGTTCTCACCATCGCACATGCCATCGCACTCACCATCACTCTCACCATCGCTCCCACCATCACACTCAAAATTGCACTCACTGTCGCTCTCAAGACCACTCTCAAGATCACACTTGGCATTGCACTGTCCATTGCATGCACCGTGTCACGCACCATCACATGGACCATCGAAAGCAGCATCGCTCTCACCCTCGGACTCACATCGCTCTCACCATCACACTCATAATCGTACACACCATCGCTCTCACCATCACCGTCGCTCTCACCATCACTCTCATCATCACACTCACCATTGCTCTCAGCATCGCACTTACCATCTTCTCACCATAAGACTCACAGTCACACTCACAATCACACACACCTTTGCACTCACATTCGCTTTCACCATCACTCTCACCATTGCACTCCCCATTGCACTCACCATAGCACTCACCATAGCATGCACTGGGGCACACACTGTCACGTGCTCCATCACACGCTCTAACACTCTGACCATCGCTCTCAACATCGCACTCACCATGTCTGTCACCATGGTTCTCACCATCACACTCTCCGTCATACTCACAATCGCTCTCAAAATTGCTCTCACCATCGCACTCAGCCAAGCACTCTCCATCGCATGCAACATTACACGCGCTTTCGCTCTCATGCTCACTCTCACCGTCGCAATCACCGTCGCACCCACCATCATGTGCACTGCCGTATCACACTCATCACTGCACTCACCACTGCACTCACCGTTACTCTCAGCATCACTCTAACCATCACATTTATCCTCGTTCTCACCATCGGTCTCACCATGGCGCTCACCAAAGCTCGCAGCATGGCACGCACCAACGTACTCACCATCGTACTCACCATCAATCTCACCATCGCTCTCACCGTCACTCTCACCATCGCACTCACAATCGCTTTCACGATTGTTCCTGTCATCGCTCTCAGCATGGCATTCTGTATTGCATGCAACATCGCAGGCACCATTGGTCTCACCCTCACACTATCCATCGCACTCAACTTTGCTCTCACTGTCGCACTCACCGTTGCACTCACTGTCTCACAAACTGTCGCATGCACCATGGCCCACATTTTTGCACATAACATCGCAGGCACTATCACTCTCAGCATTGCATCGAACATTGCACTCACCATCACTCTCACCATCACACTCATCATCCCTCGCACCATCGCATGCACCATCGGTCTCACCATCACACTCAGCATCGCTCTCACCATCGTACTCACCATCGCTCTCACCATCACACTCACCATCGCTCTCAACATCGTACTCACAGTTGAATTCACCATGGCTCTCACTATTGCACCCACCATCTCACTCACCATCGCTCTCACCATCACAATCACCATCGCACTAATCATCACACTCTAGATCACTCTAACCATCAAATTCAGCATCGCACACTCCATCGCATGAACCATCACACACACCATCGCTCTCACCCTTGCACTCACTGTCGCAGTCACTGTCACACTCAACATTGTTCTCATGGTTGCACTACACATTGAACTCACCATTGCACACACTGTTGTACGCACAGTGGCACACACTGTCGCGTGCACCGTCACACGCACTATCTGTTTCACCATAGCACTGAACATCACACTCACCATCACTCTCTCCAACACACTCACGATAGCTGGCACCATCGCATGCACCATCGCACTCAGCATTGCACTCATCATTGCACTCACAATTGCTTTCACCATCTCTCTCACCGTCTCACTCAGCATCCCAGTCTCCATCGCATACACCCTCACCCACACCTTCGAATTCACAATCGCTTTCACCATCACTCTCATCATCGCTGTCACCATCGCACTAACCATCGCACTTCCATTGCTCTAACGATTGCATGCACAATCGTGCACACCATCGCACTCACCTTCACACTCACCATCTCTTTCGCCATCATGCTCACCATCTGACTCACCATCGCACTCACCATCACACGCACTTTGGCACTAACAATCGCTTTTAAAATCGCACTCACCATCGCTCTCAAGGTCGCTCCCAATATCACTCTCGGCATCGCACTCTCCATCGCATGCACCCTGGCATGCACCATCACACGGACAGTTGCACGCAGCTTCACTCTCACAATCACACTCACCATCACTCTCACAATCACCGTCATCATCGCACTCACCATCGCTCTCACCATTGCTCTCACCTTTGTTCTCACCATTGCTTTCACCATCGCACTCCACGTCTCACTCACTATGGCTCTCATCATCGGTCTCACCATCGCCCTCAACATCACATTGACCATCGCACACACTATCGCACTCATCATCACTCTCACCATCGCACTCTCCGTTGCTCTCACCATCGCACTCACCATCGAACACATCATAGCTCTCAGCATCACACTCACCATCGCAGTCACCATCGCACTCAGCATCACACGGATCATTGCACGCAACATTGATGTCACCCTCACAATCATCATCACTCTAACTATCGCTCTCACCATCGGACTGATCATCGCACCCTCCATCGCTCTCACCATCGCTCTCAACATTGCACTCACCATCGCTCTCACCATAGCACTCACCTTTGCACTCATCATCGCTCTCATCATCGCTTCGCTCTCACCATCACACACACCATCTCACTCACCATTAAATGGACCATTGCACGCAGCATCACTGTCACCGTTGCACTCATGATACTCTCACCATTGTTCTCACCATCGCACTCATCATCACCCTCGCCATCGCACTCACCATCACTCTCACAATCGTACTTATCGCACTCATCAGCTCTCTCACTGTGGCAGTCACCATCACTCTCGTTATCGCTCTCCCCATCGCACTCACCCTCGCAGTCACCATCGCTCTCACTCTCGCACTCAACATCACATTTGCCATCAAACTCACCATCGCCCTCAACTTTGCTCTCAACAACGCATTCACCCTCGCAGTCACCATCGATCTCACCATCGCACTAACCATTGTTCTCACAATTGCACTCATCATTGCTCTCACCATCGCACTAAACTTCGCTCTCAACATCTCTCTCACCATCACACTCACCATCGCACTCATCATCACATGGAGCATCGCTCACAGCCTCGCTATCTCCATCACACTCACCATGACTCTCATCATTGCTCTCATAATTGCACTCATCATCGCACTCACCACCACTCTCACCATTGCTCTCACGATCGCACTCACCATCGGTCTCAACGTCGCACTCACCATCGCACGCGCCATTGCTCTCACTATCACATACACCATCGCACTCACCATCACATGCAACATCCCACTCACCATCGCACTCACCATCGCTCTCAAGATCTCCCTCACCATCGCACACACCTTTGCAATCACAATCACCTTCAACATCGCTCTCACTATCACTGTCAGCATCGCACTGCCTATAGCACTCTCCATCGCTCTCACCATCACACACACCATCTCACTCACCATTAAATGGACCATCGCACGCAGCATCACTGTCACCGTCGCACTCACCATAGCTCTCACCATTGTTCTCACCATCGCACTCATCATCGCACTCGCCAACGCACTCATCATCACTCTCACAATCTTACTCATTGCACTCATCAGCTCTCTCACTGTGGCAGTCACCATCACTCTCATTATTGCTCTCCCCGTCGCACTCACCCTCGCACTCACCATCACATTTGCCATCGCACTCACCATCACTCCCACCATCGCACTCAAAATCGCTCTCACCATCACACACAGCATAGCACTCACCATCGCTCTCACCATCGCCTCACCATCGCCCCCATCATCACTCTCACCATCGCTCTCACCATCACCCACAACATCGCACTCACCATCGCACTTACCATTGCACTTACCATCGCTCTCACCATCACTCTCAGCATCACACTCAACATCGCTCTCACCATCACCCTCACCATCGTTCTCACCATCGCACATGCCATCGCACTCTCCATCAATCTCACAATCGTACTTATTGCACACATCAGCTCTCTCACTGTGGCAGTCACCATCACTCTCATTATCGCTCTCCCCATCGCACTCACCCTCACACTCACCATCGCTCTCACCCTCGCACTCACCATGACATTCACCATCGCACTCACCATCGCTCCCACCATCGCACTCAAAATCGCTCTCACCGTCACACACAGCATAGCACTCACCATTGCACTCACCATCGCCTCACCATCGCTCTCATCATCACTCTCACCATCGTTCTCAACATCGCACTCACCTTCGCTCTCACCATCGCTCTCACCAACGCATTCACCCTCGGAGTCACCATCGATTTCACCATCGCACTCACCATTGGTCTCACACTTGCACTCATCATCGCTCTCACCATTGCACTCACGATCGCTTTCACGATTGTTCCTATCATCGCGCTCAGCATGGCATTCTGTATTGCACGCAACATCGCAGGCACCATTGGTCTCACCCTCACACTATCCATCGCACTCAACTTTGCTCTCACTGTCGCACTCATCATTTCACTCACTGTCTCACAAACTGTCACATGCACCATGGCCCACATTTTTGCATGTAACATCACATGCACTATCACTCTCAGCATTGCATTGAACATTGCACTCACCATCACTCTCACCATCACACTTATCATCCCTCGCACCATCACATGCACCATCGGTCTCACCATCACACTCAGCATCACACTCAGCATCGCTCTCACCATCGTACTCACCATCGCTCTCACCATCACATACACCATCGCTCTCAACATCGCACTCACTGTTGAATTCACCATGGTTCTCACTATTGCACCCACCATCTCACTCACCATCACTCTCACCATCACAATCACCATCGCACTCATCATCACACTCTAGATCGCTCTAACCATCAAACTCAGCAATGCAACTCCATCGAACGAACCATCGCACACACCATGGCTCTCACCCTTGCACTCACTGTCGCATTCAACATTGTTCTCATGGTTGCACTACACATTGAACTCACCATTGCACACACTGTTGTACGCACAGTGGCACACACTGTCGCGTGCACCGTCACACGCACTATCTGTTTCACCATAGCACTGAACATCACACTCACCATCACTCTCTCCAACACACTCACGATAGCTGGCACCATCGCATGCACCATCGCACTCAGCATCGCACTCATCATTGCACTCACAATTGCTTTCACCATCTCTCTCACCATCTCACTCAGCATCCCAGTCTCCATCACACACACCCTCACCCACACCTTCGAATTCACAATCGCTTTCACCATCACTCTCATCATCGCTGTCACCATCGCACTAACCATCGCACTTTCCATTGCTCTAACGATTGCATGCACAATCGTGCACACCATCGCACTCACCTTCACACTCACCATCTCTTTCCCCATCATGCTCACCATATGACTCACCATCGCACTCACCATCACACGCACTTTGGCACTAACAATCGCTTTTACAATCGCACTCATCATCGCTCTCAAGATCGCTCCCATTATCACTCTCAGCCTCTCACTCTCCATCGCATGAACCCTGGCATGCACCATCACACGGACAGTTGCACGCAGCTTCACTCTCACAATCACACTCACCACCACTCTCACAATCACCGTCATCATCGCACTCACCATCGCTCTCACCATCGCTCTCACCCTTGTTCTCAACATTGCTTTCACCATCGCACTCCATGTCTCACTCACTATGGCTCTCATCATCGGTCTCACCATCGCCCTCAACATCACACTGACCATCGCACACACTATCGCACTCATCATCACTCTCACCATCGCACTCTCCGTTGCTCTCACCATCGCACTCACCATCGAACACACCATAGCTCTCAGCATCACACTCACCATCGCAGTCACCATCGCACTCAGCATCACACGGATCATTGCACGCAACATTGATGTCACCCTCACAATCACCATCACTCTATCGCTCTCACCATCGGACTGATCATCGCACCCTCCATCGCTCTCACCATCGGTCTCAATGTCGCAATCACCATCGCACGCGCCATTGCTCTCACTATCACGCACACCATCACACTCACCATCACATGCACCATCCCACTCACTGTCGCACTCACCATCGCTTTGAAGATCTCTCTCACCATCGCACACACCTTTGCAATCACAATCACTTTCAACATTGCTCTCACTATCACTGTCAGCATCGCACTGCCTATCGCACTCTCCATCGCTCTCACCATCACACACACCATCGTACACTCCATCGCACTCACCATCTCACTCACCACCACTCTCACGATAGCACTCACCATCGCTCTCACCATCACCCTCAACATCGCACTCACCATCGCACTTATCATTGCACTTACCATCGCACTCACCATCACTCTCACCCTCACCATCGTTCTCACCATCGCACATGCCATCTCTCTCACCATCACTCTCACCATCACACTCAACATCGCTCTCACCATCACCCTCACCATCGTTCTCACCATCGCACATGCCATCGCACTCACCATCACTCTCGCCATCGCTCCCACCATCACACTCAAAATTGCACTCACTGTCACTCTCAAGACCACTCTCAAGATCACACTTGGCATTGCACTGTCCATTGCATGCACCGTGTCACGCACCATCACATGGACCATCGAAAGCAGCATCGCTCTCACCCTCGGACTCACATCGTTCTCACCATCACACTCATAATCGTACACACCATCGCTCTCACCATCACCATCGCTCTCACCATCACTCTCACCATTGCTCTCAGCATCGCACTTATCATCTTCTCACCATAAGACTCACAGTCACACTCACAATCACACACACCTTTGCACTCACATTCGCTTTCACCATCACTCTCACCATTGCACTCCCCATTGCACTCACCATAGCACTCACCATAGCATGCACTGGGGCACACACTGTCACGTGCTCCATCACACGCTCTAACACTCTCACCATCGCTCTCAACATCGCACTCACCATGTCTGTCACCATAGTTCTCACCATCACACTCTCCATCATACTCACAATCGCTCTCAAAATTGCTCTCACCATCGCACTCAGCCAAGCACTCTCCATCGCATGCAACATTACACGCGCTTTCGCTCTCATGCTCACTCTCACCGTCGCAATCACTGTCGCACCCACCATCATGTGCACTGCCGTATCACACTCATCACTGCACTCACCACTGCACTCACTGTTACTCTCAGCATCACTCTAACCATCACATTTATCCTCGCTCTCACCATCGGTCTCACAATGGCGCTCACCAAAGCTCGCAGCATGGCACGCACCAACGTACTCACCATCGTACTCACCATCAATCTCACCATCGCTCTCACCGTCACTCTCACCATCGCACTCACGATCGCTTTCACGATTGTTCCTGTCATCGCTCTCAGCATGGCATTCTGTATTGCACGCAACATCGCAGGCACCATTGGTCTCACCCTCACACTATCCATCGCACTCAACTTTGCTCTCACTGTCGCACTCACCGTTGCACTCACTGTCTCACAAACTGTGACATGCACCAGGGCCCACATTTTTGCACATAACATCGCACGCTCTATCACTCTCAGCATTGCATTGTACATTGCACTCACCATCACTCTCACCATCACACTCATCATCCCTCGCACCATCGCATGCACCATCGGTCTCACCATCACACTCAGCATCGCTCTCACCATCGTACTCACCATCGGTCTCACCATCACACTCACCATCGCTCTCAACATCGCACTCACTGTTGAATTCACCATGGCTCTCACTATTGCACCCACCATCTCACTCACCATCGCTCTCACCATCACAATCACCATCGCACTAATCATCACACTCTAGATAACTCTAACCATCGAATTCAGCATCGCACACTCCATCGCATGAACCATCACACACACCATCGCTCTCACCCTTGCACTCACTGTCGCAGTCACTGTCACACTCAACATTGTTCTCATGGTTGCACTACACATTGAACTCACCATTGCACACACTGTTGTACGCACAGTGGCACACACTGTCGCGTGCACCGTCACACGCACTGTTTCACCATAGCACTGAACATCACACTCACCATCACTCTCTCCAACACACTCACGATAGCTGGCACCATCGCATGCACCATCGCACTCAGCATCGCACTCATCATTGCACTCACAATTGCTTTCACCATCTCTCTCACCATCTCACTCAGCATCCCAGTCTCCATCGCACACACCCTCACCCACACCTTCGAATTCACAATCGCTTTCACCATCACTCTCATCATCGCTGTCACCATCGCACTAACCATCGCACTTTCCATTGCTCTAACGATTGCATGCACAATCGTGCACACCATCGCACTCACCTTCACACTCACCATCTCTTTCCCCATCATGCTCACCATATGACTCACCATCGCACTCACCATCACACGCACTTTGGCACTAACAATCGCTTTTACAATCGCACTCATCATCGCTCTCAAGATCGCTCCCATTATCACTCTCAGCCTCTCACTCTCCATCGCATGAACCCTGGCATGCACCATCACACGGACAGTTGCACGCAGCTTCACTCTCACAATCACACTCACCACCACACTCACAATCACCGTCATCATCGCACTCACCATCGCTCTCACCATCGCTCTCACCCTTGTTCTCAACATTGCTTTCACCATCGCACTCCATGTCTCACTCACTATGGCTCTCATCATCGGTCTCACCATCGCCCTCAACATCACACTGACCATCGCACACACTATCGCACTGATCATCACTCTCACCATCGCACTCTCCGTTGCTCTCACCATCGCACTCACCATCGAACACACCATAGCTCTCAGCATCACACTCACCATCGCAGTCACCATCGCACTCAGCATCACACGGATCATTGCACGCAACATTGATGTCACCCTCACAATCACCATCACTCTATCGCTCTCACCATCGGACTGATCATCGCACCCTCCATCGCTCTCACCATCGCTCTCAACATTGCACACACCATCGCTCTCACCATAGCACTCACCTTTGCACTCATCATCGTTCTCATCATCACTTCGCTCTCACCATCACACACACCATCTCACTCACCATTAAATGGACCATCGCATGCAGCATCACTGTCACCGTCGCACTCACCATAGCTCTCACCATTGTTCTCACCATCGCACTCATCATCGCCCTCACCATCGCACTCACCATCACTCTCACAATCTTACTCATCGCACTCATCAACTCTCTCACTGTGGCAGTCACCATCACTCTCATTATCGCTCTCCCCGTCGCACTCACCCTCGCACTCACCATCGCTCTCATCCTCGCACTCACCATCACATTCGCCATCGCACTCACCATCGCTCCCACCATCGCACTCAAAATCGCTCTCACCGTCACACACAGCATAGCACTCACCATCGCTCTCACCATCGCCTCACCATCGCTCTCATCATCACTCCCACCATCGTTCTCACCATCGCACTCGCCATCGCTCTCACCAACGCATTCACCCTCGGAGTCACCATCGATCTCACCATTGCACTAACTATTGTTCTCACAATTGCACTCATCATCGCTCTCACCATCGCTCTAAACTTCGCTCTCAACATCTCTCTCACCATCACACTCATCACTGCACTCATCATCACATGGAGCATCGCTCGCAGCCTCGCTATCTCCATCACACTCACCATGACTCTCATCATTGCTCTCATAATTGCACTCATCATCGCACTCACCACCACTCTCACCATTGCTCTCACGATGGCACTCACCATCACTCTCACCATCGGTCTCAGTGTCGCAATCACCATCGCACGCGCCATTGCTCTCACTATCACGCACACCATCACACTCACCATCACATGCACCATCCCACTCACCATCGCACTCACCATCGCTTTGAAGATCTCTCTCACCATCGCACACACCTTTGCAATCACAATCACTTTCAACATCGCTCTCACTATCACTGTCAGCATCGCACTGCCTATCGCACTCTCCATCGCTCTCACCATCACACACACCATCGTACACTCCATCGCACTCACCATCTCACTCACCACCACTCTCACGATAGCACTCACCATCGCTCTCACCATCACCCTCAACATCGCACTCACCATCGCACTTATCATTGCACTTACCATCGCACTCACCATCACTCTCACCATCACCCTCACCATCGTTCTCACCATCGCACATGCCATCGCTCTCACCATCACTCTCACCATCACACTCAACATCGCTCTCACCATCACCCTCACCATCGTTCTCACCATCGCACATGCCATCGCACTCACCATCACTCTCACCATCGCTCCCACCATCACACTCAAAATTGCACTCACTGTCGCTCTCAAGACCACTCTCAAGATCACACTTGGCATTGCACTGTCCATTGCATGCACCGTGTCACGCACCATCACATGGACCATCGAAAGCAGCATCGCTCTCACCCTCGGACTCACATCGCTCTCACCATCACACTCACCATCGCTCTCAACATCGCACTCACTGTTGAATTCACCATGGCTCTCACTATTGCACCCACCATCTCACTCACCATCGCTCTCACCATCACAATCACCATCGCACTTATCATCACACTCTAGATCGCTCTAACCATCGAATTCAGCATCGCACACTCCATCGCATGAACCATCACACACACCATCGCTCTCACCCTTGCACTCACTGTCGCAGTCACTGTCACACTCAACATTGTTCTCATGGTTGCACTACACATTGAACTCACCATTGCACACACTGTTGTACGCACAGTGGCACACACTGTCGCGTGCACCGTCACAAGCACTATCTGCTTCACCATAGCACTGAACATCACACTCACCATCACTCTCTCCAACACACTCACGATAGCTGGCACCATCGCATGCACCATCGCACACAGCATCGCACTCATCATTGCACTCACAATTGCTTTCACCATCTCTCTCACCATCTCACTCAGCATCCCAGTCTCCATCGCTTACACCCTCACCCACACCTTCGAATTCACAATCGCTTTCACCATCACTCTCATCATCGCTGTCACCATCGCACTTTCCATTGCTCTAACGATTGCATGCACAATCATGCACACCATCGCACTCACCTTCACACTCACCATCTCTTTCCCCATCATGCTCACCGTCTGACTCACCATCGCACTCACCATCACACGCACTTTGGCACTAACAATCGCTTTTACAATCGCACTCACCATCGCTCTCAAGATCGCTCCCAATATTACTCTCAGCATCGCACTCTCCATCGCATGCACCCTGGCATGAACCATCACACGGACAGTTGCACGCAGCTTCACTCTCACAATCACACTCAGCATCACTCTCACAATCACCGTCATCATCGCACTCACCATCGCTCTCACCATCGCTCTCACCTTTGTTCTCACCATTGCTTTCACCATCGCACTCCACGTCTCACTCACTATGGCTCTCATCATCGGTCACACCATCACCCTCAACATCACACTGACCATCGCACACACTATCGCACTCATCATCACTATCACAATCGCACTCTCCGTTGCTCTCACCATCGCACTACCATCGAACACACCATAGCTCTCAGCATCACACTCACCATCGCAGTCACCATTGCACTCAGCATCACACGGATCATTGCACGCAACATTGATGTCACCCTCACACTCACCATCACTCTCACTATCGCTCTCACCATCGGACTGATCATCGCACCCTCCATCGCTCTCACCATCACACACACCATCTCACTCACCATTAAATGGACCATCGCCCGCAACATCACTGTCACCGTCGCACTCACCATAGCTCTCACCATTGTTCTCAACATCTCACTCATCATCGCCCTCGCCATCGCACCCACCATCACTCTCACAATCATACTCATTGCACTCATCAGCTCTCTCACTGTGGCAGTCACTATCACTCTCGTTATCGCTCTCCCCATCGCACTCACCCTCACACTCACCATCGCTCTCACCCTCGCACACAGCATCACATTCACCATCGCACTCACCATCGCTCCCACCATCGCACTCAATATTGCTCTCATCATCACACACAGCATAGCACTCACCATCACTCTCACCATCGCCTCACCATCACTCTCATCATCACTCTCACCATCGTTCTCACCATCGCACTCGCCATCGCTCTCACCATCGCTCTCACCAACGCATTCACCCTCGGAGTCACCATTGACCTCACCATTGCACTAACTATTGTTCTCACAATTGCACTCATCATCGCTCTCACCATCGTTCTAAACTTCGCTCTCAACATCTCTCTCACCATCACACTCATCACTGCACTCATCATCACACGGAGCATCGCTCGCAGCCTCGCTATCTCCATCACACTCACCATGACTCCCATCATTGCTCTCATAATTGCACTCATCATCGCACTCACCACCACTCTCACCATTGCTCTCACGATCGCACTCACCATCGGTCTCAATGTCGCAATCACCATCGCACGCGCCATTGCTCTCACTATCATGCACACCATCGCACTCACCATCACATGCACCATCCCACTCACCATCACACTCACCATCGCTCTCAAGATCTCTCTCACTATCGCACACACCTTTGCAATCACAATCACTTTCAACATCGCTCTCACTATCACTGTCAGCATCGCACTGCCTATCGCACTCTCCATCGCTCTCACCATCACACACACCATCGTACGCTCCATTGCACTCACCATCTCACTCACCATCACTCTCACGATAGCACTCACCATCGCTCTCACCATCACACTCAACATCGCTCTCACCATCACCCTCACCATCGTTCTCACCATCGCACATGCCATCGCACTCACCATCACTCTTAAAATTGCACTCACTGTCGCTCTCAAGACCACTCTCAAGATCACACTTGGCATTGCACTGTCCATTGCATGCACCGTGTCACCCACCATCACATGGACCATCGAAAGCAGCATCGCTCTCACCCTCGGACTCACATCGCTCTCACCATCACACTCATAATCGTACACACCATCGCTCTCACATCACCATCACCGTCGCTCTCACCATCATTCTCATCATCACACTCACCATTGCTCTCACCATCGCACTTACCATCTTCTCACCATAAGACTCACAGTCACACTCACAATCGCATACACCTTTGCACTCACATTCGCTTTCACTATCACTCTCACCATTGCACTCCCCATTGCACTCACCATAGCACTCACCATACATGCACTGGGGCACACACTGTCACGTGCTCCATCACACGCTCTAACACTCTCACCATCGCTCTCAACATCGCACTCACCATGTCTGTCACCATGGTTCTCACCATCACACTCTCCATCATACTCACAATCGCTCTCAAAATTGCTCTCACCATCGCACTCAGCCAAGCACTCTCCATCGCATGCAACATCACACGCGCTTTCGCTCTCATGCTCACTCTCACCGTCCCAATCACTGTCGCACCCACCATCATGTGCACTGACGTATCACACTCATCACTGCACTCATCACTGCACTCACCGTTACTCTCAGCATCACTCTAACCATCACATTTTTCCTCGCTCTCACCATCGGTCTCACCATGGCGGTCACAAAAGCTCGCAGCATGGCACGCACCAACGTACTCACCATCGTACTCACCATCACTCTCACCATCGCTCTCACCATCACTCTCACCATCGCACTCACGATCGCTTTCACGATTGTTCCTATCATCGCGCTCAGCATGGCATTCTGTATTGCACGCAACATCGCAGGCACCATTGGTCTCACCCTCACACTATCCATCGCACTCAACTTTGCTCTCACTGTCACACTCACCGTTGCACTCACTGTCTCACAAACTGTCGCATGCACCATGGCCCACATTTTTGCACATAACATCGCACGCACTATCACTCTCAACATTGCATCGAACATTGCACTCACCATCACTCTCACCATCACACTCATCATCCCTCGCACCATCGCATACACCATCGGTCTCACCATCACACTCACCATCGCTCTCACCCTCGCACTCACCATCACATTCAACATCGCACTCACCATTGCTCCCACCATCGAAACTCAAAATCGCGCTCACCGTCACACACAGCATAGCACTCACCATCGCACTCACCATCGCCTCACCATCGCTCTCATCATCACTCTCACCATCGTTCTCAACATCGCACTCACCTTCGCTCTCACTATCGCTCTCACCAATGCATTCACCCTCGGAGTCACCATCGATTTCACCATCGCACTCACCATTGCTCTCACACTTGCACTCATCATCGCTCTCACCATTGCACTCACGATCGCTTTCACGATTGTTCCCATCATCGCGCTCAGCATGGCATTCTGTATTGCACGCAACATCGCAGGTACCATTGGTCTCACTCTCACACTATCCATCGCACTGAACTTTGCTCTCACTGTCGCACTCACCGTTGCACTCACTGTCTCACAAACTGTCGCATGCACCATGGCCCACATTTTTGCATGTAACATCACATGCACTAGCACTCTCAGCATTGCATTGAACATTGCACTCACCATCACTCTCACCAACACACTTATCATCCCTCGCACCATCGCATGCACCATCGGTCTCACCATCACACTCAGCATCACACTCAGCATCGCTCTCACCATCGTACTCACCATCGCTCTCACCATCACATACACCATCGCTCTCAACATCGCACTCACTGTTGAATTCACCATGGCTCTCACTATTGCACCCACCATCTCACTCACCATCGCTCTCACCATCACAATCACCATCGCACTCATCATCACACTCTAGATCGCTCTAACCATCAAACTCAGCATCGCAACTCCATCGAACGAAGCATCGCACACACCATGGCTCTCACCCTTGCACTCACTGTCACACTCAACATTGTTTTCATGGTTGCACTACACATTGAACTCACCATTGCACACACTGTGGTACGCCCAGTGGCACACACTGTCGCGTGCACCGTCACACGCACTATCTGTTTCACCATAGCACTGAACATCACACTCACCATCACTCTCTCCAACACACTCACGATAACTGGCACCATCGCATGCACCATCGCACACAGCATCGCACTCATCATTGCACTCACAATTGCTTTCACCATCT
The DNA here is from genome assembly GCF_964374135.1 of Grampus griseus. NCBI lineage: Eukaryota > Metazoa > Chordata > Mammalia > Artiodactyla > Delphinidae > Grampus > Grampus griseus. Next base: position 55,666 of record NW_028133273.1, on the reverse strand, counting down.
CTCTCACCGTCTCACTCAGCATCCCAGTCTCCATCGCACACACCCTCACCCACACCTTCGAATTCACAATCGCTTTCACCATCACTGTCATCATCGCTGTCACCATCGCACTAACCATCGCACTCTCCATTGCTCTAACGATTGCATGCACAATCGTGCACACCATCGCACTCACCTTCACACTCACCATCTCTTTCCCCATCATGCTCACCATATGACTCACCATCGCACTCACCATCACACGCACTTTGGCACTAACAATCGCTTTTACAATCGCACTCATCATCGCTCTCAAGATCGCTCCCAATATCACTCTCGGCATCGCACTCTCCATCGCATGCACCCTGGCATGCACCATGACACACACAGTTGCATGCAGCTTCACTCTCACAATCACACTCAGCATCACTCTCACAATCACCGTCATCATCGCACTCACCATCGCTCTCACCATTGCTCTCACCTTTGTTCTCACCATTGCTTTCACCATCGCACTCCACGTCTCACTCACTATGGCTCTCATCATCGGTCTCACCATCGCCCTCAACATCACACTGACCATCGCACACACTATCGCACTCATCATCACTCTCACCATCGCACTCTCCGTTGCTCTCACCATCGCACTCACCATCGAACACACCATAGCTCTCAGCATCACACTCACCATTGCAGACACCATCGCACTCAGCATCACACGGATCATTGCACGCAACATTGATGTCACCCTCACAATCACCATTATTCTCACTATCGCTCTCACCATCGGACTGATCATCGCACCCTCCATCGCTCTCACCATCGCTCTCAGAATAGCACTCACCATTACAGTCATCATCGCTCTCATCATCGCTTCACTCTGACCATCACACACACCATCTCACTCACCATTAAATGGACCGTCGCATGCAGCATCACTATCACCGTCGCACTCGCCATAGCTCTCAACATTGTTCTCACCATCGCACTCATCATCGCCATCGCCATCGCACCCACCATCACTCTCACAATCGTACTCATCGCACTCATCAGCTCTCTCACTGTGGCAGTCACCATCACTCTCATTATCACTCTCCCCATCGCACTCACCCTCACACTCACCATCGCTCTCAGCCTCGCACTCACCATCACATTCAACATCGCACTCACCATCGCTCCCACCATCACACTCAAAATCGCTCTCACCGTCACACACAGCATAGCACTCACCATCGCACTTACCATCTTCTCACCATAAGACTCACAGTCACACTCACAATCGCACACACCTTTGCACTCACATTCGCTTTCACCATCACTCTCACCATTGCACTCCCCATTGCACTCACCATAGCACTCACCATAGCATGCACTGGGGCACACACTGTCACGTGCTCCATCACACGCTCTAACACTCTCACCATCGCTCTCAACATCGCACTCACCATGTCTGTCACCATGGTTCTCACCATCACACTCTCCATCATACTCACAATCGCTCTCAAAATTGCTCTCACCATCGCACTCAGCCAAGCAATCTCCATCGCATGCACCATCACACGCGCTTTCGCTCTCATGCTCACTCTCACCGTCCCAATCACCGTCGCACTCATCATCACACTCTACATCGCTCTAACCATCAAACTCAGCTCTCACCCTCGGACTCACATCACTCTCACCATCGCACTCATAATCGTACACACCATCGTTCTCACCATAGCTCTCACCATTGCACTCACAGTCGCTCTCACCATCACTCTCATCATCACACTCACCATTGCACTTACCATCTTCTCACCATAAGACTCACAGTTGCACTCACAATCGCACACATCTTTGCACTCACATTCGCATTCACCATCCCTCTCACCATTGCACTCCCCATAGCACGCACTGTGGCACACACTGTCACGTGCTCCGTCACACGCTCTAACACTCTCACCATCGCTCTCAACATCGCACTCACCATGTCTGTCACCATGGTCCTCACCATCACACTCTCCATCATACTCACAATCGCTCTCAAAATTGCTCTCACCATTGCACTCAGCCAAGCACTCTCCATCGCATGCACCATCACACGCGCTTTCGCTCTCATGCTCACTCTCACTGTCCCAATCACTGTCGCACCCACTGTCATATGCACTGCCGTATCACACCACCACTGCACTCACCACTGCACCGACGGTTATTCTCAGCATCACTCTAACCATCACACTTACCCTCGCTCTCACCATCGGTCTCACCATGGCACTCACCAAAGCTCGCAGCATGGCACGCACCAACGTACTCACCATCGTACTCACCATCACTCTCACCATCGCTCTCACCATCACTCTCACTCTCACACTCACGATCACTCTCACCCTCACACCCAACATCACACTCGCCATCGCACTCAACATTGCTCTTACCATCGCACTCTCCGTTGCTCTCACCATCGCACTCACCATCGAACACACCATAGCTCTCAGCATCACACTCACCATCGCAGTCACCATCGCACTCAGCATCACACGGATCATTGCACGCAACATTGATGTCACCCTCACAATCACCATCATTCTCACTATCGCTCTCACCATCGGACTGATCATCGCACCCTCCATCGCTCTCACCATCGCTCTCAACATTGCACTCACCATCGCTCTCACCATAGCACTCACCTTTGCACTCATCATCGCTCTCATCATCGCTTCGCTCTCACCATCACACACACCATCTCACTCACCATTAAATGGACCATCGCACGCAGCATCACTGTCACTGTTGCACTCACGATACTCTCACCATTGTTCTCACCATCGCACTCATCATCGCACTCGCCATCGCACTCACCATCATGCTCACAATCGTACTTATCGCACGCATCAGCTCTCTCACTGTGGCAGTCACCATCACTCTCATTATCGCTCTCCCCATCGCACTCACCCTCGCAGTCACCATCGCTCTCACCCTCGCACTAACATCACATTTGCCATCACACTCACCATCGCTCTCAACATTTCTCTCAACAACGCATTCACCCTCGCAGTCACCATCGATCTCACCATCGCACTAACCATTGTTCTCACAATTGCCCTCATCATCGCTCTCACCATCGCACTAAACTTCACTCTCAACATCTCTCTCACCATCACACTCACCGTCGCACTCATCATCACATGGAGCATCGCTCACAGCCTCGCTATCTCCATCACACTCACCATGACTCTCATCATTGCTCTCATAATTGCACTCGTCATCGCACTCACCACCACTCTCACCATTGCTCTCACGATCGCACTCACCATCCGTCTCAACGTCGCACTCACCATCGCACGCGCAATTGCTCTCACTATCACATACACCATCGCACTCAGCATCACATGCACCATCCCACCCACCATCGCACTCACCATCGCACTCACCTTTGCAATCACAATCACTTTCAACATCGCTCTCACTATCACTGTCAGCATCGCACTGCCTATCGCACTCTCCATTGCTCTCACCATCACAGACACCATCGCATGCTCCATCGCACTCACCGTCTCACTCACCATCACTCTCATGATAGCACTCACCATCGCTCTCACCATCACACACACCATCTCACTCACCATTAAATGGACCATCGCACGCAGCATCACTGTCACCGTCGCACTCACCATAGCTCTCACCATTGTTCTCACCATCGCACTCATCATCGCACTCGCCATCGCACTCACAATCACTCTCACAATCTTACTCATCGCACTCATCAGCTCTCTCACTGTGGCAGTCACCATCACTCTCATTATTGCTCTCCCCGTCGCACTCACCCTCGCACTGACCATCGCTCTCACCCTCGCACTCATCATCACATTCGCCATCGCAATCACCATCACTCCCACCATCGCACTCAAAATTGCTGTCACCGTCACACACAGCATAGGACTCACCATCGCTCTCACCATCGCCTCACCATCGCTCTCATCATCACTCTCACCATCGTTCTCAACATCGCACTCACCTTCGCTCTCACCATCGCTCTCACCAACGCATTCACCCTTGGAGTCACCATCGATTTCACCATCGAACTCACCATTGCTCTCACACTTGCACTCATCATCGCTCTCACCATTGCACTCACGATCGCTTTCACGATTATTCCTATCATCGTGCTCAGCATGGCATTCTGTATTGCATGCAACATCGCAGGCACCATTGGTCTCACCCTCACACTATCCATCGCACTCAACTTTGCTCTCACTGTCGCACTCACCGTTGCACTCACTGTCTCACAGTCGCATGCACCATGGCCCACATTTTTGCATGTAACATCGCATGCACTATCACTCTCAGCATTGCATTGAACATTGCACTCACCATCACTCTCACCATCACACTTATCATCCCTCGCACCATCGCATGCACCATCGGACTCACCATCACACTCAGCATCACACTCAGCATCGCTCTCACCATCGTACTCACCATCGCTCTCACCATCACATACACCATCGCTCTCAACATCGCACTCACTGTTGAATTCACCATGGCTCTCACTATTGCACCCACCATCTCACTCACCATCGCTCTCACCATCACAATCACCGTCGCACTCATCAGCACACTCTAGATCGCTCTAACCATGAAACTCAGCATCGCAACTCCATCGAACGAACCATCGCACACACCATGGCTCTCACCCTTGCACTCACTGTCGCACTCAACATTGTTCTCATGGTTGCACTACACATTGAACTCACCATTGCACACACTGTTGTACGCACAGTGGCACACACTGTCGCGTGCACCGTCACACGCACTATCTGTTTCACCATAGCACTGAACATCACACTCACCATCACTCTCTCCAACACACTCACGATAGCTGGCACCATCGCATGCACCATCGCACTCAGCATCACACTCATCATTGCACTCACAATTGCTTTCACCATCTCTCTCACCATCTCACTCAGCATCCCAGTCTCCATCGCACACACCCTCACCCACACCTTCGAATTCACAATCGCTTTCACCATCACTCTCATCATCGCTGTCACCATCGCACTAACCATCGCATTTACATTGCTCTAACGATTGCATGTACAATCGTGCACACCATCGCACTCACCTTCACACTCACCATCTCTTTCCCCATCATGCTCACCATCTGACTCACCATCACACTCACCATCACACGCACTTTGGCACTAACAATCGCTTTTACAATCGCACTCACCATCGCTCTCAAGTTCGTTCCCAATATCACTCTCGGCATCGCACTCTCCATCGCATGCACCCTGGCATGCACCATCACACGGACAGTTGCACGCAGCTTCACTCTCACAATCACACTCACCATCACTCTCACAATCACCGTCATCATCGCACTCACCACCGCTCTCACCTTTGTTCTCACCATTGCTTTCACCATCGCACTCCACGTCTCACTCACTATGGCTCTCATCATCGGTCTAACCATTGCCCTCAACATCACACTGACCATCGCACACACTATCGCACTCATCATCACTCTCACCATCGCACTCTCCGTTGCTCTCACCATCGCACTCACCATCGAACACACCATAGCTCTCAGCATCACACTCACCATCGCAGTCACCATCGCACTCAGCATCACACGGATCATTGCATGCAACATTGATGTCACCCTCATAATCACCATCACTCTAACTATCGCTCTCACCATCGGACTGATCATCGCACCCTCCATCGCTCTCACCATCGCTCTCAACATTGCACTCATCATCGCTCTCACCATAGCACTCACCTTTGCACTCATCATCGTTCTCATCATCGCTTCGCTCTCACCATCACACACACCATCTCACTCACCATTAAATGGACCGTCGCACGCAGCATCACTGTCACTGTTGCACTCACGATACTCTCACCATTGTTCTCACCATCGCACTCATCATCACCCTCGCCATCGCACTCACCATCACTCTCACAATCGTACTTATCACACTCATCAGCTCTCTCACTGTGGCAGTCACCATCACTCTAGTCATCGTTCTCCCCATCGCACTCACCCTCGCAGTCACCATCGCTCTCACCCTCGCACTCAACATCACATTTGTCATCACACTCACCATCGCCCTCAACATTGCTCTCAACAACGCATTCACCCTCGCAGTCACCATCGATCTCACCATCGCACTAACCATTGTTCTCACAATTGCACTCATCATCGCTCTCACCATCGCACTAAACTTCTCTCTCAACATCTCTCTCACCATCACACTCACCATCGCACTCATCATCACATGGAGCATCGCTCACAGCCTCGCTATCTCCATCACACTCACCATGACTCTCATCATTGCTCTCATAATTGCACTCATCATCGCACTCACCACCACTCTCACCGTTGCTCTCACGATCGCACTCACCATCGGTCTCAACGTCGCACTCACCATCGCACGCGCCATTGCTCTCACTATCACACACACCATCGCATTCACCATCACATGCAGCATCCCACTCACCATCGCACTCACCAGCGCTCTCAAGATCTCCCTCACCATCACACACCCCTTTGCAATCACAATCACTTTCAACATCTCTCTCACTATCACTGTCAGCATCGCACTGCCTATCGCACTCTCCAATGCTCTCACCATCACACACACCATCGCATGCTTCATCGCACTCACCGTCTCACTCACCATCACTCTCACGATAGCACTCACCATCGCTCTCACCATCACACACACCATCTCACTCACCATTAAATGGACCATCGCATGCAGCATCACTGTCACCGTCGCACTCACCATAGCTCTCAGCATTGTTCTCACCATCGCACTCATCATCGCACTCGCCATCGCACTCACCATCACTCTCACAATCTTATTCATCGCACTCATCAGCTCTCTCACTGTGGCAGTCACCATCACTCTCATTATTGCTCTCCCCGTCACACTCACCCTCGCACTCACCATCGCTCTCACCCACGCACTCATCATCACATTCGCCATCGCACTCACCATCACTCCCACCATCGCACTCAAAATCGCTCTCACCGTCACACACAGCATAGCACTCACCATCGTTCTCACCATTGCACTCGCCATCGCTCTCACCATCGCTCTCACCAACGCATTCACCCTCGCAGTCACCATCGATCTCACCATTGCACTAACTATTGTTCTCACAATTGCACTAATCATCGCTCTCACCATCGCACTAAACTTCGCTCTCAACATCTCTCTCACCATCACACTCATCACTGCACTCATCATCACACGGAGCATCGCTCACAGCCTCGCTATCTCGATCACACTCACCATGACTCTCATCATTGCTCTCATAATTGCACTCATCATCGCACTCATCACCACTCTCACCATTGCTCTCACGATCACACTCACCATCGCTCTCCCCATCGGTCTCAATGTCGCAATCACCATCGCACGCGCCATTGCTCTCACTATCACGCACACCATCGCACTCACCATCACATGCACCATCCCACTCACCATCGCACTCACCATAGCTCTGAAGATCTATCTCACCATCGCACACACCTTTGCAATCACAATCACTTTCAACATCGCTCTCACTATCACTGTCAGCATCGCACTGCCTATCGCACTCTCCATCGCTCTCACCATCACACACACCATCGTTCTCACCATCGCACATGCCATCGCACTCACCATCACTCTCACCATCGCTCCCACCATCACACTCAAAATTGCACTCACTGTCGCTCTCAAGAGCACTCTCAAGATCACACTTGGCATTGCACTGTCCATTGCATGCACCGTGTCACGCACCATCACATGGACCATCGAAAGCAGCATCGCTCTCACCCCCGGACTCACATCGCTCTCACCATCACACTCATAATCGTACACACCATCGCTCTCACCATCACCGTCGCTCTCACCATCACTCTCATCATCACACTCACCATTGCTCTCAGCATCGCACTTACCATCTTCTCACCATAAGACTCACAGTCACACTCACAATCACACACACCTTTGCACTCACATTCGCTTTCACCATCACTCTCACCATTGCACTCCCCATTGCACTCACCATAACACTCACCGTAGCATGCACTGGGGCACACACTGTCACGTGCTCCATCACACGCTCTAACACTCTCACCATCCCTCTCAACATCGCACTCACCATGTCTGTCACCATGGTTCTCACCATCACACTCTCCATCATACTCACAATCGCTCTCAAAATTGCTCTCACCATCGCACTCAGCCAAGCAATCTCCATCGCATGCACCATCACACGCGCTTTTGCTCTCATGCTCACTCTCACCGTCCCAATCACCGTCGCACCCACCATCATGTGCACTGCCGTATCACACTCATCACTGCACTCACCACTGCACTCACCGTTACTCTCAGCATCACTCTAACCATCACACTTATCCTCGCTCTCACCATCGGTCTCACCATGGCACTCACCAAAGCTCGCAGCATGGCATGCACCAACGTACTCACCATCGTACTCACCATCACTCTCACCATTGCTCTCACCTTCACTCTCACCCTCACATTCACGATCACTCTCACCCTCGCACACAACATCACACTCGCCATCGCACTCAACATTGCTCTCACCATCGCACTCAACATTGCTCTCATGATCGCTCTCACCATCGCACCCAGCAAATCACTCATCATCACTCTCACCATCGCTCTCACCAATGCACTCACCCTCGCAGTCACCATCGATCTCACCATCGCACTCACCATTGCTCTCACACTCGCACTCATCATCGCTCTCACCATCGCACTCACGATCGCTTTCACGATTGTTCCTATCATCGTGCTCAGCATGGCATTCTGTATTGCACGCAACATCGCAGGCACCATTGGTCTGACCCTCACACTATCCATCGCACTCAACTTTGCTCTCACTGTCGCACTCACCATTGCACTCACTGTCTCACAAGCTGTCGCATGCACCATGGCCCACATTTTTGCACATAACATCGCACGCACTATCACTCTCAGCATTGCATCGAACATTGCACTCACCATCACTCTCACCATCACACTCATCATCCCTCGCACCATCGCATGCACCATCGGTCTCACCATCACACTCAGCATCACTCTCACCATCGTACTCACCATCACTCTCACCATCACACTCACCATCGCTCTCAACATCGCACTCACTGTTGAATTAACCATGGCCCTCACTATTGCACCCACCATCCCACTCACCATCACTCTCACCATCACAATCACCATCGCACTCATCATCACACTCTATCGCTCTAAACATCGAATTCAGCATCGCACACTCCATCGCATGAGCCATCACACACACCATCGCTCTCACCCTTGCACTCACTGTCGCAGTCACTGTCACACTCAACATTGTTCTCATGGTTGCACTACACATTGAACTCACCATTGCACACACTGTGGTACGCACAGTGGCACACACTGTCGCATGCACCGGTACACGCACTATCTGTTTCACCATAACACTGAACATAACACTCACCATCACTCTCTCCAACACACTCACGATAGCTGGCTCCATCGCATGCACCATCGCACTCAGCATCGCACTCATCATTGCACTCACAATTGCTTTCACCATCTCTCTCACCGTCTCACTCAGCATCCCAGTTTCCATCGCACACACCCTCACCCACACCTACGAATTCACAATCGCTTTCACCATCACTCTCATCATCGCTGTCACCATCGCACTAACCATCGCACTTCCATTGCTCTAACGATTGCATGAACAATCGTGCACACCATCGCACTCACCTTCACACTCACCATCTCTTTCCCCATCATGCTCACCATATGACTCACCATCGCACTCACCATCACACGCACTTTGGCACTAACAATCGCTTTTACAATCGCACTCATCATCGCTCTCAAGATCGCTCCCAATATCACTCTCAGCATCTCACTCTCCATCGCATGAACCCTGGCATGCACCATCACACGGACAGTTGCACGCAGCTTCACTCTCACAATCACACTCACCACCACTCTCACAATCACCGTCATCATCGCACTCACCATCGCTCTCACCATCGCTCTCACCCTTGTTCTCACCATTGCTTTCACCATCGCACTCCATGTCTCACTCACTATGGCTCTCATCATCGGTCTCACCATCGCCCTCAACATCACACTGACCATCGCACACACTATCGCACTCATCATCACTCTCACCATCGCACTCTCCGTTGCTCTCACCATCGCACTCACCATCGAACACACCATAGCTCTCAGCATCACACTCACCATCGCAGTCACCATCGCACTCAGCATCACACGGATCATTGCACGCAACATTGATGTCACCCTCACAATCACCATCACTCTATCGCTCTCACCATCGGACTGATCATCGCACCCTCCATCGCTCTCACCATCGCTCTCAACATTGCACTCACCATCGCTCTCACCATAGCACTCACCTTTGCACTCATCATCGTTCTCATCATCGCTTCGCTCTCACCATCACACACACCATCTCACTCACCATTAAATGGACCATCGCACGCAGCATCACTGTCACCGTTGCACTCACGATACTCTCACCATTGTTCTCACCATCGCACTCATCATCACCCTCGCCATCGCACTCACCATCACGCTCACAATCGTACTTATCGCACTCATCAGCTCTCTCACTGTGGCAGTCACCATCACTCTCGTTATCGCTCTCCCCATCGCACTCACCCTCGCAGTCACCATCGCTCTCACCCTCGCACTCAACATCACATTTGCCATCACACTCACCATCGCTCTCAACATTTCTCTCAACAACGCATTCACCCTCGCAGTCACCATCGATCTCACCATCGCACTAGCCATTGTTCTCACAATTGCCCTCATCATCGCTCTCACCATCGCACTAAACTTCACTCTCAACATCTCTCTCACCATCACACTCACCGTCGCACTCATCATCACATGGAGCATCGCTCACAGCCTCGCTATCTCCATCACACTCACCATGACTCTCATCATTGCTCTCATAATTGCACTCGTCATCGCACTCACCACCACTCTCACCATTGCTCTCACGATCGCACTCACCATCCGTCTCAACGTCGCACTCACCATCGTACGCGCCATTGCTCTCACTATCACATACACCATCGCACTCACCATCACATGCACCATCCCACCCACCATCGCACTCACCATCGCACTCACCTTTGCAATCACAATCACTTTCAACATCGCTCTCACTATCACTGTCAGCATCGCACTGCCTATCGCACTCTCCATTGCTCTCACCATCACAGACACCATCGCATGCTCCATCGCACTCACCGTCTCACTCACCATCACTCTCACGATAGCACTCACCATCGCTCTCACCATCACACACACCATCTCACTCACCATTAAATGGACCATCGCACGCAGCATCACTGTCACCGTCGCACTCACCATAGCTCTCACCATTGTTCTCACCATCGCACTCATCATCGCACTCGCCATCGCACTCACCATCACTCTCACAATCTTACTCATCGCACTCATCAGCTCTCTCACTGTGGCAGTCACCATCACTCTCATTATCGCTCTCCCCGTCGCACTCACCCTCGCACTCACCATCGCTCTCACCCTCGCACTCACCATCACATTCGCCATCGCACTCACCATCACTCCCACCATCGCACTCAAAATCGCTCTCACCGTCACACACAGCATAGCACTCACCATCGCTCTCACCATCGCCTCACCATCGCTCCCATCATCACTCTCACCATCGCTCTCACCATCACCCACAACATCGCACTCACCATCGCACTTACCATTGCACTTACCATCGCTCTCACCATCACTCACCATCACACTCAACATCGCTCTCACCATCACCCTCACCATCGTTCTCACCATCGCACATGCCATCGCACTCTCCATCAATCTCACAATCGTACTTATTGCACACATCAGCTCTCTCACTGTGGCAGTCACCATCACTCGCATTATCGCTCTCCCCATCGCACTCACCCTCACACTCACCATCGCTCTCACCCTCGCACTCACCATCACATTCACCATCGCACTCACCATCGCTCCCACCATCGCACTCAAAATCGGTCTCACCGTCACACACAGCATAGCACTCACCATCGCACTCACCATCGCCTCACCATCGCTCTCATCATCACTCTCACCATCGTTCTCAACATCGCACTCACCTTCGCTCTCACCATCGCTCTCACCAACGCATTCACCCTCGGAGTCACCATCGATTTCACCATCGCACTCACCATTGCTCTCACACTTGCACTCATCATCGCTCTCACCATTGCACTCACGATCACTTTCACGATTGTTCCTATCATCGCGCTCAGCATGGCATTCTTTATTGCACGCAACATCGCAGACACCATTGGTCTCACCCTCACACTATCCATCGCACTCAACTTTGCTCTCACTGTCGCACTCACCATTTCACTCTCTGTCTCACAAACTGTCGCATGCACCATGGCCCACATTTTTGCATGTAACATCACATGCACTATCACTCTCAGCATTGCATTGAACATTGCACTCACCATCACTCTCACCATCACACTTATCATCCCTCGCACCATCGCATGCACCATCGGTCTCACCAACACACTCAGCATCACACTCAGCATCGCTCTCACCATCGTACTCACCATCGCTCTCACCATCACATACACCATCGCTCTCAACATCGCACTCACTGTTGAATTCACCATGGCTCTCACTATTGCACCCACCATCTCACTCACCATCGCTCTCACCATCACAATCACCATCGCACTCATCATCACACTCTAGATCGCTCTAACCATCAAACTCAGCATCGCAACTCCATCGAACGAACCATCGCACACACCATGGCTCTCACCCTTGCACTCACTGTCGCACTCAACATTGTTCTCATGGTTGCACTACACATTGAACTCACCATTGCACACACTGTTGTACGCACAGTGGCACACACTGTCGCGTGCACCGTCACACGCACTATCTGTTTCACCATAACACTGAACATCACACTCACCATCACTCTCTCCAACACACTCACGATAGCTGGCACCATCGCATGCACCATCGCACTCAGCATCGCACTCATCATTGCACTCACAATTGCTTTCACCATCTCTCTCACCATCTCACTCAGCATCCCAGTCTCCATCCCACACACTCTCACCCACACTTTCGAATTCACAATCGCTTTCACCATCACTCTCATCATCGCTGTCACCATCGCACTAACCATCGCACTTCCATTGCTCTAACGATTGCATGCACAATCGTGCACACCATCGCACTCACCTTCACACTCACCATCTCTTTCCCCATCATGCTCACCATATGACTCACCATCGCACTCACCATCACACGCACTTTGGCACTAACAATCGCTTTTACAATCGCACTCACCATCGCTCTCAAGATCGCTCCCAATATCACTCTCAGCATCTCACTCTCCATCGCATGCACCCTGGCATGCACCATCACATGGACAGTTGCACGCAGCTTCACTCTCACAATCACACTCACCACCACTCTCACAATCACCATCATCATCGCACTCACCATCGCTCTCACCATCGCTCTCACCTTTGTTCTCACCATTGCTTTCACCGTCGCACTCCACGTCTCACTCTCTATGGCTCTCATCATCGGTCTCACCATCGCCCTCAACATCACACTGACCATCGCACACACTATCGCACTCATCATCACTCTCACCATCGCACTCTCCGTTGCTCTCACCATCGCACTCACCATCGAACACACCATAGCTCTCAGCATTACACTCACCATCGCAGTCACCGTCGCACTCAGCATCACACGGATCATTGCACGCAACATTGATGTCACCCTCACAATCACCATCACTCTCACTATCGCTCTCACCATCGGACTGATCATCGCACCCTCCATCGCTCTCACCATCGCTCTCAGCATAGCACTCACCATTGCACTCATCATCGCTCTCATCATCGCTTCACTCTGACCATCACACACACCATCTCACTCACCATTAAATGGACCATCGCATGCAGCATCACTGTCACCGTCGCACTCACCATAGCTCTCACCATTGTTCTCACCATCGCACTCATCATCGCCCTCGCCATCGCACCCACCATCACTCTCACAATCGTACTCATCGCACTCATCAGCTCTCTCACTGTGGCAGTCATCATCCCTCTAGTCATCGCTCTCCCCGTCGCACTCACCCTCGCACTCACCATCGCTCTCACCCGCGCACTCATCATCACATTCGCCATCGCACTCACCATCACTCCCACCATCGCACTCAAAATCGCTCTCACCGTCACACACAGCATAGCACTCACCATCGCTCTCACCATCGCCTCACCATCGCTCCCATCATCACTCTAACCATCGTTCTCACCATTGCACTCGCCATCGCTCTCACCATCGCTCTCACCAACGCATTCACCCTCGCAGTTACCATCGATCTCACCATTGCACTAACTATTGTTCTCACAATTGCACTAATCATCGCTCTCACCATCGCACTAAACTTCGCTCTCAACATCTCTCTCACCATCACACTCATCACTGCACTCATCATCACACGGAGCATCGCTCACAGCCTCGCTATCTCGATAACACTCACCATGACTCTCATCATTGCTCTCATAATTGCACTCATCATCGCACTATTCACCACTCTCACCATTGCTCTCACGATCACACTCACCATCGCTCTCACCATCGGTCTCAATGTCGCAATCACCATTGCACGCGTCATTGCTCTCACTATCACGCACACCATCGCACTCACCATAACATGCACCATCCCACTCACCATCGCACTCACCATCGCTCTGAAGATCTATCTCACCATCGCACACACCTTTGCAATCACAATCACTTTCAACATCGCTCTCACTATCACTGTCAGCATCGCACTGCCTATCGCACTCTCCATCCCTCTCACCATCACACACACCATCGTATGCTCCATCGCACTCACCATCTCACTCACCACCACTCTCACGATAGCACTCACCATTGCTCTCACCACCCTCAACATCGCACTCACCATCGCACTTACCATTGTACTTACCATCGCTCTCACCATCACTCTCACCATCACACTCAACATCGCTCTCACCATCACCCTCACCATCGTTCTCACCATCGCACATGGCATCGCTCTCACCATCACTCTCACCATCACACTCAACATCGCTCTCACCATCACCCTCACCATCGTTCTCACCATCGCACATGCCATCGCTCTCACCATCACTCTCACCATCACACTCAACATCGCTCTCACCATCACCCTCACCATCGTTCTCACCATCGCACATGCCATCGCACTCACCATCACTCTCACCATCGCTCCCACCATCACACTCAAAATTGCACTCACTGTCGCTCTCAAGACCACTCTCAAGATCACACTTGGCATTGCACTGTCCATTGCATGCACCGTGTCACGCACCATCACATGGACCATCGAAAGCAGCATCGCTCTCACCCCCGGACTCATATCGCTCTCACCATCACACTCATAATCGTACACACCATCGCTCTCACCATCACCGTCGCTCTCACCATCACTCTCATCATCACACTCACCATTGCTCTCAGCATCGCACTTACCATCTTCTCACCATAAGACTCACAGTCACACTCACAATCACACACACCTTTGCACTCACATTCGCTTTCACCATCACTCTCACCATTGCACTCCCCATTGCACTCACCATAACACTCACCGTAGCATGTACTGGGGCACACACTGTCACGTGCTCCATCACACGCTCTAACACTCTCACCATCGCTCTCAACATCGCACTCACCATGTCTGTCACCATGGTTCTCACCATCACACTCTCCATCATACTCACAATCGCTCTCAAAATTGCTCTCACCATCGCACTCAGCCAAGCAATCTCCATCGCATGAACCATCACACGCGCTTTCGCTCTCATGCTCACTCTCACCGTCCCAATCACCGTCGCACCCACCATCATGTGCACTGCCGTATCACACTCATCACTGCACTCACCACTGCACTCACCGTTACTCTCAGCATCACTCTAACCATCACACTTATCCTCGCTCTCACCATCGGTCTCACCATGGCGCTCACCAAAGCTCGCAGCATGGCACGCACCAACGTACTCACCATCGTACTCACCATCACTCTCACCATTGCTCTCACCATCACTCTCACCCTCACATTCACGATCACTCTCACCCTCGCACACAACATCACACTCGCCATCGCACTCAACATTGCTCTCACCATCGCACTCAACATTGCTCTCATGATCGCTCTCACCATCGCACCCAGCAAATCACTCATCATCACTCTCACCATCGCTCTCACCAATGCACTCACCCTCGCAGTCACCATCGATCTCACCATCGCACTCACCATTGCTCTCACACTCGCACTCATCATCGCTCTCACCATCGCACTCACGATCGCTTTCACGATTGTTCCTATCATCGTGCTCAGCATGGCATTCTGCATTGCACGCAACATCGCAGGCACCATTGGTCTGACCCTCACACTATCCATCGCACTCAACTTTGCTCTCACTGTCGCACTCACCGTTGCACTCACTGTCTCACAAACTGTCGCATGCACCATGGCCCACATTTTTGCACATAACATCGCACGCACTATCACTCTCAGCATTGCATCGAACATTGAACTCACCATCACTCTCACCATCACACTCATCATCCCTCGCACCATCGCATGCACCATCGGTCTCACCATCACACTCAGCATCACTCTCACCATCGTACTCACCATCGCTCTCACCATCACACTCACCATCGCTCTCAACATCGCACTCACTGTTGAATTCACCATGGCTCTCACTATTGCACCCACCATCTCACTCACCATCGCTCTCACCATCACAATCACCATCGCACTTATCATCACACTCTAGATCGCTCTAACCATCGAATTCAGCATCGCACACTCCATCGCATGAACCGTCACACACACCATCGCTCTCACCCTTGCACTGACTGTCGCAGTCACTGTCACACTCAACATTGTTCTCATGGTTGCACTACACATTGTACTCACCATTGCACACACTGTTGTACGCACAGTGGCACACACTGTCGCGTGCACCGTCACACGCACTATCTGTTTCACCATAGCACTGAACATCACACTCACCATCACTCTCTCCAACACACTCACGATAGCTGGCACCATCGCATGCACCATCGCACTCAGCATTGCACTCATCATTGCACTCACAATTGCTTTCACCATCTCTCTCACCGTCTCACTCAGCATCCCAGTCTCCATCGCATACACCCTCACCCACACCTTCGAATTCACAATCGCTTTCACCATCACTCTCATCATCGCTGTCACCATCGCACTAACCATCGCACTTCCATTGCTCTAACGATTGCATGCACAATCGTGCACACCATCGCACTCACCTTCACACTCACCATCTCTTTCCCCATCATGCTCACCATCTGACTCACCATCGCACTCACCATCACACGCACTTTGGCACTAACAATCGCTTTTACAATCGCACTCACCATCGCTCTCAAGGTCGCTCCCAATATCACTCTCGGCATCGCACTCTCCATCGCATGCACCGTGGAATGCACCATCACACGGACAGTTGCACGCAGCTTCACTCTCACAATCACACTCACCATCACTCTCACAATCACCGTCATCATCGCACTCACCATCGCACTCACCATCGCTCTCACCATTGCTCTCACCTTTGTTCTCACCATTGCTTTCACCATCGCACTCCACGTCTCACTCACTATGGCTCTCATCATCGGTCTCACCATCGCCCTCAACATCACACTGACCATCGCACACACTAACGCACTCATCATCACTCTCACCATCGCACTCTCCGTTGCTCTCACCATCCAACTCACCATCGAACACACCATAGCTCTCAGCATCACACTCACCATCGCAGTCACCGTCGCACTCAGCATCACACGGATCATTGCATGCAACATTGATGTCACCCTCACACTCACCATCACTCTCACTATCGCTTTCATTATCGGACTGATCATCGCACCCTCCATCGCTCTCACCATCGCTCTCACCATAGCACTCACCATTGCACTCATCATCGCTCTCATCATAGCTTCACTCTGACTGTCACACACATCATCTCACTCACCATTAAATGGACCATCGCACGCAGCATCACTGTCACCGTCGCACTCACCATAGCTCTCACCATTGTTCTCACCATCGCACTCATCATCGCCCTCGCCATCGCACCCACCATCACTCTCACAATCGTACTCATTGCACTCATCAGCTCTCTCACTGTGGCAGTCACCATCACTCTCATTATCGCTCTCCCCATCGCTCTCACCCTCACACTCACCATCGCTCTCACCCTCACACTCACCATCACATTCACCATCGCACTCACCATCGCTCCCACCATCGCACTCAAAATCGCTCTCACCGTCACACACAGCATAGCACTCACCATCGCACTCACCATCGCCTAACCATCGCTCTCATCATCACTCTCACCATCGTTCTCAACATCGCACTCACCTTCGCTCTCACCATCGCTCTCACCAACGCATTCACCCTCGGAGTCACCATTGATTTCACCATCGCACTCACCATTGCTCTCACACTTGCACTCATCATCGCTCTCACCATTGCACTCACGATCGCTTTCACGATTGTTCCTATCATCGCGCTCAGCATGGCATTCTGTATTTTACGCAACATCGCAGGTACCATTGGTCTCACCCTCACACTATCCATCGCACTCAACTTTACTCTCACTGTCGCACTCACCGTTGCACTCACTGTCTCACAAACTGTCGCATGCACCATGGCCCACATTTTTGCACATAACACCGCACGCACTATCACTCTCAGCATTGTATCGAACATTGCACTCACCATCACTCTCACCATCACACTCATCATCCCTCGCACCATCGCATGCACCATCGGTCTCACCATCACACTCAGCATCGTTCTCACCATCGTACTCACCATCGCTCTCACCATCACACACACCATCTCACTCACCATTAAATGGACCATCGCACGCAGCATCACTGTCACCGTTGCACTCACGATACTCTCACCATTGTTCTCACCATCGCACTCATCATCACCCTCGCCATCGCACTCACCATCACTCTCACAATCGTACTTATCACACTCATCAGCTGTCTCACTGTGGCAGTCACCATCACTCTCGTTATCGCTCTCCCCATCGCACTCACCCTCGCAGTCACCATCGCTCTCACCCTCGCACTCAACATCACATTCGCTATCACACTCACCATCGCTCTCACCATCGCTCTCAACAACGCATTCACCCTCGCAGTCACCATCGATCTCACCATCGCACTAACCATTGTTCTCACAATTGCACTCATCATCGCTCTCACCATCGCACTAAACTTCGCTCTCAACATCTCTCTCACCATCACACTCACCATCGCACTCATCATCACATGGAGCATCGCTCGCAGCCTCGCTATCTCCATCACACTCACCATGACTCTCATCATTGATCTCATAATTTCACTCATCATCGCACCCACCACCACTCTCACCATTGCTCTCACGATCGCACTCACCATCGGTCTCAACGTCGCACTCACCATCGCACGCGCCATTGCTCTCACTATCACACACACCATCGCACTCACAATCACATGCAGCATCCCACTCACCATCGCACTCACCATCGCTCTCAAGATCTCCCTCACCATCGCACACACCTTTGCAATCACAATCACTTTCAACATCGCTCTCACTATCACTGTCAGCATCGCACTGCCTATCGCACTCTCCATTGCTCTCACCATCACAGACACCATCGCACGCTCCATCGCACTCACCGTCTCACTCACCATCACTCTCACGATAGCACTCACCATCGCTCTCACCATCACACACACCATCTCACTCACCATTAAATGGACCATCGCACGCAGCATCACTGTCACCGTCGCACTCACCATAGCTCTCACCATTGTTCTCACCATCGCACTCATCATCGTACTCGCCATCGCACTCACCATCACTCTCACAATCTTACTCATCGCACTCATCAGCTCTCTCACTGTGGCAGTCACCATCACTCTCATTATTGCTCTCCCCGTCGCACTCACCCTCGCACTCACCATCGCTCTCAGCCTCGCACTCACCATCGCATTCACCATCGCACTCACCATCACTCCCACCATCGCACTCAAAATCGCTCTCACCGTCACACACAGCATAGCACTCACCATCGCTCTCACCATCGCCTCACCATCGCTCTCATCATCACTCTCACCATCGTTCTCACCATCGCACTCACCATCGCTCTCACCATCGCTCTTACCAACGCATTCACCCTCGGAGTCACCATCGATCTCATCATTGCACTAACCATTGTTCTCACAATTGCACTCATCATCGCTCTCCACATCGCACTAAACTTCACTCTCAATATCTCTCTCACCATCACACTCATCACTGCACTCATCATCACACGGAGCATCACTCGCAGCCTCCCTATCTCCATCACACTCACCATGACTCTCATCATTGCTCTCATAATTGCACTCATCATCGCAGTCACCACCACTCTCACCATTGCTCTCACGATCACACTCACCATCGCTCTCACCATCGGTCTCAATGTCGCAATCACCATCGCATGTGCCATTGCTCTCACTATCACACACACCATCGCACTCACCATCACATGCACCATCCTACTCACCATCGCACTCACCATCGCTCTCAAGATCTCTCTCACCATCGCACACACCTTTGCAATCACAATCACTTTCAACATCGCTCTCACTATCACTGTCAGCATCGCACTGCCTATCGCACTCTCCATCGCTCTCACCATCACACACACCATCGTACGCTCCATCGCACTCACCATCTCACTCACCACCACTCTCACGATAGCACTCACCATCGCTCTCACCATCACAATCACCATCGCACTCATCATCACACTCTAGATCGCTGTAACCATCGAATTCAGCATTGCACACTCCATCGCATGAACCATCACACACACCATCGCTCTCACCCTTGCACTCACTGTCGCAGTCACTGTCACACTCAACATTGTTCTCATGGTTGCACTACACATTGAACTCACCATTGCACACACTGTTGTACGCACAGTGGCACACACTGTCGCATGCGCCATCACACGCACTATCTGTTTCACCATAGCACTGAACATCACACTCACCATCACTCTCTCCAACACACTCACGATAGCTGGCACCATCGCATGCACCATCGCACTCAGCATCGCACTCATCATTGCACTCACAATTGCTTTCACCATCTCTCTCACCGTCTCACTCAGCATCCCAGTTTCCATCGCACACACCCTCACCCACACCTACGAATTCACAATCGCTTTCACCATCACTCTCATCATCGCTGTCACCATCGCACTAACCATCGCACTTCCATTGCTCTAACGATTGCATGAACAATCGTGCACACCATCGCACTCACCTTCACACTCACCATCTCTTTCCCCATCATGCTCACCATATGACTCACCATCACACTCACCATCACACGCACTTTGGCACTAACAATCGCTTTTACAATCGCACTCATCATCGCTCTCAAGATCGCTCCCAATATCACTCTCAGCATCTCACTCTCCATCGCATGAACCCTGGCATGCACCATCACACGGACAGTTGCACGCAGCTTCACTCTCACAATCACACTCAGCATCACTCTCACAATCACCGTCATCATCGCACTCACCATCGCTCTCACCATCGCTCTCACCCTTGTTCTCACCATTGCTTTCACCATCGCACTCCATGTCTCACTCACTATGGCTCTCATCATCGGTCTCACCATCGCCCTCAACATCACACTGACCATCGCACACACTATCGCACTCATCATCACTCTCACCATCGCACTCTCCGTTGCTCTCACCATCGCACTCACCATCGAACACACCATAGCTCTCAGCATCACACTCACCATCGCAGTCACCATCGCACTCAGCATCACACGGATCATTGCACGCAACATTGATGTCACCCTCACAATCACCATCACTCTATCGCTCTCACCATCGGACTGATCATCGCACCCTCCATCGCTCTCACCATCGCTCTCAACATTGCACTCACCATCGCTCTCACCATAGCACTCACCTTTGCACTCATCATCGTTCTCATCATCGCTTCGCTCTCACCATCACACACACCATCTCACTCACCATTAAATGGACCATCGCACGCAGCATCACTGTCACCGTTGCACTCACGATACTCTCACCATTGTTCTCACCATCGCACTCATCATCACCCTCGCCATCGCACTCACCATCACGCTCACAATCGTACTTATCGCACTCATCAGCTCTCTCACTGTGGCAGTCACCATCACTCTCGTTATCGCTCTCCCCATCGCACTCACCCTCGCAGTCACCATCGCTCTCACCCTCGCACTCAACATCACATTTGCCATCACACTCACCATCGCTCTCAACATTTCTCTCAACAACGCATTCACCCTCGCAGTCACCATCGATCTCACCATCGCACTAGCCATTGTTCTCACAATTGCCCTCATCATCGCTCTCACCATCGCACTAAACTTCACTCTCAACATCTCTCTCACCATCACACTCACCGTCGCACTCATCATCACATGGAGCATCGCTCACAGCCTCGCTATCTCCATCACACTCACCATGACTCTCATCATTGCTCTCATAATTGCACTCGTCATCGCACTCACCACCACTCTCACCATTGCTCTCACGATCGCACTCACCATCCGTCTCAACGTCGCACTCACCATCGTACGCGCCATTGCTCTCACTATCACATACACCATCGCACTCACCATCACATGCACCATCCCACCCACCATCGCACTCACCATCGCACTCACCTTTGCAATCACAATCACTTTCAACATCGCTCTCACTATCACTGTCAGCATCGCACTGCCTATCGCACTCTCCATTGCTCTCACCATCACAGACACCATCGCATGCTCCATCGCACTCACCGTCTCACTCACCATCACTCTCACGATAGCACTCACCATCGCTCTCACCATCACACACACCATCTCACTCACCATTAAATGGACCATCGCACGCAGCATCACTGTCACCGTCGCACTCACCATAGCTCTCACCATTGTTCTCACCATCGCACTCATCATCGCACTCGCCATCGCACTCACCATCACTCTCACAATCTTACTCATCGCACTCATCAGCTCTCTCACTGTGGCAGTCACCATCACTCTCATTATCGCTCTCCCCGTCGCACTCACCCTCGCACTCACCATCGCTCTCACCCTCGCACTCACCATCACATTCGCCATCGCACTCACCATCACTCCCACCATCGCACTCAAAATCGCTCTCACCGTCACACACAGCATAGCACTCACCATCGCTCTCACCATCGCCTCACCATCGCTCCCATCATCACTCTCACCATCGCTCTCACCATCACCCACAACATCGCACTCACCATCGCACTTACCATTGCACTTACCATCGCTCTCACCATCACTCACCATCACACTCAACATCACTCTCACCATCACCCTCACCATCGTTCTCACCATCGCACATGCCATCGCACTCTCCATCAATCTCACAATCGTACTTATTGCACACATCAGCTCTCTCACTGTGGCAGTCACCATCACTCGCATTATCGCTCTCCCCATCGCACTCACCCTCACACTCACCATCGCTCTCACCCTCGCACTCACCATCACATTCACCATCGCACTCACCATCGCTCCCACCATCGCACTCAAAATCGGTCTCACCGTCACACACAGCATAGCACTCACCATCGCACTCACCATCGCCTCACCATCGCTCTCATCATCACTCTCACCATCGTTCTCAACATCGCACTCACCTTCGCTCTCACCATCGCTCTCACCAACGCATTCACCCTCGGAGTCACCATCGATTTCACCATCGCACTCACCATTGCTCTCACACTTGCACTCATCATCGCTCTCACCATTGCACTCACGATCACTTTCACGATTGTTCCTATCATCGCGCTCAGCATGGCATTCTTTATTGCACGCAACATCGCAGACACCATTGGTCTCACCCTCACACTATCCATCGCACTCAACTTTGCTCTCACTGTCGCACTCACCATTTCACTCTCTGTCTCACAAACTGTCGCATGCACCATGGCCCACATTTTTGCATGTAACATCACATGCACTATCACTCTCAGCATTGCATTGAACATTGCACTCACCATCACTCTCACCATCACACTTATCATCCCTCGCACCATCGCATGCACCATCGGTCTCACCAACACACTCAGCATCACACTCAGCATCGCTCTCACCATCGTACTCACCATCGCTCTCACCATCACATACACCATCGCTCTCAACATCGCACTCACTGTTGAATTCACCATGGCTCTCACTATTGCACCCACCATCTCACTCACCATCGCTCTCACCATCACAATCACCATCGCACTCATCATCACACTCTAGATCGCTCTAACCATCAAACTCAGCATCGCAACTCCATCGAACGAACCATCGCACACACCATGGCTCTCACCCTTGCACTCACTGTCGCACTCAACATTGTTCTCATGGTTGCACTACACATTGAACTCACCATTGCACACACTGTTGTACGCACAGTGGCACACACTGTCGCGTGCACCGTCACACGCACTATCTGTTTCACCATAGCACAGAACATCACACTCACCATCACTCTCTCCAACACACTCACGATAGCTGGCACCATCGCATGCACCATCGCACTCAGCATCGCACTCATCATTGCACTCACAATTGCTTTCACCATCTCTCTCACCATCTCACTCAGCATCCCAGTCTCCATCCCACACACTCTCACCCACACTTTCGAATTCACAATCGCTTTCACCATCACTCTCATCATCGCTGTCACCATCGCACTAACCATCGCACTTCCATTGCTCTAACGATTGCATGCACAATCGTGCACACCATCGCACTCACCTTCACACTCACCATCTCTTTCCCCATCATGCTCACCATCTGACTCACCATCGCACTCACCATCACACGCACTTTGGCACTAACAATCGCTTTTACAATCGCACTCACCATCGCTCTCAAGATCGCTCCCAATATCACTCTCAGCATCTCACTCTCCATCGCATGCACCCTGGCATGCACCATCACATGGACAGTTGCACGCAGCTTCACTCTCACAATCACACTCACCACCACTCTCACAATCACCATCATCATCGCACTCACCATCGCTCTCACCATCGCTCTCACCTTTGTTCTCACCATTGCTTTCACCGTCGCACTCCACGTCTCACTCTCTATGGCTCTCATCATCGGTCTCACCATCGCCCTCAACATCACACTGACCATCGCACACACTATCGCACTCATCATCACTCTCACCATCGCACTCTCCGTTGCTCTCACCATCGCACTCACCATCGAACACACCATAGCTCTCAGCATTACACTCACCATCGCAGTCACCGTCGCACTCAGCATCACACGGATCATTGCACGCAACATTGATGTCACCCTCACAATCACCATCACTCTCACTATCGCTCTCACCATCGGACTGATCATCGCACCCTCCATCGCTCTCACCATCGCTCTCAGCATAGCACTCACCATTGCACTCATCATCGCTCTCATCATCGCTTCACTCTGACCATCACACACACCATCTCACTCACCATTAAATGGACCATCGCATGCAGCATCACTGTCACCGTCGCACTCACCATAGCTCTCAGCATTGTTCTCACCATCGCACTCATCATCGCCCTCGCCATCACACCCACCATCACTCTCACAATCGTACTCATCGCACTCATCAGCTCTCTCACTGTGGCAGTCACCATCACTCTAGTCATCGCTCTCCCCGTCGCACTCACCCTCGCACTCACCATCGCTCTCACCCGCGCACTCATCATCACATTCGCCATCGCACTCACCATCACTCCCACCATCGCACTCAAAATCGCTCTCACCGTCACACACAGCATAGCACTCACCATCGCTCTCACCATCGCCTCACCATCGCTCCCATCATCACTCTAACCATCGTTCTCACCATTGCACTCGCCATCGCTCTCACCATCGCTCTCACCAACGCATTCACCCTCGCAGTTACCATCGATCTCACCATTGCACTAACTATTGTTCTCACAATTGCACTAATCATCGCTCTCACCATCGCACTAAACTTCGCTCTCAACATCTCTCTCACCATCACACTCATCACTGCACTCATCATCACACGGAGCATCGCTCACAGCCTCGCTATCTCGATAACACTCACCATGACTCTCATCATTGCTCTCATAATTGCACTCATCATCGCACTATTCACCACTCTCACCATTGCTCTCACAATCACACTCACCATCGCTCTCACCATCGGTCTCAATGTCGCAATCACCATCGCACGCGTCATTGCTCTCACTATCACGCACACCATCGCACTCACCATCACATGCACCATCCCACTCACCATCGCACTCACCATCGCTCTGAAGATCTATCTCACCATCGCACACACCTTTGCAATCACAATCACTTTCAACATCGCTCTCACTATCACTGTCAGCATCGCACTGCCTATCGCACTCTCCATCCCTCTCACCATCACACACACCATCGTATGCTCCATCGCACTCACCATCTCACTCACCACCACTCTCACGATAGCACTCACCATCGCTCTCACCACCCTCAACATCGCACTCACCATCGCACTTACCATTGTACTTACCATCGCTCTCACCATCACTCTCACCATCACACTCAACATCGCTCTCACCATCACCCTCACCATCGTTCTCACCATCGCACATGGCATCGCTCTCACCATCATTCTCACCATCACACTCAACATCGCTCTCACCATCACCCTCACCATCGTTCTCACCATCGCACATGCCATCGCTCTCACCATCACTCTCACCATCACACTCAACATCGCTCTCACCATCACCCTCACCATCGTTCTCACCATCGCACATGCCATCGCACTCACCATCACTCTCACCATCGCTCCCACCATCACACTCAAAATTGCACTCACTGTCGCTCTCAAGACCACTCTCAAGATCACACTTGGCATTGCACTGTCCATTGCATGCACCGTGTCACGCACCATCACATGGACCATCGAAAGCAGCATCGCTCTCACCCCCGGACTCACATCGCTCTCACCATCACACTCATAATCGTACACACCATCGCTCTCACCATCACCGTCGCTCTCACCATCACTCTCATCATCACACTCACCATTGCTCTCAGCATCGCACTTACCATCTTCTCACCATAAGACTCACAGTCACACTCACAATCACACACACCTTTGCACTCACATTCGCTTTCACCATCACTCTCACCATTGCACTCCCCATTGCACTCACCATAACACTCACCGTAGCATGTACTGGGGCACACACTGTCACGTGCTCCATCACACGCTCTAACACTCTCACCATCGCTCTCAACATCGCACTCACCATGTCTGTCACCATGGTTCTCACCATCACACTCTCCATCATACTCACAATCGCTCTCAAAATTGCTCTCACCATCGCACTCAGCCAAGCAATCTCCATCGCATGAACCATCACACGCGCTTTCGCTCTCATGCTCACTCTCACCATCCCAATCACCGTCGCACCCACCATCATGTGCACTGCCGTATCACACTCATCACTGCACTCACCACTGCACTCACCGTTACTCTCAGCATCACTCTAACCATCACACTTATCCTCGCTCTCACCATCGGTCTCACCATGGCGCTCACCAAAGCTCGCAGCATGGCACGCACCAACGTACTCACCATCGTACTCACCATCACTCTCACCATTGCTCTCACCATCACTCTCACCCTCACACTCACGATCACTCTCACCCTCGCACACAACATCACACTCGCCATCGCACTCAACATTGCTCTCACCATCGCACTCAACATTGCTCTCATGATCGCTCTCACCATCGCACCCAGCAAATCACTCATCATCACTCTCACCATCGCTCTCACCAATGCACTCACCCTCGCAGTCACCATCGATCTCACCATCGCACTCACCATTGCTCTCACACTCGCACTCATCATCGCTCTCACCATCGCACTCACGATCGCTTTCACGATTGTTCCTATCATCGTGCTCAGCATGGCATTCTGCATTGCACGCAACATCGCAGGTACCATTGGTCTGACCCTCACAGTATCCATCGCACTCAACTTTGCTCTCACTGTCGCACTCACCGTTGCACTCACTGTCTCACAAACTGTCGCATGCACCATGGCCCACATTTTTGCACATAACATCGCACGCACTATCACTCTCAGCATTGCATCGAACATTGCACTCACCATCACTCTCACCATCACACTCATCATCCCTCGCACCATTGCATGCACCATCGGTCTCACCATCACACTCAGCATCACTCTCACCATCGTACTCACCATCGCTCTCACCATCACACTCACCATCGCTCTCAACATCGCACTCACTGTTGAATTCACCATGGCTCTCACTATTGCACCCACCATCTCACTCACCATCGCTCTCACCATCACAATCACCATCGCACTTATCATCACACTCTAGATCGCTCTAACCATCGAATTCAGCATCGCACACTCCATCGCATGAACCGTCACACACACCATCGCTCTCACCCTTGCACTGACTGTCGCAGTCACTGTCACACTCAACATTGTTCTCATGGTTGCACTACACATTGTACTCACCATTGCACACACTGTTGTACGCACAGTGGCACACACTGTCGCGTGCACCGTCACACGCACTATCTGTTTCACCATAGCACTGAACATCACACTCACCATCACTCTCTCCAACACACTCACGATAGCTGGCACCATCGCATGCACCATCGCACTCAGCATTGCACTCATCATTGCACTCACAATTGCTTTCACCATCTCTCTCACCGTCTCACTCAGCATCCCAGTCTCCATCGCATACACCCTCACCCACACCTTCGAATTCACAATCGCTTTCACCATCACTCTCATCATCGCTGTCACCATCGCACTAACCATCGCACTTCCATTGCTCTAACGATTGCATGCACAATCGTGCACACCATCGCACTCACCTTCACACTCACCATCTCTTTCCCCATCATGCTCACCATCTGACTCACCATCGCACTCACCATCACACGCACTTTGGCACTAACAATCGCTTTTACAATCGCACTCACCATCGCTCTCAAGGTCGCTCCCAATATCACTCTCGGCATCGCACTCTCCATCGCATGCACCGTGGAATGCACCATCACACGGACAGTTGCACGCAGCTTCACTCTCACAATCACACTCACCATCACTCTCACAATCACCATCATCATCGCACTCACCATCGCACTCACCATCGCTCTCACCATTGCTCTCACCTTTGTTCTCACCATTGCTTTCACCATCGCACTCCACGTCTCACTCACTATGGCTCTCATCATCGGTCTCACCATCGCCCTCAACATCACACTGACCATTGCACACACTATCGTACTCATCATCACTCTCACCATCGCACTCTCCGTTGCTCTCACCATCCAACTCACCATCGAACACACCATAGCTCTCAGCATCACACTCACCATCGCAGTCACCGTCGCACTCAGCATCACACGGATCATTGCATGCAACATTGATGTCACCCTCACACTCACCATCACTCTCACTATCGCTCTCATCATCGGACTGATCATCGCACCCTCCATCGCTCTCACCATCGCTCTCACCATAGCACTCACCATTGCACTCATCATCGCTCTCATCATAGCTTCACTCTGACTGTCACACACATCATCTCACTCACCATTAAATGGACCATCGCACGCAGCATCACTGTCACCGTCGCACTCACCATAGCTCTCACCATTGTTATCACCATCGCACTCATCATCGCCCTCGCCATCGCACCCACCATCACTCTCACAATCGTACTCATTGCACTCATCAGCTCTCTCACTGTGGCAGTCACCATCACTCTCATTATCGCTCTCCCCATCGCACTCACCCTCACACTCACCATCGCTCTCACCCTCACACTCACCATCACATTCACCATCGCACTCACCATCTCTCCCACCATCGCACTCAAAATTGCTCTCACCGTCACACACAGCATAGCACTCACCATCGCACTCACCATCGCCTAACCATCGCTCTCATCATCACTCTCACCATCGTTCTCAACATCGCACTCACCTTCGCTCTCACCATCGCTCTCACCAACGCATTCACCCTCGGAGTCACCATTGATTTCACCATCGCACTCACCATTGCTCTCACACTTGCACTCATCATCGCTCTCACCATTGCACTCACGATCGCTTTCACGATTGTTCCTATCATCGCGCTCAGCATGGCATTCTGTATTTTACGCAACATCGCAGGTACCATTGGTCTCACCCTCACACTATCCATCGCACTCAACTTTGCTCTCACTGTCGCACTCACCGTTGCACTCACTGTCTCACAAACTGTCGCATGCACCATGGCCCACATTTTTGCACATAACACCGCACGCACTATCACTCTCAGCATTGTATCGAACATTGCACTCACCATCACTCTCACCATCACACTCATCATCCCTCGCACCATCGCATGCACCATCGGTCTCACCATCACACTCAGCATCGTTCTCACCATCGTACTCACCATCGCTCTCACCATCACACACACCATCTCACTCACCATTAAATGGACCATCGCACGCAGCATCACTGTCACCGTTGCACTCACGATACTCTCACCATTGTTCTCACCATCGCACTCATCATCACCCTCGCCATCGCACTCACCATCACTCTCACAATCGTACTTATCACACTCATCAGCTGTCTCACTGTGGCAGTCACCATCACTCTCGTTATCGCTCTCCCCATCGCACTCACCCTCGCAGTCACCATCGCTCTCACCCTCGCACTCAACATCACATTCGCTATCACACTCACCATCGCTCTCACCATCGCTCTCAACAACGCATTCACCCTCGCAGTCACCATCGATCTCACCATCGCACTAACCATTGTTCTCACAATTGCACTCATCATCGCTCTCACCATCGCACTAAACTTCGCTCTCAACATCTCTCTCACCATCACACTCACCATCGCACTCATCATCACATGGAGCATCGCTCGCAGCCTCGCTATCTCCATCACACTCACCATGACTCTCATCATTGATCTCATAATTTCACTCATCATCGCACCCACCACCACTCTCACCATTGCTCTCACGATCGCACTCACCATCGGTCTCAACGTCGCACTCACCATCGCACGCGCCATTGCTCTCACTATCACACACACCATCGCACTCACAATCACATGCAGCATCCCACTCACCATCGCACTCACCATCGCTCTCAAGATCTCCCTCACCATCGCACACACCTTTGCAATCACAATCACTTTCAACATCGCTCTCACTATCACTGTCAGCATCGCACTGCCTATCGCACTCTCCATTGCTCTCACCATCACAGACACCATCGCACGCTCCATCGCACTCACCGTCTCACTCACCATCACTCTCACGATAGCACTCACCATCGCTCTCACCATCACACACACCATCTCACTCACCATTAAATGGACCATCGCACGCAGCATCACTGTCACCGTCGCACTCACCATAGCTCTCACCATTGTTCTCACCATCGCACTCATCATCGTACTCGCCATCGCACTCACCATCACTCTCACAATCTTACTCATCGCACTCATCAGCTCTCTCACTGTGGCAGTCACCATCACTCTCATTATTGCTCTCCCCGTCGCACTCACCCTCGCACTCACCATCGCTCTCAGCCTCGCACTCACCATCGCATTCACCATCGCACTCACCATCACTCCCACCATCGCACTCAAAATCGCTCTCACCGTCACACACAGCATAGCACTCACCATCGCTCTCACCATCGCCTCACCATCGCTCTCATCATCACTCTCACCATCGTTCTCACCATCGCACTCACCATCGCTCTCACCATCGCTCTTACCAACGCATTCACCCTCGGAGTCACCATCGATCTCATCATTGCACTAACTATTGTTCTCACAATTGCACTCATCATCGCTCTCCACATCGCACTAAACTTCACTCTCAATATCTCTCTCACCATCACACTCATCACTGCATTCATCATCACACGGAGCATCACTCGCAGCCTCCCTATCTCCATCACACTCACCATGACTCTCATCATTGCTCTCATAATTGCACTCATCATCGCAGTCACCACCACTCTCACCATTGCTCTCACGATCACACTCACCATCGCTCTCACCATCGGTCTCAATGTCGCAATCACCATCGCATGTGCCATTGCTCTCACTATCACACACACCATCGCACTCACCATCACATGCACCATCCTACTCACCATCGCACTCACCATCGCTCTCAAGATCTCTCTCACCATCGCACACACCTTTGCAATCACAATCACTTTCAACATCGCTCTCACTATCACTGTCAGCATCGCACTGCCTATCGCACTCTCCATCGCTCTCACCATCACACACACCATCGTACGCTCCATCGCACTCACCATCTCACTCACCACCACTCTCACGATAGCACTCACCATCGCTCTCACCATCACAATCACCATCGCACTCATCATCACACTCTAGATCGCTGTAACCATCGAATTCAGCATCGCACACTCCATCGCATGAACCATCACACACACCATCGCTCTCACCCTTGCACTCACTGTCGCAGTCACTGTCACACTCAACATTGTTCTCATGGTTGCACTACACATTGAACTCACCATTGCACACACTGTTGTACGCACAGTGGCACACACTGTCGCATGCGCCATCACACGCACTATCTGTTTCACCATAGCACTGAACATCACACTCACCATCACTCTCTCCAACACACTCACGATAGCTGGCACCATCGCATGCACCATCGCACTCAGCATCGCACTCATCATTGCACTCACAATTGCTTTCACCATCTCTCTCACCGTCTCACTCAGCATCCCAGTTTCCATCGCACACACCCTCACCCACACCTACGAATTCACAATCGCTTTCACCATCACTCTCATCATCGCTGTCACCATCGCACTAACCATCGCACTTCCATTGCTCTAACGATTGCATGAACAATCGTGCACACCATCGCACTCACCTTCACACTCACCATCTCTTTCCCCATCATGCTCACCATATGACTCACCATCGCACTCACCATCACACGCACTTTGGCACTAACAATCGCTTTTACAATCGCACTCATCATCGCTCTCAAGATCGCTCCCAATATCACTCTCAGCATCTCACTCTCCATCGCATGAACCCTGGCATGCACCATCACACGGACAGTTGCACGCAGCTTCACTCTCACAATCACACTCAGCATCACTCTCACAATCACCGTCATCATCGCACTCACCATCGCTCTCACCATCGCTCTCACCTTTGTTCTCACCATTGCTTTCACCATCGCACTCCATGTCTCACTCACTATGGCTCTCATCATCGGTCTCACCATCGCCCTCAACATCACACTGACCATCGCACACACTATCGCACTCATCATCACTCTCACCATCGCACTCTCCGTTGCTCTCACCATCGCACTCACCATCGAACACAGCATAGCTCTCAGCATCACACTCACCATCGCAGTCACCATCGCACTCAGCATCACACGGATCATTGCACGCAACATTGATGTCACCCTCACAATCACCATCACTCTATCGCTCTCACCATCGGACTGATCATCGCACCCTCCATCGCTCTCACCATCGCTCTCAACATTGCACTCACCATCGCTCTCACCATAGCACTCACCTTTGCACTCATCATCGTTCTCATCATCGCTTCGCTCTCACCATCACACACACCA
Source organism: Grampus griseus (assembly GCF_964374135.1). Lineage (NCBI taxonomy): Eukaryota > Metazoa > Chordata > Mammalia > Artiodactyla > Delphinidae > Grampus > Grampus griseus. The sequence continues at coordinate 21,714 of NW_028133273.1, read as the reverse complement.
TCTCACTCACCATTAAATGGACCATCGCACGCAGCATCACTGTCACCGTTGCACTCACGATACTCTCACCATTGTTCTCACCATCGCACTCATCATCACCCTCGCCATCGCACTCACCATCACGCTCACAATCGTACTTATCGCACTCATCAGCTCTCTCACTGTGGCAGTCACCATCACTCTCGTTATCGCTCTCCCCATCGCACTCACCCTCGCAGTCACCATCGCTCTCACCCTCGCACTCAACATCACATTTGCCATCACACTCACCATCGCTCTCAACATTTCTCTCAACAACGCATTCACCCTCGCAGTCACCATCGATCTCACCATCGCACTAGCCATTGTTCTCACAATTGCCCTCATCATCGCTCTCACCATCGCACTAAACTTCACTCTCAACATCTCTCTCACCATCACACTCACCGTCGCACTCATCATCACATGGAGCATCGCTCACAGCCTCGCTATCTCCATCACACTCACCATGACTCTCATCATTGCTCTCATAATTGCACTCGTCATCGCACTCACCACCACTCTCACCATTGCTCTCACGATCGCACTCACCATCCGTCTCAACGTCGCACTCACCATCGTACGCGCCATTGCTCTCACTATCACATACACCATCGCACTCACCATCACATGCACCATCCCACCCACCATCGCACTCACCATCGCACTCACCTTTGCAATCACAATCACTTTCAACATCGCTCTCACTATCACTGTCAGCATCGCACTGCCTATCGCACTCTCCATTGCTCTCACCATCACAGACACCATCGCATGCTCCATCGCACTCACCGTCTCACTCACCATCACTCTCACGATAGCACTCACCATCGCTCTCACCATCACACACACCATCTCACTCACCATTAAATGGACCATCGCACGCAGCATCACAGTCACCGTCGCACTCACCATAGCTCTCACCATTGTTCTCACCATCGCACTCATCATCGCACTCGCCATCGCACTCACCATCACTCTCACAATCTTACTCATCGCACTCATCAGCTCTCTCACTGTGGCAGTCACCATCACTCTCATTATCGCTCTCCCCGTCGCACTCACCCTCGCACTCACCATCGCTCTCACCCTCGCACTCACCATCACATTCGCCATCGCACTCACCATCCCTCCCACCATCGCACTCAAAATCGCTCTCACCGTCACACACAGCATAGCACTCACCATCGCTCTCACCATCGCCTCACCATCGCTCCCATCATCACTCTCACCATCGCTCTCACCATCACCCACAACATCGCACTCACCATCGCACTTACCATTGCACTTACCATCGCTCTCACCATCACTCACCATCACACTCAACATCACTCTCACCATCACCCTCACCATCGTTCTCACCATCGCACATGCCATCGCACTCTCCATCAATCTCACAATCGTACTTATTGCACACATCAGCTCTCTCACTGTGGCAGTCACCATCACTCGCATTATCGCTCTCCCCATCGCACTCACCCTCACACTCACCATCGCTCTCACCCTCGCACTCACCATCACATTCACCATCGCACTCACCATCGCTCCCACCATCGCACTCAAAATCGCGCTCACCGTCACACACAGCATAGCACTCACCATCGCACTCACCATCGCCTCACCATCGCTCTCATCATCACTCTCACCATCGTTCTCAACATCGCACTCACCTTCGCTCTCACCATCGCTCTCACCAACGCATTCACCCTCGGAGTCACCATCGATTTCACCATCGCACTCACCATTGCTCTCACACTTGCACTCATCATCGCTCTCACCATTGCACTCACGATCACTTTCACGATTGTTCCTATCATCGCGCTCAGCATGGCATTCTTTATTGCACGCAACATCGCAGACACCATTGGTCTCACCCTCACACTATCCATCGCACTCAACTTTGCTCTCACTGTCGCACTCACCATTTCACTCTCTGTCTCACAAACTGTCGCATGCACCATGGCCCACATTTTTGCATGTAACATCACATGCACTATCACTCTCAGCATTGCATTGAACATTGCACTCACCATCACTCTCACCATCACACTTATCATCCCTCGCACCATCGCATGCACCATCGGTCTCACCAACACACTCAGCATCACACTCAGCATCGCTCTCACCATCGTACTCACCATCGCTCTCACCATCACATACACCATCGCTCTCAACATCGCACTCACTGTTGAATTCACCATGGCTCTCACTATTGCACCCACCATCTCACTCACCATCGCTCTCACCATCACAATCACCATCGCACTCATCATCACACTCTAGATCGCTCTAACCATCAAACTCAGCCTCGCAACTCCATCGAACGAACCATCGCACACACCATGGCTCTCACCCTTGCACTCACTGTCGCACTCAACATTGTTCTCATGGTTGCACTACACATTGAACTCACCATTGCACACACTGTTGTACGCACAGTGGCACACACTGTCGCGTGCACCGTCACACGCACTATCTGTTTCACCATAGCACTGAACATCACACTCACCATCACTCTCTCCAACACACTCACGATAGCTGGCACCATCGCATGCACCATCGCACTCAGCATCGCACTCATCATTGCACTCACAATTGCTTTCACCATCTCTCTCACCATCTCACTCAGCATCCCAGTCTCCATCCCACACACTCTCACCCACACTTTCGAATTCACAATCGCTTTCACCATCACTCTCATCATCGCTGTCACCATCGCACTAACCATCGCACTTCCATTGCTCTAACGATTGCATGCACAATCGTGCACACCATCGCACTCACCTTCACACTCACCATCTCTTTCCCCATCATGCTCACCATCTGACTCACCATCGCACTCACCATCACACGCACTTTGGCACTAACAATCGCTTTTACAATCGCACTCACCATCGCTCTCAAGATCGCTCCCAATATCACTCTCAGCATCTCACTCTCCATCGCATGCACCCTGGCATGCACCATCACATGGACAGTTGCACGCAGCTTCACTCTCACAATCACACTCACCACCACTCTCACAATCACCATCATCATCGCACTCACCATCGCTCTCACCATCGCTCTCACCTTTGTTCTCACCATTGCTTTCACCGTCGCACTCCACGTCTCACTCTCTATGGCTCTCATCATCGGTCTCACCATCGCCCTCAACATCACACTGACCATCGCACACACTATCGCACTCATCATCACTCTCACCATCGCACTCTCCGTTGCTCTCACCATCGCACTCACCATCGAACACACCATAGCTCTCAGCATTACACTCACCATCGCAGTCACCGTCGCACTCAGCATCACACGGATCATTGCACGCAACATTGATGTCACCCTCACAATCACCATCACTCTCACTATCGCTCTCACCATCGGACTGATCATCGCACCCTCCATCGCTCTCACCATCGCTCTCAGCATAGCACTCACCATTGCACTCATCATCGCTCTCATCATCGCTTCACTCTGACCATCACACACACCATCTCACTCACCATTAAATGGACCATCGCATGCAGCATCACTGTCACCGTCGCACTCACCATAGCTCTCAGCATTGTTCTCACCATCGCACTCATCATCGCCCTCGCCATCGCACCCACCATCACTCTCACAATCGTACTCATCGCACTCATCAGCTCTCTCACTGTGGCAGTCACCATCACTCTAGTCATCGCTCTCCCCGTCGCACTCACCCTCGCACTCACCATCGCTCTCACCCGCGCACTCATCATCACATTCGCCATCGCACTCACCATCACTCCCACCATCGCACTCAAAATCGCTCTCACCGTCACACACAGCATAGCACTCACCATCGCTCTCACCATCGCCTCACCATCGCTCCCATCATCACTCTAACCATCGTTCTCACCATTGCACTCGCCATCGCTCTCACCATCGCTCTCACCAACGCATTCACCCTCGCAGTTACCATCGATCTCACCATTGCACTAACTATTGTTCTCACAATTGCACTAATCATCGCTCTCACCATCGCACTAAACTTCGCTCTCAACATCTCTCTCACCATCACACTCATCACTGCACTCATCATCACACGGAGCATCGCTCACAGCCTCGCTATCTCGATCACACTCACCATGACTCTCATCATTGCTCTCATAATTGCACTCATCATCGCACTCATCACCACTCTCACCATTGCTCTCACGATCACACTCACCATCGCTCTCCCCATCGGTCTCAATGTCGCAATCACCATCGCACGCGTCATTGCTCTCACTATCACGCACACCATCGCACTCACCATCACATGCACCATCCCACTCACCATCGCACTCACCATCGCTCTGAAGATCTATCTCACCATCGCACACACCTTTGCAATCACAATCACTTTCAACATCGCTCTCACTATCACTGTCAGCATCGCACTGCCTATCGCACTCTCCATCCCTCTCACCATCACACACACCATCGTATGCTCCATCGCACTCACCATCTCACTCACCACCACTCTCACGATAGCACTCACCATCGCTCTCACCACCCTCAACATCGCACTCACCATCGCACTTACCATTGTACTTACCATCGCTCTCACCATCACTCTCACCATCACACTCAACATCGCTCTCACCATCACCCTCACCATCGTTCTCACCATCGCACATGGCATCGCTCTCACCATCACTCTCACCATCACACTCAACATCGCTCTCACCATCACCCTCACCATCGTTCTCACCATCGCACATGGCATCGCTCTCACCATCACTCTCACCATCACACTCAACATCGCTCTCACCATCACCCTCACCATCGTTCTCACCATCGCACATGCCATCGCTCTCACCATCACTCTCACCATCACACTCAACATCGCTCTCACCATCACCCTCACCATCGTTCTCACCATCGCACATGCCATCGCACTCACCATCACTCTCACCATCGCTCCCACCATCACACTCAAAATTGCACTCACTGTCGCTCTCAAGACCACTCTCAAGATCACACTTGGCATTGCACTGTCCATTGCATGCACCGTGTCACGCACCATCACATGGACCATCGAAAGCAGCATCGCTCTCACCCCCGGACTCACATCGCTCTCACCATCACACTCATAATCGTACACACCATCGCTCTCACCATCACCGTCGCTCTCACCATCACTCTCATCATCACACTCACCATTGCTCTCAGCATCGCACTTACCATCTTCTCACCATAAGACTCACAGTCACACTCACAATCACACACACCTTTGCACTCACATTCGCTTTCACCATCACTCTCACCATTGCACTCCCCATTGCACTCACCATAACACTCACCGTAGCATGTACTGGGGCACACACTGTCACGTGCTCCATCACACGCTCTAACACTCTCACCATCGCTCTCAACATCGCACTCACCATGTCTGTCACCATGGTTCTCACCATCACACTCTCCGTCATACTCACAATCGCTCTCAAAATTGCTCTCACCATCGCACTCAGCCAAGCAATCTCCATCGCATGAACCATCACACGCGCTTTCGCTCTCATGCTCGCTCTCACCGTCCCAATCACCGTCGCACCCACCATCATGTGCACTGCCGTATCACACTCATCACTGCACTCACCACTGCACTCACCGTTACTCTCAGCATCACTCTAACCATCACACTTATCCTCGCTCTCACCATCGGTCTCACCATGGCGCTCACCAAAGCTCGCAGCATGGCACGCACCAACGTACTCACCATCGTACTCACCATCACTCTCACCATTGCTCTCACCATCACTCTCACCCTCACATTCACGATCACTCTCACCCTCGCACACAACATCACACTCGCCATCGCACTCAACATTGCTCTCACCATCGCACTCAACATTGCTCTCATGATCGCTCTCACCATCGCACCCAGCAAATCACTCATCATCACTCTCACCATCGCTCTCACCAATGCACTCACCCTCGCAGTCACCATCGATCTCACCATCGCACTCACCATTGCTCTCACACTCGCACTCATCATCGCTCTCACCATCGCACTCACGATCGCTTTCACGATTGTTCCTATCATTGTGCTCAGCATGGCATTCTGCATTGCACGCAACATCGCAGGTACCATTGGTCTGACCCTCACACTATCCATCGCACTGAACTTTGCTCTCACTGTTGCACTCACCGTTGCACTCACTGTCTCACAAGCTGTCGCATGCACCATGGCCCACATTTTTGCACATAACATCACACGCACTATCACTCTCAGCATTGCATTGAACATTGCACTCACCATCACTCTCACCATCACACTCATCATCCCTCGCACCATCGCATGCACCATCGGTCTCACCATCACACTCAGCATCACTCTCACCATCGTACTCACCATCGCTCTCACCATCACACTCACCATCGCTCTCAACATCGCACTCACTGTTGAATTCACCATGGCTCTCACTATTGCACCCACCATCTCACTCACCATCACTCTCACCATCACAATCACCATCGCACTTATCATCACACTCTAGATCGCTCTAACCATCGAATTCAGCATCGCACACTCCATCGCATGAACCGTCACACACACCATCGCTCTCACCCTTGCACTCACTGTCACAGTCACTGTCACACTCAACATTGTTCTCATGGTTGCACTACACATTGTACTCACCATTGCACACACTGTTGTACACACAGTGGCACACACTGTCGCGTGCACCGTCACACGCACTATCTGTTTCACCATAGCACTGAACATCACACTCACCATCACTCTCTCCAACACACTCACGATAGCTGGCACCATCGCATGCACCATCGCACTCAGCATCGCACTCATCATTGCACTCACAATTGCTTTCACCATCTCTCTCACCGTCTCACTCAGCATCCCAGTCTCCATCGCATACACCCTCACCCACACCTTCGAATTCACAATCGCTTTCACCATCACTCTCATCATCGCTGTCACCATCGCACTAACCATCGCACTTCCATTGCTCTAACGATTGCATGCACAATCGTGCACACCATCGCACTCACCTTCACACTCACCATCTCTTTCCCCATCATGCTCACCATCTGACTCACCATCGCACTCACCATCACACGCACTTTGGCACTAACAATCGCTTTTACAATCGCACTCACCATCGCTCTCAAGGTCGCTCCCAATATCACTCTCGGCATCGCACTCTCCATCGCATGCACTGTGGAATGCACCATCACACGGACAGTTGCACGCAGCTTCACTCTCACAATCACACTCACCATCACTCTCACAATCACCGTCATCATCGCACTCACCATCGCTCTCACCATTGCTCTCACCTTTGTTCTCACCATTGCTTTCACCATCGCACTCCACGTCTCACTCACTATGGCTCTCATCATCGGTCTCACCATCGCCCTCAACATCACACTGACCATTGCACACACTATCGTACTCATCATCACTCTCACCATCGCACTCTCCGTTGCTCTCACCATCCAACTCACCATCGAACACACCATAGCTCTCAGCATCACACTCACCATCGCAGTCACCGTCGCACTCAGCATCACACGGATCATTGCATGCAACATTGATGTCACCCTCACACTCACCATCACTCTCACTATCGCTCTCATCATCGGACTGATCATCGCAACCTCCATCGCTCTCACCATCGCTCTCACCATAGCACTCACCATTGCACTCATCATCGCTCTCATCATAGCTTCACTCTGACTGTCACACACATCATCTCACTCACCATTAAATGGACCATCGCACGCAGCATCACTGTCACCGTCGTACTCACCATAGCTCTCACCATTGTTCTCACCATCGCACTCATCATCGCCCTCGCCATCGCACCCACCATCACTCTCACAATCGTACTCATTGCACTCATCAGCCCTCTCACTGTGGCAGTCACCATCACTCTCATTATCGCTCTCCCCATCGCACTCACCCTCACACTCACCATCGCTCTCACCCTCACACTCACCATCACATTCACCATCGCACTCACCATCGCTCCCACCATCGCACTCAAAATCGCTCTCACCGTCACACACAGCATAGCACTCACCATCGCACTCACCATCGCCTAACCATCGCTCTCGTCATCACTCTCACCATCGTTCTCAACATCGCACTCACCTTCGCTCTCACCATCGCTCTCACCAACGCATTCACCCTCGGAGTCACCATTGATTTCACCATCGCACTCACCATTGCTCTCACACTTGCACTCATCATCGCTCTCACCATTGCACTCACGATCGCTTTCACGATTGTTCCTATCATCGCGCTCAGCATGGCATTCTGTATTTTACGCAACATCGCAGGTACCATTGGTCTCACCCTCACACTATCCATCGCACTCAACTTTGCTCTCACTGTCGCACTCACCGTTGCACTCACTGTCTCACAAACTGTCGCATGCACCATGGCCCACATTTTTGCACATAACACCGCACGCACTATCACTCTCAGCATTGTATCGAACATTGCACTCACCATCACTCTCACCATCACACTCATCATCCCTCGCACCATCGCATGCACCATCGGTCTCACCATCACACTCAGCATCGTTCTCACCATCGTACTCACCATCGCTCTCACCATCACACACACCATCTCACTCACCATTAAATGGACCATCGCACGCAGCATCACTGTCACCGTTGCACTCACGATACTCTCACCATTGTTCTCACCATCGCACTCATCATCACCCTCGCCATCGCACTCACCATCACTCTCACAATCGTACTTATCACACTCATCAGCTGTCTCACTGTGGCAGTCACCATCACTCTCGTTATCGCTCTCCCCATCGCACTCACCCTCGCAGTCACCATCGCTCTCACCCTCGCACTCAACATCACATTCGCTATCACACTCACCATCGCTCTCACCATCGCTCTCAACAACGCATTCACCCTCGCAGTCACCATCGATCTCACCATCGCACTAACCATTGTTCTCACAATTGCACTCATCATCGCTCTCACCATCGCACTAAACTTCGCTCTCAACATCTCTCTCACCATCACACTCACCATCGCACTCATCATCACATGGAGCATCGCTCGCAGCCTCGCTATCTCCATCACATTCACCATGACTCTCATCATTGATCTCATAATTGCACTCATCATCGCACCCACCACCACTCTCACCATTGCTCTCACGATCGCACTCACCATCGGTCTCAACGTCGCACTCACCATCGCACACGCCATTGCTCTCACTATCACACACACCATCGCACTCACCATCACATGCAGCATCCCACTCACCATCGCACTCACCATCGCTCTCAAGATCTCCCTCACCATCGCACACACCTTTGCAATCACAATCACTTTCAACATCGCTCTCACTATCACTGTCAGCATCGCACTGCCTATCGCACTCTCCATTGCTCTCACCATCACAGACACCATCGCACGCTCCATCGCACTCACCGTCTCACTCACCATCACTCTCACGATAGCACTCACCATCGCTGTCACTATCACACACACCATCTCACTCACCATTAAATGGACCATCGCACGCAGCATCACTGTCACCGTCGCACTCACCATAGCTCTCACCATTGTTCTCACCATCGCACTCATCATCGCACTCGCCATCGCACTCACCATCACTCTCACAATCTTACTCATCGCACTCATCAGCTCTCTCACTGTGGCAGTCACCATCACTCTCATTATTGCTCTCCCCGTCGCACTCACCCTCGCACTCACCATCGCTCTCAGCCTCGCACTCACCATCGCATTCACCATCGCACTCACCATCACTCCCACCATCGCACTCAAAATCGCTCTCACCGTCACACACAGCATAGCACTCACCATCGCTCTCACCATCGCCTCACCATCGCTCTCATCATCACTCTCACCATCGTTCTCACCATCGCACTCACCATCGCTCTCACCATCGCTCTTACCAACGCATTCACCCTCGGAGTCACCATCGATCTCATCATTGCACTAACTATTGTTCTCACAATTGCACTCATCATTGCTCTCCACATCGCACTAAACTTCACTCTCAATATCTCTCTCACCATCACACTCATCACTGCACTCATCATCACACGGAGCATCACTCGCAGCCTCCCTATCTCCATCACACTCACCATGACTCTCATCATTGCTCTCATAATTGCACTCATCATCGCACTCACCACCACTCTCACCATTGCTCTCACGATCACACTCACCATCGCTCTCACCATCGGTCTCAATGTCGCAATCACCATCGCATGTGCCATTGCTCTCACTATCACACACACCATCGCACTCACCATCACATGCACCATCCTACTCACCATCGCACTCACCATCGCTCTCAAGATCTCCCTCACCATCGCACACACCTTTGCAATCACAATCACTTTCAACATCGCTCTCACTATCACTGTCAGCATCGCACTGCCTATCGCACTCTCCATCGCTCTCACCATCACACACACCATCGTACGCTCCATCGCACTCACCATCTCACTCACCACCACTCTCACGATAGCACTCATCATCGCTCTCACCATCACCCTCAACATCGCACTCACCATCGCACTTACCATTGCACTTACCATCGCTCTCACCATCACTCTCACCATCACACTCAACATCGCTCTCACCATCACCCTCACCATCGTTCTCACCATCTCACATGCCATCGTACTCACCATCACTCTCACCATCGCTCCCACCATCACACTAAAAATTGCACTCACTATCGCTCTAAAGACCACTCTCAAGATCACACTTGGCATTGCACTGTCCATTGCATGCAGCGTGTCACGCACCATCACATGGACCATCGAAAGCAGTATCCCTCTCACCCTCGGACTCACATCACTCTCACCATCACACTCATAATCGTACACACCATCGCTCTCACCATCACCATCACCGTCGCTCTCACCATCACTCTCATCATCACACTCACCATTGCTCTCACCATCGCACTTACCATCTTCTCACCATAAGACTCACAGTCACAATCGCACAAACCTTTGCACTCACATTCGCTTTCACCATCACTCTCACCATTGCACTCCCCATTGCACTCACCATGGCACTCACCATAGCATGCACTGGGGCACACACTGTCATGTGCTCCATCACACGCTCTAACACTCTCACCATCGCTCTCAACATCGCACTCACCATGTCTGTCACCATGGTTCTCACCATCACACTCTCCATCATACTCACAATCGCTCTCAAAATTGCTCTCACCATCGCATTCATCCAAGCACTCTCCATCGCATGCACCATCACACGTGCTTTCGCTCTCATGCTCACTCTCACCGTCCCAATCACCGTCGCACCCACCATTATGTTCACTGCCGTATCACACTCATCACTGCACTCACCACTTCACTCACCGTTACTCTCAGCATCACTCTAACCATCACACTTATCCTCGCTCTCACCATCGGTCTCACCATGGCGCTCACCAAAGCTCGCAGCATGGCACGCACCAACGTACTTACCATCGTACTCACCATCACTCTCACCATTGCTCTCACCATCACTCTCACCCTCACACTCACGATCACTCTCACCCTCGCACACAACATCACACTCGCCATCGCACTCAACATTGCTCTCACCATCGCACTCAACATTGCTCTCATGATCGCTCTCACCATCGCACCCAGCAAATAACTCACCATCACTCTCACCATCGCCTCACCATCGCTCTCATCATCGCTCTCACCATCGCTCTCACCAATGCACTCACCCTCGCAGTCACCATCGATCTCACCATCGCACTCACCATTGCTCTCACACTCGCACTCATCATCGCTCTCACCATCGCACTCACGATCGCTTTCACGATTGTTCCTATCATCGTGCTCAGCATGGCATTCTATATTGCACGCAACATCACAGGTACCATTGGTCTGACCCTCACACTATCCATCGCACTCAACTTTGCTCTCACTGTCGCACTCACCGTTGCACTCACTGTCTCACAAACTGTCGCATGCACCATGGCCCACATTTTTGCACATAACATCGCACGCACTATCACTCTCAGCATTGCATCGAACATTGCACTCACCATCACTCTCACCATCACACTCATCATCCCTCGCACCATCGCATGCACCATCGGTCTCACCATCACACTCAGCATCACTCTCACCATCGTACTCACCATCGCTCTCACCATCACACTCACCATCGCTCTCAACATCGCACTCACTGTTGAATTCACCATGGCTCTCACTATTGCACCCACCATCTCACTCACCATCGCTCTCACCATCACAATCACCATCACACTTATCATCACACTCTAGATCGCTCTAACCATCGAATTCAGCATTGCACACTCCATCGCATGAACCATCACACACACCATCGCTCTCACCCTTGCACTCACTGTCGCAGTCACTGTCACACTCAACATTGTTCTCATGCTTGCACTACACATTGTACTCATCATTGCACACACTGTTGTACGCACAGTGGCACACACTGTCGCGTGCACCGTCACACGCACTATCTGTTTCACCATAGCACTGAACATCACACTCACCATCACTCTCTCCAACACACTCACGATAGCTGGCACCATCGCATGCACCATCGCACTCAGCATCGCACTCATCATTGCACTCACAATTGCTTTCACCATCTCTCTCACCGTCTCACTCAGCATCCCAGTCTCCATCGCATACACCCTCACCCACACCTTCGAATTCACAATCGCTTTCACCATCACTCAATCATCGCTTTCACCATCACTCTCATCATCGCTGTCACCATTGCACTAACCATCGCACTTTCCATTGCTCTAACGATTGCATGCACAATCGTGCACACCATCGCACTCACCTTCACACTCACCATCTATTTCCCCATCATGCTCACCGTCTGACTCACCATCGCACTCACCATCACACGCACTTTGGCACTAACAATCGCTTTTACAATCGCACTCACCATCGCTCTCAAGATCGCTCCCAATATCACTCTCGGCATTGCACTCTCCATCGCATGCACCCTGGCATGCACCATCACACGGACAGTTGCACGCAGCTTCACTCTCACAATCACACTGAGCATCACTCTCACAATCACCATCATCATCGCACTCACCATCGCTCTCACCATCGCTCTCACCTTTGTTCTCACCATTGCTTTCACCATCGCACTCCACGTCTCACTCACTATGGCTCTCATCATCGGTCACACCATCGCCGTCAACATCACACTGACCATCGCACACACTATCGCACTCATCATCACTCTCACCATCGCACTCTCCGTTGCTCTCACCATCGCACTACCATCGAACACACCATAGCTCTCAGCATCACATTCACCATCACAGTCACCATCGCACTCAGCATCACACGGATCATTGCACGCAACATTGATGTCACCCTCACACTCACCATCACTCTCACTATCGCTCTCACCATCGGACTGATCATCGCACCCTCCATCGCTCTCACCATCGCTCTCACCATAGCACTCACCATTGCACTCATCATCGCTCTCATCATCGCTTCACTCTGACCATCACACACACCATCTCACTCACCATTAAATTGACCATCACACGCAACATCACTGTCACCGTCGCACTCACCATAGCTCACACCATTGTTCTCAACATCTCACTCATCATCGCTCTCGCCATCGCACCCACCATCACTCTCATAATCGTACTCATCGCACTCATCAGCTCTCTCACTGTGGCAGTCACCATCACTCTCGTTATCGCTCTCCCCGTCGCACTCACCCTCACACTCACCATCGCTCTCACCCTCACACTCACCATCACATTCACCATCGCACTCACCATCGCTCCCACCATCGCACTCAATATTGCTCTCATCATCACACACAGCATAGCACTCACCATCACTCTCACCATCGCCTCACCATCGCTCTCATCATCACTCTCACCATCGTTCTCACCATCGCACTCGCCATCGCTCTCACCATCGCTCTCACCAACGCATTCACCCTCGGAGTCACCATTGATCTCACCATTGCACTAACTATTGTTCTCACAATTGCACTCATCATCGCTCTCACCATCGTTCTAAACTTCGCTCTCAACATCTCTCTCACCATCACACTCATCACTGCACTCATCATCACACGGAGCATCGCTCGCAGCCTCGCTATCTCCATCACACTCACCATGACTCTCATCATTGCTCTCATAATTGCACTCATCATCGCACTCACCACCACTCTCACCATTGCTCTCACGATCGCACTCACCATCGGTCTCAATGTCGCAATCACCATCGCACGCGCCATTGCTCTCACTATCACGCACACCATCGCACTCACCATCACATGCACCATCCCACTCACCATCACTCTCACCATCGCTCTCAAGATCTCTCTCACCATCGCACACACCTTTGCAATCACAATCACTTTCAACATTGCTCTCACTATCACTGTCAGCATCGCACTGCCTATCACACTCTCCATCGCTCTCACCATCACACACACCATCGTACGCTCCATTGCACTCACCATCTCACTCACCATCACTCTCACGATAGCACTCACCATCGCTCTCACCATCACCCTCAACATCGCACTCACCATCGCACTTACCATTGCACTTACCATCGCTCTCAGCATCACTGTCACCATCACACTCAACATCGCTCTCACCATCACACTCACCATCGTTCTCACCATCGCACATGCCATCGCACTCACCATCACTCTCAAAATTGCACTCACTGTCGCTCTCAAGACCACTGTCAAGATCACACTTGGCATTGCACTGTCCATTGCATGCACCGTGTCACCCACCATCACATGGACCATTGAAAGCAGCATCGCTCTCACCCTCGGACTCACATCGCTCTCACCATCACACTCATAATCGTACACACCATCGCTCTCACCATCACCATCACCGTCGCTCTCACCATCATTCTCATCATCACACTCACCATTGCTCTCACCATCGCACTTACCATCTTCTCACCATAAGACTCACAGTCACACTCACAATCGCATACACCTTTGCACTCACATTCGCTTTCACTATCACTCTCACCATTGCACTCCCCATTGCACTCACCATAGCACTCACCATACATGCACTGGGGCACACACTGTCACGTGATCCATCACACGCTCTAACACTCTCACCATCGCTCTCAACATCGCACTCACCATGTCTGTCACCATGGTTCTCACCATCACACTCTCCATCATACTCACAATCGCTCTCAAAATTGCTCTCACCATCGCACTCAGCCAAGCACTCTCCATCGCATGCACCATCACACGTGCTTTCGCTCCCATGCTCACTCTCACCGTCCCAATCACTGTCGCACCCACCATCATGTGCACTGCCGTATCACACTCAACACTGCACTCACCACTGCACTCACCGTTACTCTCAGCATCACTCTAACCATCACATTTATCCTCGCTCTCACCATCGGTCTCACCATGGCGCTCACCAAAGCTCGCAGCATGGCACGCACCAACGTACTCACCATCGTACTCACCATCACTCTCACCATCGCTCTCACCATCACTCTCACCATCGCACTCACGATCGCTTTCACGATTGTTCCTATCATCGCGCTCAGCATGGCATTCTGTATTGCACGCAACATCGCAGGCACCATTGGTCTCACCCTCACACTATCCATCGCACTCAACTTTGCTCTCACTGTCACACTCACCGTTGCACTCACTGTCTCACAAACTGTCGCATGCACCATGGCCCACATTTTTGCACATAACATCGCACGCACTATCACTCTCAACATTGCATCGAACATTGCACTCACCATCACTCTCACCATCACACTCATCATCCCTCACACCATCGCATGCACCATCGGTCTCACCATCACACTCAGCATCGCTCTCACCATCGTACTCACCATCGTTCTCACCATCACACTCACCATCGCTCTCAATATCGCACTCACTGTTGAATTCACCATGGCTCTCACTATTGCACCCACCATCTCACTCACCATCGCTCTCACCATCACAATCACCATCGCACTCATCATCACACTCTAGATCGCTCTAACCATCGAATTCAGCATCGCACACTCCATCGCATGAACCATCATACACACCATCGCTCTCACCCTTGCACTCACTGTCGCAGTCACTGTCGCACTCAACATTGTTCTCATGGTTGCACTACACATTGAACTCACCATTGCACACACTGTGGTACGCACAGTGGCACACACTGTCGCGTGCACCGTCACACGCACTATCTGTTTCACCATAGCACTGAACATCACACTCACCATCACTCTCTCCAACACACTCACGATAACTGGCAGCATCGCATGCACCATCGCACACAGCATCGCACTCATCATTGCACTCACAATTGCTTTCACCATCTCTCTCACCATCTCACTCAGCATCCCAGTCTCCATCGCACACACCCTCACCCACACCTTCGAATTCACAATCGCTTTCACCATCACTCTCATCATCGCTGTCACCATCGCACTAACCATCGCACTCTCCATTGCTCTAACGATTGCATGCACAATCGTGCACACCATCGCACTCACCTTCACACTCACCATTTCTTTCCCCATCATGCTCACCATCTGACTCACCATCGCACTCACCATCACACGCACTTTGGCACTAACAATCGCTTTTACAATCGCAATCACCATCGGTCTCAAGATCGCTGCCAATATCACTCTCGGCATCGCACTCTCCATCGCATGCACCCTGGCATGCACCATCACATGGACAGTTGCATGCAGCTTCACTCTCACAATCACACTCACCATCACTCTCACAATCACCGTCATCATCGCACTCACCATCGCTCTCACACTCGCACTCATCATCGCTCTCACCATTGCACTCACGATCGCTTTCACGATTGTTCCTATCATCGCGCTCAGCATGGCATTCTGTATTGCACGCAACATCGCAGGCACCATTGGTCTCACCCTCACACTATCCATCGCACTCAACTTTGCTCTCACTGTCGCACTCACCATTTCACTCACTGTCTCACAAACTGTCGCATGCACCATGGCCCACATTTTTGCATGTAACATCACATGCACTATCACTCTCAGCATTGCATTGAACATTGCACTCACCATCACTCTCACCATCACACTTATCATCCCTCGCACCATCGCATGCACCATCGGTCTCACCATCACACTCAGCATCACACTCAGCATCGCTCTCACCATCGTACTCACCATCGCTTTCACCATCACATACACCATCGCTCTCAACATCGCACTCACTGTTGAATTCACCATGGCTCTCACTATTGCACCCACCATCTCACTCACCATCGCTCTCACCATCACAATCACCATCGCACTCATCATCACACTCAAGATCGCTCTAACCATCAAACTCAGCATCGCAACTCCATCGAACGAACCATCGCACACACCATGGCTCTCACCCTTGCACTCACTGTCGCACTCAACATTGTTCTCATGGTTGCACTACACATTGAACTCACCATTGCACACACTGTTGTACGCACTGTGGCACACACTGTCGCGTGCACCGTCACACAAACTATCTGTTTCACCATAGCACTGAACATCACACTCACCATCACTCTCTCCAACACACTCACGATAGCTGGCGCCATCGCATGCACCATCGCACTCAGCATCGCACTCATCATTGCACTCACAATTGCTTTCACCATCTCTCTCACCGTCTCACTCAGCATCCCAGTCTCCATCGCACACACCCTCACCCACACCTTTGAATTCACAATCGCTTTCACCATCACTCTCATCATCGCTGTCACCATCGCACTAACCATCGCACTTCCATTGCTCTAACGATTGCATGCACAATCGTGCACACCATCGCACTCACCTTCACACTCACCATCTCTTTCCCCATCATGCTCACCATCTGACTCACCATCGCACTCACCATCACACGCACTTTGGCACTAACAATCGCTTTTACAATCGCACTCACCATCGCTCTCAAGATCGCTCCCAATATCACTCTCGACATCGCACTCTCCATCGCATGCAGCGTGGAATGCACCATCACACGGACAGTTGCACGCATCTTCACTCTCACAATCACACTCACCATCACTCTCACAATCACCGTCATCATCGCACTCACCATCGCTCTCACCATCGCTCTCACCTTTGTTCTCACCATTGCTTTCACCATCGCACTCCACGTCTCACTCACTATGGCTCTCATCATCGGTCTCACCATCGCCCTCAACATCACACTGACCATCGCACACACTAACGCACTCATCATCACTCTCACCATCGCACTCTCCGTTGCTCTCACCATCGCACTCACCATCGAACACACCATAGCTCTCAGCATCACACTCACCATCGCAGTCACCATCGCACTCAGCATCACACGGATCATTGCACGCAACATTGATGTCACCCTCACACTCACCATCACT
Source organism: Grampus griseus (assembly GCF_964374135.1). Taxonomy (NCBI): domain Eukaryota; kingdom Metazoa; phylum Chordata; class Mammalia; order Artiodactyla; family Delphinidae; genus Grampus; species Grampus griseus. The sequence continues at coordinate 3,275 of NW_028133273.1, read as the reverse complement.
CTCACTATCGCTCTCACCATCAGACTGATCATCACACCCTCCATCGCTCTCACCATCGCTCTCACCATAGCACTCACCATTGCACTCATCATCGCTCTCATCATCGCTTCACTCTGACCATCACACACACCATCTCACTCACCATTAAATGGACCATCGCACGCAGCATCACTGTCACCGTCGCACTCACCATAGCTCTCACCATTTTTCTCACCATCGCACTCATCATCACCCTCGCCATCGCACCCACCATCACTCTCACAATCGTACTCATTGCAGTCATCAGCTCTCTCACTGTGGCAGTCACCATCACTCTCATTATCGCTCTCCCCATCACACTCACCCTCACACTCACCATCACTCTCACCCTCGCACTCACCATCACATTCACCATCGCACTCACCATCGCTCCCACCATCGCACTCAAAATCGCGCTCACCGTCACACACAGCATAGCACTCACCATCGCACTCACCATCGCCTCACCATCGCTCTCATCATCACTCTCACCATCGTTCTCAACATCGCACTCACCTTCGCTCTCACTATCGCTCTCACCAATGCATTCACCCTCGGAGTCACCATCGATTTCACCATCGCACTCACCATTGCTCTCACACTTGCACTCATCATCGCTCTCACCATTGCACTCACGATCGCTTTCACGATTGTTCCTATCATCGCGCTCAGCATGGCATTCTGTATTGCACGCAACATCGCAGGTACCATTGGTCTCACTCTCACACTATCCATCGCACTCAACTTTGCTCTCACTGTCGCACTCACCGTTGCACTCACTGTCTCACAAACTGTCGCATGCACCATGGCTCACATTTTTGCATGTAACATCACATGCACTATCACTCTCAGCATTGCATTGAACATTGCACTCACCATCACTCTCACCAACACACTTATCATCCCTCGCACCATCGCATGCACCATCGGTCTCACCATCACACTCAGCATCACACTCAGCATTGCTCTCACCATCGTACTCACCATCGCTCTCACCATCACATACACCATCGCTCTCAACATCGCACTCATTGTTGAATTCACCATGGTTCTCACTATTGCACCCACCATCTCACTCACCATCGCTCTCACCATCACAATCACCATCGCACTCATCATCACACTCTAGATCGCTCTAACCATCAAACTCAGCATCGCAACTCCATCGAACGAACCATCGCACACACCATGGCTCTCACCCTTGCACTCACTGTCGCACTCAACATTGTTTTCATGGTTGCACTACACATTGAACTCACCATTGCACACACTGTTGTACGCACAGTGGCACACACTGTCGCGTGCACCGTCACACGCACTATCTGTTTCACCATAGCACTGAACATCACACTCACCATCACTCTCTCCAACACACTCACGATAACTGGCACCATCGCATGCACCATCGCACACAGCATCACACTCATCATTGCACTCACAATTGCTTTCACCATCTCTCTCACCATCTCACTCAGCATCCCAGTCTCCATCGCACACACCCTCACCCACACCTTCGAATTCGCAATCGCTTTCACCATCACTCTCATCATCGCTGTCACCATCGCACTAACCATCACACTCTCCATTGCTCTAACGATTGCATGCACAATCGTGCACACCATCGCACTCACCTTCACACTCACCATCTCTTTCCCCATCATGCTCACCATCTGACTCACCATCGCACTCACCATCACACGCACTTTGGCACTAACAATCGCTTTTACAATCGCAATCACCATCGGTCTCAAGATCGCTCCCAATATCACTCTCGGCATCGCACTCTCCATCGCATGCACCCTGGCATGCACCATGACACATACAGTTGCATGCAGCTTCACTCTCACAATCACACTCAGCATCACTCTCACAATCACCGTCATCATCGCACTCACCATCGCTCTCACCATTGCTCTCACCTTTGTTCTCACCATTGCTTTCACCATCGCACTCCACGTCTCACTCACTATGGCTCTCATCATCGGTCTCACCATCGCCCTCAACATCACACTGACCATCGCACACACTATCGCACTCATCATCACTCTCACCATCGCACTCTCCGTTGCTCTCACCATCGCACTCACCATCGAACACACCATAGCTCTCACCATCGCAGTCACCATCGCACTCAGCATCACACGGATCATTGCACGCAACATTGATGTCACCCTGACAATAACCATCACTCTAACTATCGCTCTCACCATCGGACTGATCATCGCACCCTACATCGCTCTCACCATCGCTCTCAACATTGCACTCACCATCGCTCTCACCATAGCACTCACCTTTGCACTCATCATCGCTCTCATCATCGCTTCGCTCTCACCATCACACACACCACCTCACTCACCATTAAATGGACCATCGCACGCAGCATCACTGTCACCGTTGCACTCACGATACTCTCACCATTGTTCTCACCATCGCACTCATCATCACCCTCGCCATCGCACTCACCATCACTCTCACAATCGTACTTATCGCACTCATCAGCTCTCTCACTGTGGCAGTCACCATCACTCTCGTTATCGCTCTCCCCATCGCACTCACCCTCGCAGTCACCATCGCTCTCACCCTCGCACTCAACATCACATTCGCTATCACACTCACCATCGCTCTCAACATCGCTCTCAACAACGCATTCACCCTCGCAGTCACCATCGATCTCAGCATCGCACTAACCATTGTTCTCACAATTGCACTCATCATCGCTCTCACCATCGCACTAAACTTCGCTCTCAACATCTCTCTCACCATCACACTCACCATCGCACTCATCATCACATGGAGCATCGCTCGCAGTCTCGCTATCTCCATCACACTCACAATGACTCTCAACATTGATCTCATAATTGCACTCATCATCGCAACCACCACCACTCTCACCATTGCTCTCACTATCACACACACCATCGCACTCACCATCACATGCAGCATCCCACTCACCATTGCACTCACCATCGCTCTCAAGATCTCCCTCACCATCGCACACACCTTTGCAATCACAATCACTTTCAACATCGCTCTCACTATCACTGTCAACATCGCACTGCCTATCGCACTCTCCATTGCTCTCTCCATCACAGACACCATCGCACGCTCCATCGCACTCACCGTCTCACTCAGCATCACTCTCACGATAGCACTCACCATCGCTCTCACCATCACACACACCATCTCACTCACAATTAAATGGACCATCGCACGCAGCATCACTGTCACCGTCGCACTCACCATAGCTCTCACCATTG